>NW_028250131.1:1200000-1870137 GCF_964263255.1 Lissotriton vulgaris
AGTTTTTCTGAGTTACGAAATGCACTATGTTCAGCTCCTGTATAGGGTACACCCGATTACAGTAAGCCATTCACGCTCTATGTTCACGAAAGAGAAGGTTGTGCGTTGAGTGTTCTGACACAGAGATTTGGTGATAAACAACGCCCTTGTGCGTATTTTTCATCAACATTAGATCCGGTAGCTAGAGCGTTGCCTAGTTGTTTGAGAGCTACAGCGGCAGCTGCAGCTTCCATTCGACAATCTGCTGGTTTGGTGATGAACAACATGCTAGTGGTTATGGTTCCTCATGCCGTGGATACACTCATGAACCGAACCAAGACACAGCATCTTACCAGTGCTAGATTATCAGGCTATGAGCTGACACTGTTAGCCAGTCATATTCAGATCAAAAGATGAAATGTATTGAATCCAGCAACATTGTTGCCGACTAATCAGGAGTCGAGTGATTCCGAACCCCATGATTGCTGTTTCAGAACCGAGGAGGAGACAAAAGGACGAATTGATTTAAAAGACACTCCGTTCTCAGATCCAGATGGCACGTTGTATGTTGATGGGTCATGCTTTAAATTGGAGAATGGCGATGTGACTGCCGCTTACGCAGTAACGACTTTGAGTACGATTGTGGAGACTGCAAGAGTGAGTCAGAATTCTGCCCAAGCTGCAGAATTGATAGCACCAACGAGAGCGTGTGTTTTAGCTAAGGGAAAGAGAGTGAATGTGTTCACAGATAGTCAGTACGCGTTCGGCGTGGCCCATAGTTTTGGCCATTTGTGGAAAGAGAGAGGTTTCATTACGTCCCATGGGACTAAGATTCAACATGGTCAACTAGTTAACGACTTGTTGACCTAACCTTGCCGACTGAAGTTGCGATTGTGAAATGCAGTGCTCATAAAGCAATCACGGATGATGTTGGTCGTGGAAATGCTTTTGCTGATGAAACCACTAAACAGACAGCTAGAAATATGATGAGTAGAATGTATGTTGCTACGTCTGCGAGATGGATTTCTGAGTCTGGAATGTGTGAGGACACAGTGGAAAGTGTGAAAGAAATTCAGAAAGAGGCGACTGAGGAAGAAAAGCTTGCATGGAAGGAGAATACGGGTAAATTGGACTCGAGTGGATGTTGGATTGATTTGTCGGAACAACAGCGTTGGATGTTGCCTGATGCGTATGTGCTTGCAGTGGTAACGATGGCGCATGGAGCAGCGCACATCAGTTCTAAAGGGATTTGTAAGATGTTGGCTCCAGTCTGGAAAAATGATGGGATTAGTAAGTGTGCAGAGAGAGTGGTAAAAAATTGTATGGTATGCCTGATGCATAATCCTGGCAAGGGAATCCCCACACCTGCTGGTCACTTCGCTCCTCCTTCCTGCCCCTTTGAAGTGATTCAGTTAGACTTCATTCACATGGACCGTTGCAACAACCTAAAGTACGTCCTAGTGGTAGTTTGTGCTTTCTCCAGATGGATCGAAGCATATCCACTGAAGGACAACACTGCCCTGTCCACTGCCAAAATTCTTCTCAAAGAATACTTCCCTAGGTATGGCATGCCACGGATTGTATGGTCAGATAATGGAAGTGAGTTCGTAGGGAAAGTTATGCAGAGTGTGTGTGCCGGTTTAGGGATCAAGCAGAAGTTTCACAGTGCGAACCATCCCCAGTCTGCTGGTTTAGTTGAGGGTTACAATGGCACCCTCAAGCTGAAACTTGCTAAAATACAGGCATCCACGGGTTTGTCCTGGCCAGATGCACTACCCTTGGCTTTGTTATCAACGAGAGCGACTGTACATTCTAGAGTAGGGCTTAGTCCATACGGAATAGTTTTTGGTTGTCCCGCTAATGTTTGGGGAGTGCCAAGGCCAAAAGAATTCTGTTCTCTGGAATATCCAATGTTGATTGATTACCTTTACGACTTGACTGCTAAATTGAGTCTTATTCATCAACAGGTTTTCGATGCATTGCCAAAGCCACCGGAGAGTCCAGGTCATCAGCTGAAACCTGGAGATCAAGTCGTCATTCGTAATTTTGCAAGGACGAAAAATCTTCAACCCAGATTCGTCGGCTCACACCAGGTGCTGCTGGCAACGAGAACTGCTATTCGTGCGGCTGGACGAAAGAATTGGATACACACGACACACGTCAAACGTGTGCCCTTGCCACTTCCTTACGACAACTGGGTGAAAACGGGAATCGGTGCCTCTGCGTTTGAACAAATACCCAGGTTTATCCCTTTCAGCGATGCAGAACTAATCACTGACACATCGAACTCTGGCTCTCCTCCTGAAACTGCTCCTTTGAATTCTGAACATTTGTCCTCTGCATCAGAAGAAACTTTGCCATCTGCGAACTTGAACATTGCAACCCCTGCTGAAAATACACTGTTTCCAGATCAAACAGCTCCTGCAAAACTGAGATACAATTTACGGTCTCGCAATATGGACAAATAAAGCAGGAAACTGCCTATTTTACACATTTGAATTTTGACACTTTGCCTCCAGCCAGGAAGTTTGCTATTGTTTTGTTGTTTTAAAATTGCCTTGCCGTCTGGGTAGCCGTAGGGTCGTGGCTGTGTGCCTAGTTGAATCTGCGGGGGTCAGACACTAGGTCGATCTTTCTGTTAGTTTTGGGAACTCCCAGGGCTGATAGAGGCATTTTCATCTACGTACACATCATCAGTGGTCGCGAGCGGATTGTAGAAGATGGAGCTTCCTGAGCTGCAACGAGAGAATGTAATTTATGTTCGCAGAAATAGACTTTACAGAATTCTTCACAGCAAATGCTTTCTGATGCAATGTGCCATTACATTTTTGATTGTTTTGATAACGTTGGTGGGTGGAATCGTCTTTGGTGTGCATTTAATTTTTATGCCAGTAACTACAGTACCTCCCCTTGATCCTGCTACTTCTACTGTTTCTTCTATGCATTCTTTTCACTCGTTTCCTGAACACGAACAAGCTCGACGTTCAGAATTCATCAATAACACTTTCGTACAGCTCTTGCACCAACACCAACTGGTAGTTAACACTACAGACTGCTGGGTGTGTGGCTTGATACCCCACACTATGGATAAAGGCATTCCCTATCTAGTTTTGCCTTTTAGCTATAATGGATCATTTCAGGCCTTTCAGACCATTTTTGCCTATGCCCTTGAGACCTATCCTCCGCGTCCACCACGTTCCACTAAATACAACTCTCTCAACAAAGCTTTAGTCCAGGGAATTATTGACATGATTAAAGACGTCAATAATACTCCATCTTACCCTAGAGATGAATTACGGGTATATTTGAGTTGGAACTCTACAGAGTATCGCCTTAGTTTGGGAGAAAGCAAGCGTAAAAGCTCCACTCCAATCTGGGTCGTACCTCACCGAGGTCAGGTCTGTTTGCAAGGAAATGGGAGAAATCCGAGAGCTCAGCTAGGGAGGAGTGAGGGCGTTGAGACTTACGTGTTTCCGTCCAACTCTTCCCCTGCCTTTCTTACTGCTAGGGGTACATACTTCATCTGCCAAGACAGAGCGTATACATGGTTGCCTGCTGACTTTTCAGGTTCGTGTTATATTGCTCGATTGTTGCCTCCAACATACACTGCTTCTTCTGATTATCACAAGACCAGAGTAGCAAGAGGTGTCTTCAGCAAGGAAGATACCGCTGGTCAGGAAGCTGGAGACTTCTTCAAAGGTTTCCTTCCGTTCTGGGGGCCTATGGCCAATAGTAGAAGTATACGTCAGCTAACACGGGTAGTTGAATCTACTATTACCGAAACTGCTGGTGCCCTTAGCAACTTGACAGCTGAGCTTCAGGCGGATCGTCTCATGACGTTGCAGAACCGTATGGTTCTAGACGTAATACTTGCAGATCGAGGTGGGGTATGCAGAATGATCCAATCGAGCTGCTGTGTTTTTATTCCCAATAATGCCCCAACTGTCTATGAGGCGATCTCTAAGCTACACAAGATTTCCGACTCTATACATGTAGACAAGGGAAACTGGTCCTTCATGGAGTGGTTTTGGACTCTGCTATCAGCGTGGGGATGGAAGGTTCTGATGGTCATTGGTGTCATCTTAGTATTCCTGTTCTCGTGCTGCCTGATTATCCAGTGTGGTCCCGCTTTGTGTAGTCTCTGTGCTGCAACCTGTTTCAGAAAACCACCTGCGTTTGGAGAGAAGGCACGAGAAAGGATGATGATACAACAACATGTCACTGACCTGATGAGCATAGAGTTAGACTCTGACATAGACTGAGTAATTGCCTATGTAAGGGCAAAAGGAGGGTCTGAGGTTCCGTGACGATTTGAACCCGTGTTTTCAACATTGTCGTAAATACATAATTTTGGTATCAGCGAACCGCAAATGATCCATTTAGCATATCCTGGTGTTTTCGCTATGCTACGAGCAAGAGTACTCCTGTTACAAACACATTTCTGATCTACCCATGGCATCCATCTTAGATTATGGCAGCCATTTTGTGTTTCTTGCCCTCACATAGACAATGGACACGCAATGACCTTTGATCACTTCATTTCGATTAAGGACACGTAGGCTTTGGCCGGCGATTCACCTCTCTAGTGACACGTGCACCTTAGAACAGAACACGCCATGGCTGCATGACTCGACAGAAACTGCCTCCTCTGCCCGAGGCTAGTCCTGCTATACTGGTTCTCGTGTTCGTTGGCCTGATCATGATTAGGCGGCCGAAGCTGGTAGCCTTGCCCATTTACGACCCACAAACATCTCTTATCCTGCTTTTCTATCTTCTGCACCTGGCTCTGCTCCTTTCCTTCTGGGCCTTTATTAGGGGGAGGTAACGAAATTTACGATGAGGCGGTCCGGGTCTTGAATGAAAAGTTGACATGGGATTATGATGGAACAGTGGGAACCCCTCGTTCGTAATGTTTTGACATCAGATATTGTTGACGATTCCTGTGCAACGCCAAATATTTATTGTTTAGGACACAAAGGTTTGGGAATGTACTAACATGTAAAGAATTTGCCCGAAGCCCAATATTCAGTATCTAAGGAGCAACCCTTTTTGTACAAATCGAACAGGCTCCTAGAATCTGCCCGTGTGTAGTTTCTGTGACTTCTGTGTCCCTGCAGTAATAAACCTTTGGTCTTTGACGCCACCATCGAGAAGCCCGTGTTTCTGTTTATTTGTGCACCGAGACAGGTAGAACTCCGGGGTCTTCGGGTGTTATCCCTGACACCTCTGGACGGAACCAAAAAAGTCCAGAACTCCACCGCTTTGTCTGGCTACTAGCCCGTTGGCTTGTGGCCTTCCCGACGACGAACGACGACATCAACACTGCTGGTCTGGTTGCTCCAGACTGGCCCTTGCTCCCCTCCAAAAGAGGAGCACACCGGACCCTCCTGGTCCACTCCAGAGGCCATCTTGAGTCCACCGCGTGGGCTTGCATTTGCCAAGACTTGTTGCCCCAATCCTGGGCCCAGCGACGTCGACAGCAGATACCACCGTGGGACAGCTCGCCCTCCATCCTGGTTGCCGACAACGCCTCCTGGTCCGAGAGACTGCAGAGCACAGCTTCGCCCACTCACCTGGTCGAGGTGACTCCATCCGGTGCCATCCTGGTGCCCATCTAATCACTGGCTAGTGATTCAGAACTTGGTCCCCTCTGCTTACAGGTGTCTTCCATCTTCGATCCAGGCTTGAATCACTTCGAACTCCTTCACTGGTCGCCTGCCAGCAACTTCTTCTTTCAGGCCCCATAGACTGCAACAAGGATTCCCGACCTATGCATCCGCAGCCCCTGGGCTAGGTAACTTCGGCATTTCGGTGCCCCAGCATAGCCTCACTATCCAAGGGTCCAGATCCTTTTTCGTTTCAGCTCTACCTAGTCGGATTCGTCCGATAACACTAACTTTTGCTTTTACTAGCCTCCATAGACTTTGTCCCGCATCCCGCGTGAGAGTGCACACTCTGCACCCGAGTCCCCTAGGCCTCCTACTCGTAATCTGAAGGTTCAGTAGTCCATTCCTAGCGATTCCAAACCCTATGAGATTAGTACTTACCTGCTAGTAATTTAGCATTCCACTTTTAGAGTATATGGTTTTTCGTGCCCCTCGGACATTTGTGTAAATTGTGCGACTTAAAGTATTTTCGTAAGAGTTTTGTTGTGTGCTCAGTACCCTGTCCTCATAAAGAGTCCAGGGCTGTTGTGAACTAAATAAATAACTGTTTATTTTCATAACACTTGTGTGGTGTCCTTTCACTTGGTGTTCAAGGGGTATATGTGATGGTATAACAGCTGGCTTAACACGCCCTCTAGAGCTTAGCCTGAAGACTGCTCGTATCCACGCTACTAGGATAGCTGGTCTATAAGGTTGACTTACAACCAATCATCAATAAGGGTTGTTTGGACTGATACAAAGTGCTCACTAGAATAGTGAACATTATATATCAGGCCAACTTCTCACATGTCATTTTTCCTTTTGGAATAGATAAAGAAATGTATACAACTAACATGACTAGTAAAGTTGTGGATAATCATGATAAGGTTGATAAGACTAATAAAATCATTGTACACAAACCAGAGATTCATCAAGATAGATCTTTTGTTGATTTTTCTAGTAATACCTTTTCTAGACTTTTATCTGAATATGTTAAGGTGATGGATGCAAAAGATTGCTACATTTGTGTAAAATGACCTACTTCTGTGTCTGAAGGTGTCACATATAATATGCTTCCTCTTACTCATGGCATTACATGTAGTGTAATAGCTAGTTTGTTTTATCAAACTGGACACTTGGAGTATTATTATTCAAATTATGATGAAAGTTTTGCAAATTTAAAAGTTGTAGATAGCTTGAATAAAGTGAAATATGCTAAACAGATGAGGGAATTTTTCCTAGTAACTAATGAACTCACCTATGAGTATGCTTTTAGAAATAATTTAACATGTAAATTGAGAGCAGAAGAAAAGTTGTTCTTAAATTTGGTGGAAGAGAGAAGGGCAATTTACAAACGAAATGAGATGATGAAACATACTAAGTCAACATTTTAGCAGATGGAAGATGAAAAGCTCAATGGTAGAAATGAAAATGTTGCAATTCACATAGATACACCTGTTAGTGGAAAATTATCTATAAGAAGAAATAATACTTTGTTTGATAATTATTTTCTTGGTGCAAGTCAATGTGAAGACACTTATCGTATTATAGGGGGTTGGGGATTTAAAGGAGGCATCCTCTGCTACCAAGAAATTGATCCAGCGCTCCTATTGAAAAACTGTCTCAATAACGCTACCTATCACCTCAATACTCACCATTAATCATGAAACACATATGAAGGCCCATGCTACCAAAGAGACAATTTCTGAGCGACTGAATCAGGTGGTATGATTAACTAAGCTACTCACATTTTATTTACATAATTATGTACAACAGCTGTTTACCTATTTTTACCATGGTTTAAAACATTTATCAATCATTAATCAGACCACCAAGGCGATTGAATCAACTGATGGTAACTAGATCATGAATAAAGAAGACCAGCTTGTCATTTCAAATCTAATTTTTATTAACTTTAATTTTCATAAAGAAAATGCATTAACATGTTCGAATCTTTATTTTATAAGCAATCAAGAAAGCAGCTTTTAATAAGGAAATTAATTAATAAACTGACATGTTTAAAGCAAGCTCAGAAACACAAATCATTATCAGAATAACAGTTTCCATTCCCTAAATCTGTTTCCCTGTCTAATTCTCTCTTCACCTAGAAAGGAAAGATCATTAAAGTCTGCTGTCCTTACGTGCGCCAAAAGTCCGACAGCATGTCATGTCAATCAGGAATCGGAAAGAAGAGAGTTGCAGCAAGCCTTTTTTCCTGCTCATGGTGCCAGGTTTTTTTTTCACAACAAGTTTATTGATAAAGATGAGCACATGTGATAGAGTGGCCCCCTACAATCAGGATGGCACCACCAAACATACCGAGACAATCATGAATATAGGACTAAGCGTCCAGTCAAGAAATCAATGTAATACAAGGATATAGGAAACATTAACCCCGTCTTTATCTTTTCAACTACCCATCAACCCAACTCCCAGAACCCTCCCCTGGATCCCACCCTAACCCCAGGCATGTGCGCATATACAGTATCGACGTAAGTTCCTAGTGCGGCAAGTGTAGGTGTGGGGGAGCGGGGTCACCAGGCCACATGGGGCTAAAGATCTTCCTCCGGTTCAGCAGGGGGGTCCAGTTGCAAGCCCCTGTGGTCTGCCCACCTTTTCCATATTTTAAAGTGTTTACGGGGGCATCCCCGAGCCTCGAAGATCGGGTGTTCCAAACCCATACAGAAGTCAATGCCAGCCTTCCACGCACTCAGGGGGGGGGGCCTCACATCCTTCCATGCTCGGGCCAGATCCCTCTTGGCCACCACCAGCCCCAGGAGGAGCAGGTGCCTCTTGTAGATATTACCACCCACCCCCTCTAGGATGTGCAGCAGGCCCAAACGGTGGGTACGGGGGAGGGTCCAGCCCAATACCTCTGACAAACAGCCCCATACACCTCTCCAGAAGCCAATCAGTCTGGGGCACGACCATACTGTGTGGAGTAGTGTACCTATCTCCGACCCACACCGCAGGCAGTCCGGGGTCCCAATCAGTCCCGCCTTCCACAGACGCTCGCGCGTATAGTAGGCCCTATGGAGAATTTTGAATTGTATGAGTCAAAAACGCATCGCAATAGCCGCACCCCTCGGGGACTCCAGGGCCTCTCGCCAATCATCCTCATCCAACTGACCGACGTCGGCCTCCCAGGCTGCCTTCAGCGGGAGGAGGGTGGAGGAGCAATGGATGACCATAGTCTGGTAGATGCGCGAAAGTTTTCTATCTCCAAGGCCGCCCATGAAGACTTTCGCTTCGATCGGGCTGAAATCAGGGAGTGAGTCAAGGTTGGTAAGACTGGGCAGCAGCGCATGCCGGAGTTGTAGATATCGAAAGAATTGAGTTTGGGGCATATCAAATTCGGTACGAAGGGCCTGGAAGGATTTGAGCGTCGTGCCGGACAGCACATGGCCTAATTGCGAGATACCAATCGCGTCCCAGCCGTCGAAGCCCGATAGCTTAGACAGTTCCGGCAGCATACCGTTATGCCACAGGGGCGTCTCCGCGGTCAGTCTGCCCCACCAGCCCATGCGACGCAAGGCCTGTCGCCACACCGCAAAAACAAGTCGCGTAACCCTTGGCAGCGAGCGACGCAGTCTGGGTGAATAGAGGATGGTGTGAAGCGAGTTGCCACCCATCAAGGCACGCTCCAGGGCATAAGCTGGGTCACCACAATCGCCATACCACCAGTCATTCAGGATGAGAAGATGTGCGGCTTGATAGTATGACAGTAAATCTGAAGTGGCCAAACCCCCACAGTAGGTGGACAAAAAACAAGTACGCAATGCAACTCTGGCAGCACCTCCAGCCCACAGAAAGCGGCCCAGCACCGAGTTGACCTGCCTAAACCACTGAGGCGGGATGGGATACGGATGGTTCTGTAATTGGTATAATAGGCGCGGTAGCGCCACCATTTTAAATATAGCGGAGCGGCCAAAGATTGATAGGGGCATCCGAGACCAGGTTTTAACATCTGACTGTACCCGCTCCCAGACTGGTATGAGATTACGGTCCCATGCAATGTCCGCCGAATCGGAGAGAAACACGCCCAGGTATTTCAGCCCGGTCGTGGCCACTCGCAGCCCCGAAGCCCAGGGGTCCGTCACCTCGCCCCCTTCCAACACCCACAGCGTGGATTTATGGAGGTTCAGAAACAGGCCTGAAGCCTCCCCAAACAGTTGCATAACCTCTAGGACACGCGGGCCTGAGCGCCGCAGGTCGGTAAGGAAGAAGAGGACGTCATCGGCGTACAGTGCGATTTTGTCGGACAGGGTGGCAGTCCACTGGAAGCCCCGTATCAGCGCGTCCTGGCGCACCCTGGCAGCCAAAGGCTCCATGGCGAGTGCAAATAAATAAGGGGAAAGAGGGCACCCCTGTCTGGTCCCGCGGCCGATATGGAACATCTCCGACACTGCCCCGGCGACCCGCACCGAGGCCGTGATATCTGTATAGAGGAGCCGGACATACGACAGAAAGACCGGGCCCAGGTTGAGACAGCGCAGCAAGGCAAATAGGAATGACCAGCTGACGGAGTCAAACGCCTTATCAATGTCGGCCAGTAACAGTGCCGCCTGGTCCCCTAAGGTCCCAATAGCGTCGATCGCCGCCTGTGCGCGACGGATATTATGTCGCGTCGCCCTGCGAGGCATGAAGCCTGCCTGGTCAGGATGGACCAAGTCCGTGATATGCGGAGCGAGCCTGTTCGCCAGGGCCTTGGCCAAGACCTTGGCCTCAACATTAATCAGCGAGATGGGCCTATAAGAATCATGGCGATCTGGGGGTCTGCCCGGTTTCAAGAAGACCACTATTTCGGCGTGGCGCCAGTCCGGGGGCAGCACCCCTCGCTCACGCGCCACCTCAAGCGCCCGACGATACGGAGAACCAAGCTGTACATGAAATTTCTTGAAAAATTCACTCGGGTAGCCGTTAGGGCCAGGGGCCTTGCCAGTGCTGAGTTGCCCCAGTGCATCACCCAACTCTTCTGCTGTGAGAGGCGCCTCTAGGGCCGTCTTGGTCTCATCCGATAACGGCACCGGTGGCAGCTCTGCGAGAAAGCGAGCCAGCTCACTGTCAGACAGGTGGTCGTGCGGGGCGTACTGGGTTGAATAGTACGTAGCAAAGCTCGTCGCCAGTTCGTGCGGGTCGGTCAAGACCTCTCCCTCACCATTTGTAAGGCCTGGCAGCAGGAGGGGTTGGAACGTTTGGTGGCACAGTCGATGGAGCATGGAACACGACTTGTCCCCCCATTGATACACCCTACTTCTGGTGGCTAGCCATGCCTGTTTGGCTTCATCCATCAGGAGGGACCCGTATGTTTGCTGTGCCTGTAACAGTAGACGTATCCCGACTTCATCGTCACCCTCGCGGCTTTCCTGTTCCAGGGTCGCCACTCGTGCGGCCGCTTCGGTAGTTTGCTCCTGACGCTTCCGCCGAGCTGCCGAGCACCATGCAATATCTATTCCCCGTATGGTAGGCTTCATGGCTTCCCATACCGTTCCAACATCGGCATCCCCAACTAGGTTTTCCCGCCAGTAGTGGTCAATGGATTCGCGCAGGTGATTAGCATACTCCGGTTGCAGGAGATGCCAAGAGGACATCCTCCAACGGAACGGCTGCCTCTTCCGGGTGAGTTCCACATCAACAGAGACAGGGGAGTGGTCGGACAGGCCCCTAGGCAGGATGTCAGCGCCCTTTACTCTACACAAACATTCCCCAGGCACAAACACACAGTCAAGCCTCGAGAACGAGCCGTGCACAGCTGAGACATAAGTATATTCCCGGGCTGCGGGGTGCATATGTCGCCAAGCATCTACCCAGCCCAAACCCTCACTCATTGCACGTAGTCTGGTGGGTGAAGGGGAAGGGGGCTGAACCTCGATCCCCTCTCGGCGCCTCTGGCGATCCACGCATACATTCATCACATCGTTCCAATCTCCCCCAATCACAGCCAACGACCCGGCAATGTCCTCCCACACTGCAAACAACCTCTCAGTCAGGGCCCATTGGAGGGGGGGAGGGGCGTAAACGCTGCCAAACACCACGGAGTCCGTGCCCACCATGCCTTTAACAAACAAGTAGCGACCCTGGGGATCAGCCCACTGCTTCTCGTGGGTGTACGCCACTCTACGGTGGATCAAAATGGCCACACCCCTGGATCCCCTGGAGAAACCTGCATGGAAAACTTGTTGATAACCAAATCTCTGTAGGCCCAGAGCCTTTGTGCCCATCATGTGGGTTTCTTGTAGCAATAGAACATCCGCAACCTCTTTTTTCCCCCAGCGTAGCACAGCCCCGCGTTTAATTTTGTCTAATAAGCCCCTGACATTCCACGTAATCACCCGCATAGAGTCTTCAGGGAGTCTATGAGTCAGTTCAGCCATGGTCCATGAAGATCCACCACACAAGCCCTCCACACCCGCGCCACCCACCACACGCCACAAGGAACATTTCTGCGACACACACATGCACACTACCGCCCACCCCAAGGAAAACAAACCCCAACTCTACAGTCCCACAGCCCCAAACAGTCCCAATCCCCAACTCAGCGGTCCCAACCCCGACCGCCCACATCCCACCTCCCCCCACCCTATACCTCAATGAACTATGAAGTACCTGTCGCGGCATGGGTGGTCCCGAGGCCAAAACGCAGGGCCCGGGCCCACCCATACCAATGGATCCCAACATCCCCAAACAGAACAGCAAGCTCACCCCACACTCCCCAACTAACAGTACCTCCCCTTAGGGCCCCCTTCGAACATGAGAGGAGTAGGCCGCCCATGGGTCAGCACCCCGAACCCTATTAAGCACATGTGACCCACCGCTTAAGCGCAGCGGGACAGAACTACAACAGACATTACGCCCTTCCTGTGTCCAGCTATGGCCTAGACCACACCACACCATGCACCCGCCCATCAATCAGTAGTGTTACCCCAATGGCCATCTGCCAAGGCCAGAAAAGAAATGTCGCTTAGGAGACAAGAGGGGGGGCTCCACGGCTCTCAGGTCCCAGTCCCAGACTGAGCAGTGTCCGACTGTGCACCATCCAGCTGGCCACCCCCGGATTGGGAGCGTCTCCGTGACCTAGACTTCCTGTGTCTCCTGCTCCTGTTGGATGATTCGCCCCTCTCTTGCGACGACCCACGCGAAGCTCCGGAGTACAGGCCCGGCTGGGCATTCGGTCGGATCCTGACTGTCTCATCTGTCCAGCTAAACACCGCCTCCGGGGTGTCGAAAAAGTGGGTCTTGGAATGAAACACAACCCGCAGACGAGCAGGGTACAACAGTGAATATTGAATTTTCAATCCACGTAACTTGGCTTTCGCATCTTGGAAGGATCGGCGCTGCTGCTGCACCAGCCTGGTATAATCTGGGAAAATCATAATCTTGTGACCCTCGAACGACAAGTCCTCCTTTGCTCTTGCTTCTCGGAGAATAACGTCCCTGTCATGGAAGTTAAGGATCTTGGCGATGACCGGACGTGGTCGCTCACCGGCCGGCGGTTTCTGCGCCAAGGCCCTATGGGCGCGCTCCACCACAAAGCAGCGTGACAAGACGTCCGGGGGAAGCCAGCTCTCCAGCCAGCGTGTCAAGAATACATCCATGGACCCCTTCTCACAATCCTCTGGAAAGCCCACAAAGCGCAGATTATTCCTTCGCGCCCTCCCTTCCGCATCCTCGACACGGAGCGCTAGCCCCTTTTGGATCCTGGCCATGTCCTCCACTTTCTTTTTCAGAGCCACCACATCGTCCTCCACCCCTGTAATCCGAGTTTCGGTTTCGGTGATGCGGGCCACAGCATTGCGGAGATCTTGACGCAGCAGCATGACATCGGCGCCAACCGCCCCAATTTTGGCATCAAGCATGTCTCTGGACTGCGTAATGGCGGCCATCAGGGCCGCATTATCAGGGCCTGTGGACTGGCCACCGCCGGAGGCCCCGGAGCCTCCACTGGGCCCTGTGAATTTATCAATTGTCCCTTGCTTGGTGGACCCAGTGCCGCCCCCACCTCTCGTCATGGTTAGTGGCAAGGAAAAGGGCCTCACTGCCCCAGCGGTGGGCCCCTCGTCAACAGCAATTCAACAGTATCGTCCACTCGGGGGCCAAGGAGACTCCGTCGGGGCTCAAATGCCGTCCCCAGTGGGCACCCCCAGAACACAGACACCGCAGCTCAGCTCCGGGCAGCAAGCCCCAGCGGGAACGTTCAACAGGATAGCTTCTTCACCAGGTTAGGGCTTCCTGGATCTCAGTCCGGACCTCACCCAGGATCTGCGAGCCAGGACGCGCAGAGGAAGGTCTCAAGAACCGGGGACGTCCAGCCCCGTCGTCTGCCTGGCCACCCCACACCCAACTCGTGTCCCAAAGCAGCAGATGATGTAGGGCAGACACTCGGGTCTTCAGACTGACTAGCCCCGAACACCACCCGGGTCACAAGTCACAAGTCCCGTCACAGCGCCCCATCGCCGGTCCACCAGAGGGGAGGAGGGGGGGGGGGCACTCACAGTTTGTCTCGGGCTATCCGTGGGAGACCTCCACGCACCATCCGGGCAGTAGGCTCGTCCCTCCAGGCACCACCAGCTCCAGCCATCCAAGTCCGACGTGGCGTGCAAATCTCTAGCTCTCCAGCCGCTCCGAGCCCACCTCCCGGTCCAGGAGCCAGTAAACTCGAGGCCCCGGCGTCCCCAGGGCCAGGCAAGCTTCAAGGACACTCCAGAGCACCAGCGTCCGAGGCAGGACCCAGCGGGGGGCTCCCTCCGTCGTCTCACCGGCCCCAAGCAGTCCCGGGAACAGGCCCGGAGAGGCGCGCCTCAGAGCGCACGGTATAAGCAAAATGCAGGGCCACCGGGCAGTCGGGTGTGGTCCGCGTCCCAGCCCCCAGGGTCCTCCTGGACGTGGTCAGTGGTCACCGCGCACAGTAGGTGCCACACCGACCCTAGGAGCCAACCTCTGCGACCCCCAGTCTCTCAGACTCAGTCCGGCCCGGGGTCACAAAACTCGAGGCCCCGGTCTCCCGGGGTCCGCACAGGCCGCGGTGCCCCCACGCTGTCCCAGGAACACCCCAGGTGTAGCCTCCGATGTTCCAGGTACCCCCAGTGGTCCTCGTGAGCTCCGGCGCCGTTGCTGCTGGGTGGGGAATCCCCCGACCGGCCCGACCACTGGCCGTCGGACCCGGGTCCCGAAAATCGAGGCCCCGGCTCCACTCGTGGACAGTAGGCCGCACCGCGTCGCCGACAATCGCGGGTCACTGGAGCAGCTGATGAAGCGGGGCGGCACACCGGATAGGTCTCGGTGCCACCCGGAACACTCCCAGTACAGGTAGGGCAGTTTGCAGGGCTCGGGGGCCAGGATAATGATCGGATAACGTGTGGGCCGGCGGGAGCTCCTCTAAGCTGCGACCGCCATCTACGCCCTCCAAGCCACGCCCCATGGTGCCAGGTTTTATACCTTACTTTCTAGCTAAACTTTCTACATTTTACATTCTTTTGAACGAATCCGAGCTTTTCATTGGCTGTCCTGTGTCAGTCCACGATAAAGTTTGTTAGGTCATCTCCGTTACTTGACCAGGCCCAGACTTTACATAAGCCCTATTGTCTCTCATTTCCACGTCTTTTAGCTTCCTCAGGAAAGATACTTTTTCCACGAGTTTCAAACATTTACTTCCTAGCCTTGGCAGACACATTAAGTTTTTGTCCTTGAACCTTTTCTCCACGAGCACACGTTTAACTCAGTCAAAGAACTGCTTTTTCAAATAATGATGACTGCAGTAAAAATCTTCACAGCTGCGCATGTGCAAGGCTTCACTCTGGACAATTTTCGTGTCCCCAGCTCTGTCAGCCATGTTTCTGAACCACCTTTAGGCCTCACTTTTGGAAACTATTATTAAACAAACACAAGACATCAATTAATTAAAGAATTGAGACCCATTCTGTTACCCACCCCCTTTACTAATTAATCCTGTTAATTATGTTACCTAGCAAAAGCACAATCAGGCAGCATTATAATTACTTCTCCTTTAGGAACTGCTGCGCGAACTCCTTGAGCTTTCGTCACAAAAAAGACATAACATAAGCACACAAAATAAGCACATGCTGTTAATTAAACAGCCGCATTAATACTGACAAAGACAATAGACAAGGTTAGTTTATTATTTTTTTTTCTCTTTACGTTTGCAGCAAAAAAGCACATTCGTTTATCCCACGTGTATTGATGCATGTATTCTTAAACTAAGTTGATTAGTAATTCACCACAAGCTTATTAATTCTATTATTTATTACGAGAGATTATCTTCACAAGTTTGGACAAAATCTTGGTCAACACCTTGCTCCATCAGCTGAGCGAATGTCTTCACACGAGAAAGGCTTGTTTTCGACATACCTAGACTTACATTGTGACCCTAGTCTGCACAGTGAGTGCCCAAGCCTTCAAGGCTATCATAACAAGGTAGCTGTTGATCGAACTGATCAGCTCACGTTTTTAGACACAACACTGGGCAGCTGCGAGCTAACTGAAATTCTGGCACCTTTAATTATTGCACTGTAGCCATGATTTCACACACTTGGAAGATTTTCCGTTTCCAGTGATGCAGAGAGCTTTTGCTGATCCTGATGTGATTCACTCTTGCTGAGCTGAGAGGTAATGGGGTCCCCCAAACAAGCCTAAGAGACCTTCTATAGTTTATAAAACATAGTTCCTAGATAGGGACGGTGTTATAACTAGGTGCTATATGACCTACCCTAGGCGTAGTTTGCTTAGCAGCACTACACGTAGCTTCACGTGGTATACTTTGAACTGCACATAGCACACGTAGTACTGCGTAGCGTAGCTGATGGCACTGTGCACTTGTCTGCATTCTGGAATAATTGCAAATGGCATCCTGCACAGTTATGATAAAATAAGTATCTCTATCTGTATATGCTAAAGAGCATATAGTACTTTCACAAAAGTGAAACTGAAAAATTAGCAAGCAGCATATATGTTATTTGGCAGAACTCTTTTTCTTCTGTTGCTCTTTCATACATTACGTGGCCAGCTCCTGTCTTCGGTGGCCCATTATCCACCCACGGCACACCACACTTTATATTTAACTTTCGCCCTGCCCCTTCCACCTGCATCACACGCCACTCTTTATATATATTCACCCAAAATTTCAATCTGCTTCTTAAATAAGTCAAGGAATTGAAATCTGCTTAATGCAACAAAACGTCTTCCAACCTCATGCATTATTTGACTTAAATGTAGGTTAATGCTCTAGTTTTTCCATTAGAGCTCTGTCACAATTCCTGAAAGTATGGCGGTGCTCTATGCTACAGTGCTAGATGGGTCTTTAACTTACTGGGCAAAGATACAGTCTATTTGCGAGAATGCCTTAATCTCTGCTACTGCCGATCTGTGTAAACAATAAACCAAGGCATGAGACTGATATGGGCAGAACAGACCGGGCATCCTGAGTGTAGAGTACAAGGGGGACTGTTTTTTTCTGGACAGAAGGGGGATAAGGCATCAGATTCCTGCGAGCACAGAGGCGGGGTAAGCAGCATGTGATTATAGCCAACAGGGTACACAGAAAACAAAGCGAGTTGAAAGAATTAAGATGCATATAATATATTTTATGTTTGAGTTGAATTCTATCCACTGCTTGTTACCTGCTGCATTTTTATCTGTTGCCTTGACCTGCCGTGAGGGGAACGGCCACAATCAGATTTTCTTCGCTGGAATCCCATCGCCGCTTGCACCAGCGTGGCCCTTAAGGACTCCATTTCCCAGAAAGCCCGGCGGAGTGCAGAGCTAGTGACGCTGCGTGAGGGCGCCGGAGGCTCTTAAAATCGTCCCGGCCCTCCCGCGGCGCTCGACGCTATCCACTACTTGTTACCTGCTGAATTTTTATCTGTTGCCTTGACCTGCCGTGAGGGGAACGGCCACAATCAGATTTTCTTCGCTGGAATCCCATCGCCGCTTGCACCAGTGCAGCCCTTAAGGACTCCATTTCCCAGATGGCCCGGCGGGGCAGAGAGCTAGTGACGCTGCGTGAGGGTGCCGGGGGCTCTTAAAATCGTCCCGGCCCTCCCGCGGCACGGGACGCTATCCACTGCTTGTTACCTGCTGCATTTTTAGCTATTGCCTTGACCTGCCGTGAGGGGAACTGCCACAATCAGATTTTCTTCGCTGGAATCCCATCGCCGTTTGCACCAACGCGGCCCTTAAGGACTCCATTTCCCAGAAGGCCTGGCGGGGCGCAGAGCTAGTGATGCTGCGTGAGGGCGCCGGAGGCTCTTAAAATCGGCATGGCCCTCCCGCGGCGCGGGACGGGCATTTCAGGCCCCTAGGCCTGGATGCACAGTGCCGGTCTCGCTGCGCTGAGGAATGGGACCCGGGACACTATATTCTCTTTCCGCGTGGTCCGGACTAACTCCGTGACCACGCCTCTTTTATTTATAGCTACCGCGGCGTGACGTGTTACGCCCCACCAGCGCACAGCTACGTGTGCAACAACTAGACTGCACGAATGCAGTCCAAGGACATTACATTCCTTTCAACCTTTAATAAAACAGAACATAACAGTTTCCAAACTAAGAGTCACTATGCATGTTTAGACCAGGAAACAAAACAGGAAGTGGCCGGCAGGCCGGTTACCCATCCGGTGATCAGGCGCCTCGATCTCAGCCCACTGCAAAGTCCGCCAACTGTGAAGATGGGGCCGGATTTCTTCTCCGTCCATAGCCTGCTGCTTCACCACGAAACAGGGCTCTCCGGGGAGCTTCGTGTAGGGTCAGGGTTGGCGATACTTCTCCCCTTGACATGCAGGGGCTGGCAGCACTGGACCGTCCTGAGATCGAGGAGTCCATTGCAGACCTGTCCGTCGTGTTATCATGTTCGCTTCCTGGTGGGCTGTTGTTGTTGCCCCCTTCTGGGCTTGGGGTTGATCCGTTTGGTTCTGGTTTGGATTGGTCTCCAGAGGGGGTGGACGCCCGCTTGAAGAAACAGACGTTGCGGGTGACAGTTTCTCCATCGCGTTGGGCTGTTACCATGGTGCCAGATCGGCGAGTGACTGTCCAGGGCCTGGGTTCGAACGGGAGCCGGAACTTGCTCCCTGGATAGCGGTCTCTCACATAGACGTGATCTCTTTCGTCAATGGATGATTCCTTCGCTTGGCGTCTGAAACTGGCATAGTCATTGGAGCGCTTTCGATTGAGCTGGGTTAGCTGGGAGCTTGCTTTGGTCGGGGTCCAGGTAGGATGATGGGGTATTGTGTCTCAGACTATCCTTCCCATTGCTGATGGCCCCGGGGCCGCAGTGGTCGTGCGATGGGGTGTGAGCCGGTACTCCCTCAGGAACGTGTATATGGCTCTCTCCAGCGGTGCCTCTTCAGCATGGGCGATCCGGATGACCTTGTTAAGGGTTAGCTTGGGGCCATCCGGGGGTCACTTTCTGATGCTGGATTCCCCATTCTTGAAGATAGTCCGCAAACTCTTGCCCCTGGAAGGGTGGCCCGTTTTCGGTCTTAACCTGCTCAAAGATACCGTGGGTGGCGATGACCTTTTCGAACTTTGCTACCACTTCCTTGGCGGCCAGTGATGTTATTATTTCTACTTCTGGATATTTGGTAAAATCATCAATGTTGACGAGCATGTAACGGCCATCCGGAAGGTGTCCGAAGTCTGCGCTCACTCGCTCCCATGGTTTCCTCGGGTTGTCTTCGGTGATGACCGGGGGCGGGGACTCCGGTGGTCCCGCTGCTTGGCACCATCAGCATTCCTTGACCGTCTGTTCTACTCTGGTGTCCATGTCCGGGAACCATACCTTTGGTGGAAGTCAGCTTTTCGTCTTCACCATTCCCTGGTGACCTCGATGAGCTAGTTTAATTGCTTGTTGGGTCAGACTCGTCGGCATCACAATTCTCGGTCCTCTGAGGAGGCACCCTTGGTTATCTACTGACAGTTCATCTCTTACTTTGAGGATGGTCTCCAGTGCCCGCTTAGCTTCTGGTGTTCTCATGCTTAGTGATGCTTGAAGGGTTTTCCAGTCGTTAAACCGCACCGCATTCACTACGAGTTGGAGAACTTCATCGGTGTGGGTCACCTCCACGATCATGTCGATGCCCATGGGCAGAGATCGTGACCTTTCTAGGATTATCTTCACGTACTCCTCCGTTTCTTCGGCATCTTCTCTCGGTCAGTTGCTGCTCTGGGGTGCCTGAAGAGGTAGTCTGCCGGGTTTGTCGCCCCCGGTTTAAACTCCAGCCGATAGTCGTATTCTTGAAGTTGGAGGATCCATTTCTCTATTCTGGGCGGGGGTTTGGACACTGATCCCTTGAAGAGTGGGATCAGGGGCTTGTGATCCGTGGACATGGTGAATGGATACCCATATACGTAGACGTGGAAATGTCTGCAGGACCAATGAATTGCGATTGCCTCCCTCTCGATTTGAGAGTACCGTTGTTCGGTTTCGGTCAGGGACCGGCTGGCATGGGCGATGGGCGCCCAGTCATCACCACCTTGGCTCTGCGTTAACACCACTCCTAGTCCGTACGGGCTGGCGTCGACGGCTACGTTGGTGGCTTTAGCAGAATCAAAGTACGACAGAGTCTTGTCAGCCGACAGCGCAGCTTTGGTGGTTTGAAATGCTAGCTCCTGTTCTTCTCCCCACTGCCAGGGTTTGGTGGATTTGGTGAGTTCCCGTAGAGGTCTGGTGATGTTGGACAGGTCAGGGATGAACCGGCCACAGAAATTTACCATTCCTAGGAAACTCCGGACTTCCGAAATATTGGTCGGCGCGGGAGCTGCTTGCACGTCTCTCACCTTGTCCGGGTCTGGGACTACCCCTTTGTCGGAGAACGTATATCCGAAAAAACTGATTTTGTTTTGCAGGAACTGGCACTTTTCACGGTGCAGTGTGAGGCCTGATTCCTTAATTCTTTGCAGCACACATATGAGCCTCTGGTGATGTTCTTCCACAGTGTTGGCGTATATTAGCAGATCGTCGCTGACATTCAGGACCCCTGTGAGTCCGCTCAGGACCTCCCGGATCGTGTTTTGGAGGACTTCGGCAGTACTTGATATCCCGAAGTTGAGTCGACGATAGCGCCGGAGCCCACATGGGTGGAGAAAGTGGTGATGTACCTGGAGTCCGGGTGTAGAGGTAGCTGATGGTATCCTGACCTCAAGTCCATTTTGGAGAACCACTTGGCCCCATTTAACTCTCCCAGGATATCATCTATTGTCGGGGTTAGGTGCCGTTCTCTTTTCTTTTCACAGCTGCGTTGGGTAGGCGCATGTCGACGCAGATGCGGACCTGCCCGGGCTGCTTGGGCTTCTGCGCTACCACGATTGGCGATACCCACGGAGTGGGCTCGCTGACTTTCTCGATTATGCCTTGTTTCTCGAGAGTCTCCAGTTCTTGCTCTACTTTTTTTTCTCAGGTGGAACGCTATTCGGCGATATCGGAGAGCTACTGGTTGGATTGACTGGTCGATGTGGAGAGACACTTCTTTTCCTTTGAGACATCCAATTCCCTGGAAGCTGCTGTCGAATTCTTCGAGAATCGTGTCCAGTTCTTCTTCCAGCACTGCCATCGCGAATGAAATCAGGTGGAGGTCCCACTGCCTTCCTTGGTGACATATATGGTTGATGTAGTTTTTTGATCTTGGTGTTGTCAAGTCAAGTCAAGTCAGAGAATTTATATAGCGCACTACCTACCCAGAGGGTCTCAAGGCGCTTAGAAATGGGAGGAGGATTACTTGTCAAATATCCACGTTTTAAGTTGCTTTCTGAATGCTAGGTGGTTCTGGGTGAGGCGAAGGTAAGCGGGGAGTGAGTTCCAGCCAGGTAAGAGAATGATCTGCCTCCCATGGTGGTCTTGTTGATGCGAGGTACAGTGGCGAGGGCTTGGCTGGAAGAGCGAAGTTGGCGGGAGGGGGTGTAGAAGGATAGTCGTGAGTTGAGGCATTCTGGTCCGATGTCGTAGAGTGATTTGTGTGCGTGGGTTAGCAGTCGGAAGGTGATTCTCTTATTGACGGGTAGCCAGTGGAGGTCTTTCAGGTGACCAGAGATGTGTTCGTTGCGCGGGATGTCTAATATGATCCTGGCTGAGGCGTTTTGGATTCGTTGGAGTTTCTTCTGGAGTTTAGCGGACGTACCTGCGTAGAGGGTGTTTCCGTAGTCCAGACGGCTCGTGACCAGAGCATGGGTGACTGTTTTCCTCGTTTCGGTGGGGATCCAGCGAAATGTTTTTCTGAGCATGCGAAGAATGTTGAAGCAGGATGAGGTAACGGCGCTGACTTGTCTGTTCATTGAGAGTGAAGAATCCAGGATGACGCCTAGGTTCCGTGCGTGGTCTGTCGGGATGGGTGCTTTTCCAAGGGCTTCCGGCCACCAAGAGTCGTCCCATGCAGAGGGGGATGTACCTAAGATGAGGACTTCTGTTTTGTCTGAGTTCAGTTTCAGACGGCTTTGTTTCATCCATTCGGCAACTTCTTTCATTCCTTCGTGTAGGTTAGTTTTGGCGGTGCTGGGGTCATTGGTGAGAGAGAGGATTAGTTGAGTGTCATCCGCGTAAGAGATGATGTTGAGGTTGTGTTGGCGGGCGATGGCCGCGAGGGGGCTCATGTAGACGTTGAAGAGGGTGGGGCTGAGTGAGGATCCTTGAGGTATGCCACAGATGACTTCAGTGGCCTCGGACTTGAATGGTGGGAGGCGGACTCTCTGGGTTCTTCCGGTGAGGAACGAGGTGATCCATTCAAGTGCTTTTCCTTGTATTCCGATGTTATTGAGGCGTTGTAACAGGGTGCTGTGACAAACTGTGTCGAATGCTGCCGAGAGGTCGAGGAGGATGAGGGCGACTGTGTCTCCATTGTCCAATAGAGTTCGAATGTCGTCTGTTGCTGCGATGAGGGCGGTCTCAGTGCTGTGTTTTGCTCGGAAGCCAGATTGTGAGGAGTCGAGGGATTTGTTGGCTTCGAGGAAAGCGGCGAGCTGGTTTGTGAGAAGTTGGCCTGATATGTAGTGTTTCCAATTCTGGAACCACTGGGTATCAGTCCAAACAAACCCCAAAGATGTCAGGTTGTAAGTCAACCTTGTAGACAAGCTATCCTAGTGGTAGCATGGACTAAGCAGCCTTAAAGGCTTAACTTAAGAGGTCGTGTTAAGCGAGCTGTTTTACCACATACAATCCTGTAATCAAATGAAAGGACACCACACAAGTATATATTATAAAAATATATGTATTTATTTCTAAATTACTCCCCAGTACTCTTTATGAGGAAAGGGGCACAAGCGTTAAATCAAAAGCACTGTTACACATAGAAAGTTGCACGTTTATGGATGAGGGCGGGTGGCCACTCAGACCATATACTAAAAAAGTGGTATAAGGAACACTTATCGAACAGTGGTTAGGCCTAGGGCCTAGAGATTCGCTGGGAGCAGTCAGGACTAGCAATGATGAAGTCGGGAGTAGCCCACAGGAGACGGGTGCAGCACGGAAAGTGCGGCGCGCACCAATGCACTGTCAATGGTGCGTAAAAGTCAGTTAAAGTGAATTAAAAGATACTTCCGCTGAACCTAGGAACACAAAACTTTAGACACAGACCCTAGAGGTGTGTACCAGTGTGGGAACACCGGCGTTGCAATGTTACCTCACCCACAGGCCATGGGTGCACAGGGTCGAAGTGGCGTCGAGTTTTGACACGCAGGCTATTGGTGCTTGAAGCTGTTGCAGCTGCAGGCGAGGTGAAGCAGAAGTGTCCGGTGGATCCAAGGGTGGATCTGAAGTGGTGAAGACCTGCAAGCAGAGGGGACAATGTTCAAAGTCACTGACCAGTGACCACCGTGGAACCAGATTGGAACCAGGCAAAGTCGGGTGCAAACAGGTGATCAGGGGTTGCTTCTCTCTGCAGCCACGTGGACACGAAGAGGTCAAGGACGTCCAGGAGTCGATCATGAGCTGTCCCTCGAAGGTTCTAGCTGATGGCGGTGTCGGCAACTCGATTGAAGCAAACAAGCCTTGGCTAACGCAAGCCACGGGGAAAGTGAAAAAGGCTTATTACTCGGACCAGCAAGGTCAGAGCGGGTACTCCTTTCTACAGGAGCGAGGGCAGGTCTAGAGCAACCGGACCCACAGTGTAAATCGTAGGTTTCGTCGCCAAGATGGCCGCTGACCACGTGACAAGCGGCCGGGATGGCGAGTCGAGTGGCAAAAAGCAAAAGGGCCCCACGCAGATCGTGGAGATGCTGGAGGGCTGGTCTTTGGTGCAAATGCTGCTCGGTTGTGGGGCTTCTAAAACTCCAAAGCACAGAGTCGAGGATGCCTCGGGTGCTGCGCAGTCAGCGTCTCGGGGGTCTTTCAAGATGGCCGCTCCCACGTCTCTCCGTGCATCCACGGGTCCCTTCTTTGCAGGGACTGTGGATCGGGCTGGGAGAAGTCTGGGAAGCTGAATCTTGTCAGGCTCTGCACTCGGACTCCGGCGGGAGGCGGCGGCAAAGCAGACGTCGAGGTGCTGGGTGGTGCCTGTGTTCACAGGGTGGCCCCTCCTAGGCCACAAGGGAGATGCTCTTCAGTCTTCTGTCATCAGAATGTCGAAGTCCAGTCGTCTTCTTAGTTTAAAGTTGATTTCAGGATGATCTGAGGTCCGTTGGGACTGCTCCCCCTCTTATTCGAATCTAGGGGGTTGGACATCCTGCTAGGTCCCCTCCTATGGGTGGGACCCAGGAAGGGGGTGGTTACACCCCTCTCCTTTGATCCTGGCCGCGCTGGGACAGGGGCTGGGAGGCCCCAGAACCGGTTTGGCCGGATCCTGCAAGGGGCAGCCTTGTGCTCCCCAGGCAGTGTCTGGTTTCATTGAAACCTCCCTACTCCAATCCACTATCTCCTGTCTGGGGTGGTTTGACACCGCCCTGTGACAGGAAACTCTTTGTCCAGGCCTCCTCTGCCGGGTTTCGGTCAGCAGCAGGAGGTCAGACCCGTGTCTGTGGCAGGGGCATCCATTTTGTGGATCTGAGGCTCATTTTAAATCAACCGCGT
This sequence comes from Lissotriton vulgaris, assembly GCF_964263255.1. Classification (NCBI taxonomy): domain Eukaryota; kingdom Metazoa; phylum Chordata; class Amphibia; order Caudata; family Salamandridae; genus Lissotriton; species Lissotriton vulgaris. The sequence continues at coordinate 1,224,627 of NW_028250131.1, forward strand.
TTCAGTAAAGTAACATGTCTTCTCCCTCTAGAAGGGTGGAATGCTATCCCCGTCGCCAGAACTGGCGAGGGGATAGTATTCCAATTCGTATGACACCTTACACGACATGTTTTGATAAAGCCAAACCAAAGTTGCTATATAACCGCGAGGATTATAATGCGCTTAAGAGTATATGGTATGGCATTATCCCGGATCAGCTTAGGGAGTTGTTCCCGACAGCTGCAGACAGGCTCAGCTCATGCCAGAGCACCATCTCACATAAAACCACGCACTCTGCCTCCAGGATTGATGAGGCCTTCCATAGGAGTGGCTTACAGGCTATATATGTGTCCAGATATAGGTTTAGATATAGGTATACTATATCTAAGCAAGGGGTGATTACACCCACTTGCCCCAGCTGAGTGATCAGCCAGTTGTGTCAATTTAGATAGCCAGCCAGGGGTGGCAAAAGATATGCTGCAGCCCCTGATAGGCCTTGGATGCACCTATGCCCTGGGCACCTATAGTGCTCTGTACAGGGGCTGATAAGGTGACCCAAGCCAATCTAGTTATGCACCTAGGGTACAGGGAATCCATTTTACAGAGAGAGCAGATAGCCTGGGGCCCTGATTAGCAGGGAACCAGGCCAACTAAGTCGAAAACCAGCTAAACACAAGGCAAAAAATCGGGGGTAACCATAGTCAGGTAGCCACCTTCCTACATGGTTGTTGACGGCTTTCTCGATGACTTTGGCCGGGAATGGAAGGAGCGAAATTGGGCGGTAATTTTTGAGTTCGGTGGGGTCCGCTGTGGGTTTTTTCAGAAGGGCGGTGAGTTCAGCGTGTTTCCAGCTTTCCGGGAAGGTGGCGGAGTTGAAGGAGCAGTTGATGACGTCTCGTAGGTGCGGTGCTATGACGGAGTCTGCTTTGTTGAAGATGTGATGAGGACATGGGTCTGTGGGGGAGCCTGAGTGGATGGAATTCATCAGGCGGATTGTGTCCTCAGTAGAGATTGGGTTCCAGTCGTTGAGGGTGTTCATGGGGGGAGAGTGTTCAACAAATGGTTGGGTGGGTTGGTCTCCGGGTTGGTTGTCGAAGCTGTTGTGGATGTCTGCAATTTTGTTGTGGAAGAATGAGGCTAGGGAGTCGCAGAGGGCTTGAGAGGGGGTGATGTCGTTGGAGTTGGCTGAGGGGTTGGAGAATTCCTTGACGATGTTGAAGAGTTCCTTGCTGTTGTGGGCGTTGTTGTCAAGTCGATCCTTGAATGCTGTTTTCTTGGCCTTTCGGATTAGTTGGTGGTGAGTGCGGGTGGCGTTTTTGAAGGCGTCCTTGGTGCTAGTGGTTGGGTCTTTTTTCCAGGCCTTTTCAAGGGAGCGGCAGAGTTTCTTGGACTTCTTAAGATCATCGTTGAACCATGAGGCCTTCTTGTTGCCAGGTTTGCTTTGACGTTTTTTCAGTGGTGCTAAGGTGTCGGCGGTGTTGGATAACCATAGGGTGAAGTTGGCGGCGGCTTGGTCTGGGTTAGAAGAGTGGGCTGGGGTGTTTCGAAGGAGCGATGCGGAGATCTGGTCGGTGGTGATCTTGTTCCAGTTTCTTTGCAGAGTTGGTTGGAGGTGGTTAGTGGGTTTTGGCTTGTTGTAGGTGAAGTGAACGCAGCTGTGGTCAGTCCAGAGGAGATCCGTAGTGTGGCTGAAGGAGACATGATTGCTGGAGGTGAAGATGGGGTCGAGTGTGTGACCTGCGATGTGGGTGGGGGAAGTGACTAGTTGTTTAAGTCCGAGGTTGGCGAGGTTGTCCAAGAGGGTGGTGGTGTTGCTGTCGTTGATCTTTTCGAGGTGAAAGTTGAGGTCTCCCAGAAGGATGTATTCTTTGGAGGGGAGCGCGTGTGGAGTGATGAAGTCCGTGATGTCTTCACTGAATTTAGCGCGGGGTCCTGGTGGTCTGTAGAGGAGGGTGCCTCTGAGTGTGGTCTTGGGGTCGATGTGTATTTGGAAGTGGAGGTGTTCGGAGTTGGCGAGGTTGGTGTCAGAGCTGGTTGAGATGCGGATTGATTTCTTATGGACGATAGCGATGCCTCCTCCTGTGTGGCTGGTACGGTCTTTGCGTGTGATCTTATAGTCTTCCGGGATGGCGATGGTGATGTCTGGGGCGGAGGAAGCGTTCATCCATGTTTCCGTTAGGAAGGCGACGTCTGGGGAGATGGTGTCTAGTAGGTTCCATAGGTCAATGGCGTGCCTGTGCACCGAGCGGGTGTTGAGAAGGATGCATTGTAGGTGGTTGGGGTCGGGAATCTGTGGTGTGGTCGTAGCGGAGATGTTGTCGGTGCCGCTGAATTTGCAGGAGTAGCAAGAGAATGGTCCATGGGTGTGTCCAGGAGCGGCTTGGACGCAGGTGGGGGCGCGACCGGGGTTAAGGGCTAGGAGGGTGGCGGCATCGTAGGTAATGCGGGAGGGCTGGGCAGCGCGAGGGGCAGGGGGTCTGGCGCTGGGCGCGGACCAGGCGCGGACGGGCGTAGACGGGCTTATCTTTGGCGCACCTTCGGCGCAACTGGGGCGCGAAACACTGCGCGTGAACGCTGCGCGCTGATGCATTAGTCATATATGGATGATGGAGGGGGCGGAGCGTGGGAGGGGGAGGTGGGAGGCGGGAGCGAAGGGAGAGGGACGGGCTGCAGGCACAACAAAATGGAAGGGGAGATAAACAACAGGACCGGGAGGTGCGAGCTGGCGCTGGGACACGGGCACAGTAACAGATTGAATTAAGTGAGAGTAATGCACACCTTTCTTAAATGCTATAAGCAAATCTGGCTAAACTATGCGTAAGATCACAGTTCACATGTACAACACACTACAAGCAGAGTAATACTGAGCGCTACGATATAGAGCTAGTGCAGATCCAATTAGTTAAATAACAATGATGTCAGAGGTTTGGGAGCAGCGCTACGATATAGAGCTAGTGCAGATCCAATTAGTTAAATAACAATGATGTCAGAGGTTTGGGAGCAGCGCTACGATATAGAGCTAGTGCAGATCCAATTAGTTAAATAACAATGATGTCAGAGCACCGGCTTTTCTCGCAGTTGGTTGTAGACATTTGCCGCCATGAGTTCAATTGAGGCTCCTGTGTCGATTGTTGCCCTCACCTCTTGGTGTAGTATTCTTACTCTGCACTTCGGGAGTCGCCGTTTCTTCCTCTGTGGTTGGTCTATGGCAAACACATAGTGTACCGGGTAATTGTTGGAGGCGTCATCCATGTCTTCGCTGTCTGGGTCTTCTTTCACAGCGTGGGCTGCTTCGGGCTTCTGCTTTGATGATCTGCACACCGATGCGAAGTGGTCCATCCATCCACACGATCCACACTTTCTCCCACGCGCTGGACAGTCTCGGGCCCGGTGTGCTGCGCCACCACAGTACCCGCATTCATTGCGATGTTCAGGCGGTCTACCTCTCCCTAATGGACGTTGCTTCGGCCTGACAACATTGACTTGCTCGGCCACATTGGCGTGTTCTGTCTTGATAGGCCGCTTGTTTGGCCGCTCTGAAATGCAGGTTAAGGTCCAGCTGGAGGGGACAGGGTGGTAAGCCTATGGGATGGGCTCCCTGGGTCATGGAGGAGGTGCCTGTGATGTGTGGGCCGATTGCGAGTGGGGCTCTGTGGCCACTGTCTTCAACACCTTTGCTGCGCGTCCATCGCCGCTCACCTTGGTGCAGTCACCGCTGCAAGTCCCTCACGTGAGGCCTGTCGGCCCGGCCGCCACTCCCACATGGGGCAGACAGCCACAATCCGGGCTGCAGCGTGCGGGGCCTTGCCGAGGTTCAGAGCGCGGCCGCCTAGCAGGCCAGAAGAGCACCTTGCGGCACCTCGTGGGCTCGTTCAGCCCTCGTCGCCATTGTCAGGCCCCTAGGCCTGGATGCGCAGTGCCGGTCTTGCTGCGCTGAGGAATGGGACCCGGGACACCATATTCTCTTTCCGCGTGGTCCGGACTAACTCCGTGACCAGGCCTCTTTTATTTATAGCTACCGCGGGGTGACGTGTTATGCCCCGCCAGCGCACGGCTACGTGCGCAACAACTAGACTGCACGAATGCAGTCCAAGGACATTACAGCGCGCGGGCGAAGCCCGGGCCAAGGGTGGGCCCGTCCGCGCCCGTCATCTGCAGGCATCGGCAGGGCTGGGCAATCCCCCTAACATATTGTTTCTGGTCTTAAAGTAAGCTGGACGATTAATCTTGATTTTGAATTTCAGGGGGACTCTGTTAACACAGTATTATGTTACACGATTGATTGAATTATTGCATCTAGTAGGTCATTTTTATTGTACCTATAAAACCACCTTAATTATTGTGTATTAGGACCTCTGTCAAAGTATAGCTACCTTCACTCTTATACGATTACTCTTTGGATGCTTGGTTATTCTGGTGGCTTGTCACTTCAATTCCAACAGTAGTTAAACTTAGGGGGTGTGTACCACTCAGAATCTGCTACCTCGCTGTACAGGGCCGGGGCTCCAGCAAGTAATTATATTCAGCATGAATAAAGATAAGGGAAAGACCGTGGTGGGGACGCTTGATGCATTTTTGGTGAGGGCTGAGTCTGTCCTTGTACGAGAAATTCAATTTACCGAACGTAGGCTGTCACTAGAACCGTCACGCCCTCAGAGCAGACTCTCCCTGACTCCTAATCTCATGGTTTCGAATATAGACGCTATTAATGCATCCCCATTAGCATCTGAATTAATTACCTGTCCCCCTCCACTAACCTTAACAGATTCTCCTGAGAATTCTGTCTCCCTAATATCCCCAGAACATAGCCCGATTAGACACACTGTTACAACGAGGGGTCAAAAGGCCAATTTCAAGCGTCATCATATACACAATCCGGAACTCCCCACTACCTCTGCTAGGGCCACAAGAAAAAATCCCCCCAAGCAGAATAAGAATGCCACTTACTCGAAGGGGAAGAAAAGGAAACTGTCAGAGGGTGCATGTGAATTGGGCAGTCCAACTAAACTAAGAGAAATAGCTAACACCACAAATGTAACACAGGACAACACTTTCTGGGATAAACTGAAGTCTGTCCTGGTATCTGCTTTGGAACCCATTTATTTAAAAATCTCCAACATCGAATCACGGTTATTAAAGATTGAGGAACTGGCACGGGTACTCATCAAAAGGCCCAGTCTGCCTCTTCTAATTCAGCAGTTCATATGCAACCCAGCACTGGGATAGAGCCTATGGTGGGCTCATCCTATAATATGGTAACTTTAGAGCAAACAAGAAACATGACCATAAATTCTACCATTGCCACCAACCTCCCTGGCCGCCTTGAGAGGGGAGTAACAGCAGAGGGGAAAGAAGGGGGAAGTACTGATGCTGTCATTATTGACAAAAATCAGCAGAGTCATCACGAATTCCCCCACGAGTCTGCTATAAATTTAAATTTACCCCCAGAAGCTACTCCGTATACGGTGGTCTTGACTAATGTCCCTCAACTGGCCACCAATGTGTTTGAACACTGGTCAAACTTAAGGAATAAGGCCCTCCACTTTTTGACCTCCAGGACTGGCCTGAAGGAATGCCTCTTCTCTGAGTTCAAAATGGTGCGTAGGATTGGATGGGTTGGCCTCTCTCCTAAGGTGTTAAGGGGAGATTGTATAGTCATAACCTTTAGGGCCCCACACCTGGTACTACTATCCTAGAGAGGGGGCGGAATGGGCCAGTCACCCCATATGACATAAATATTCTTCCTTTAGGATACTTCTACCGCCCCCCGGAAATTGTATTGAATCGAGGTCCCAATTGTGCTCCAAGAAGATACTGGGAAACAAGACAGCTTGGTCATTAACTACCCATCTATAATCGTTTCGAGGCCCTTAGTGGTTTGGAGGACAAAGATTGACTTAATCATGAGTCCTGCTCTAAATCCACAGAACGGCGTGGAATCGGAGGTGAGCGGTAGTCGCACTCCCAGGTATCTGGGGGCCGTCTCGCTCCATTTCAGGGTCTGTGTGCCCAGCCGCATGTCATGGGGTGCCATATCCGAGCCGAGCGGGTAGAGGGCCGATTTTCCCCAGTTAATATTGAGGCCTGACAGGGCTCCAAAGGCCTGCAATGTATGCCAGAGTGAGGTGAGATCTCCCTTCGTGTCCCGGACATATTCTAGCAAGTCATCCGCGTAAAGGGAGACGCAGTGTAGTCTGTCCGCTAAGGAATGCCCCAATCCTCTCCTTCCCCCCACAGCCGGATGGCCAGGGGTTCCACTGCCAGTGGGAACAGGAGGGGGGAGAGGGGACACCCCTGCCTGGTTCCCCTCTCCACCGGGAACGGGGTTGAGATACATTTTCCAATCCTCACCCTGGAGGTGAGTCCTCTGTAGAGGAGTTGGGTGTACACCATCAGTGTGGGGCCTATCTGTATTGCCCGCAGTACAGTAAAGAGGTGGGGCCAGGTCAGGGTATCGAACGCCTTCTCCAAGTCAAAGATCAGGCAGGCAGCCCGCGGAAACCAATCTACAACAGAGTCTTGTTTGTGAAACAGCCTGCGCAGATTATGGGAGGTTTTGCCCCTGGGCACAAAACCACACTGGTCGGCCAGGACCAGAGTCGGGAGGATTTGACTATAGCGGTTGGCCAGGATCTTCCCCAAGATTTTACAGTCTGCGTTTAGCAGTGTGATCGGTCTATAAGAGACTGGGAGCGTGGGGTCCCTATGTGGCTTCGGGAAGGTCACGATTAGTGATTCACGGAACGATTGTGGTAACCTGCCCTCAGTCAGTGCCTCTGCAAATATGAGCCCCAACCGGGGTGTCACTTCCGCCAGGAATGTCCTTTAGTATTCCAGTGGGAACCCATCCCTCAAAGGCCTCATCCTTGATGGTTCTGGTCATCCAGCACTGCCGCTCTGTGTAGGTACCAACTGGTCTGGGAACTGGTGATGCCACGAGTCGTACTTAGTAAGAGAAGGGACTACAAGGGCAGTTTAGGGAGGTCCAGCATACATTCCCTGTCTAACTCTAATAACAATAGGTATTTAGTTCCTCATGGCGGATAAACCAATCAAGAGGTGGGAGGAAGGGGATCCTCCTTGTCAGAACTAGAGTCCTCACACGCCCAGTAAGCTAGGTGTAATGCTTCATCATATGGACCTGTTCCTCGTTGGGTCGGCGGTGCAGTACCAGACGGGCACCCGTAAAGGGGCTCTTTAGCGGAGATCTTTTGTTCCTTGCCTTATGATGCTGAGGGTGTGAGGGGTCTAGGTGGTGTAGATGCAGTGAAAATGAATGGTATTTAAAATGGTTGGATAGTCCAAATAAGACTATTATTCAGGCTGGCTATCCACCTTCTTAAAAACAGTTAGAGTGGCCGCTCTCTGACTTTATGGTCCAGTGGAGCAAGGCTCTAATCGCGGTCGACATGTTTCATGCAAATGATCGGAGGTGATCCGTGGCATTTCTTCAGGACCTAGTGGGTGTACTATGTACACGAAGTGGTTGGTAAAAATTCCTACCTATCAAGTATCATGAATGCGAGAAAAGTGTCCCAGTGTTTCAAGTAGTGACCTATGGAAGTGCTAGTAAGAGGGAGCAAGTGTGGTGTCACACGGTTAAGGAATAAGACCACAACATAATTGTAAAAGTCTTATATGGACTATCGAACCTTTTTTAATACCATTCATTTTCACCGCAACTACACCACCTAGACCCCTAACAACCACAGCACCATACGGCAAGGGACAAAAGATCTCTAGATCTGACAAGGAGGATCCCCTTCCTCGCACCTCTTGATTGGTTTATCCACCCTGAGGAACTGCACACCTATGCCCCGAGAAGTGCCACCAAGCATGGGGAGGACGGTTTTAACAAAGCAGTGCCATTTAACTGCACTTGAGATCTGTTGGCAGCATATAAGAGAAGAACTGCAGCGCAGAAGCCAGGCCCGTTTGCTCAAGGACAAGAGCAAAAGTGCACTAAGCAGCAACAGTGACCGCGCTGAGCACTTATTGAAAAGCAAATGAGATGAACATTTCAGTGCGGAGTCTGTCACTGTCTCACAGACACTTCTGGTTTACTGGCTGCCCGCTTCCCGACTCCTGGCCTGCACTCCCTCGGTAAACGTCCCCCTGCCGCCCGCCCATCACTCACTCACTCAGGCTCAGCAGCAGGAAGAGTTGAGCTGCACAGGGCAGACTCCTGAGTCCCGGTCTGCACTCCCTCGACACACGCCCTCAGCTGCCGGCCATCACTCACTCAGCAGGAGGAAGAGCAGAGCTGCACAGGGCGGGCTCCTGAGTCCCAGCCTGCACTCCCTCGATACATGCCCCCAGCTCCCGGCCATCACTCACTCACTCACTCAGCAGGAGGAAGAGCAGAGCTGCACAGGGCGGGCTCTTGAGTACCGGCCTGCACTCCCTCGATACATGCCCCCAGCTCCCGGCCATCACTCACTCACTCACTCAGCAGGAGGAAGAGCAGAGCTGCACAGGGCGGGCTCTTGAGTACCGGCCTGCACTCCCACGGTATAACCCCTCATCCACCGTTCATCACTTACTCACTGAGGCTCAGCAGGAGAAATAGCTGAGCTGCACAGGGCGGGCTCCTGAGTCCCAGCCTGCACTCCCTCGATACATGCCCCCAGCTCCCGGCCATCACTCACTCACTCACTCAGCAGGAGGAAGAGCAGAGCTGCACAGGGCGGGCTCTTGAGTACCGGCCTGCACTCCCTCGATACATGCCCCCAGCTCCCGGCCATCACTCACTCACTCACTCAGCAGGAGGAAGAGCAGAGCTGCACAGGGCGGGCTCTTGAGTACCGGCCTGCACTCCCACGGTATAACCCCTCATCCACCGTTCATCACTTACTCACTGAGGCTCAGCAGGAGAAATAGCTGAGCTGCACAGGGCGGGCTCCTGAGTCCCAGCCTGCACTCCCTCGATACATGCCCCCAGCTCCCGGCCATCACTCACTCACTCACTCAGCAGGAGGAAGAGCAGAGCTGCACAGGGCGGGCTCTTGAGTACCGGCCTGCACTCCCACGGTATAACCCCTCATCCACCGTTCATCACTTACTCACTGAGGCTCAGCAGGAGAAATAGCTGAGCTGTACAGGGCAGGCTCCTGCACCACGGCCTGCACTCCCTCGGCATACGCCCACAGCCGCTGGCCATCACTCACTCACTCACTCACTCAGCAGGAGGAAGAGTTGAGCTGCACAGGGCAGACTCCTGAGTCCCGGTCTGCACTCCCTCGACACGCCCTCAGCCGCTGGCCATCACTCACTCACTCACTCACTCAGCAGGAGGAAGAGTTGAGCTGCACAGGGCAGACTCCTGAGTCCCGGTCTGCACTCCCTCGACACACGCCCTCAGCCGCTGGCCATCACTCACTCACTCACTCACTCAGCAGGAGGAAGAGTTGAGCTGCACAGGGCAGACTCCTGAGTCCCGGTCTGCACTCCCTCGACACACGCCCTCAGCTGCCGGCCATCACTCACTCACTCACTCAGCAGGAGGAAGAGCAGAGCTGCACAGGGCGGGCTCTTGAGTACCGGCATGCACTCCCACGGTATAACCCCTCATCCACCGTTCATCACTTACTCACTGAGGCTCAGCAGGAGAAATAGCTGAGCTGTACAGGGCAGGCTCCTGCACCATGGCCTGCACTCCCTCGGCATACGCCCACAGCCGCTGGCCATCACTCACTCACTCACTCACTCAGCAGGAGGAAGAGTTGAGCTGCACAGGGCAGACTCCTGAGTCCCGGTCTGCACTCCCTCGACACACGCCCTCAGCCGCTGGCCATCACTCACTCACTCACTCACTCAGCAGGAGGAAGAGTTGAGCTGCACAGGGCAGACTCCTGAGTCCCGGCCTGCACTCCCTCGACACACGCCCTCAGCCGCTGGCCATCACTCACTCACTCACTCACTCAGCAGGAGGAAGAGTTGAGCTGCACAGGGCAGACTCCTGAGTCCCGGTCTGCACTCCCTCGACACACGCCCTCAGCTGCCGGCCATCACTCACTCACTCACTCAGCAGGAGGAAGAGCAGAGCTGCACAGGGCGGGCTCTTGAGTACCGGCATGCACTCCCACGGTATAACCCCTCATCCACCGTTCATCACTTACTCACTGAGGCTCAGCAGGAGAAATAGCTGAGCTGTACAGGGCAGGCTCCTGCACCACGGCCTGCACTCCCTCGGCATACGCCCACAGCCGCTGGCCATCATTCACTCCCAACCCTCACTCAGTCAAGAGATAGATGTGAATTGTATGGCTCAGGAATGGCTGTTTGAGGGTAGTGAGCCTGAGTAAGAGGACCAAAGCCCTATGCTCATCTGGAAGAGTACATAAAGTGAACTAAGCTTGAACCTATACCCCTGATCTGATAGTAAAGAAGGAGGTATAAAGAGCTCAATTTTAAGGTTCAGCTGATAAATAGCGTCTGCCTAGAGGGAATTTAACCTCGAAATAAGCAGTGCATGTTCAATTGACCTGACAACCACATAACTGTCACTTGGTAAATAGAGGTGCTTATTCCAGGTTGACTATGTTAGTCAGTGATTAGACACTAGTTTTGTCCACTAGTCATACCTTCTCCTTGCTCTCCATGGGGCAGCGTTCGGTGAGGGCAGTCATACAACCAGTTTTTATATGCACAGATTGTACAACCTGACACTGACTACAGACCTCTGAGTCAACTCAGGATGACACGCTATATTTTTATGTTCTGTGCACAGAGCGGGGCCTCAATCTCCGAGCCGTTGCCGGGTGAGGTGAGGCTCGACTCCCACATATTGCTGGGTAAGTCTTTTACATTCTGTTTGTAAATAATGTTCAGCAATGACTGGTGGTTTACTTTAATATGAAACCTTTTTTGTGTGTGGCCGTTCTAATAGGGACTAGCCCAGCTGAGTCTATATAATGGTCCTTATAATGTGATAAGTCTATTATGATTTAAGAACGAACAACATTTGTTGTCTTTTTGTTTCCATTTCACAGGATTTCTTCCTCTATCAACTACTGGTCAGGAGGATATGGTAGGATGGTCTATAAGACCACACCAGTAGTCTGGACAGCTCTTTAACAAACAATTTGGTCTGTCCTTTTCAATATTTTTTTTCACTTTGCATAAAATGTTTGAGTGTACCTTTGCAGTAGCAACATCTTTTTGTATCTGGCCCTGAAGAATGCCGGTGTAGTTTCACCTTTGGCAGAAACATGTTGGCCTAATCCATAACACAGCAAAGCATCACAGTGATTTTTTCACACTGTTCTACACTTCTTTTTAACCTGGCGTCTTGGTGAATATCTTTAATAAAAATATTTTCCTTTGCCTCGACCGTCATTTTAACATCACTTATTTTCACTCCCTGTTTTGCACTGCACTTTTTCAGCACCACTCTGTGGCACGGACACCTTGACAAGATGAACCAGTAGTGTGTGTTGTCTGGCCAATTCATCTGGGCTTGGACTCACCACCCTGGTTAGACGTCCTACATGACGAGGCTCCGCCAGATGGGTGGGCTGATAGGATATCTAACATATACTCGTGTCATGTGACCACTTGGTCTGGTTCAGTGCAATCCAAAAGGGTCACTTTAATAGGACCTCATAGACTCAGCTACACCGGTTAACAGACCCTCCAACTCTTCATGTTCGTTGTAGACGCATCGTCATACCACACAGCTTGCAGGAACGAGCAACAACACTTGCCCACGAAGGACACCAAGGCATTGGGAGGATAAAGTCGAGAATGAGAGAGAAGGTGTGGTTCCCCGACCTTGAGAGCTGCGTGGAAGCAGTCGTGCGTAACTGCAATGCCTGTCAGATTACCAGCAGTGTGGAAGTCTCGGCACCGAAAGCCACTGAAGCCCCTGCTCCGTCACCGTGGTCATGGGTGAGCCTCAACTTCGGGAGCTTCCCGGATGGGAGAATCACCGCTGTCCTCATTGACAGCTACACCAAATACCCGATTGTCGAAATCATGCCTTCCACCTCATTCGCCAACCTGCAGCCAATTCTGGAGAAATCTTTTGCTCTGTTTGGATTGCCCCACATCATCAAGACTGATAACGGGCCACCTTTTCAAGGCAGCGAATTCAAGGACTTCATGACACGTCTAGGAATCAAGCATCACCGGATAACACCTTAGTGGCCACAAGCAAATGGGGAAGTTGAACAGTTCATGCGCACCATCAACAAAATACTGCGCATAGCTGTCACGGAAGGCACCGATCCAGAAACGGTGCTACAACAATTCCTGAGGGAATACCGCAGTACACCTCATTGCATGACACAGCGGTCCCCGTGGTCGCTTATGTTAAATGGCATTCGACGGGATCTATTACCGACAACAACAAACTGGATGCCGAAGCCCTATGACCCAGCACACGCCCAAGCAAGGCGGCAGCAAACTAACGAAAAAGTCCGTCACCGACGGAGGGCGAGAGTCCGGGTGATAACCCCAGGATGTAAGGTGATACTGCGGAATCGATGGAGTGGAGGAAAGTTCTGAACGCCCTATGAGCAGGGTCTATGGACCATTAAGTCAACCCAAGGAACAGCTGTCACTGCAGAATGTGATGGGGAAGTAGTCACCAGGAATATCTTGTGGTTCAAAGAAGTTCCGTCTACTGTCGAGCCAGCCCAGAGGGGATACCTACCTGTGACTCCCGAAAGAGATCCAGTCACAGAAGAAGGTGGCGCTGGCAACGGGTCGCCTCAGGAGGCAACAGAGCCCAAATGTTCAAGTCAGCCCAGCATGCAGGGTGGGGAGTGTGGTTACAGCCCGAGAAGTCCCCGGCACGAACGAGAGCCCTACCGACATCACTACAATATCAGGCGGAACCCACAACCCAACAGAAGGCTAGCTGACTTTGAGTGTCGAGTTGAACTATGGCCTGCAAGTGGGAGAAAAGAAAGAGAAGGACTAAGTTGAGATGGGGTGTAGCGGTCTAGTTGTCCAATGACTATCAGCCCACCCCGGAACACATATTACACAATGTATCACTCTCTGGCCAGGCGTGCCGAGAGAGCATAAATAAACAGGCCAGGGTCGCTCGTGACTTCCGGCCGACACAGCAAGCCAAGTGTGTGGTGTCTCCTGATTGTCTATTGCATGTCGGGCCTGTACTCTCAGTGATCGGCCTATGATTTCATGAGCACCAATGACAGCCGTCACAGGTGTCACTACCAGTGCTGCAAACCCAAAAGTAGTATTTGATGTACAGGCCCTGGGCGCACACAGTGCACTTCACTAGGGCCTTACCAGTAAATCAGATGTGCCGATCATGGATAACCAATCATAATCACAATTTCCACAGGGAACACTTGCACTTTGACACTGATCAGCCCAAAACATCTGAGTCAGCAAAAACATAATCCAGTACACAGTAAAAAATCCAGGAGATAGAGGCAAAAAGTCATGGGAAGCATCAGTCTGAGAACCGGAAACTAACATGAGCGGAGGGAGACCAAGTCAGCAGAATGTATGACAAAGGGTTAGGTTACCAACCACCTCATGAGAAGAGGAGAAACTGTGTTGCCCGAAAACCCATCAATCACCATTTGTGAGTTATCATCACTTGGGTCCGGCTTCCTCTTGGTAGGGGTTCTCAGTCTAGAATATTGACTGGGATGCCCTCAGCTGTAGAACACTCAGAGGTTGGCTGACTCAACTGAGCACACCATGAAACCCAAAGGCATAAACTCTTGCCAAGTGAAAAGGATTGACAAATATAGAATGATAAGTGCAGCGCCAAACAATACGAAAATGGTGTATTAAAAATGGCTAGGGGAACTCCATTATACCCTTTATTCTAAGAGTGCTCCTGGCATAGTTAAAAAGCAGACTATAAACTAATAGACTCAAAAGTTAAATAGTAAAGTAGGTCGACATGTTTCTGCCCTCACTAGGATCGACAAATATCGGGGCATTCATCAGGACCAAATAGTTTGACAATATAACTTGCTGCTGCTGTGAGTGAAAAAACATAAAGTGTGTGCTACATGAAAAATAGACAATTATACTCTTCCGACTTAGTCCAACTCGACTGTAGTGGAACCAATAGTCGGTCACCTGTAAGACAATGTACATACATTAAGAATGACTGGTCGAACCGCTTATGAATTACCAAAACAGGCCCCTCTCTAGATGGGCACTATTCAACGTGGATCCTCAGTAACCACGATACCATCTATATAATTATTATAGTATGTGCACTTACCCACAAAAGTTGGGTGTCGCCCTCACCTCTACCTAGTGATTACCCAGGGAAGGGGGCCCCGCTCTGTAAGGAATAAGTAAATTCCATGATCTCATTGTATAAGGTATACTTATCTCTTACAGCAGTCAGAGTAATGCCACTCGACAACAACAATAAGCACTCACGCCTCTCTCTGCCCGCTCTCACTATTATAATGCCTTACTGGAGTACATCTTGGAACTCCTCTAAACATTAACAACCGTCTGAAGTCCCATTACGAGGTGTAATCAATCCGCCTCAGAACATTAATAAAAAGGAAAATAAACAGATCATGGCTGCCTAAACTCTGATAGTCTCGATGGTGTACCTAGATAAAAGAATGATACACCCAGAGCTCTCTGTGTTGATGCATAGCTCGCTTCTAACTCAATAATGCACTCTGACATTCTACCCGGGTTGAGTAACGCGTGCTCTCAATGGGCGCACGCACGTCTGCACACAGCGCCAGTATCTAAAGATTACGCTTGGAGCCATAGCGCACACTCAACCTCTTCAATACAAAATAGGCGGTCTTACCTGTCCGTCGGTACCCCGGGGCGGTCTATGAGTAAAGACCGGAGGTACCGAAGGCGGCCACCTTCGCCATATTTGTCTGTACGCCGGGTCCTTCGTTGAGGTAGCTAGTCGGTTGCCTGTCAACAAACTCACCGGCATGCCCAGAGGCGCGCATGCGCGTGAGACTATTTACACACTCAGAGAGCAATCCCCGTGCATCCTGCCCGACTGCCACAGCGCTTTGCAGAGACTGGTATCGTAGCGCTATACGCCTGCTTGCCATTGTTTTGCCTGCCACTGCTTCCGCTCTGTATACCTGCACTTGTATGTTCTAAAATTGCATTGTGCGCTCAAATCCGATTTTGCAAACGTGCACCTCGGCATTTTAACATTGATTGTCAGCCAGCGCTCAGACTCACTTTTCTAACTCAGCGTTGCGCCGGTGCCACTGCCCTCAGCGTCTCTCCTCTCATCCACCCCAACCTCGCCCAGGCTGAATCTCGATCCCCCCACCATTTTGGTTGTTGTGCCTAACCAGCACCTACAGCCCACCTCCCGCCTCCCAGCTGCCCCTCCCCCGCTCCGCCCCCTCCACTATCCATTTTAGACTGATGGCCCAACGTGCAGCGTCCATGCGCTACGGCCGCGCCGAAGGTGCGCCAAAGGTAAGCCCGTCTACACCCGTCCGCGCCTGGCCCGCGCCCAGCGCCAGACCCCCTGGCTCCCGCATCACCCTCCCCTCCCGCATTACATACGACCCATCCACCCTCCTAACACTTAACCCCGGCCGACTCCCTAACTGTGCCCTGGCCACCCCGGGACACACCCATGGACCCTTCACCTGCCACTCCTGCAAGTACGACTCCTTCGAGACCCACACCAAATCCACAAACACCAAACAGAGATCCGACACCAACCACCTTAAATGCATCCTCCTCAACACCCGCTCGGTTCACAAACACGCCATCGACCTTTGGAACCTACTCGACACCTTTTCCCCGGACATCGCCTTCCTAACAGAAACTTGGATGAATGCCTCATCAGCTCCAGACATCACCATAGCCATCCCGGACGGCTACAAGATCATCCGTAAGGACCGCACCAAGCAAACAGGAGGAGGCATCGCCATCGTCCATAAGAACACCATCCGCGTCTCAACCAGCTCAGATGACAACCTCGCTATCGCCGAACACCTCCACTTCCAGATCCACACCGACCCCAAGACCACACTCAGAGGCACCCTCCTCTACAGACCCCCAGGACCCCGTACACAATTCAGCGAAGACATCTCTGACTTCATCACCCCACACGCCCTCCCCTCTGAAGAATACATCCTACTGGGAGACCTCAATTTCCATCTGGAAAAGAGCAACAACAGGAACGGAACACTACCACCCTCCTAGACAATCTCGCCAATCTCGGACTCAAACAACTTGTTAATACCCCCACCCACTACGCAGGACACACACTCGACCCCATCTTCACCTCCAGCAAACATATCTCCTTCACTCACTCCACAACCCTCCACTGGACGGACCACAGTTGCATCCACTTCATCTACAACAAGACCACGACTCACAACCACCCTCAACCAACTCTGCGAAGAAATTGGAACAAAATCTCAATCGACCAGATCTCCACATCACTTCTTCAAAAAACCCCTGCCTACTCGACGAACCCTAATCAAGCCGCCATCAACCTCACACATTGGTTAACCCAAACAGCCGACAAACTAGCACCCCTGAAAAAACATCAAATCAAGCAAGGAAGCAAGAACGCCCCATGGTTTAATGATGACTTCAAGAAATCCAAGAAACTCTGCCGCTCCCTCGAAAAAACTTGGAAAAAAGACCCAAACACGATCAGCCAAGCCGCCTTCAAAAATGCCACCCGCAAACACCACCAACTAATCCGGACAGCCAAGAAATCAGCACTCAAAGACCGACTAGACAACAACGCCCACAACAGCAAGGAACTTTTCAACATCATCAAAGAATTCACCAACCCCACCGCCAGCTCCAACGACATCACCCCCTCTCAAGTCCTCTGCGACTCCCTCGCCTCTTTCTTCCATGACAAAATCGCCGACATTCATAACAGCTTTGACAACCAACCCATAAATCAGTCAACCCCTCTCACCCCCGAACCTGCACCCCCTCCGAACATCCTTCTCAACTGGAACCCAATCACCACATAAGACACCATTCGCCTAATGAACTCTATCCACTCTGGATCCCCCACAGACCCCTGCCCCCATCACATCTTCAACAAAGCAGACTCCATTATCGCACCCCATCTCCGAGACGTCATCAACTGCTCCCTCAATTCCGGCACATTCCCAAAAAAAAGGAAACACGTCGAACTCAGCGCCCTTCTGAAGAAACCCACAGCCGACCCCACCGAACTCAAAAATTACCGCCCCATCTCGCTCCTCCCATTCCCTGCCAAAGTCATTGAGAAAGCCGTCAACAATCAGCTCGCTGCCTTCCTCGAGACCAACAAATCACTCGACTCCTCACAGTCTGGCTTCCGAGCCAAACACAGCACTGAGACCGCCCTCATCGCAGCAACAGATGACATCCGAACCCTACTGGACAACGGAGACACAGTCGCCCTCATCCTCCACGACCTCTCCGCAGCCTTCCACACAGTCTGTCATAGTACCCTAATACAACGCCTCAGCAACATCGGAATTCAAGGGAAAGCATTGGACTGGATCATCTCGTTCCTCGCTGGAAGAACTCAGAGAGTCCGACTCCCCCGTTTTAAGTCAGAGGCCACCGAAGTCATCTGCGGCGTTCCACAAGGATCTTCTCTCAGCCCCACCCTCTTCAATGTCTACATGAGCCCCCTCGCAACCATCGCACGTCAGCACAACCTCAACATCATCTCCTACGCCGATGACACTCAGCTGATCCTCTCACTCACCAAAGACCCAACCACCGCCAAAACCAACCTTCATGAAGGGATGAAAGAAGTAGCCGAGTGGATGAAGCACAGCCGTCTGAAACTGAACTCAGACAAAACGGAAGTCCTCATCTTAGGTGCATCCCCGTCCGCCTGGGACGACTCTTGGTGGCCAACGGCCCTAGGAAAAGCCCCCATCCCGACGGACCACGCACGAAACCTGGGCATCATCCTGGACTCCACTCTTTCAATGACCAGGAAGTCAACGCCGTCTCATCATCATGCTTCAACATCCTACGCATGCTCAAAAAAACATTTCGCTGGATCCCCACCGAAACAAGAAAAACGGTCACCCACGCACTGATTACAAGTCGTCTGGACTACGGAAACACCCTTTACGCCGGCACCACCGCAACACTGCAAAAAAAACTCCAACGCATTCAAAACGCCTCAGCCAGACTCATACGCGACATCCCCCGCACAGACCACATCTCCGGTCACCTGAAAGACCTTCACTGGCTCCCCATCAACAAAAGGATTACGTTCCGTCTCCTCACCCAGGCACACAAAGCCCTCTACGAACTCGGACCTGACTGCCTCAACACGCGCCTTTCCTTCTACACTCCCACCCGCCAACTGCGTTCGTCCAACCAAGCCCTCGCCGCTGTTCCGCGCATCCACAAAGCCACCATGGGGGGAAGATCCTTCTCCTATTTGGCGGCCAAAACCTGGAATTCCCTACCCATCAACCTCCGCCTTATCCAAAACCACCTAGCCTTCAGAAAACAGCTTAAAACCTGGCTATTTGATAAGTAAACCCCCCCCCCCCTCCTCAAGCGCCTTGAGACCCTCTGGGTATGTAGTGCGCTATACAAATTTTCTGACTTGACTTGACTTGAGACACTACTCTCTCTCTTGTCAGTAGGTATCTCACGCTGGTTTTATACTACAAACCAGGATATTGACAACTAACCCTCTAATGGCGCACTACAGGGCATTCCATTTTAGTCACCCACACCATGCCATTACAAGGGAAAAGGGTGTATAAGTGTCCCAGATACTAAAGGCGTCACTTGCACAGGTTTTGGATCTTATTACAAGGACAGCCACGGTATCTCATTGTTCAGACCAAAGCGATCACTTTTAAGCCTGAACACCCATCTTTGCTCCCTACGCAGCAGAAAATGTTGGATATCCACTACGTGGGAAGGAATGTAGGGTTTCTCTAGGATAACCCACTCTAGATCTGTGTCAGAATGCCCTTTTTCTATGTAGTGGCTTGTGAGCTTGGTCGCACTTTTCTTGCACCGAATGGTGCTCCTGTGCTCAGAGATCCTCACCTTGATTTTCCGTGAGGTCATGCCCACGTACCTTTTCCGGCAGGGACACGTTATCAAATAGATCACGTGATCAGAGTTACAGTTTGTGTGTTTGTTTAGTACCCAAGGGATAGATGTCCCAATGTCTACCTCGGTCTGACGGCTAGTTAGGGGACAAACAGAGCAGTTCCCACACGGGAAATGTCCCTTGACTGGAGGGAGACCCCACAAATTTGGGTCACTAGGAGGGGTCTTTTCTCTAGGGCGAGTGTGCACCAACTGATCCTTCAGGTTGTTGCTGCGTTTAAAAGCAAACAGTGGTGGTGGCAATGCATTCCCATCAATTCTGAGAATTTTCCAGTGCCTCAAGATGCTTTTCTTAAGGGCATTGGAATAACTGCAAAAGGTGTTGACACAGGTAATTCTCTGTGTGGCAGAGTCTGTGACCACAGCCCGAGGTTCAAGAAGAGCATCTCTATGATTATTTGAAGCTCTTTTCATAGAGGCTTTCACTGACCTTCTAGGATACTGGCGGTCTCGAAGCTGTGCGGACAGAAAATTTGCATGTTCCTTGAAAACTGCAATCTCTGAACAATTGCGTCGAATTCTCAAGAATTGCCCGAATGGTAAGTTCTCTCTAAGGGCCTGTGGATGGTAACTCTAAAAGTGTAGCAATGAATTTCTCGCCATCGGTTTCTTATAGAGTGCAGTATGAAGAAACCCCTGCTGAGGATATATCTGCAGATCTAAGAAGGGCAGGCTCAACTTAGAGTATTCACAAGTGAATTTGAGAAAGGCATTCCGTTGGTTCAGCCATGCATGGAACTCATCAATGGACGTGGCGGACCCTCTCCAGACCACGAAAACGTCGTCTATATTACGTTTCCATGTCACGATGTGACCTCTATATGGATTGCTCTCAAGTAGTATTACTGTTTGCTCGAAATGATGAACATACAAATTAGCTAGAGAAGGAGCAAAAACACTGCCCATGGAAGTGCCAGACACTTGCAAAAATAGGTCATTCTCAAATTTGAAAAAGTTCCAGAGGAAGGAGACGGTTAATACCATCATAGGCCATCGATGGCACGTTGGAGGATTTGGATCAAGCCAAGCTGAGGCCACTAGTAATCTAAAAATCGCCATTGCTACAAACACAAAGTATTTACAATTTATTTGCCCATTGGGGAATACTCCCAGCAAGATGGTTACTGGATCTAACTCTATTGTTGTGTCTAAGGCACTTCGGAAAAAATTCCCAATATCATATTTTATCTTGTCTAGGTGTGGACAAGTAGAAAAAATATGTATTAAATTAGCCTCTATACTGCCACATCTAAAACACGTAGTGCCGGATAGGCCCCCCCATTGAGCAATTTTCCATGGCGTGTAATACAAATGATACAAAGTCTTGTAATGCTGGGCCTGAAGGGACGATGAACACAATAGTTTACTTCCCATCTCAAGTGATTCAGAAAAAACATCCCTTTCTCTATCTATATCTAAATTTGAAGACCATTTGACTATCCATTTCTCGAGGTCGTCTTTTTTTAACTTTGTCATTTCTGAATAAAATCTCTTTATAGTACAATCATGGCCTTTTTGTATGGGATCCATCATTATAATCCTCCCAAAACCTAGTGCTCCCCCTCTTTTATTTAGTATGCAACTCCTTATTTGAAGATATTTAAAAAAGTGATTTGTATTTAACATATACTTATTTTTCAAATCTATAAATTGTATCATACCATTGTCATCCAACATGTCCCCGATCATACCTATCCCTCGACTTTCCCACTCTTGATATACCATTCCTGAAAACACTGCCCTAGGTAATGAAGGGTTATTTTTAAATCTAGTATATGCGTTGTATTTCCCTATTCCAACCTTTTTGGAAAATCCTTTCCATATATTGTAGGCCGCCATAATTATCTTAAAACGTGTTCTTTTAAAGTAACTTCCATCGGTGAATCTCAAAAAAATATTTTCAGCATTTGTGCCCAAAACTAATCCATATATAGCAAGCGATCCTGTCTTATCCCATCCATCCTTCTCTGCCCCTCCAATTAGTCCCACCATTCCTTGCAATGCTGCAGCCCAATAATATACCTTTAGGTCCGGTAATGACCACCCCCCTTTCTCCCTGGGAAGCGACATAAACCTCAATGCCCTCCGAGTTTTACCTCTTGCCCAGATAAACCAATTAATCATGTGTTCGCAAGTTTTAAACCATTTATTATCAATTAAAAGTGGTATTGCCCTAAAGAGATATAGTAATTTGGGTAAAATCAACATTTTAATAATATTGACTCGTCCAACTAATGACAAATGTAAATTCTCATAACAATCCAGATCCTTTCTTGCTTTATCGATTACTGGGGCAATATTATTCTCCACCAAACTATCTAAATTAGACATAATATTAATTCCCAAATACTTCCCTGTCGATACCACTCGGCTATCATCACAGGATGTCCACGAATTTTTGATAATTTGAGTTTTAGACGCATTCAATGAGTATCCTGAGACTTGACCAAATCTTAAGGCCTCAGCCTCTACAAATGTAGTTGCTTCCGTAGGGCAAGGTGTTATCACCGCAACATCATCAGCATAAGCTAATATCTTACATGGCCCAAGAGCTGTACAAAATGGGGTAATCTCTGGTGCTGATTCTATCTTACGTATTAATGGATCCATATACATGGCGAATAACAGGGGAGAGCATGGGCAGCCCTGCCGAGTTCCTCTCTTGATTTTAAATTGTCCTGTAATACCCCCGTTTATCCTTAATGCTGCAACCGGTTCCTTATATAGAGTCTGGAGTGCTTTCAAATAACCTCCCCTAATCCCAACTCTGACTAAGATCTGCCACAAATAGTACCAGGAGACCCGATCGAATGCCTTTTCCGCATCCAAAAGCATTACTACCATCGAGTCTCCTGTTACCTCGGCCGCATCAAATAGAGTTATCACTTTTCTGATATGGTGAGTCGTCCCTCTACCGGGAATAAATCCGTGTTGATTATCACTAACCAGGGTACTTATTGTTCTAGCAAATCTTACAGCCAGTGCCTTTGAGTAAATTTTGGTGTCGTTATTCATCAAGGTTATTGGGCGATACGAGCCTGGTTCAATCGGGGATTTCTCTTTTTTTAAAATTAACACTATATCCGCACCGCTCCAGGATTTGGGAACGGACTCACCACTCTGTGCAGCTTGGAACGTTTGAATTAAATCACGTCCCAAGCATCCCCAAAAAGTTTTATAAAACTCAATCGGTAGCTGATCAGGGCCAGCAGCCTTACCCGAGGGTAAAGCTAACATGGCCTCTTTAATCTCTGTGCCATCCAACACAGTCTCTAATTCATCTGCGTCTTCGGGAGAGATAGTTTTAACCTCAATATTCTGGAGATATTCGTTTATTCTATCGTTACTGCTGGGATTTTTCTCATCATATAAAGACTGATAAAACGTCCTAAATACTTCCCGAATTTCTTCTGGATCTGAATGTAAATGTCCCTTTTCATCCTTTATTTCCTTAATCATCCCTACCGCCGCTATCTGCCTAGTACGTATAGCGAGAACCCGACCTACTTTCTCACTAAACTCATAACATCTCTCCCTTCTGACTGTGTATTGCTTTGCTGCTCTATTTGCGAGTTCTTCCTCTGCTTCACTTTTCACTTTCATTAGGTCTATTACAAATTGTTCAGTCGGTTCTCCCCTTATTACACATTTAATAAACTGTTCTTCTGCCTCCAATACTTTTTCCTCTCTCTCCCTATATCGCAATCGTTCTGTTTTCCTCTTATAGGCACTATAGCTACATGTTTCACCGCGAGCTCCTGCCTTGAAGGCATCCCATACTATACCAACCGCTGCGCTTCCTCTATTATATTCAAAGAATTCATTAATCCATTTAGACATATGTTTTATATAGTCATCATCTAAGAGCAGTCCCCTTTCAAATGTCCACTCCCTCCTTGTTATTGTTCTCACGCCTTGCTTTATCGTTAGGATTAGGGGGTTGTGGTCACTAAGTATCCGGGGGAATCTGTCAATTTCTACTGTGTGATGTAAATCATTGGATATCAAGAAATAATCCAGCCTAACGAATATCTGGTGCGGTGCAGAATAGTATGTATAACCCAATTGCTCTGGTCTAATTGTCCCCCAGACATCTCGCAATGTGTTGTTTTCTAGAAGATCAATAAGGGCCTTATAAACCTTTTTCTTCCTACCATTATACTGTCTTATTGTGCCCGATCCCAGACCTTCCGCTCTATTAATATTTAGATCTCCTCCTATGATGACCCGAGGGGCCCAGTCTGCCAACTCAGAATCCAGAAAGTGTAGAATTTCTGGATCATCCTGGGTAGAGCCATACACCGCAACCAGTGTTGTCCACACTCCTTCTAATAGGACCTCGACCATAGCCCATCTCCCCCAATTATCTCCTAACTTTCTTCTTATTACTACATTTTTACCCCTTGATAGAATGGCTACCCCTCTTTGTTTTACTCCTTGTTTAGAACTAACTATTAAATGAAACCCCAACTGATTGAGACATAGCTCCTGAGTACTCATTATATGTGTCTCTTGAAGAAACACAAAATCTACATTCATTTGTCGTAACCGAATTCCTATCTTCTGTCTTTTCTGAGCATCATTTAGGCCGCATACATTCCATGTCACTAATCTAAGAGAATTTTTTTTCCCCGCTATCTGCTTGCTTTTATTCATCACTCTAAAAAATGTATACATCACTAATTCTAGCACACTGACTGAATAGGTTTCCCTATTAATTTCCATAATATCTTCAATGTCTTCAATATCACCAACTACGTCATACAATCGGTTCAAATTATATAGGTCAGGTCCAATTAAGCTTCTAGTCCCCTTGTGCCCTGTCCATTTCCCTGCCCTCCCCCACCCCAGACTGCCCACCCTCAGGTTCCCTCCCCCCCTACAGGCAAATAAGTCCGAGGGACCTATGTATGGCCGACTTTTGCCTCCAGGATGCCGAACCCGTCAGCCCCCCTGACTTTTCCTCCCAACTTCTTGTGCTCAGTATGTGCCCACCATATTCCACCATATTCCACCCTTGTTTTGTGCCCAACCTCTACCGCTATTCTTAATATGCTAATACCAATCATTTACTAAGAAAGCAACACATCTTCAAAAAAAAAACCCTAAGTAAAAGGAAAATGAGAGAAAAAATCATATACATTGGAGAAACATTTTCAACTCTTACTTTAGATAAATCCTCGTATGTAACTTTTCATCCCCAAGTATTAATATATACAGTCTCTCTTTTCCATTTTATATTCATCTTTGTTTCTTACGGGGAATATCCCTAAGGGCAACTGTACGATCGTCATATTCTACATTCTCCTTATGGCGTGTTTTTTGTTGATCCCTGTTTTCCTGCAAACAGTTAAGGTATTCTTGTGCAAATATCTCGGAGTAAAAAATATTTAAGTTCCCATTTAGTCCAATCTTCAAGCGTGCAGGGAACAAAAGGTATGCCTCACAGCCTATGTTCTGAAAGGGAGTTATGAGCTGCCTCATTCTCCACCTTCTTTCCACAGTGGTGTGGCAAAAATCGGGGCGTGCAAAAAACTCTACATCATTGTACTTACATTTGGATTGGGGCTTTGCCTTACTGATTATCTCTTCCCGCAATAGGAAGTTCCCAACATACAAAAGTATTGCACAAGGTTTACCCTGTGTTGCCTTCCGAGTCATAGGAAAACGATGTGCTCTTTGTACCTCATGATCCAGGTCCCATGAAGACAGTTCTGGAAGGGCACCCTTTAATAATTCAACAACATACCCCCGAACATCACTCCCCTCTTTCCCTTCCTGTATTCCAATCAAACATACATTGTTGCGTCTTTGTCTATTTTCAAATTCCTCTAATTTCCATAACATGTCAGCTGTTGTCTTATCTTGTTCTTTCCTGGCATCCTGTACTTTAACCATATCATCTTCCAATTTCCCCATTCTAGTCTCCACTTCAGAAACTCTCCCAACCATCTCTTCATACAGTTTGCTGATCTTGTGCAGAGAAGATTGCATTTTCTTATTCGCACGTTTGGCCCTCCTCTTTGCCCTTTGACTCTCGATACGAGCCTCACTCTGTATTTGTTTTAAAGTTGTAAATAAAACTTCAAAATTGGATGTGCCTCCGTCTGAACCCCGAGATGTAGAATCAAGACCTGTTTCACCATTTTCAAGCTCCTCCATAGGCAGTGCAGAATTCTCCGTCACGTTATCCCAATTTAGCCTTTTTACCACTGTTTTCGTGTTACCTCTGCGCTCCTTTAACAGTCTCTTTTGTCTAGATTTACTATTCCGTTTACTTGATTTCTCTTTACTCTTAGCTTTGACATTTTCCACAGCTTTAATACTGCCCTCAGCATTTGTTTTGGACCTTGTGGAGGCATTCTTTTGGACTGTTTCTTGGGCTGACTCCATAGGTTCTGTATCGCTATTGATAGAAATTGAGGTGGTTTCGGAATCAGTCCCTGATTCAATCTCCTTGCCTTCCATATCAGTACTCACTGTTTCACCACCTGTACTTTCCGTTTCCGATTCTGTGTCTGTCACTGTCTCCAGACTACCGTTTTCACTTTCCTCATCATCTGCCTCGTCATTGCCAGTAAAAAAAACCTCATCAGTAGGAGAGGCTGGATGTATATCAGGTAAATTGTGTGTGCTTACATTCATCTTTTCAATAAATCTGAATTAATACCTTCTTTAGTACATGACTCCGTTTCGGTTAGGTTGCTTACACCCTTAAAATTACTTTTTTCCAATTCTGTATCCACCACCAGGCTTTGACATGCGCCTGTTCCTTTAATTCCAGACACTCCGGGAACTGAATGAATTATAGCCTTCTCCTTTAAGAGATTGGGACCGCCCTCTTCTGCCGCTGTAGAAAGGCCTTCCATTCCTACAGGTTCTGTAACTTCAATCTGTGGCTGTACCTCCAGAGTGCCGGTCGCATTTCCAACCGCTCCCGTCTGCTCGAGTGGCTCCCTCTCAGAGCCAGGCTGTATCCTTCTACACAAGTAAGCCAGCGTGGGGATTTCAATTCCCCGCGGCAAATCCACCTGCAGAGTTGTTTGCATAGTCGGCGCAGCTACCACTGCGGGTGAAAACGTCTCCACTATAGTCATTTGCCGAAGTGCAGTCTCCTTCCCTGATGTCTCTCCGGCGGTAAGTTTTGCCTCCTCCTTTCTCCTCGCTGAAGCTGATGGTGGGGCAGTCGACTTCTTCTTTTTTTCTCCTTCCTCTTTCTCCCGTATCTTTTTCAATTTTATTTCCTTTGCCGCCTCACGCCTTTGTTGTGCTTTAGATCGCACTTTCCCTCGCAGATTTGACGCTGGAACACCAAGGTTATCCATGTCCTCTTCTTCCTCGTATTCGTTACCCCATCCATCTCGCACTCGAGTTTTCTTCGAGTAAAGTGCAAGCTTTGGAGCCATGATTCTTAAAGCAGTTTTCTGGTAAAAATTTCCAGATAAGGGCGGGCGAGCTATCAGAAATATAAAGTATTTATGCAAGTGTTTATACAATGCCCCCTTTTTCTCCTGAGGGAAGTCACTTATCAGCAGAAACAAGTCAGTGAGCTCTCTCAACATCACCTTTTATCAGTGAGCTGCACTTCTGTTGGATTGTTAATACCCGCTCTCCACCAGCTCTCCACCAGTATTACTAATCACCGAATCAGATTGCACAGCCACTTTGCTCAGAGGGCCAACTTCCCCGGCAAATTGATTTAGCGTGTGCGCCCACAAGCAGCAGGAAAACTGTAATCAGAGCGGCACAAAGAGCACATAATTCACCGCAATGTCATCCTTCGGTCAGGAGGGTGTCAGGACACGACCTTCCTCTACGGCGTCCCGGCGGCCATCTTGCCTCCCTTTTGCAGTTATTCCAATGCCCTTAAGAAAAGCATCTTGAGGCACTGGAAAATTCTCAGAATTGATGGGAATGCATTGCCACCACCACTGTTTGCTTTTAAACGCAGCAACAACCTGAAGGATCAGTTGGTGCACACTCGCCCTAGAGAAAAGACCCCTCCTAGTGACCCAAATTTGTGGGGTCTCCCTCCAGTCAAGGGACATTTCCCGTGTGGGAATGGCTCTGTCTGTCCCCTAACTAGCCATCAGACCGAGGTAGACATTGGGGCATCTATCCCTTGGGTACTAAACAAACACACAAACTGTAACTCTGATCACGTGATCTATTTGATAACGTGTCCCTGCCGGAAAAGGTACGTGGGCATGACCTCACGGAAAATCAAGGTGAGGATCTCTGAGCACAGGAGCACCATTCGGTGCAAGAAAAGTGCGGCCAAGCTCACAAGCCACTACATAGAAAAAGGGCATTTTCACACAGATCTAGAGTGGGTTATCCTAGAGAAACCCTATATTCCTTCCCACATAGTGGATATCCAACATTGTCTGCTGTGTAGGGAGCAAAGATGGGTGTTCAGTCTTAAAAGTGACCGCTTTGGTCTGAACGATGAGATACCGTGGCTGTCCTTGTAATAAGATCCAAAACCTGTGCAAGTAACGCCTTTAGTATCTGGGACACTTATACACCCTTTTCCCTTGTAATGGCATGGTGTGGGCGACTAAAATGGAATGCCCTGCAGTGCGCCATTAGAGGGTTAGTTTTCATTATCCTGGTTTGTAGTATAATACCAGCGTGAGATACCTACTGACAAGAGAGAGAGTAGTGTCTCACGAACAGTGCAGGAGTTTCTAGGTCCGTGCGCTCTGAGTGTGTAACTAGTCTCACGCGCATGCGCGCATCTGGGCATGCCGGTGAGTTTGTTGACAGGCAACCGACTAGCTACCTCAACGAAGGACCCGGCGTACAGACAAATATGGCGAAGGTGGCCGCCGTCGGTACCTCCGGTCTTTACTCATAGACCGCCCCGGGGTACCGGCGGACAGGTAAGACCGCCTATTTTGTATTGAAGAGGTTGAGTGTGCGCTATGGCTCTGAGCGTAATCTTTAGATACTGGCGCTGTGTGCAGACGTGCGTGCGCCCATTGAGAGCACGCGTTACTCAACCCGGGTAGAATGTCAGAGTGCATTATTGAGTTAGAAGCGAGCTATGCATCAACACAGAGAGCTCTGGGTGTATCATTCTTTTATCTAGGTACACCATCGAGACTAGTTTAGGCAGCCATGATCTGTTTATTTTCCTTTTTATTAATGTTCTGAGGCGGATTGATTACACCTCGTAATGGGACTTCAGACGGTTGTTAATGTTTAGAGGAGTTCCAAGATGTACTCCAGTAAGGCATTATAATAGTGAGAGCGGGCAGAGAGAGGCGTGAGTGCTTATTGTTGTTGTCGAGTGGCATTACTCTGACTGCTGTAAGAGATAAGTATACCTTATACAATGAGATCATGGAATTTACTTATTCCTTACAGAGCGGGCCCCCTTCCCTGAGTTATCACCAGGTAGAGGTGAGGGCGACACCCAACTTTTGTGGGTAAGTGCACATACTATATTAATTATATAGATGGTATCGTGTTTACTGAGGATCCACGTTGAATAGTGCCCATCTAGAGAGGGGCCTGTTTTGGTAATTCATAAGCGGTTCGAGCAGTCATTCTTAATGTATGTACATTGTCTTACAGGTGACCGACTATTGGTTCCACTACAGTCGAGTTGGACTAAGTCGGTTGAGTATAATTGTCTATTTTTCATGTAGCACACACTTTATGTTTTTTCACTCACAGCAGCAGCAAGTTATATTGTCAAACTATTTGGTCCTGATGAATGCCCCGATATTTGTCGATCCTAGTGAGGGCAGAAACATGTCGACCTACTTTACTATTTAACTTTTGAGTCTATTAGTTTATAGTCTGCTTTTTAACTATGCCAGGAGCACTCTTAGAATAAAGGGTATAATGGAGTTCCCCTAGCCATTTTTAATACACCATTTTCGTATTGTTTGGCGCTGCACTTATCATTCTTTATTTGTCAATCCTTTTCACTTGGCAAGAGTTTATGCCTTTGGGTTTCATGGCGTGCTCAGTTGAGTCAGCCAACCTCTGAGTGTTCTACAGCTGAGGGCATCCCAGTCAATATTCTAGACTGAGAACCCCTACCAAGAGGAAGCCGGACCCAAGTGATGATAACTCACAAATGGTGATTGATGGGTTTTCGGGCAACACAGTTTCTCCTCTTCTCATGAGGTGGTTGGTAACCTAACCCTTTGTCATACATTCTGCTGACTTGGTCTCCCTCCGCTTATGTTAGTTTCCGGTTCTTAGACCCAAGGTGTTGTGTGGTAGATTGTTGTTACATTGGGGTAGCACACCTTGCTGGTCTTTAAACTAACCCTGAGACCCTCCTGAATGTGTTGTGTTTTGTAATTGAGCGGCTACGGCAGCGGGTCTTCATTTTTAGTATCCTAACGTTTACAGGACTAAACAACCGCTCAGTTGTGGTTTTTGCCTCCGACGCTCCGGTTCGCACCACTCTCACTGCCTTTCACTACTCCTGTGTGGAGCAAGCCTTATTATTAGACTGAAGCTATTCTGTCACTATGGCAGATAGACTAGGCCTATCCTTTGATGAAGCAGTCGCTTCTGATATTCTAGCGACACCCAGTATCATTGATAGTCTTCCCAATAGCAACACGACACAGAACACAGATGATTGGAATAAAGTCCTTTTTCTTAAACGTTCCCACTCACGTACCCAGGTACATGGAGCGATAATGACAGAGTACTTTCGGGCTAATTGTGCACCAACTGGCCTTATCGTGACTAATGCACCCAGGTTGTTTCTTGAAGACAAACAGTTCCTCAAAGATTGGTCCCTGGTGGCATGGCGTTGCACCAGGGACTGGCTCATCCTGATTATTACGACCGCTAAAAGGATAGCTGATAACATTTTGATTGAAGTTCAGACCCTGGAAGCACAAATCAAATTGGTTTTTAGTCACCACGGTTTATAATAAACAAGCGAAAGAATCAGAGAAGACCAACAAAGAGTTTAAAGATAACATCTTGGCGAATAAGATCACTAAATTCAAAAAAGATTTAGCAAAATTTGCGATGGAAAAGTGTACCCTTACACTAGTGACTCCTATGTCCCACAGGCCTACAATCAACAGGGCAGACCTTTGGGGTCCAACTACTCCACTTCGGGTAGCGAAGATAACTCTTCAGACTCTGATTCAATGACTTATCCACAAACCAGGGGTGGTAACCAGAGGTTTCGAGGTCCTAGGAGAGGGAGGCAGTTCCATACGCCCACTCACCCACAATGGTGGCCACCTGGACCCTTTAACTATATGCAACTTCCGTTCCCTGGTCAGGCATATCCCTTTCCACCCTATAACAACTTTGGTCAGCAGCCTTTTTCAGGACAGGGCCAAAGACGATCCAGAGGAAGGAGACGGACCGCACAGCCCAATGTACATTGGAGTCCTCCGCTATCATCACGGACCAGGAGCAATCAGCAGGACCAGATGCCAGCAGGTCCGAGCAATGCCCGAGTTTGATTGTGAATTTGAGCCGCCGTACTTTGAACACAGAAGAGACACAAGTTCTAGAAAAAGGACTAGGTTTTGTACCTACTTACAAAGGCGACTCTTTTGAGACCAGGCAAGAACTTGCTGGTTTTTTCAGGAAGTTAAGATTACAAGCTTTTTTTAAAGACAAAGAGATAGCGCAGACTGAAGATATGGTAGATCGCAATACGGGACTGCGCTCTAAGTCCACCTTTAATCCCCCCTCCAGTGTGACTCCTCCTGAGATTCTCACTTTTGAACGAGCAGTACTGGATGATGCCGAAAAGATTTTCCAGACAGACATCCAACAGTTTCACCACCTTACCAAACAAGAACGTTTGGCACTTTCAACTTTGGCCAATGATGTTTCCATCACGGTGAAACCCGCCGATAAAGGCGGCGCCACAGTTATTTTGGACACTGATACTTACAACGCAGAGTGTAGACGACAACTGAATAACAAAAGATTCTACCAGTGCCTTAAAATGGAGCCCACATCTAGACTGACGACCTCCATTAAGAAATTGGTGGAGAAGGCATCTGAAGAAGCCTGGATCACAGATCAAGAAGCGTCTTTCTTGATAGCACGTCATCCGGTGGTACCTTACTTTTATGTATTGCCGAAAATACATAAAGGGATCTCTCCCCCACCTGGGAGACACATTATCTCGGGTCTAGGTTCCTTATTGGAACCTCTCTCCACTTTTGTTGATTTCTTTTTGAAACCATTGGTTAAGTTAATGCCCACGTTCATACAAGACACCAAAGACCTACTATTACTTTTGCGTGATATGCCTTTCGACGTAGATCAGGATTTCCTGGTCTCTTTTGACGTCGAGTCATTATACACATGCATACCGTAAGATGAAACGTTGTCTGTTGTTGAGACTCTTTTGCGCATGACCAATTGGGAATACATCACCCCAATACAGTTCATAATGTCTTGTGCCACCTTGGCAATGAAAGAGAACTTTTTCAAATGTGAGAATGACCTATTTTTGCAAGTGTCTGGCACTTCCATGGGCAGTGTTTTTGCTCCTTCTCTTGCTAATTTGTATGTTCATCATTTCGAGCAAACAGTAATACTACTTGAGAGCAATCCATATAGAGGTCACATCGTGACATGGAAACGTAATATAGACTACGTTTTCGTGGTCTGGAGAGGGTCCGCCATGTCCATTGATGAGTTCCATGCATGGCTGAACCAACGGAATGCCTTTCTCAAATTCACTTGTGAATACTCTAAGTTGAGCCTGCCCTTCTTAGATCTGCGGATATATCCTCAGCAGGGGTTTCTTCATACTGCACTCTATAAGAAACCGATGGCGAGAAATTCATTGCTACACTTTCAGAGTTACCATCCACAGGCCCTTAGAGAGAACTTACCATTCGGGCAATTCTTGAGAATTCGACGCAATTGTTCAGAGATTGCAGTTTTCAAGGAACATGCTAATTTTCTGTCCGCACAGCTTCGAGACCGCCAGTATCCTAGAAGGTCAGTGAAAGCCTCTATGAAAAGAGCTTCAAATAATCATAGAGATGCTCTTCTTGAACCTCGGGCTGTGGTCACAGACTCTGCCACACAGAGAATTACCTGTGTCAACACCTTTTGCAGTTATTCCAATGCCCTTAAGAAAAGCATCTTGAGGCACTGGAAAATTCTCAGAATTGATGGGAATGCATTGCCACCACCACTGTTTGCTTTTAAACGCAGCAACAACCTGAAGGATCAGTTGGTGCACACTCGCCCTAGAGAAAAGACCCCTCCTAGTGACCCAAATTTGTGGGGTCTCCCTCCAGTCAAGGGACATTTCCCGTGCGGGAACGGCTCTGTCTTTCCCCTAACTAGCCATCAGACCGAGGTAGACATTGGGACATCTATCCCTTGGGTACTAAACAAACACACAAACTGTAACTCTGATCACGTGATCTATTTGATAACGTGTCCCTGCCGGAAAAGGTACGTGGGCATGACCTCACGGAAAATCAAGGTGAGGATCTCTGAGCACAGGAGCACCATTCGGTGCAAGAAAAGTGCGACCAAGCTCACAAGCCACTACATAGAAAAAGGGCATTCTGACACAGATCTAGAGTGGATTATCCTAGAGAAACCCTACATTCCTTCCCACGTAGTGGATATCCAACATTTTCTGCTGCGTAGGGAGCAAAGATGGGTGTTCAGGCTTAAAAGTGACCGCTTTGGTCTGAACGATGAGATACCGTGGCTGTCCTTGTAATAATATCCAAAACCTGTGCAAGTGACGCCTTTAGTATCTGGGACACCTATACACCCTTTTCCCTTGTAATGGCATGGTGTGGGTGACTAAAATGGAATGCCCTGCAGTGCGCCATTAGAGGGTTAGTTGTCATTATCCTGGTTTGTAGTATAATACCAGCGTGAGATACCTACTGACAAGAGAGAGAGTAGTGTCTCACGAACAGTGCAGGAGTTTCTAGGTCCGTGCGCTCTGAGTGTGTAACTAGTCTCACGCGCATGCGCGCATCTGGGCATGCCGGTGAGTTTGTTGACAGGCAACCGACTAGCTACCTGTTATGGCTGTCTTTTTGCCAGCTCTCTGGAGAAGGAGAATGATGGAGAGTGACTCTAGCCTATCACCCCCATAGCATAGGGATTAGGCCGATAGACAGGGACCCTGTCATATATATATAAAGGCATTTGCGTGTTATTTCCCTTAGAGTAAGGCTTATGAATTTAAGTGAGGGGTTAGATATATAAGTATTAGTCATGATTTACTCATTTGCTAACATGCAGATCTATTTTTCTTGGAGCTATGCATATTATGGGCTCCGTAGGCCTTAAACGAGACAGACTCCATTTTGCTTTCTGCCTGGTAGCTCGAGAAGGCTTTCTAGGTCAAGTGTGATGTTTTAGTTTTAAGCTGTTGTTCGCTTGGAGAGAACCGGTTCAGGCTGACCCTTATCGAAGGAATGTATTTTTCTCCACTCCGAAGACACAACTTCAGGCCGGCCGGCTGGGAAAGTGTCCTTGGTACGGGGAGGTACAAGAATTTGGTGGGCGGCAGGTTACTGGCCGTGAATTTCCATGGAGGAACGGGCTTTGATATTAGCGAAGGTGTTAGTCTTTTAGTCAGTCAGTCCGTAGGCGGCATCTAGCCGTTAGCATCTCTGCCATTATTCATTTTCATGGTGGACAAGTCGCCATCTTTGAAGTCGGAGAAAGATTTAAGACCGAAACTCTCTGAGATAGACTGAACGAGAAGTGGCGCGGAGCGCACTGATACAGAGAGAGAGAGACGGTAGTTAATAAACAGCAAGGTTCCGAGGTCCTGAGGGAGAGCAGACGAGGTTGAGCCTAGCGGTGCAGACGTGTACTTGTGACGGCTGAGGGTGACTGCAAGGCGAGCCAGGACCCAGAGACGAGACAGGAGCCTAGATGACTGCCGAGTCCCGATTTCCCATTAACCAGGTGATGTCCGACCGATTCTTATAGTATGTGCACTCTAACCTTTATCTTTTATTCCCTTTGCAAATGTACTGTTGCATAGTAATGTGATTTATGTCTATTGTTAATAAATATCCTAATTCATATAGAATTATTGTGTACCTGGTGCTTATGTTCAATCTTGGTAAATGATATTCCTAGTCGAGCACTATTTAGGTGAACGGATGAGAAATCCCGATCAGACAAATGGTAAACGAATAAAGAGGGAATGAGTGGACCTTTGATGTCAAAAGCAAGAAGTACACTATACAATTTGGACCCATATTCAAAGTTATTATTTTAGTTTTGTCCCAAGTAGATTGCTGAGATATCGTCCCAATAATGGTTCATAGGAATGTGGTCGTCGTTGATATGCGGCGTTAATGAGAGCGTCGGGAGGGAGACCGACGTGTAAATCCACCAGATTGTGGCTTAAATAAGTGAGAACGTTAGGAAGGACACTGACGTGTAGTTTCGCAGGATCGCGAACAATTTGGAAAAGGGAGCATTGGGTTCTGCAGGCCCGTGTGTAGACACACCGGATTGTGTGTCAGATCTGCCCTAGGGTAGAACGGTCTGGGTCGGGGTGACCGCGAGGCCAACTGATGTGAATAAGATATTGTAGAAAATCCATATATGTATATTGTCATTCCCCATTCTTAGGTGCAACCTGTATATTTACCTGTATATCTACTTATTGTGAATACGATCTAAGAAGGGAAGGTGAGTACGTTTTGGCTGGGTCACAGGGGCCCCTGGGGGCTGATCCCATCTAAACAGAAAATCCAGCCATTACACTACCTCAACGAAGGACCCGGCGTACAGACAAATATGGCGAAGGTGGCCGCCGTCGGTACCTCCAGTCTTTACTCATAGACCGCCCCGGGGTAACGACGGACAGGTAAGACCGCCTATTTTGTATTGAAGAGGTTGAGTGTGCGCTATGGCTCTGAGCGTAATCTTTAGATACTGGCGCTGTGTGCAGACGTGCGTGCGCCCATTGAGAGCACGCGTTACTCAACCCGGGTAGAATGTCAGAGTGCATTATTGAGTTAGAAGCGAGCTATGCATCAACACAGAGAGCTCTGGGTGTATCATTCTTTTATCTAGGTACACCATCGAGACTATCAGAGTTTAGGCAGCCATGATCTGTTTATTTTCCTTTTTATTAATGTTCTGAGGCGGATTGATTACACCTCGTAATGGGACTTCAGACGGTTGTTAATGTTTAGAGGAGTTCCAAGATGTACTCCAGTAAGGCATTATAATAGTGAGAGCGGGCAGAGAGAGGCGTGAGTGCTTATTGTTGTTGTCGAGTGGCATTACTCTGACTGCTGTAAGAGATAAGTAAACCTTATACAATGAGATCATGGAATTTACTTATTCCTTACAGAGCGGGGCCCCCTTCCCTGAGTAATCACCAGGTAGAGGTGAGGGCGACACCCAACTTTTGTGGGTAAGTGCACATACTATATTAATTATATAGATGGTATCGTGTTTACTGAGGATCCACGTTGAATAGTGCCCATCTAGAGAGGGGCCTGTTTGAGTAATTCATAAGCGGTTCGACCAGTCATTCTTAATGTATGTACATTGTCTTACAGGTGACCGACTATTGGTTCCACTACAGTCGAGTTGGACTAAGTCGGTTGAGTATAATTGTCTATTTTTCATGTAGCACACACTTTATGTTTTTTCACTCACAGCAGCAGCAAGTTATATTGTCAAACTATTTGGTCCTGATGAATGCCCCGATATTTGTCGATCCTAGTGAGGGCAGAAACATGTCGACCTACTTTACTATTTAACTTTTGAGTCTATTAGTTTATAGTCTGCTTTTTAACTATGCCAGGGGCACTCTTAGAATAAAGGGTATAATGGAGTTCCCCTAGCCATTTTTAATACACCATTTTCGTATTGTTTGGCGCTGCACTTATCATTCTTTATTTGTCAATCCTTTTCACTTGGCAAGAGTTTATGCCTTTGGGTTTCATGGCGTGCTCAGTTGAGTCAGCCAACCTCTGAGTGTTCTACAGCTGAGGGCATCCCAGTCAATATTCTAGACTGAGAACCCCTACCAAGAAGAAGCCGGACCCAAGTGATGATAACTCACAAATGGTGATTGATGGGTTTTCGGCCAACACAGTTTCTCCTCTTCTCATGAGGTGGTTGGTAACCTAACCCTTTGTCAAACATTCTGCTGACATGGTCTCCCTCCGCTTATGTTAGTTTCCGGTTCTTAGACCCAAGGTGTTGTGTGGTAGATTGTTGTTACATTGGGGTAGCACACCTTGCTTGTCTTTAAACTAACCCTGAGACCCTCCTGAATGTGTTGTGTTTTGTAAGCATCAGTCTGACCCTGTGCCTCATGGAAACAGTCTAGCCCGAACTGCCAATCCATGTCTTCCCTGGACCGGAAACAAGCTTCCGTGGACCGGTTTCTGGCATTCCAGCCGTCTTCTGCCTGCTCAGACATGAAAGAACGGTGATGGATGAAACCCAGATCCTTTGACTGGGTGTGAGTGTGTGATTGGTTCAGATGCTCCGTCCATCACCACCCCCTTTTGTACTGCTTTTGGCCACCATAAGTGTGGCAGGGTATGCTCAGAGGTGAGTCCCTTGCTCACTTTGCCACTGGATTCAAGCAAGCCGGGCTGAAGACGGCTGGAATGCCAGAAACCGGTCCTCGGAAGCTTGTTTCCGGTCCAGGGAAGACATCGCTTGGCAGTTCGGGCTGGACTGTTCCCATGAGGCACAGGGTCAGACTTATTTGCATATAGCCATGTCTGAACTGGGGTGGCAGAGTGGGCTAAAGAACGGTGATGGATTAAACCCAGATCTTTTGACTGGGTGTGAGTGTTTGATTGATTCAGATGCTCCGTCCATCACCACCCCCTTTTGTACCGCTTTTGGCCACCATAAGTGTGGCAGGGTATGCTCAGACGTGAGTCCCTTGCTCACTTTGCCACTGGATTCAATCCAGCCGGGCTGAAGACGGCTGGAATGCCAGAAACCGGTCCTCGGAAGCTTGTTTCCGGTCCAGGGAAGACATGGCTTGGCAGTTCGGGCTGGACTGTTCCCATGAAATGAACAATTGTGCACCGAGCACTCCTATGTAATTCCAAGTTTTACCAAGTCTACACCTGATATTATGATCTGTGTGCTGCGACTGATTGAGTGTACCCTAACACTCTACAAAGTAGCATGAAAATGTGGCTGGTTAACAAGCAGTTAACACAGGCTCAGTAGCGCACAACTAAAGTAAATCTATTGATCAAACCTTTTCAAACCTTTTTTGAAAAAGAAACATATTATTTATTCATATGTTTTTACTCATCAGTCTAACTTGTTTCAACACAACATTTTGTATTTATACATAGACACTTAAATTTCCATTTGCTGAATCAAAATCATACACATATATACATTGAGAAAACATTAAATTTTCTTGTATGCATCATAATCCGCCCGCCCAATGCATTTCGGGACAAGTGTAGAGTGCCTTCGTCAGGGGCAATGCTGCAAAATAACATGTACAGACACATCAGTCTCTTTTTTAAGTTACACATGGTTTACAATTTAAATAATACCACCACCAAAGAAAAGCCAAAAATGAAATAAACGAAAAAAACACACCCATAGTGTAGTTACCAACAAGCCTCTAAAACCCGAAAAAACATAACCAAAGACTACTCACATTTATACAGAAGTAAATATACTTATTGCGAGCTTCGATCTTCCTAGGTCCAAATAAACTTTAGAAAAGCGAAATGAACAAAATCAGGCTGCCGCCTCTATATACATGCGTGAAGAGTCTAGCCACAATGCAGTCAAGCGCTATGTAAAGGCATACCTGTATATCCTTCAGGTACCTGCGTCCTGAAAACCCTTTTCCACTTAATGTATCATCAGAAATTCGAAACCAGTCTGCAGAAAAAATAGAGTACTCAATGCACGATACGGTTCCATAGTTTACACTATCAAAAAGTTCTAAACCTCACTCTGTGAACGGATCCTTACCGATAAAAACTGCAAGTTTAACTCGTCAAACAATCCACACGTAAACCTTCCGACGTTCGGAATCTCCCGCGTTTGTGTTAGCAGTGACGGTTCTGGGTTAAACTACTGTAACCTTCATCCCTATTGGTTACAACGGAACTACTCTAACCAATCAAGTGCGAGCTGCCATTCCAATTCAAATACGTCATCCGTAGCTATGGTAACAAAGCTCTAGCGTTAAATGTAATAGACACCTATTTTATCTATATGCTACAAGCAAAGAAAAACGGGTAGATAGCATACCGTTTCCTTAAATATTTGAATGTCCGTGTTCTACAAGAAAACACTAGCTTAAAGGACTCATGGCATATCGCAGTTCTACAAAACTTGACCACACGTATGAGTTCCAACCTCAAGACGTCTCAAGCTTCAACTAAACTTTATTGAACGCTATAGGCACGCGACAGTCACTGTTTACAACTAATATGATTAAAACAACAACCAGAAATGAAAAAGGTAAAGGAAAATAATAATAAGGTGAAAAGAATATAATACACATGGAAAAAATTGGTCATTAATAGACATTAAGAAATAGAGCCCGATTAAACATAATATAATAAATACATTTTGATGACTAGCCAAATCAGAATTTATACAGCAAGGTGAACATATGTATACAAAAAGGTTACAAAAAGCTGCTTAACTCAATCCGATCATTCAATCCCCCGGGGGTCAGTGTCCCCAACATTTTTATCCAAAAAGATTCCCTTTGTAGTAATTTCTTATTCCTGTCACAACCCTCTGTGATTGCTACTGTCTCTAGAATGGTGAATCTAAGTTGGGCAATAGTATGTTTTTTTTCTAGCCAATGTGTTGCTAAGGATGATGTCATAGATTTATTTCGTATTCTGCTTTTATGCTCTGAGATACGAATTTTCAATTTCCGCTCGGTTTTTCCCACATATAAAAGTCCACAAGGACATTTAATAGTGTATATAACCTGATTGGTGTTACAGTCTCCTACAAATTTCAATTTGATAGTTCTACCAGATTGAGGATGCGTAATCACATTACCAATCATCACATTGTTGCAATGCACACAATTAGTGCATCTCCTCATTCCTTTGTATTCCTTCTTTTTTGTGGACTCTGAATGCTTTAACAATTCTTTTAGGTTTTTAGACCTTGTGTAAGCAAACAAGGGTTTATCACTGAAACTGTTGTGAAAGTCATTTTCTTGCTGAAGGAGTTCCCATCTTTTTTGTATGATATTTTTCAATTTTGGTGAGTTGACAGAGTATTTTGAGACAAATACATTCCGTTTTTGTGCTTCTTTGTGTTTTTGTACTAATAAATCAGTACGATTTTTCTCAATGGCTTTATTTTGCGCTGTATCCAATATGTCAATCGGGTAACCTCTTTTTATGTAGTTTTCCTTATATTCCTTGATATACTCTAGGCATTCATCCTGTCCTGTGACTATTCTCCTAATCCTCAAGAATTGAGAATATGGTAGATTCTTCAGTAGATTCGGAGGATGAAAGCTATGATAAAGCAACATACTGTTCTTGTCTGTTGGTTTACGGTACAAAGAAGTGTTGATCCTTTCTCCTTCAAGCTCTACCATCACATCCAAGTATGCTATTTTTGATCTACTGATAGTATGTGTCACCTGAATTCGTGGATTCCTTGAATTCAATAGTGTAATGTTATGATGTAGTTGTGCTTCTGTTCCGGACCAAATTAAAAAAATATCGTCTATGAAGCGACAAAAAAATTCAAGGTGTTCCGTCCATTCTTTGTGGGCAAAAACGTGTTCTTGCTCGAATTTTGCCATGTAGGTATTGGCAAATACTGGAGCCCCAGTAAAGCCCATTGATGTCCCATTCAGTTGCATGTAAAATCTTTCAGACCATTGAAAATAGCTATTCTTTAAGCAAAAGTGTGTTAGCTGCAATAGGAACACTGGATTGATGTCAATTTCTGGATGCTGCAACAACATCCATTCTTCAGCTTCCAGTCCGTCACTGTGTCCAATTGATGTGTACAACAACACAACATCTATAGTACATAGAATAAATTCTTTGCCTGTTTGTAAATTGACTGATGTCAGCTTCACCAAGAAATCAGTTGTATCCTGTATGTATGTGTGCCATTTTTGAATAAATGGTTGCAGAAAATAATCAATGATTTGCCCAGCTGGTTCAAAAATTGAGTTACAACCTGCCACTATTGGTCGAAAAGGTGGATCTTCTAGCGACTTGTGCACTTTAGGCAACATGTAGATCTTCGGTTTACTGGGATTTTGTGGCATAAGAAATTTAGCCATATTCGGTGTAATCCAATCTTCATCGATGGCTTTGTCTATCAAAGATTGTAATATCTTTTGGATTTCACTTGTTGGGTCCTGTTGTAGCAGTAAATAAGTGTTAGTATCATTGACATGTTCTTCCACTTTTCGTTGATACATCTCAGTGTCCATAAGTACCAATGCACCCCCTTTATCCGCTTTCTGGAATGTCAGCTCTGTCTTTTTTGATAATTGAACTAATATACTTCTTTCCAATCTATTCAGATTATTAGGTATTTTCCTGCTTTTTCTGTAGTTCAATTTCTTCATATCTTTTGTTACTAGTGTTTCAAAAAGATCAAGTGTCTTGTGTGAGGTAGGTGCCTCAAACGTACTCTTAGGTCGAAAGACTTCTACTTTCCTTTCCCCTTGCCTCTCATCTGTAGGAACCACGTTGTCGAAAAAATTTCTTAACTTCAATCTTCTCATGAATTTATAGAAAGCTACTTCATCCTCAAATTTGGAGCCCATATAAGTAGGAACAAATGTTATGCCTTTGTTTAAAACTCTCTCTTCATGTTTAGTCAAGGAATATGATGAAATATTTATTACGAGGGTTTCCCCTGACTCCGCAATCCTTTTTTCAGTTGTTTCTCTTTTTCCTTTTCTTTGTCCTCTCCTGGTCTTTTTGTTTGTTCTTGTTCTGGTGGACGGTCTATCTCCACGACCTCCGTTAAAAAAGACACCTGTGGACTTGAAGTGCTTGCTTTATCAGTTTGGATTGTGTTTGATGACTGTGTTGTTTTTATAGGTGCGCGGGCTGAATCTATATCACGATCTGTAGCCAGACTTTCCTCAGATGAAGTTGTAGTTGGTCGTCGAGTGAAACGTCTCTGGGCATACACCTCTGCCCAGGTGTATGCCTCATTCAACTTATAATCGATCGTGTCCCTCTTGAACTTTCTTAGCTTAGTCTCCTGTAACTCTTTTCCGTATTCATCCAATTTGATGTTTAGATCACTCAAAAATCTCCCAAGTTCATCTTCTGTCATTCGTTCAGAGAGATCTGATTTGATAGCAAAGATTTCAGTTTTTAGTTCATCAATGGTTTTTGCTAATTCTTCAATGATGAGAAGAATCAAATCCAATGAGCACTTATTCAGTATTTGGTACCACTTCTCCATGAATTGAGAATTGTTCTTCAGGCGATATAACATGGGTTTAATTGATAACCTGAGTCCCCTCGGGATTCGTTTGACCTTATGGTCTTGCACCAACGTGGATGCATGTAATCTCTGATTAAGTTCACGCCTTGATGCAAATTCTAATTGTTTCAATTGGTGACTTATGGATGTGCTGTGTGCCTGTAGATTAGTAACTTCACTGATTAGACCATATACTTCAGTTGCTTGTTCTGCTGTATATCCTCTTGTTGTCGCTCTATTTTCAGTTAAAGACGCTATTGCATCAAAAGACATTTTAAACTGATTATATTGACTGTGGGTGCTCTGGAGCTAAAGTGGGTAACGTTTAAGAAATGAACAATTGTGCACCGAGCACTCCTATGTAATTCCAAGTTTTACCAAGTCTACACCTGATATTATGATCTGTGTGCTGCGACAAAAAAGAAGGAATACAAAGGAATGAGGAGATGCACTAATTGTGTGCATTGCAACAATGTGATGATTGGTAATGTGATTACGCATCCTCAATCTGGAAGAACTATCAAATTGAAATTTGTAGGAGACTGTAACACCAATCAGGTTATATACACTATTAAATGTCCTTGTGGACTTTTATATGTGGGAAAAACCGAGCGGAAATTGAAAATTCGTATCTCAGAGCATAAAAGCAGAATACGAAATAAATCTATGACATCATCCTTAGCAACACATTGGCTAGAAAAAAAACATACTATTGCCCAACTTAGATTCACCATTCTAGAGACAGTAGCAATCACAGAGGGTTGTGACAGGAATAAGAAATTACTACAAAGGGAATCTTTTTGGATAAAAATGTTGGGGACACTGACCCCCGGGGGATTGAATGATCGGATTGAGTTAAGCAGCTTTTTGTAACCTTTTTGTATACATATGTTCACCTTGCTGTATAAATTCTGATTTGGCTAGTCATCAAAATGTATTTATTATATTATGTTTAATCGGGCTCTATTTCTTAATGTCTATTAATGACCAATTTTTTCCATGTGTATTATATTCTTTTCACCTTATTATTATTTTCCTTTACCTTTTTCATTTCTGGTTGTTGTTTTAATCATATTAGTTGTAAACAGTGACTGTCGCGTGCCTATAGCGTTCAATAAAGTTTAGTTGAAGCTTGAGACGTCTTGAGGTTGGAACTCATACGTGTGGTCAAGTTTTGTAGAACTGCGATATGCCATGAGTCCTTTAAGCTAGTGTTTTCTTGTAGAACACGGACATTCAAATATTTAAGGAAACGGTATGCTATCTACCCATTTTTCTTTGCTTGTAGCATATAGATAAAATAGGTGTCTATTACATTTAACGCTAGAGCTTTGTTACCATAGCTACGGATGACGTATTTGAATTGGAATGGCAGCTCGCACTTGATTGGTTAGAGTAGTTCCGTTGTAACCAATAGGGATGAAGGTTACAGTAGTTTAACCCAGAACCGTCACTGCTAACACAAACGCGGGAGATTCCGAACGTCGGAAGGTTTACGTGTGGATTGTTTGACGAGTTAAACTTGCAGTTTTTATCGGTAAGGATCCGTTCACAGAGTGAGGTTTAGAACTTTTTGATAGTGTAAACTATGGAACCGTATCGTGCATTGAGTACTCTATTTTTTCTGCAGACTGGTTTCGAATTTCTGATGATACATTAAGTGGAAAAGGGTTTTCAGGACGCAGGTACCTGAAG
Organism: Lissotriton vulgaris; assembly: GCF_964263255.1. Classification (NCBI taxonomy): domain Eukaryota; kingdom Metazoa; phylum Chordata; class Amphibia; order Caudata; family Salamandridae; genus Lissotriton; species Lissotriton vulgaris. Next base: position 1,267,791 of record NW_028250131.1, read on the forward strand.
GATATACAGGTATGCCTTTACATAGCGCTTGACTGCATTGTGGCTAGACTCTTCACGCATGTATATAGAGGCGGCAGCCTGATTTTGTTCATTTCGCTTTTCTAAAGTTTATTTGGACCTAGGAAGATCGAAGCTCGCAATAAGTATATTTACTTCTGTATAAATGTGAGTAGTCTTTGGTTATGTTTTTTCGGGTTTTAGAGGCTTGTTGGTAACTACACTATGGGTGTGTTTTTTTCGTTTATTTCATTTTTGGCTTTTCTTTGGTGGTGGTATTATTTAAATTGTAAACCATGTGTAACTTAAAAAAGAGACTGATGTGTCTGTACATGTTATTTTGCAGCATTGCCCCTGACGAAGGGACTCTACACTTGTCCCGAAATGCATTGGGCGGGCGGATTATGATGCATACAAGAAAATTTAATGTTTTCTCAATGTATATATGTGTATGATTTTGATTCAGCAAATGGAAATTTAAGTGTCTATGTATAAATACAAAATGTTGTGTTGAAACAAGTTAGACTGATGAGTAAAAACATATGAATAAATAATATGTTTCTTTTTCAAAAAAGGTTTGAAAAGGTTTGATCAATAGATTTACTTTAGTTGTGCGCTACTGAGCCTGTGTTAACTGCTTGTTAACCAGCCACATTTTCATGCTACTTTGTTGAGTGTTAGGGTACACTCAATCAGTCGCAGTACACAGATCATAATATCAGGTGTAGACTTGGTAAAACTTGGAATTACATAGGAGTGCTCGGTGCACAATTGTTAATTTCTTAAACGTTACCCACTTTAGCTCCAGAGCACCCACAGTCAATATAATCAGTTTAAAATGTCTTTTGATGCAATAGCGTCTTTAACTGAAAATAGAGCGACAACAAGAGGATATACAGCAGAACAAGCAACTGAAGTATATGGTCTAATCGGTGAAGTTACTAATCTACAGGCACACAGCACATCCATAAATCACCAATTGAAACAATTAGAATTTGCATCAAGGCGTGAACTTAATCAGAGATTACATGCATCCACGTTGGTGCAATACCATAAGGTCAAACGAATCCCGAGGGGACTCAGGTTATCAATTAAACCCATGTTATATCGCCTGAAGAACAATTCTCAATTCATGGAGAAGTGGTACCAAATACTGAATAAGTGCTCATTGGATTTGATTCTTCTCATCATTGAAGAATTAGCAAAAACCATTGATGAACTAAAAACTGAAATCTTTGCTATCAAATCAGATCTCTCTGAACGAATGACAGAAGATGAACTTGGGAGATTTTTGAGTGATCTAAACATCAAATTGGATGAATACGGAAAAGAGTTACAGGAGACTAAGCTAAGAAAGTTCAAGAGGGACACGATCGATTATAAGTTGAATGAGGCATACACCTGGGCAGAGGTGTATGCCCAGAGACGTTTCACTCGACGACCAACTACAACTTCATCTGAGGAAAGTCTGGCTACAGATCGTGATATAGATTCAGCCCGCGCACCTATAAAAACAACACAGTCATCAAACACAATCCAAACTGATAAAGCAAGCACTTCAAGTCCACAGGTGTCTTTTTTAACGGAGGTCGTGGAGATAGACCGTCCACCAGAACAAGAACAAACAAAAAGACCAGGAGAGGACAAAGAAAAGGAAAAAGAGAAACAACTGAAAAAAGGATTGCGGAGTCAGGGGAAACCCTCGTAATAAATATTTCATCATATTCCTTGACTAAACATGAAGAGAGAGTTTTAAACAAAGGCATAACATTTGTTCCTACTTATATGGGCTCCAAATTTGAGGATGAAGTAGCTTTCTATAAATTCATGAGAAGATTGAAGTTAAGAAATTTTTTCGACAACGTGGTTCCTACAGATGAGAGGCAAGGGGAAAGGAAAGTAGAAGTCTTTCGACCTAAGAGTACGTTTGAGGCACCTACCTCACACAAGACACTTGATCTTTTTGAAACACTAGTAACAAAAGATATGAAGAAATTGAACTACAGACAAAGCAGGAAAATACCTAATAATCTGAAGAGATTGGAAAGAAGTATATTAGTTCAATTATCAAAAAAGACAGAGCTGACATTCCAGAAAGCAGATAAAGGGGGTGCATTGGTACTTATGGACACTGAGATGTATCAACGAAAAGTGGAAGAACATGTCAATGATACCAACACTTATTTACTGCTACAACAGGACCCAACAAGTGAAATCCAAAAGATATTACAATCTTTGATAGACAAAGCCATCGATGAAGATTGGATTACACCGAATATGGCTAAATTTCTTATGCCACAAAATCCCAGTAAACCGAAGATCTACATGTTGCCTAAAGTGCACAAGTCGCTAGAAGATCCACCTTTTCGACCAATAGTGGCAGGTTGTAACTCAATTTTTGAACCAGCTGGGCAAATCATTGATTATTTTCTGCAACCATTTATTCAAAAATGGCACACATACATACAGGATACAACTGATTTCTTGGTGAAGCTGACATCAGTCAATTTACAAACAGGCAAAGAATTTATTCTATGTACTATAGATGTTGTGTCGTTGTACACATCGATTGGACACAGTGACGGACTGGAAGCTGAAGAATGGATGTTGTTGCAGCATCCAGAAATTGACATCAATCCAGTGTTCCAATTGCAGCTAACACACTTTTGCTTAAAGAATAGCTATTTTCAATGGTCTGAAAGATTTTACATGCAACTGAATGGGACATCAATGGGCTTTACTGGGGCTCCAGTATTTGCCAATACCTACATGGCAAAATTCGAGCAAGAACACGTTTTTGCCCACAAAGAATGGACGGAACACCTTGAATTTTTTTGTCGCTTCATAGACGATATTTTTTTAATTTGGTCCGGAACAGAAGCACAACTACATCATAACATTACACTATTGAATTCAAGGAATCCACGAATTCAGGTGACACATACTATCAGTAGATCAAAAATAGCATACTTGGATGTGATGGTAGAGCTTGAAGGAGAAAGGATCAACACTTCTTTGTACCGTAAACCAACAGACAAGAACAGTATGTTGCTTTATCATAGCTTTCATCCTCCGAATCTACTGAAGAATCTACCATATTCTCAATTCTTGAGGATTAGGAGAATAGTCACAGGACAGGATGAATGCCTAGAGTATATCAAGGAATATAAGGAAAACTACATAAAAAGAGGTTACCCGATTGACATATTGGATACAGCGCAAAATAAAGCCATTGAGAAAAATCGTACTGATTTATTAGTACAAAAACACAAAGAAGCACAAAAACGGAATGTATTTGTCTCAAAATACTCTGTCAACTCACCAAAATTGAAAAATATCATACAAAAAAGATGGGAACTCCTTCAGCAAGAAAATGACTTTCACAACAGTTTCAGTGATAAACCCTTGTTTGCTTACACAAGGTCTAAAAACCTAAAAGAATTGTTAAAGCATTCAGAGTCCACAAAAAAGAAGGAATACAAAGGAATGAGGAGATGCACTAATTGTGTGCATTGCAACAATGTGATGATTGGTAATGTGATTACGCATCCTCAATCTGGAAGAACTATCAAATTGAAATTTGTAGGAGACTGTAACACCAATCAGGTTATATACACTATTAAATGTCCTTGTGGACTTTTATATGTGGGAAAAACCGAGCGGAAATTGAAAATTCGTATCTCAGAGCATAAAAGCAGAATACAAAATAAATCTATGACATCATCCTTAGCAACACATTGGCTAGAAAAAAAACATACTATTGCCCAACTTAGATTCACCATTCTAGAGACAGTAGCAATCACAGAGGGTTGTGACAGGAATAAGAAATTACTACAAAGGGAATCTTTTTGGATAAAAATGTTGGGGACACTGACCCCCGGGGGATTGAATGATCGGATTGAGTTAAGCAGCTTTTTGTAACCTTTTTGTATACATATGTTCACCTTGCTGTATAAATTCTGATTTGGCTAGTCATCAAAATGTATTTATTATATTATGTTTAATCGGGCTCTATTTCTTAATGTCTATTAATGACCAATTTTTTCCATGTGTATTATATTCTTTTCACCTTATTATTATTTTCCTTTACCTTTTTCATTTCTGGTTGTTGTTTTAATCATATTAGTTGTAAACAGTGACTGTCGCGTGCCTATAGCGTTCAATAAAGTTTAGTTGAAGCTTGAGACGTCTTGAGGTTGGAACTCATACGTGTGGTCAAGTTTTGTAGAACTGCGATATGCCATGAGTCCTTTAAGCTAGTGTTTTCTTGTAGAACACGGACATTCAAATATTTAAGGAAACGGTATGCTATCTACCCGTTTTTCTTTGCTTGTAGCATATAGATAAAATAGGTGTCTATTACATTTAACGCTAGAGCTTTGTTACCATAGCTACGGATGACGTATTTGAATTGGAATGGCAGCTCGCACTTGATTGGTTAGAGTAGTTCCGTTGTAACCAATAGGGATGAAGGTTACAGTAGTTTAACCCAGAACCGTCACTGCTAACACAAACGCGGGAGATTCCGAACGTCGGAAGGTTTACGTGTGGATTGTTTGACGAGTTAAACTTGCAGTTTTTATCGGTAAGGATCCGTTCACAGAGTGAGGTTTAGAACTTTTTGATAGTGTAAACTATGGAACCGTATCGTGCATTGAGTACTCTATTTTTTCTGCAGACTGGTTTCGAATTTCTGATGATACATTAAGTGGAAAAGGGTTTTCAGGACGCAGGTACCTGAAGGATATACAGGTATGCCTTTACATAGCGCTTGACTGCATTGTGGCTAGACTCTTCACGCATGTATATAGAGGCGGCAGCCTGATTTTGTTCATTTCGCTTTTCTAAAGTTTATTTGGACCTAGGAAGATCGAAGCTCGCAATAAGTATATTTACTTCTGTATAAATGTGAGTAGTCTTTGGTTATGTTTTTTCGGGTTTTAGAGGCTTGTTGGTAACTACACTATGGGTGTGTTTTTTTCGTTTATTTCATTTTTGGCTTTTCTTTGGTGGTGGTATTATTTAAATTGTAAACCATGTGTAACTTAAAAAAGAGACTGATGTGTCTGTACATGTTATTTTGCAGCATTGCCCCTGACGAAGGGACTCTACACTTGTCCCGAAATGCATTGGGCGGGCGGATTATGATGCATACAAGAAAATTTAATGTTTTCTCAATGTATATATGTGTATGATTTTGATTCAGCAAATGGAAATTTAAGTGTCTATGTATAAATACAAAATGTTGTGTTGAAACAAGTTAGACTGATGAGTAAAAACATATGAATAAATAATATGTTTCTTTTTCAAAAAAGGTTTGAAAAGGTTTGATCAATAGATTTACTTTAGTTGTGCGCTACTGAGCCTGTGTTAACTGCTTGTTAACCAGCCACATTTTCATGGACTGTTCCCATGAGGCACAGGGTTAGACTGATTTGCATATAGTGGCTTAATGATCTAACCGATATCTTGGGGTTGGAAATATTGACCAAAATGCCTACACACAAAGCAGGCCACATTTTGGACTGCATCTGCACTAATATTAAAACCCTAACCGTAGAAACTCCCCTGCTCCAAACATGGACCGATCATTGGCTGATCCCTTTCAAACTGGTCGCCCATAAGAAAAGGTCCAATACACCCAATCCGAAAGTTGACATCCAGATACAGAGAGATTGGAAAAAACTAGTAAACTCCCCCAATCTGCACCTCGTTGCTGAGAACTCAAAACCGTCCCGACTGGTTGTACTGAAACAGACTACAACAACTTCTGTAAATGGATCACAGACTTCTGCGGTCCTCCTAACACGGAAAAAGTGAGAAAAAAGCGGAACAAAAAGTCCGCCCCATGGTTCTCCCCCCACCTAAAAAACAAACGCTCAGAGGTTAGAACCCTTGAAAAGAAACGGCGCCACACTTATGATACAACTGAACTTCTCGCCTACAAAACTGCCAGGAAACAATATCACGCGATGATAAAAACCGCTAAAAAAGATCACTTCCTAGAAGTCATCACTATGTCTAACAACAAACAGAAAGAAATCTTCAAAATAGTTGATGACTTCATGAACCCTAGAATCCTTAGACAAGAGATTCCGCCCTCACCTGCTCTATGCAATTCCATAGCAAACTACTTCGAAAAAAAAATTCAAAATCTTATCAAAGATTTCCCAGATCCCCCAGAATCTCTTTCTCATGAAAACCCACTACCTACCAACAGAAACCCTCAGTTAAATAAATTTGCTCCGGTCAGCCTTGACGAAACTCGTCAAGCTATTCTCTCCATCAAGTCAGGCTCCCCTTTTGATCCGTGCCCCCCTCTGCTGCTCCGCACTCTAGTGTACACAGTCAATCCTACTATAAATACTATCATCAACTCCTCTCTAGCCACTGCCGCCATTCCATCTGAATGGAAACTTGCCGCCGTAAAACCTCTGCAGAAAAAGCCCCTAGCTGACCCTACTACACTCTCTAACCTTCGTCCAATATCACTGCTTCCACTACTGTTCAAACTCACAGAAGCAGCGGTAAACAAACAGCTGACCAGATTTCTGGAGGACAATCAACTGCTACACCCCAGCCAGGCAGGTTTCAGAGCTAAACGCTCCACGGAGTCAGCCCTTTTACACACAGTGGAGACTCTCAAGATAGCAATGGATCAAGGAAAAAAAGCCGTCCTGATCCTGCTCGATCTGTCGGCGGCCTTTGATACGGTCTCACACCCCGTATTAATTAGCCGCCTGGCAGACTCGGGACTAACAGGAATTGCCTTGAATTGGCTGAAAAACTTCCTCAGTCATAGGAAACAAGTCACCATATTAGGAAGCTACCGGTCAGACGAAAAAGCACTAAACACAGGGGTGCCACAGGGCTCCAGCCTGAGCCCAATTCTTTTTAACCTTTATATGACCCCTCTGATAGAACTCATCACTTCCTTTAACATCAGCACGATATCATGAAATAAAATGAAATGAAATTAGATTTATAAAGCGCGTGGTTGCCCTTGAGCGTCCCAGCGCTACCTTAACAGAAAAAACAGAAAGGCCCTGAGAGCAAAAAGAAGGGAAACAAGGATTATTCAGTTTTAGGGAAGAGAAAAGTTTTAAGCGATTTTCTGAACTTTAGATAGGAGACTTCCATCCGGATTTCCCTAGGGAGGGCGTTCCAGTGTTTTGCTGCATTCAGGGAAAACCGGCGTCCTCCAGTCCGGGCTTTTCTCACTCTAGGAACGGAGACCAGGTTCTCTCCGTCAGAGCGGAGGGTCCTTGGGGATTTATAAGGACAAATCAGTTTTCTTAAGGCGGGAGGACCTTTGCCCTGAAGTATCCTGTGAGCGATACACAGAGTTTTGAATGCGATTCGTTCCTGGATGGGGAGCCAATGCAGGGATCTAAGTAGTGGTTTGGCCGAGGCCCTTCTAGGAGCCCCCAAGAGCATTCTGGCTGCCGCATTCTGTACATGCTGCAGGGTGTTAATTGTTCCTTTCGGTGCAGCTAGAAGGAGAGCATTACCATAATCAAGTCTTGATAGTATTAGACCTTGGATTAGGAGCTTCTTAGATTGAAAGGGCAGGAGAGGGAGCACTTTCCGCACTGAACGCAACAGACCGAAGCAGCTGCCTGCGACTTTCTGAGCATGGGTCCTGAATGTTAATTGGGGTTCGAACCAGACCCCGAGGCTTTTGATTTTCTCCTTTGCTGGGGGCAAATCCCCCATACAGGGGGGCCAGAGCTCGGAAGGCAGAGATGTGAGGTGATGACCTAGGAGCATTATCTCAGTTTTGGCCCCGTTAAGTTTCATCTTGGAGTCTGTCATCCAGGAAAAGATTGCCGAAAGGCAGCTCGAGAGGTTGTGGGGGCATCCCCCTTGTTGAGACAGAGAGACGACGAGTTGTGTGTCGTCAGCATAACTAATAGATTTAATCCCAAAGGGGGCTACTACATCTTCCAGCGGAGCCATATAGACATTGAACAATGTGGGGCTCAGGGAAGATCCCTGAGGAACCCCACATTGAAGAGGGGTGGATTTTGACATGGTGCCATTCTCCCATATCCTAAAGGACCAATTGTCGAGAAAAGATTTCAGCCACTTAAGGGCGGACCCTACGATACCCAGTTTAGAGAGACGGTGTATCAGGGTAGTGTGGTCTACGGTATCGAATGCAGCGCTCAGATCCAGGAGGATCAGAGCTGCTGATCCCCCTGAATCTAAGATGCACCTAGCCTCTTCTGCCACCACTATGAGGGCAGTGTCTGTGCCCTGCCCGGGGCGAAATCCCGTTTGGGAGTGGCCCAGCAGGTCGTTGCTCTCAAGAAATCCAGAGAGCTGCCGATTCACTAACTTTTCGGCGATTTTTCCTAGTCCAGGCAGCAATGAAATAGGGCGGAAATTCGCCAAGTCAGCAGGATCTAGTCCTGGTTTTTTTAGGAGGGCTTTGATTTTTGCCTGTTTCCAGCTCGGGGGGACGATGCCAGTGGTGAGTGAGGAATTCAATAGATCAGTAGCGATCGGGGAGATGGTGTTCATGATTTGCTTGAGAACATGCATGGGAGCTGGATCAGATGGTGAGCCGCTTTTAATGTTGGTCAGTGTCGAGCAAAAGTCTTCCCTGGTGATACACGAGAACGACTCGAGTAAGGGTCCTGAAATGGGAGGGGGGAAGGGATCGGACACCAAGGGTGAACCAGTTTGAGGGATACTGTCTAGTATTTTCTGTATTTTTTGGTCAAAAAACTCTGCTAACTGGTCACATCTTGATGTGAGGTCGTTTTGTATAGTGATTGGCGCTGGGATTTTGGTCAGCTGAGTGAGTATTTTAAAAGTTTCCCTGGAGGAGTTGGCTGCAAGTCTTATTTTCTCTTCGAAGAAGGAGGCCTTGGTCGTTTGTCGTGCGTCTTTATAAAGTCTCAAGGCCGCCTGGTAGGAGGTTTTGCTACTATGGGCCCAGTCCTTCCTCCAAATACGTTCTGCCTGGATGAGCTGAGTGTCATACGCTGATGACACTCAGCTCATCCTTGTCTTAGACAACAACACAACTACAGCGGAAGAAAACCTGAGAGACTGTCTCACCGCAACTTTTGACTGGATGAGAACACACCACCTCAAGTGCAATTCAGAGAAAACTGAAATCCTCCCTTTTGGCCAGGACAACCTTTTCTCCCCTAAACACTGGTGGCCCCAAGATGCCGAAGTCCCGCCGAACACCATCAAGTCGGCCCGCAACCTCGGGATCAGGTTTGATGAAGCACTATCCTTCAAACAACAAGCAAGCACTGTGGCAGGGTCCTGCTTTAACATTATCAAGGGCCTCAGAAGGTTCTTCGACCTCCTCCCCCTGACAGCTAGAAAGACGGTAGCAGTGGCCCTCATCACATCCCGTCTGGATTATTGTAACAGCATCTACGCAGGCTCCAACAAAATTGTTCTGCACAAACTGCAGATGGTTCAGAACGCTGCCGCCCGCCTAGTGTTGAGACTTCCTCTGCCTCAGCAGCACTCAGAACCCTACACTGGCTACCTATCCACAAGAGAGTGCTATTCAAAATCTTACTTATCACGTTCAGAGCCTACCACCAGTCGGGTCCCACCTATCTGTCCCAAAGGTTTGGAAGATACACTCCCTCCCGCTCACTCAGATCCTCCAACCTGAACCTACTGGTGGTCCCCAGATTCAGACTCTCAACTAAAGGAGGAAAATCCCTAGGAGTGTTGGGAGCTAGAGCCTGGAACAAGCTCCCAGCCCACATACGTCTGATCCCCTCAGAGAACCTGTTTCGTAAGGCCCTCAAAACCTGGATCTTTAATGCCTCTGACACCCTTTGTCTAGCACTAATTTAATTCAATTTAACCCCCTGACCGCACAAATTACTTTCAGGTCCACTAATCTTTCCCTCTCTCCTGGTGCTATGAGCATTTCCTTTCTTTCCTCCTCTGTGACACGTTATTACTAGCGCCAAGATGCTCCCTGGAGTGTAAGTCGCGCTCTATAAAAGCCATATCATAGCCATGTCTGAACTGGGGTGGCAGAGTGGGCTAAAGAACGGTGATGGATTAAACCCAGATCTTTTGACTGGGTGTGAGTGTTTCATTGATTCAGATTCTCTGTCCATTACCACCCCCTTTTGTACCACAGACATCATCTGCGGCATCCCCTAGGGCTCCTCCCTCAGCCCGACGCTGTTCAACATCTACATGGCCCCCCTGGCACAAGTGGCTGCCACCACAACCTCAACATCATCTTCTACGCTGATGACACTCAGCTCATCCTCTCCCTCACCAAGGATACACGCACCGCCAAAACCAACATCCACGATGGAATGAAGGCCATCGCCGACTGGATGAGGAGCAGCCGTCTTAAACTGAACTCAGACAAGACGGAGGTCCTCATCCTCGGACCCAACCCCTCAGCCTGGGACGATTCCTGCTGGCCAACCACTCTGGGGACAGCACCGAAACCCACCGACCACGCACGCAATCTTGGATTCATCCTCGACTCCTCCCTCTCCATGTCCAAACAGGTCAACACCGTCTCCTCCTCCTGCTACAAAACCCTCCGCATACTCCGCACGATCTACAAGTGGATCCTGACCGAAACAAGAAGAACGGTGACACAGGCCCTTGTCAGCAGCAGGCTGGACTATGGCAACGCACTCTATGCCGGAATCCCAGCCAAACACCTACGACGACTACAGCGCATCTAAAATGCCTCTGCCCGACTGATCATCAACGTCCCCCGCCGCAGCCACATCACCCCCCACCTGAGAAACCTACACTTGTCGTAATTTGGCAGTATCTGAATTAGCATTTAGCTCAGCTACACGAACTTTCCTCGTTAACTTGACCAAACGTGCGGGAGCCATTTTAAATTCCCTGGCTTCCATTTTGTATGAACATGCTGCCTCGTGGTCAGCATGCCCTTTCGTCCTTTCTCTGTCCCTATGACCATTTGTCCTGCCCAGCAACAGACTATTTTTAGCACTGGTCAATCTCACGCATGCGCATTCACACGTCTAGACTACCGAGTGGTCATCTCTCAGGAATGTTCTACAAAAACTGACCAGTGGTTCTTAACTCCTCCCACTTGTTGGCTGTTTTCCAAAAATGCCCTTATATGTACCGAAACTGTTCAAAAATATACCGCCTACACTTTTTATTGCTGTTAAACTGTATAAAAGAGGTCGCACATCGATGTTCGGTGTGATACTTCTTGCATTACCGAAGGGTGCTGTAGGATTGTACCACCACCCCATGGGGTCTTAACCCCTTCAGCGCTAATGACAAGGGTAACTCGTCATGGAGTTTCCATTGATTTCAATGGAAATTACATTGAAGCTCCAGAAGATGCATAGCATCCAAGTGGTTAATAAACTTGTCTTTTGCATTTCCAGTTTCCGTGCCAACTTCTATTCTAAGGTGTTCGGGAGTTTTGCAGAGTATGTAGGTATGTTGAGCTCGAATACGTCAATTGGCGACCACGAAGGGACTCATCGGCGACTCGGATGCCCGAAGGAGAGGTCGTGACGAAGGATTGGAAACTCATCATGGACGCGTACGCTGCCACTGAGTGACCCGAGTCTCGGCACCCACGGAGTTTTTTCCTTTCCTTCTGATCTGACCTTCCAGGTGGCGCCGGTCCTCGACTGAGATCCTGATCGGTTGAGTTGTCGTGCAGTGCCCGTGTTGGCTGATTCGGTTAAAAGACCTTGGCAGTTGGAACCTGGACCTTTGAAGAATCTTTGGTAAGCTTGTGATTGGTAAGGTAGTCTCCTGACACTTACTGTGGCTTTTTGAATTTGTTTGAGTTGGCCAACATTTGAACCTATGATTTGATTTATATGTGGAGTGCACCTCACATAGGCAGGGATGTAGGGATATTTCTCTGACTTTGTAATTGTTTGAACGGCGCACCATGTGTAAGACATATTAGGTGCCATTTTTTGTAATACCACGCTTTCGTGATATTTTGAACATGCCTGTTTTAAGCACACTTCGAGGAATGTGCTGTCTTGGGAATGGTACCAATTATCGATTAAATGAATCTCAGCCGGCTCCCCCAGAGGGGACTCCTAACCGTGAAATGTACATAAAATTTGGTCTTCCCCCTATAATGTATAGTACATTATGGAATAAATATACGAAGACAGATCGTGAATTGCAATGGCCACTACATGGGTCATTTGATCTACAAAAAGTTCAATATGTAGAACGGTGTTTGTTTCAGTGCAGGTCTAGGCAGGATATGTTTGATTGTGTGCGTATGTGGGAGAAAGCGGTACGTGAACGAATGAAGCGTGAACAAGCCTTGGCGGATATAGAGCAGCGAAAGGCTGCTCGTGATAAAGCTTTACAGTTACAGGAAAAGGAACAGCAGGAACAGAAAGAGAGGGAGACTCGAGAACGTAATTTGCAGGTTAATGGTCAGTTTCCTGTCAGGCATCCTCTCTATCCTGTCCTTACTAATGAATTAGATGATTTTTCATTACTAGATCGTTGCCCGCCTCCGTACGTTCCACCTACGGCCCCGGATGCGGACTCGGATGAGGATGATCAAAATAAACAGCGTACTAGGTTAAATGCCGATCGAACTGCGGAGTTGCGCAGGTTTGCTCGTAAACTAAATATGAATTCTATAACTGTTTCAGAGATTAAAGATTCTATGGATAAATGGTCTGATAAAGAACGATTGTATTTTCTAGATCATTTTGGAGATGAAGTTGTTGAACGGTTTAGATGGTATTCCCCTGAATTGGAACCTAAGGATATATCAGTAGGTTGTGATAATTTTCGTAAAAGTCTTTTTGTTCTTGCAGATGCGGATCAGTATGTCCAGCGTTTAATTTATCTACGGGATGAAGCGTCACGGCTACGGGAGTTGAAAAAGACATCGTGTTTACCTACGACCGAAACTACAGGAACATCCAAAGAGTGCCCTATCTTTGGAACAGATAAGAGCGCTGCGGTTCATGTTATGCCTATGCGAGAAGCTGCGCCTTTGTATGTCCCTCCTAAAGGGCTAGGCACAGATGACGATAAAAAGTCCCAAGATGCAAAAGGTTATTTTGTATATAATTGGGTTTATACGCCTTGGAATAGAGCAGATGTTATGGCGCTTAAGAATGCTTTGCCTGACCCCCGTAAAAATCCAGCAGCTTTCTATGAAGGGGTGGAAGGTGCTATTACTTCTTGTGTTATGACATTAGTCGACATTGATCTTTTCTTTGGGTTGATATTGCCTTCTGACATGTGGAGAATGATTCGTAAATTTGACGATAGAACGATTTTGGGTGCAGACTGGAAAACTATAGCTCAAGCCGATCTAGATAGAGAACCAGCGTGCAAACCGTGTCAATTAATTTTAGACGTTCCAGAGGCTATTTTAAATAAATTAAAAACGCTTGTTCCCCCTAAAAAAATTGATTGGACAATGTTAGCGTCCTGTAAACAAAAGCTGTACGAAACGGTCTCTGACTTTTTTCACGTTTCGAAGAAGCGTTTCACGATTACAGTGGTCAATTATTAACAGAGGATACGGGTAGGCATTTGTTCGTTGATAAGTATGTGGCTAATCTCCTCCCAGAGATTGCAAAACGATTAAAGACTAGTGAAAGTTCATGAACCACGGCAACCCCTGCTTCTTTATTGACTATGGCTCAATATTATGAACGGCAGGAACTGGAGGCTAAGGAAAGTAGTAATAAGAAAGCGAAGGATTTGAAGACGAAGGTGATGTTGGCTCAGGTTTATGCTACGCAGTCGAGAGGGAACAATAGGGGTAGACAAGGATCATATGATGCGTCTGCTCCTCACACCGATATTTCTGAGGATCAGTGTGCATATTGTAAACAGTTTGGACATTGGGTTGCGGATTGTCCGGTCCTTCGAGAACAGCGTAATCAGCGGGGGCGAGGAGGTGGAAGATCTCGGAATAATTATTCAGGAGCGAGAGGTGGAGCAAATAATCGCGGTGGGTTTGAGGCGAGAGGTCGTGGTCAGGGTGGTCATAATACTTTTGATCAAAGAAATCAGTATCAGATAGCTGAGGGTGAATTTGTGGAGTCACAGGAAAATACACATGCATAGGATTGCGTAGGATGTGGTGTAGAATCAGTGGAAATACCAGTAGATCAAAGGGGCCCTATATATCAGCGAATGTTTTGGGTTCTACTGATCAGTTTCTGGTCGATACAGGAGCTACTCGTAGCGCTCTGTCCAAACACTTGGTTCCATGGGCTCCCCTGTCTGGCAAAATGATTACATCAATAGGGTTCGATGGAACATCTTCCCTTAGCCCACTGTCCCAACCCCTTACATTTCATGTTGATAAATTTGTTGCTCCATGTCCGTTTTTGTTATCTCCAAACACGCCAGATAATATTATGGGACTTGATATGCTAAAACATTTTCGAGCAACTATACGCTGTGCCCATGAAGGGGTGCGAGTCATTTTGAACGAAAATTACCCAGAGGTTGAGAGATTGTACCTTATGCAGGAGATTGATGCGTTAGCGTCTCTTCCAAATACTTTGTGGGCCACTTCTGATACTGATGTGGGTCAAATGATTATCCCTCCTGTATGTATTACTGTAAAGGAGGCGGTGTCTTTGCCCCGCATAGCGCAGTATAAAATATCTAGAGAAGGAGAAGTTGCCTTGACACATATTTTGAATGACTTGATTGCAGCGGGGGTGGTGGAGGAAGTCTCTTATAATGTATGTAACAGCCCAATTCTTCCGATTCTCAAGAAAGATACGGACACTAAAATTTATCGTTTTATCATTGATTTGAGGGAAATCAATAAGATAGTGCTGCCCCAGTATCCGGTGGTGTCCGATATTACAACTTTACTCACTTTGGTTCCACCCACAGCCACTACGTTTACTGTAATCGATTTGAAAAACGCTTTCTTTTCGATTCCCATTCACCCAGATAGCCGATATTTGTTCGGCTTCACATTAAATAACAAATCGTATAGATTTTGTAGGGTTCCTCAAGGTTACACAGAAAGTCCTAGCATTTATAGTCAGGCATTAAAAAGGCAGCTTGATTCCTTTGATTTACAACATGGGGTGGCTCTTATTAAATATGTGGATGATATTCTCTTAGCAGCGGATACGCAGGAGCAATGTGAGGACAGTACGCTTTCGTTGCTTTCTTTCCTTGCTCAGAATAAACACAAAGTCTCAAGGAAGAAATTACAATACTGTAGACCAAAGGTGACCTACCTCGGTCATCTTTTGTCTAAGGAGGGGCGTGCATTGACATCAGACCGAATTCAAGCGATTTTAGATACGCCAGTCCCTTGCACTCAGAAAGATGTTCGTGCTTTCATAGGATTGACGTATTTTTGTAGGCAATGGATATTAGGATTTTCACATATCATAAAACCTTTGTTAGCATTGTTGTCCAAAGATACACCAGTTCCCATTGAATGGACAGGTGAATGTCAGAATGCTTTTGAACAATTGAGACAAGCTCTTTGTTCTGCACCAGTGTTAGGTACACCTGATTACACGAAGATCTTTACATTGTATGTACACAAGAAGGATGGATGCGCATTGTCAGTCTTAGTGCAGACACACAGAGACAAACAGAGACCTTGTGCGTATTTCTCGGCATTACTCGACCCTGTGGCTCGAGGACTGCCTGGATGCTTTCGAGCAGTTGCAGCAACAGCAGTGGCCATACGACAGAGTGAGGGAATAGTTTTGTCACACAAATAGTTGGTGTTAGTTCCCCATGCAGTAGATGCTTTATTGAACCAAACGAAGACACAGCACTTGACTAGTGCTCGTTTAACAGGATATGAATTAACACTGTTGGTGCCACATATTACACTAAAGAGGTGTGCCACTTTGAACCCCGCTACTTTATTGCCATATCCTGTTGCTGAGACCCAGAAGGAAGAACACCATGACTGTGTTTTCCTGACCGAAGAACAAACAAAGGGTCGTATCGATTTACAGGATACGCCTCTTCCAGATGTAGACGGGGAACTGTGGGTTGATGGATCGCGTTTAAGATTACCAGATGGCACGACTTCCCTGCAGCTTATGCGATCACGACACTTAAGACAGTGGTAGAAACAGCACGAATACCGCAGAAATCGGCTCAAGCAGCTGAATTGATAGCATTGACGAAAGCATGCGAGCTAAGTGCTGGATTATGTGTGAATATCTACACTGACAGCCGTTATGCTTTTGGAGTAGTGCATGATTTTGGCCTACTCTGGAAGAAACGAGGGTTCCTGGTGTCACATGGAGTACACATCATGCATGGAGAGTTAGTACGTGATCTCCTGAATGCACTATTATGTCCAAAGAAAGTAGCGATAATCAAATGTAGTGCACATAAGAAAGTGACAGACAAAATAGGACAAGGAAACGCTTTTGCAGATCGCATAGTGAGAGAGACTGCCATGTTGCAGAATGCCTCCCCTATGTATGTGGTGAAATCACAGGCTGAGCATTGGCATGATGCTAGAGAGGAAATATTAGACATACAGAAATCAGCATCTGAAGCGGAACTAGCAACCTGGGCAACAGAGGGAGTGTTGGATGATGAGGGTTGTTGGCGTAGCAAAGATATGGAACGATGGGAATTGCCTGCCGCTTATTTACAAACAATTGTCCAAATGACACATGGGCTAGCACATATTGGAGCTCTTGCAATTACTAAGTTGCTTACACAAGTTTGGGAGCATCCTGAGATTGCCAGCACGGCTAAGAGAGTAGTTCAGACCTGTCTGATATGCTTACAGTACAATCCTGCTAAAGGGACTTATACTCCTAAAGGAGGGTTTGTTCCGCCTACTGCACCATTCGAAGTACTGCAAATGGATTACATCCAGCTGGAGCGCTGTAATAACCTCAAGTATGTCCTAGTGGTGGTGTGTGCCTTCAGTAAATGGATTGAGCCACGAAGGATAATACAGCATTGACAACAGCTAAGGTGTTACTCAAAGAGTACTTCCCGCGCTATGGTGTTTGTAAGTTTTTGTGGAATGATAATGGTCCTCATTTCGTTGAGAAAATTGTGGAGTACGTCCTGAAAGGATTGGGGATCAAGCAAAAGTTTCATGCTGTATTCCATCCGCAGTCAGCAGGTCTGGTAGAAAGATACAATGCAACTCTGAAACTGAAGCTAGCAAAGATCGTGGCATCCACGTCTTTGAAATGGCAGGATGCTCTGCCTTTGGCATTGCTGTCTATTAGATCAGTACCACATTCCCGATCTGGCCTCACACCCTATGAAGTGGTGTTTGGAAGGCCGATGAATATTTGGGGAGTTCCTAAGCCTCGTTTGATACATGATGTACCTTGTATAATGATGAACGATTATCTGGCACGATTAACAAATGATTTACTTTCTATTCATCAACAGGTTCGAGAATCGCTCCCTGACAACTCTGCTGGAGAGGCTCATGATCTTCGTCCTGGGGACCACGTGATGATACGTGCGTTCGAGAGGTCCAGCAGTTTGGAGCCGAGGTGGCGTGGCCCTGAACAAGTACTGCTGGCAACTCAGACGGCGGTGCGAGTTACGAATAAGAAGCGGTGGGTGCACTCAACTCACTGCCGTCGTGTTTCTCCGGACCTGGTGAATTCTGAAGCCCTGTCTGACTTTCGAGACATCTTGGATACAGAAAAGAGCCCAGCTGTCACGTTCAACGAATCGGAGGGAGCCTTCCCAGACCACACTGTTCCTGGTGCATTGAAGTATAATTTACGATCAAGAAAAGCTGTTGTTTTGTCCAAGACTGGCTGAGTGGCCGTTCTGAGGTTGTGAAAACGGAAGCCGAGAATATCAAGGGGGGGGGGATCAGTTCTGTCGGGTGTAGCGACACCCGTCTTGAATCTTGGAGAAGACACCAGCGGCAACCTCAGTCCTTAGCACTCATTTTTTATTTTTTTGTTTTGCTTCGAAGAATTTTGTTTTGTGAATAATGGCATCTGCTACGACAAGGAATAAGAACATTTTTGGTGCTGTGCTTTTCTTATTGGTGATCCCGCAGAAGTTAAATAAACTCTTTGAGACCAAAGCTGGCCATAGTCATGGACTACACCATATCCATATTGACTATCAGTCACTATGGTAATTTTTAACTCTTTTACCAATTCACATGCACGAATCAAAGCAATTAATTCTGCTACTTGAGCTGAACGAATTCCTTTGAGACAGGAAGCTTCAATTACATCTGCAACTGTACACACTGAATACGCTGCGCTCAGAACACCTTCATCTGTTCTTTTTAAAAAAAATTTTTTTATTATTTTAACGCAAGAGAATAATACACATATCGGGCGCCACCACATGAAACAGCGCAGCTGAGGGTGTGTGAACGAAGCAGTGAAACACCATACAGTCGTGTGCAGAAGAAAAATCAATACCAGCAAAGGCTGGAGCAAAGCATTTAAACGTCTATGACCGCAGGCATCCCCCCACCCCATCCACCCACCAGAAAGACAGGATATACGATGCATACACGTGACAACCAGATATGCTATGAAAAACAGGAGAATAAGCCACAGCTCTTGCGGAGAGGGAAAAGGGAAATAGAAAGGTCATAGAAAATAACAAAGGAAAAAAAAAAACACAACCCACCACCCTACACCCCTGCTTATGGCTACGACCTAACCCCACTAGCAGCGTGCCTGTCGCCCCCTAAACTACACCCCAAGGATGGGAAAAAAGGTGGAGGAGGAGAATGTTACAATACGATACGAGCTCCCAGACTCCCATCCCCCCACCAAAAGCAGACACCCCCTACCGTCAGAATAGTAAATCGCAGCAAATCAAGAGATAGTCCGTAGGGGGGCCGCAAACAAAGAACAAGAGAACACCCCGTCCGACCCCGGCTCAACAGAAATAGCAAACCCCGTCCAGTCACATTAGAAAAACAGTAACCAGGCTAACCAAACATACAGCCGGCCCCGCTCCCACAGATACAGCCCAGCAAAAACAAAGGGAGACATTGCATCGAAGCGTGATCAAATTCAGCCCAAACCCTTACGATCCATCACGAAAAACCCCTCCAGCACACACAGATCGCCATGATTCTTCACGGTGAGTACATCCATTCGAACCGCCATCACAACAGGAATACCAGAGAACAGTATTGTGTCAAAGTTAATGCAAGGAGATGGAAAGCAGGATAAACGTACGCAAAGTTCAAAAGTCAGAGAAAGTCCACTATCCACCGGTGAGAAAGCAGCCAGGCGGTGACGATCAATTACAGAAAGAGGCGAAGGTCGAATTTGGCAGTCGTGGTAGAAGGCACAATGTCCCATAATGGCAGTCACATCCAACTCGGGCGGTATCAATGTAGGGCTTAATGCACATCCAGTCTTATCAGCCTCGATCGCCGCCATCTTAGGGTTGCTGGGAAGATCCAGATCAATATTCTGCATGGGGACCTCGTTGCCATCAAGGACGGTATCCTTGGGCGGAGTATCTCAGCTGTCTAACAACAAAGGGTCGGAGTCCGGTCTCGAGCTGATACAGTCTGCAATTACGATCATCCCTTGGATGTTGGTGGTGAACCGTTCGTGAAGCTGCAAAATGGCGGCCATTACAGTGCGTAGTGATGGTGTAGTTGCAATCCGCTCCATCGCCCCTCAATGAGCGACTGGGCGGGTATACGAACCCCAGAGGTCGACTTCTCCGGGGCACAGGGCAGAATCGTTGTAGAAACCACTGTGAAACACGTACACAGCACAGTCGATGCACCGTCGCCACCCACGGGGAACCGAGCCCAGAGAACCACCGGGGGCTCAAAGGGGTCTCCGGGACGCGGATCTCCGAACAAATAGACGATATGAACAGGCCACTGTAGTTGCAGGGTAAAACTGTCACCAGAGCACCATCCAATAAGGGAGAAACAAAAAAGCCGCTTCGGGAGACCAGATCCACCCACTTTTCACAGCCGCTGTTGTTCAACTCCAGCCCGGCCAAGTTGAAACTCGAGGCCCCGGCGTCAGATCGGAGGCAGGCCGAGAATGGCGCACCGTATAACTTCGCCGTCCGGGCTGCCAGAATATTTTGGGGTTGCACCTATCGAATCAGATGCTATTCACCAGCACGGGAGTCCGGCGGGAGTTCAGAATAAATTTCAGGATTTATGAGCTTCTGGAGGAGGTCGACGGAGCCGGGAGCTTATGCGGCCATCTTGGTTACGAGCGTAGCTCCTCCTCCCCTTCATCTGTTCTTAAGCATGAACCATCAACAAATAAAACATAATCTGATTCAGCTAATGGGACATCTGTTATGTCTTGTCTGGGTTCAGTGCAATATTCTAATACATCCAGGCATTCATGATCAACCTCATCCCTGATTTCTGTTTCAGTAGTGTCAGGTAATAATGTGGAAGGATTTAATTCCCACATCTCGCAGTTGAAACATTGTCTAAGCCAAGGATAACCTTTTCATATTTTGTTAGCCTATTATTTGTCAAATGTTGTGTTCTGCTTCCAGTGAGAAGAATATCAACTGAGTGTGGTACATATAATTTTACAGGAAATCCCATTATTATTCCTTCACTTTGTTCCAAACTTACACTTGTTGCAGCTACTGCTTTTAAGCAACCTGGTAATGCTTTTGCAACAGGGTCAAGAACAGCTGAGAAATATGCTATTGGCTTTCTCAGTCTTCCATGTCTTTGAATCAGAACTGATAATGCACATCCTTCTCTTTCACTGCAATACAGCTCAAATTCTTTCTCATAATCAGGCATTCCTCATGCTGGAGCTTCACACAAACTTTTCTTTAACTGTTCCAAAGCTTCTAATTCAGTTTTTGTTAGGCTAATCGGGTCTTTTATGTCTGCTTTTGTCAGTCTCTGCAGTGCCTTTGCGATTACTGAAAATCTACTAATCCATTGGCGACAATAACCTACCATTCCTAGAAACATTCCAACTTGTCTCTGTGTTTTTGGAGGTTGCATTGCTTGAATCATTTTTATTCTTTCTGTTGTCACTTGTCTGACTCCTTTTGCAATTCTGTGACCAAGATATTTTACTTCTTGTTTGCAAAACTGTAATTTTGCAGAAGATACTTTACGTTCCTCATCTGCCAGATGATTTAAAAGAGTAATGTTATCTGTTACACAATTATCTCTTGTTTTTGCAGCCACAAAGAGGTCATCAATATACTGCACTAACTTAGATTTTCCAGGTAAATCTAGATTTTCCAATGATTTCTTTAGCAACTAATTAAAAATAGATGGACTTTCAGTGTACCCTTGAGGGATTCGACACCATGCTAGAATACGCTCTTTGAACCGGAACACAAACATTTGTTGGCTTTCTGGATGCAATAGAACAGTAAAGAATGCATTACACAAATCAATAACTGTATACCAGAAAGCAGTTTCAGGCCTCCTCATGATCATTTTATATCGTCTTGTCCCCATCCTCTTTACTAGTGTCCCTTAGCCCACTTTATAAATCCCTATGATGTAAGTGGGGGTGGGATTTGAGTAGAGTTCCAGTTTTAACTCTCTTTTTTTTTTAATTGCTACCTTCTTGTTTATATATTGTAACCTGCGCTGCAAAGACTGGTTAATCTTACCGTTCTCATTAAAAACATATTGTATTGTATTGTAAAATAACTGTATACCATTCTGCATCATGCGGAATCTGATATAAAATTACCACTGGTCTTGGTACAACTGGGCAACATGGAACAACAATTTTATTAACCTTTCTCAGGTCTTGAACAATTCTGAAAGTTCCATTTGGCTTTTTAGTTCCCATAATTGGTGAATTACATGGACTACTCTCAATTTCTTTTAGAACACCTTGTTTTATAAATTTGTCTTTTACAGGGGTAACACCTTCAATCACTTCTGCTTTCATTTTATACTGAGGAATGTTTGGATAATCTGCTCCTTGTTTTACTGATATTTTTACTGGGTCTATATTTTTCATCAAACCCATTTAATCTCCAGTGAAATCCCAAATTTTTACATTCACTGTGTCTTTTAATTCTTCAGGTAAATTATTCTTATCAAACACAGGAAATAATTTACTTTCTTCTGCCTCAACCATTGACATTGTTAATTTGTAAAGCCCATCTTCTTCTGGAGTTTGAGCTCTAAACCATCCGGTGAGCAATATATTGCGCAATTAATCTTACACAGGATATCCCTACCTAATAGATTTACAGGACAGCTGTCACAAACTACAAATCTATGCATGTCTTTAAATTTACCTATTTCATCTTCAACTGGTTCAGTTAAATCTGTTTTTATTTGCTGATTAGCTACACCTACTACTTGGATTTTATCTCCAGAGAGAGGAAGGTTTTCTATTTCCACTGATCTAACGGGTAGCACCAGTATCCACTAGGAAAGTAATTTCTACATCATTCACTTTACCATTTACAAATGGACCAGATTGATCTACCTCAAGATTGGCTCCAAGCACACACTCTTCCTCCTCTCTCAGGCACCGTCAGAAGTATTCTTCAGAATCACTCCCTCCATCTTCTTTCAACCAATATTGTTGGGACACACTCGACACATTCACTCTTGGCGATCTGTTTACCTGTTCACCTCCGCTGAATCCTGTTTTTGCACTGTATCTCTGCACATTTACACAGTTTGGAAGTGGCGGTTGTGGTAACAGACTTTGCTGAATCACTACCTGTCGCTGTAGCTGTTGCTGCTGATTTATCTCATTCTGCATCTGTGGATTTAATGATGCATTTTTTAAATAATTTCTGGGCGGATTCTTGCATTCACGCTTCCAATGTCCAATTTCGCCACAATTAAAACATTGGAGTTTCTGTTTTAACTCTTCTATATTTCCCATCAATTTTGGTTTATTATAATTACCTTTAAATTTCCCTTGATTCTGATCAACATTTTTATTTCCTGAAGCTGCTATTTGTTGTTCAGCCACTTTTACCTGTGCCCACATAGCCTTTTCTTTCAACTTCTTTTGTTTAGCATCTATTTCATCACTACAGAATTTTGCTTTTCTCAAGATATCATCTACTGTGTGTGATTGCCAACCAACTATTCCAGTTCTTAACATTTCACTAATTTCAGGTCTCAAGCCATATACAAATCTGTATATAAAATGGCTCATGTCTTTTTCACTTAAATGTTCATAACCACTGTATTGTTTAAATACCAGCAGTAATCTTTCATAAAATGAATGTACTGATTCCTTTGGCTCTTGGGTTGTTCTATCTATTTTAACCCAATCTATCTCTTTTGGGGGAATCTTGTTTTTCAAAAACACAATTACCTGTTCGTACTTTCTCATTACCTCTGGTGAAGGAGCACCTGTTACTTTATGTCGAGGGAATTCTTCTGTAGGCCAATTTATAGTAGTTTTACATTCTGTCCATAGATCTGATGGGACAACTATGTCAAAGAATCCATAAAGATCAACCAACAAAACTTTTGAAACTTTCACAAATCTGTCTACCTGTCAATACCATTCTACAGGTTTTTCCCTTAATCGAGGAAAATCATTTGTAAACAGTAAAATGTCCTGTCTTGTCCATGGGACATGCACATACCCTCCCTCCGAAATTTCTCTCATTGGAAACTCATTTACTACTTCTTCCTTTTCTCTGATAGGAAAAGCTAAACTTGTTCTCTCTTCATCTCTTTTCTTTGCCCATTTTATTCTCCATTTACTTAATTCACCCCATTTTCTCAAAATCACAATTAAGTCTTTTATATGAGTTATTCTTCCTATAGTATTCATATTTTCAATATCTTTTTCAGAGAAATCCACCCTATACGTTTTCTGAAAATTCTTCTGTTTACTTAAATCTACTTCTAATTCAGTAGCCATATCCTCTAATTGATCATATCTGTTTTTCGTTTTCCATGTTATGCTTTTGCAAATAAATAATAATTCATCATCCTGATATGCCTTCAAACTGTCAGTTCCAATCGTTCCAATTATTAATTCTTCTAAGTCTGCTTTCAATTTTGGAACATCAAGTAATTTACATTCTGGGGTTGGATCAATTTTACTTAGACTCTTTTCCTGTGTTCCAGAGTCAGATTCTGCACCAGATGGAGTTCTACATGACGAAGTTTGATTAAAAGTTAAGTCAGGCCTCATCATTTTCTCTCGATGTATTTCAGACAAGTCTAAATAAAAATTTTCAGTAACTTTCTGTATTTCTGAATTTAATAGAACAGTTAAAGTTGAATGCCTATTTTCCTTTTGATCAAATACTGGAAGAACAGGTCCAATCGTTACAGGTACTGTTACTGCTTCCATGCTTTTAGTTAACTGCTGTATTAACTCATTCGTAGAACGAATATATTCTGAGGTATTCAGTAATTCCTCATACCTTTCTGTTCTTTTTTCGATTCTTGGAGTTTCATTTCTTTGAACTGGGGTTTCAGTACAATTTCTATTTTCTCCTGATATATGTGAACTACGTCTTGTTTCTACTCTTTCAGGTGTTTTTCTATGATTCGGATTTGTTTTAGGAGATGTCTCATCATTAATTTCACTTGGAGGGGCACTTGGAGAAGTCCATGAACAAACTGGTTGATAAGGTGGGGGTTTTCTAGTATAAATTTCTTCTAAAACCGCATCCTCTGAATCACTTTCTTCACTATTTTTCTTTTTCTTTTGGGCACGCTTTTGTCCAGTTACCTCATCAATTAGTATCACTGGGTACAAGCCATCACACATCTCTGCACTTCTCCATCGACGCATTGTATCCTCATGTGTTTCTCTACCAAGACCTAATCCTGTTCCTCTTAATATTCCTCTACTCTCTCGTTATTATTCAAACATTTCATCCTCCCATTCAACTAAAGCTTCAAATTGAGTAGGTCTAGGCTTTGGTACAAGTTTCGTCATTTTTTCTCTTAAATTTTTCAAAACCGCTATGTGAAATGATCCATCTTCCGGCCATGCTAATACACCATCATTTTCAGTATACTTCATCCAATTCTCAATCCAAAGACAAGTATGATAACCATATTCACCCAACATATATGCTGCAGGTGTTTTGTACTTATGAAGTAATCTTCCACCTCCCGTTGAAATTTTCTTGTCAGGTTTAATTTTATTTTTCAATTTCTGAAACCATGAAAGCTTCTTTTTCTCCTTTATGTAATAGTAATCCATGTTTTTAAACAATTTCCCTTAATTCGGAAAAGGTCGTAACAACTTCCTTGTTATTCCACAACACCAACCAATCCGTGCGCGAAACTTACCAACAAACCAATCAAGTTGAACTTCGTCACTATTTTGCTCAACTAAAAGAATTACTGTTTTTCAGGATGAGCCAAT
Source organism: Lissotriton vulgaris (assembly GCF_964263255.1). NCBI lineage: Eukaryota > Metazoa > Chordata > Amphibia > Caudata > Salamandridae > Lissotriton > Lissotriton vulgaris. The sequence continues at coordinate 1,293,062 of NW_028250131.1, forward strand.
CAGCTGTAGGCTTGCCTTAGTCACATGAACCAATCTGTGCACGACCACTGTGACGTATGTTAGCCAATCACAGCGCAACACTTGTGACGTATGCTACCGCTGCAGCTACTCTGTCCCTCACTCCACTCCTTAAACTAACACCTCCTTTACAAAAAAAAATTCACAGCGCCATATTTACGAATCTTTCAATTGAATTCAGTTAATAACTCCACAAAAACAAACCATTTGTCTGTTTCGCTAAAATAAAGTGATAGCTTTTCCAAACATCCAAGTATTCTTTTCACGTGAAATAGACGACACTATTTTCACAGAATATTTAAATTTGTCGATAAAGTAAGGCTACTTTACCCTTCTAGCAGGTAATAACGAACACGTTTCTCTCTAAATGCACATACAGAGAGATTTTACACCTCCATAGAGACAATTCAGAGTTTCATTCGATCGTATATTACAAATTCATTTACGCACATTCGTACAGAAAAATCCCTAACCATGCATACATAAATCTTTAGTAGGACTTTAACCCACTAATAGAAATCCTCACTCGCCAGTAAGATAGACAACACTTCCTTACCCTTCACTCAAGCTTAGATAAATTCCACTACTCTTTTCACAGTGAGTTTTAAAACAGGACAGAAGTCCCTATACTCGAAAGTTACGATGTCATAGACAATCCTCACTATGCATTCTACCTTACACACCTAAAATCCCTAAACTTGTGTTGTACGACCACAACACTTGTGATATACGGCGATACCACTATTTTGAAACAGAACAAATTCACTGTGTAACTTCACCTGTCACACTTCTCATGCCGGCACAAACCAGGAATTTTCACACTGCTGGAAAAAACCTTTCGACTACATATAACAATTGAACAATGTTTTAGACATCACTCCTATGTATTACCATGTAACATGCTAGTTACCATGGAAACCGTAACTCTGCTACCAAGTGATTGATCCAGCGCTCTGATTGGAAAACTGTTTCAAAAACGCTACCTATCACCTCAATACTCACCATTTATCATGAAACACATATAAAGGCCCATAACACCAATGAGACAATTTTTGAGCAACTGAATCAGGTGGTCTGATTAATTAAAACTACTCTCATATTATTTACATAATTATATACAACTGCAGTTTATCTATTTTCACCATGGTTTAAACATTTATCATTTATTAATCAGGCCACTAAGGCGAATGGATCAACTGATGGAAACTAGACCATGAATAAACAAGACCAGCTTGTCTCTTCAAATCTATTTTTATTGACTTTAGTTTTCATAAAGAAAAAAGCATTTACGTTTTAGAATCTTGTTTTTAAAGCAAATAAGAAAGCAGCATTTTAATGAGGAAATTAATTAATAAACTGACATTTTCAAAGCAAGCTCAGAAACACAAATTATTAGCAAAATAACAGTTTCCATTCCCTAAATCTATTTCCCTGTCTATTTTCTCACTTCTCCTAGAAAAGATAAATCATTTAAAGTCTGCTGTCCTTACGTGCGCCAAAAGTCCAACAGCATGTCACGTCATTCAGGAATCGGAAAGCGAGAAGCACCTTCCTGCTCATAATGTCAGGATTTATACCTTTCTTTCTAGCTAAACTTTCTACATTTTACATTCTTTTAAGCAAATCCGAGCTTTTCATTGGCTGTCCTGTGTCAGTCCATGATAAAATGTATTAAGTCATCTCTGTTTCTTGACCAAGTCCAGGCTTTACATAAGCCCTATTGTCTTTCATTTCCACATCTTTCAGCTTCCTCAAGAAAGTTTTTTTTCCTCGATTTTCGAACATTTACTTCCTAGCCTTGGCAGACACTTTAGGTTCCTGTCCTTGAGCCTTTTCTTCATGAGCACGTTCAACTCAACCAAAGAACTGCTTTTCAATTAACGATGACAGTGCAATCAAAATCTTCACAGCTGCGCATGTGCAAGGCTTCACTCTGGACAAGCTTTTGTGTCTGCAGCTCTGTCAGCCATGTTTTCTGAACCACCTTTAGGCCTCACTTTCGAAACTATTATTAAACAAACACAAGACATCAATTAATTAAAGAATTGAGACCCATTCTGTTACCCATCCCCTTTACTAATTAATCCTGTTAATTATATTACCTAGCAAAAGCACAATCAGGCAGCATTATAATTACTTTTCCTTTAGGAACTGCATGAACTCCATGAGCTTTTATCACAGAAAATACATAACATAAACACACAAAGTAAGCACATGCATTAGTTAAATAGCCGCATTTAATACTGACAAAGACAATAGACAAGGTTACTTTATTATTTTTTCTTTGCGTTTGCAACATAAAGCACATTAGTTTATCCCGCGTGTATTGATGAATGTATTCTTAAACTAAATTAATTAGTAATTTCACCACATGCTTATTAATTTAATTTAATTACTGTTATGGGAGATTAACTTCACAAGTTTGAACAAAATTTTGTTCTTCACCTTGCTCCATCAGTGCAATACAGGAGGAAAGAGTGACAAGTGTGCAGGTTACAAGAGAAAACAAAGTACCATTAGAGGTAAAATATTGCAATATATGCTAGACACAGAGGCACAAGAACAAACGTTACGTAGGCAATGGTGGCACTTGTGCAAGTATCAAAAGCAAACAAAATGTGAGAGGTAGCAAAACAGTGTGTTACAAGAGAAAAGTGACGTGTGCAAGTTACAAAAGGGTACCATACACGGGTAGAAGGATAATACTGCAATAAATTGTAAACACTCAAACTACCAGAACACACTGGGAAGGCACTTCCATAGTCATGGAGAATAGTTTTCAGTGATGGGAAGTCTTCCTTCAAATAATAGAGAGGGCGTGAATTACTTTAGGAGGTGTCTTTGGAGGAGGAGAACTTTGAGGTCCGTTTTGAAGGCCTGGGAGGAGGTGGTGGTCCAGAGCTGAGGCGGAAGTGAGTTCCAGATTCTCACTGCATTGCCTGAAAAGTATTGGGCCATCGATCTTTTCTTCTTGAAAGTGGGAGGTTCAAGCAGTAGATTTTCCGCATTACGTGAAGGTCTAGAGCCTCTAGAGAGTTTCAGCTTGTACCCCAGGTAGTGAGGAGAGGAGGAGTGCAAGGCTTTGTGGGTAATACAGGCAGTCTTGTAGATAGCTCTAGCCTCGATGGGAAGCCAGCGGAGGGTGGATAACATCGGTGTGATGTGGTCGCTTCTTTTGGCCCCATAAATGACACGAGCTCCTGAATGGAGAAAAGATCTAAGGGGGGACAAGTGGGATTTGGGGAGGCCAGTAAGTAGAGAATTGCAGTAGTCCAGTCTGGAGAGGACCAGCGATTGCACCAGGGTTTTAAGGTCCTGCTCCGGAAAAAAGCTACGAATTCCCCAAAGAAGGCGCAATTTGTATCAAGCAGACTTTGCAATGGAATTGATGTGGGAGATTAGATTGAGTTTTTTGTCTAGTATGACACCAAGGGATTTTCCGCTGTTGACAATGATGGGTTTATTGTTAAGTAGATTCATCTGATCCATCCATGATTGAACCGGGGGAGGAGAGAATGAGGAGGAGAGGAGGAGGAATTCAGTTTTGTAGGGATTCAGAATTAGTTGATGAGTTGACATCCAGTTTTGAATGGAATCGAGAGTAGAGCTTAGGATGGAGAGATCGTGAGTGGAGGCGACCTTGAGGTAGATTTGAGTGTCATCTGCATAGAGATGATAGTGGATCCCGGATTTACTTAGGAGATTTCCCAGTGGTTCTAAATAGAGATTGAACAAAGTGGGTGCAAGTATAGAGCCTTGCGAAACACCTTGACCTACCGCCACAGGAGATGAAAGACTGTTCTCTATTTTGATCATTTGGGATCTATCTGAGAGGAAGGCGGCAAACCATCTAAGCACAGTGCCCTCCAAGCCCATTCTCTGTTGAAGAGTGTTGAGGAGGGCATCCCAGCGCTGTCGTGGTTACTAGAGTTGAACTGGACCTCTATGGAAAGAGCAAGGGGCCATATGTAGGAAGCCAAATTGCAATCGCAAACACTAAAATTCACAGAATCTCAGCATCTGCAATCGCAATTTAGGCAGTGTGCAATGTAGCACACAACCCATTCGCAAAATAAGGAATCGCAATATTTGCGATTCCTTATTTTGCGAATGCATTTAAGGAATCCCAATATGCGATTCCTTAAATGCAATGTTGGAAACACCTAAGTTGTGCAATTTTGGCTTAAGGAATCGCAAATTACCACCAACTTCAGGTGGGTCATAATTTGTGATTTCTTGAAAAATGCTCTTTTTGCATTTTTCAAAGTGCCATGTGGCACACAAGCATGTACTTAGGGATTGTATGTGCGCCACATGTGCACACATGCTTATTTCAGGGGTGCAACAGAATGTCCTATTAACACCCATGCAACCTTGAAATTGCATTCTCAATTTGCAATTCTCTAATTGGGACTCGCAAATTGAGAATGTCTTCCCATATTCTCTAATTGAGAATCGCAAATTGAGAATGTCTTCCCATTCATTCCTATGGGCCTTCTAGACCATAGGAATGAATGGGAAGGTATTCCATATTTGCGAATCTCAATTTGCAATTAGCAAATAAGGAATATGTAGGATTAGCAAAATATTTTGCTAATCCTACCTACATTGCGTTTTGCGATTCTCTAATTGCGATTCCATAAAAATCGCAATTGAGAATCGCAAAACATGTATTTCCTACAAATGGCCCCAGGTCTTTAGCTGTTTCCGGAATGACCGATGACTGGATTCCCTACGAAGATGCAGCAGAAGGCTGTTCCAAAGTTTTGCAGCATTTTATGACAAACGCTGTCCGCCACTTCTGATTTTCTTAACCCTGGGTACCATTGCTAGCTAAAGCTTGTCTGAACAAAGTCTTATGTTGGCCTTGTAAGGGCAAATCGTGGTTTTAATGATAGGCGGTCCATTTTCTCCCAGAGACTTATGGGCAACGCAAAGGGTTTTAAAGTTAGTTTTCTCTTGCCAATGAACCAATGAAGAGCACGTAGTGTCGGCTTTGGTGGACAGCGATTATGGGTTCCCGTGAGCATTCTTGCAACAGAGTATTGTATAATCTGCAGTTTCGTAATCACTGCGCTTTGGGCGTCCAGATAGAGGGTGTTGCCATAATCAATCCTGGAGAGGATGAGCACTTGGACCAGCGTTTTTTTGCTTGGTCCGGTAGGAGGGGCAACACTTTGCGAATAATTCTTAGCATGCTGTAACATGAAGCAGCGGTCTTCCTGGCTTGAGCTTTAAGTGTAAGGTCTTGATCTTACCAGACGCCTAGGCTTTTTATCTCGGCTTTCGGGGTCGGTACCTGGCCCATAAAGGCTGGCCACATGGTACTTGATTTGAAATTTAGCTGGTTGCCAAGAAGCATGAGCTTGGTTTTATCACTATTAAGTTTTAAATGGGACATACCCATCCATTTGGCAACTTCCTCAAGGCAAGAGTGAAGATCAGAGGGCGTATGGCCGACTTGGCTCAATGCTACCACCAGCTGTGTGTCATTGGCATATGCTACTATATCAAATCCCAAAGGGGGAAATGATATCCGCCAATGGGGGCATATAAACATTAAAAAGTGTGGGGCTCAAGGATGATCCCTGGGGGACTCCACGCTGAAGGGGGATAGGTTTTGAAAAGGTGTCACCTTCAAAAACCTGGAAGCACCTATCTTCCAGGAAGGATTAGAGCCATAGTAGGGCCTTGCCGGACACTCATGTGCTCCTGAGATGGAGAACTAGGATACAGTGATTCACCGTATCAAAGGCTGCGCTTAGATAAAGGAGTATTATGGCCGACGAACCTCCTGAATGAAGGATTTTCCTTGTTTCCTCCACCACCGCTAATAAGGCAGTCTCAGTGCTTTGATGAGGGCGGAAAACCATTTGTGAGGGGTGGAGCACGTTATGGGACTCAAGAAACGCGGAGAGTATGTAGTTGACATGTTTCTCTGTGATTTTGCTAATTCCCGGAAGGAGCGCGATAGGGTGGTAATTGCCCAAGTCGGCAGGGTCCAAATTAGTTTTTTTTAGCAAGGCTTTTACCATTGCCCTTTTACAGTCTAGGGTGCTATACCTGATGCAAGGGAGGCATTAATCAGGCTGATAATGATAGGAGCAACTGTAGGAGCTACCGGTTTCAGAATGTTAGGTGGTGCAGGGTCCAGTGGTGACACAGATTTGAATGAAGCTAGAGTAGCTAAAAATGACTCCTCAGTCCGGGGGACATAAGTCTCCAGATGGTGCTCATTTTCATGCTAGTCCGTGGCCATAGTCTCGGGTGTATCACTGTCTCTTTGCGGAAGATGCTTGAGAATATTATGTACTTTAGTGACAAAGTATTCCGCAAGTTCGTTACAGCGGTGACCCGATAGATCGAGTGCCGCTGGAGGACTAGGGACTTTGTGTAGCTTTTTTGCAATGAGAAAAGTCTCTGTAGAGGAATTAGCTGCTGCTGTAATCTTTACCTCCTAGTAGGTGGCCTGGGCTCGTTTTATTTCTGCCTTGTATGTTCCAATGGCCACCCTGTATTCCTGTTTCTTAATGTGTGGAAGACTTTCCTCCATATCCTTTCCAATCTTAGAATACAGAGCTTAGTGGATAACCATGCAGGCTTGTTGAGTCCCGCTTTCTTCTGGATTGATTTCTTTGGGAGCACCGTGTTCAGTGACCCCTCAATCCAGTGAGTGAGGTTTTGGTAATCCGTGACTGGATTGCGAACCAGATTAGGTTTGGTGCTTTCCAGTTCCTGAGTCCACTCCTCCTAGGGGAGTTTGGCCCAGGGACGGAATTGTATTCGTGTTGACTGGGTGTGTGAAACCGGGATAGGTGGGGCCCAGACAAACAGAATTGGAAAATGGTCTGACCATGGTATGGGGACCGGGGCTTTCCCTTTTAGTTCTCCCATTCAAGAAAAAATTGGGTCAAGAAGGTGACCTTTAAATGAGTTGCTTGGGGGACCTTCTGATGCAGTGGACAGGCCATCAGATCTTGTGTTAGTTCAGTCGCCGTAGTGTCATCAAAAGTGCAGGTTAAAATCTCCAAAGAAGGTAAAATTAGCAGAGGAACTAGAAAGATTAAGGACTGTTACAAAATTGGCCTAATGACCCAGGTGGACGGTAGATCAGAATACCTGAGAGTGACAGTGAGGGGGTGAGTTTAATTGAAAAGTGGGCATTCTCGCAGTCTAATAGCAGACTGCCTAGTAGTCAACAGGTCATATTGGGCCATATGCATGAAACTTTGGTTTTTGCGATTCTCAAATAGCGATTTTAAGAGAATCGCTATTTGAGAATTGCAAAACGCTTTGTATGTAGGATTTGCAAATCATTTTGCGAATCCTACATATTCCTTAATTGCGAATCACAAATTGCAATTCGCAATTAAGGAATACCTTCCCATTCCTTCCTATGGGCCCATAGGAAGGAATGGGAAGACATTCTCAATTTGTGATTCTCAATTAGAGAATCGCAAATAGAGAATGCAATTTCAAGGGTGCCAGGGTGTCAAAAGGGCACCCTGTTGCACCCCTGAAATGTACATGTATGCACATGTGGCACACACACATGCCCTAAGGGTTTGTATGTGCGCCACATGGCACTTTGAAAAATGCAAAAAAGTGCATTTTTCAAAGGACTCGCAAATTACCACCAACTTGAAGTTGTTGGTAATTTGCGATTCCTTAAGGCCAAATTGCACTTTTTCCATGCGTCTTACATTGCATTTAAGGAATAGCAATTTGCGATTCCTTAAATGCAATTGCAAAATAAGGAATCGCAAATTTTGCGATTCCTTATTTTGCGAGGCAGTTTTGCTTTCATACATACCACTAAGCCAAATTGCGATTGCAAACACAGAAATTCTGCAAATTTCAGCATTTGCGATCGCAATTTGGAATAATACATATGGCCCATAGTCTTTATAGATAATGGTGATACCACCGCCCTTCCCTGTTATTCTATTTTGATTTATTTTTTATTTTATTTTAAAGGTTTCAAATAGCGCTGGCTAGACCCAGAATTATCAGAGCACTTTACATGAGAAGATAATACAAAGCAAACATGGCATACAAGTAGACAAAAAGATAATGAATCAACATGTGAAATATACAAATCAAAATAGATATACAAGTGCAGGAGCAATACACTACAAGTAATTAGGTAGATTATGTTCGGGAATTGGACAAATATTACTGGGCAAATATAACATGGTGATTGGAGATCAGGTGCAGGTTACAGGTTAGGAACCCCAATAATAATTGGGCCAAACATGGCATACAAGTAGATAAAAGATAAAGAAATTAACATGCAAAATGTACAAATCAAATAGATAAACAGTGGCAAGAGCTATACATATGAAGTAATTAGGTAGATAATGTTCAGGAAATGGACAAGTATTACTGGACTAATATAACATGGTGAATTGGACATCAAGTGCAGGTCACAGGTTAGGAACCCCAATAATAATTGAGGAGGTGGATTTCGAGGTCTTTTTTGAAGCTGAAATAGGAGGGGTTACAGTGCAGGTTTATTGGGAGGACATTTCAGATGATGGGGGCATTATCAGAGAAGGAGTGTGATTGTGTGGGATTAGGAGGAGGGTGTTGGTGCTTCTCAGAGGTCGTGTGGTGCCCGCAATGAGGAGTTTCTTTGAGAGGTACTGCGGAAGGTTTTGGTGGAGGACTTTATGAGTAATGCAGGCAGTTTTGTAGGCAGATCTGACTTCAATAGGGAGCCATTTAAGAGATTTGAGAGCCGGGGATATATGATCGAAGCGTTTGCAGTCTGTGATAAGCCTGGCTGCAAGGTTGCGCACAGCTTTGATTAGAGAAAGGTGGACCATGGGGATTCCGTTGAGGATGGCATTACCAAAATCAATACGTGAAAGAACAAGTGACTGAACTACAAGTTTAAAGTCATCGGTGGGTATAAAGGGTTTGATGTGAGGTGACGGAGAGTGAAGAGAGCTCCTTTAGGTGAGTTTTTGATGTGGACGTTAAGGGTTAGGGTGTTGTCGATAGAAATACCAAGAGATTTGACGGAGTTAGACAGGGTGAGTGAGCAGTTGAGTACGTTAAGGTCAGAGATCCAGGATTGAACGGGGAGAGGGTTATTTTTAGGGGAGAAGAGAATGATTTCAGTTTTATTAGGGTTAAGTTTGAGATGATTGGAATGGAACCAGGTTTGGATCTTTGTGAGGGTGTTGTTCAGGTGTACAATGTCAACATGAGTTGTAATCTTGTAATAGATTTGGGTGTCATTGGCATAGAGGTAGTAGTTGATGCCTGCTTGTTTAAGAATGAGGGTGTGGGGTTCCATAAAGAGGTTAAAGAGGGAGGGAGGGAGAGAGAATAGATCCTTGGGGGACTCCAAGGGAGACAGGAGTGGGGTTAAAAAGACAGTTTTGAATTTTGATTTGCTGAGGCAGTACGATTAAGGCCGAAAGGGGTCCTAAGCACATTAAGTAGGGCTGAATGGTTGACTGTGTCGAACACTGCTGAGAGATCAAGGAGGTTAAGAAGGAAGGTCTCGCCATTATCAAGTGAGGGGTCATCAATGTCATCAACGACATTGAGCATTGCTGTTTCGGTGCTGCAGCCTTTCCTGAAGCCTGATTGAAAGGGGTCGAGTATGTTGAAGTTTTCGATGTGTTTGTCTAGTTGTAGTAGGACACATTTTTCAAGGACCCTTGAGAGAAGGTGAAGGTTAGTGATGGGGAGGAGATTGTTTAGGTCATTGGGGTCAACATTGGGGTTTTTGATTATGGGAGAGATTTGTCCAAGTTGAAGGGAGGTGGGGACACAGCCAGTGGAGAGAGAGGTGTTGATAATTGTGGTCCAGTATGGGGTGATGATATGCTTAAGGGCAGGTACAAGGTTAGAGGGTAGGGGGTCTTTTGTATGGGAGGACGGTTGAAGATTAACAATTATTTTAAGGACTTCTAGCTCAGTCACGGGAAGGAAGTTGAGCAAGGAGGCATTGTTCTTAAGTTGTGAGTTAGGGGAGTTGGATTCTGGAGATGTGGTAGGGGATAGGTGCGGGGAGTTGTTGGAGGGGTGAGGAAGTAGGTGAGTGAGGAGAGTCGCTGGTTAGCGGTAGAATAGTGGGCGGAAGAGAGAAGGGGTCAACTGGTCGAGGGGATGTGGAGTAGGCATTAGAGGTGAGGACAGGTTTGCATTGGGAGTTGGAGAGGAGCTATGTGGAAAGGAAGGATTAATCAATTTTGTCTATTTTTCTGAGAAGAAGTGGGAAATTTCTTCACATCTGGCTGAGGAGGCGATGAGATTTGAAGGCGCGGGGGAAGTCTGATTTCAAATGATTTTGAAGAGTTCCCTAGGACTGTTTTTGGCACAATCAAGTTGAGTGCGGAAGAAGGATGCCTTTTCCTTGAAGATTCGTTTTTTGTACCTGGATCTTGCATAACTGAAGAGTGCAAGATGAGAGGGAGAGGGATGGTGTCTCCAGGTTCTTTCCGACAGTCTGAGTGACCTTCTTTCGTTATTAAGCTCCGTGTTAAACCAAGAGTTGGAGGGGGTGTTTCTTTGGTTTTTGAGTTTAGACGGGCTAATTGGTCAAGCGTACCGGTGACACTATTGTTAAAGTGTTTGAACAAAAGTTTTACCTCTGACACCTTGGATCATACACTCTTATTTTCAAAGCATGAGTCCCTTTTATTGACTCTACTGATCTTATTGCTTTTTTTGGTCTCTTTATTAACAGTTTTTCTTATAGGTTAGGTATGTTTACAATCTATACACAAAAACTCACTGACATTTCATGTCTATACTTCTTGCACAAAATATATACAATGTACAATATTTACAAACAACAAATAGATACAAATGTTTACATATGTTTGAATCGCATACAGTGAAGCGTGCTTTTACAAACGTTATTCCTATGTCAATTCTTCAGATTAGCGTCCTACTTTTTTGCCAGGGTTACACAGTTTTTTTCTCTTGGCAATTCCTCGTAGTTTGTCCTATTAGAGTAAAGAGTCTATTCATCAACAGAATCTGAGTGGGCTCAGAAAATCTGGCTCCACTTGTTTATTTAAATGTTGTAATTTGGGTACAGTATACTCTAATCCTCTATTACTGATGACAACGTGTGTCGACCTTTATGTTTATGGACCTCTAGATTTGTATAAGGTCTTCCTCAGGTCACGATCTATGTAGCATAGGACAGATTTCAGTTTCATTTGTTGTTGGGGGGGGAAAGAGGGCGGACTGCGGGTTCAGGGTATTCTTGAACTGAGATGTCGTCTCTTGTTCAGATCTGATCGATGGAATTTCTGGCTTGCCGCTCTTTCTCAGCCTGCTCGCTCTTACTTTGTATGGGGATATGTGTTCCTGTGTGGATTCGACGCGGCCCCTTGTCTGCGGGTTTGTTTCCTTTCTCACTCGTCAGAAGGGTTCCTTTCTTCTTAGGTAATCGCGGCTCTCTTGGCGTCTGACGTTATCTTTGGCTATTTTTTCCAAGAAGAAGTGGGAAATTTCTTCACATCTGGCAGAGGAGGGGATGAGATTTGAAGGCGCGGGGGAAGTTTGGTTTCGAATGATTTTGAAAAGTTCCCTAGGTCTGTTTTTGGCACAATCAAGTTGAATGCGGAAGAAGGATGCCTTTTCCTTGAAGATGTGTTTTTTGTACGTGGATCTTGCATAACTGAAGAGTGCAAGATGGGAGGGAGAGGGATGGTGTCTCCAGGTTCTTTCCGACAGTCTGAGTGACCGTTTTTCGTTATTAAGCTCGGTGCTAAACCAAGAGTTCTTTGGTTTTTGAGTTTAGACGGGGCTAATTGGTCACACATACCGGTGACAGTATTGTTAAAGTGTTCAGTGAGCTCATTAGCATTTTGTGAGGGGGATTGAGAAGAAGTTGAGCTTGGAGTTTAGACTCAAGAACACCCGGGGGATATGTTTTAGATTTCTGGTCAATTTCTTAGGTCTGTTAATTTTGGAGATGGGGAGGCTTGCTGAGGTATCCATGGTGAATAGTATAAGGTGATGGTCAGACCAGTCAATGGGGACGATATTTGTCACGGAGCCCAGATCTTCGTTGGAAAGACTGGCGTCAAGAATGGCTCCTTAGGTGTGTGTCGAGGACAGGCATAGTTGTTTGAGTTCATCGATCTTAAGCGGATTAGTGAGGAGGGAGATAGTAGGATCATCGAAGTCGTTTCAATAGAGGTTAAGATCCACAAGAAAGAGATTTTTTGAGTTGGATCATGAGGATTGTGTCAGGAGCTCAGATAAGTCCTCGACAGGGCAGGGGGAGTCACGGAGGGTGATAGATGTTGTAGACGAATTGAGTGGGAATTTTGAGTTGTCAGTTCAGCTTCCAGGTATAAGATATTGGGTAGACCACCCCCAACTCTGTCAGGTCTATCTTTACTAAGAATAGAGTATCCGGGGGGGAGAGTAGGTCAAGTATGCTCGTTGAGTGGTCATTGAGACAGGTTTCTGTGAGGAATGCAATGTTAATAGATTCTCTCAGGATAGTTTCTGAAATTTCCGTTGCATGTTGGACTGCGGAGTGACAGTTGACAAGCATACATGTAAGTGGTGTGGGGTTGCATAAGTTGGGTGGGCAAGAGTGGATCGACGTGAGTTGGGGTGGTGGTCTGGGGGAAGCAGGGGAGGAGGGGATTCTATTAGTCCCTAGGATAACAGGGCTGTGGGTGTAGGATTGGTGGTTGGTAAACTAGTAAGGTAAGAGTTGCATAGGTCAGAGAGGTCAGACGGGGAGAGATGGTTCGAGGTGTGGCGAGGTCTATGTATACGGCAGCGGAGAGGAGTTGATCTCCAATGATTGTGTTTGGTGTTATGGATTTTGGGGGGAGGATTTTATGGTGAGGGAGGGTTATGGAGCTGAGGAAGATAAAATCTTTCCTGAATTGAGAAAGTTAAGTAAACAAATTAGATAGTTCAAGTTCAATGTTGTGTAGGCTCTGGGCAATTAAGGTGAAGGGAGGTACTGAGGAGGTGTGGACGGGTTAGTTGTGGAGGGTGGACTGATGTGTGAGGGGGGAGATAGGGTAGTGGGAGTGGAGTGAGGGATGACAGGGCTGATAGGTGAGAGGACTTCAGTAATCAAATTAGATAGGTCGAGGTCAATGTTGTGTAGGCTTGGAGCAATTAGGGTAACGGGAGCTACTGAAGGGGCGTGGGCAGGGGAAGGGAATGATATGGGGGTAGGGAATGGTCTGGGTTAGTTGCAGAGGGTGGACTGATGTGTGAGGTGGTGATAGGGTAGTGGGTGTAGAGTGAGTGGTGTCGAGGCTGTTAGATGTGAGGAGTTGGGCTAGGTTAGACAGGAGGTTAAGACCATCAGGAGATGTGGTCATAGAGGATAACAGGGCATAGAGCAAGTGGAGAGTGGACATATTGGGATGGAGGGGTTGTGTATTGATCGGGGTTGGGATAAAGGATTGGGAGGTGGAGTTAGGAGGGCCTGAAGGGGCAGGATAGGGGTGATGGGAAGGAAGAGAGGGTGTTCGGGATGGGTAAGAGGAGGGGTTGGTGATATTGATACACAGGAGCATTGCTAGCTTAGCAGATAGTTGTTTTCTAGACAAAAATGCATTTTCAGGCCACGTATCAGACAGAGTTAATACTTTAGAAACATCCCATAAAGATGAATACTTAGCCTTAGGTGGATTTGCAACTCGAATTCCATTGAGAAGTTTACAAACCATCGGATGCATGCCTACCGGTCTGCCATCAATCTGCTTATGTCCTGCTGAGATGGCCGACCGGAAGTTATTGACTGACCTGTATGACAAACCCTGAGTTGCCTTTCTGGAAAGAAAATTCAAGATGTGGGAGAGGTCTGCCTCCACAGGATCCAGATGAGTCTCCAGGCACCAACCACACCAAGCTCACCATGCAGAGGAATATTGTTTCCTTATGGAAGGAGCCCATGCTTGCTGAATGACCTCCAAAGCTTCCTTCGAAAGTCCTGGCAACGACCATTGTTGCCGGAAAGCCTCCAGGCCATCAGGTACAGCGGCCCCTCGAGAACTAGGCCTCTGGAGCATCGACGGAAAGGACAGAAGAAGGAGAGGAAGGTTGCACGCTAGCTCTAGGAGAACAGGGAACCAAGATTGTGACTTCCAGATCGGAGTTATCAATACCAACTCTGCCAATTGCAGGGAAATCTGATTGGCCACTCTGGGAATCAGGAGAAAAGGCGGAAAACATAGTTGAGGGACATTGACCAATCCTGCGAGAAGACATCCGTGGCCATCGCCAGCGGATCCGGTCTTCAACTGAAGAACGCTTCCAGTTGATGGTTCAGTCTGGAAGCAAACAGGTCTATGTGACACGGACCCCAAATCGAATGAGCCATTTGGAAGAGCGATGGATGAAGTTTCCAATCGCTGTAGTCTTTTAAATGACGAGAGTTCCAGTCCGCTATTGTATTGTCTTTGCCCGGGAGGTACTCCGCCACCACAGTTATCTGATGGGCTAGGCAATAGTGCCATAAATCTTTGGCTATCTCCGCCAACATCGGGGATCTGGTGCCCCCCAGCTGGTTTATATATCTCACTGCTGAGATGTTGTCTATCCGCAATAGAATACAGCATGAAACCTTCTTGGGGGAAAACATGCAGATCGCAGACAATTGATATGTAACTCTAGTTCTTGAGATGACCATCTGCCCCACGTCGTGACGTTCCCACACCGGGCTCCCCAGCCTGACCGACTGGCATCCAATTCTATCACTATCTCTGGGCGAGATCCGAAGATCGCTCACCTGTTCCAAGCCTCTACATGGGCTAACCACCAGCTGATCTCCTCTCAGGCGTCTTCCGTAAAGGGAATCATGTCTGAGTAAGAGAGCCGTTTCTGTAGATGTCGTATTGTCAGGCGTTGCAGGGCCCGGTAATGAAGGGCGCCTGGAAATATTGCTTGTATGGATGAGGCCAAGAGGCCCACTAATCTCTCTGAGAGACATCATCTGAGACTCTAGCGTCTTCCGAAGTTCTCTTTTGAGATCCTTCAGCTTGTGCTTGGGCAGGAGTAACCGTGCCGACTGAGAATCAATCACAAATCCCAGAAACTCTAAGGATTGGGTTGGGGTCAACACCGATTTCTTCCTGTTGTTCACAAATCCTAAATTCTCCAATAGAGACATTGTCTTGCGAAGATGTTGGGATGCTAATTCCTCGGAAGCTGCCATGATCAGGATATCGTCGAGATAGATTATCAGACGCATGCCCTGTTCTCTGAGGAGTGCCATGACCGGTTTCATCAACTTGGTGAAACACCAAGGAGCTGAGGAAAGACCGAAAGGCAAACCAAATATTCCAGTCGCCTGCCTCACCAGAGGAATTACAAGAATCGCCGATGAGGAGGAAAAATCAGAACTGCCAGGTAAGATCCTTGAGGTCCAGGCGGACTAACCAGTCCCCTTGCCTCAAAATGTGTGCCAAAAGATCGATCCCCTCCATCTTGAAATGTCTGTAGAGGACGAAAACGTTGAACCCTTTCAGAACTAAGCGATAGCCGCCACCTCTTTTCTGGACCAAGAAGAGGTTGCTGCAGAAACCGCCTGGCTTGTCCTCGCAGTAGGCTACCGCGTGTTTTTGCAGCAATTCTTTTATCTCTTGATCTATAAAATTCATGTCTAGTTGGTAAAAATACAGCGGAGGGGGAGGAGTGTCCTGCACTGCGGTTTAATAAAAATCTATGTGGAACCCCATCACTGTCTGTAGAACCGAGGAATCCTGTGTAATCTGGGACCAATTGTGCTGAAAGTGCCCGAATTCAACCCCCCAGAGGATAAGAGAAAAGAGGCGTTGGACTCACCTGCAGTAAGTTGTGGCTGGAAGTTACCCCACTGACCGCCACAATGAAACCTGCCTCTGTACTGGCGCCTGGAGGGGTAAAAGGTTCCACCTCTGGTGGTATCCTGAAAGTCGCCTCTGCCATATTCACCTCTGGTTGGGCCTGGCAAGCGGCCCATGCCTCACCCGGCCCTTCCAAAAAAGCCAGTTTGGAAAACCTTCCGATTATTGGTCTGAGCTTTATCCAGTGAAGTAAAGGTCCCCACATATTTGGAGACATCCTTTACAAACTTGTCCCCGAAAAGCAAACCCTCGGCTCGGATGCCGTCAGCTCCGTAAGGTTATTGTCCATCCTCATGAGCAATGATTTCCTACGCTCAGAGGATATGGCACAATTGGCATTCCCTATAAAGGAAATAGCACGTTTTGCCCAACCTGCCAGGATGTCGGGTTTATGAACACTCCAGTTTCCTTGGCAACTAAAGCCAATTCGAGAATCTTCGCCAGCGGGCCGACCGTGTCCAAGAGCTTGTCTTGGCAACCGCGCCAAGCTCTATCGATCCCTTTCTTAGTGTCCTTGGCAAACTTTTTAAGGAATGCCAGCATGTTCGGGTCTATCTCTGGCGTCTCCGCCACCCTATCTGGGACATCTGGACGTGAGCACTCCAAGCGTAGCCTGCTCCTGACCTCTCTATCAAAGCTACGCCTGAGGTTCTGATGGAGGTAGTCGGCAACCTCAGGAGGAGGAGCCCAATCGGAGGAACTAGGGTGTACAATGTCCGTCGGGTTGAAGTCAAAAGGCGATGTAGATTAGTAAACAGGCGCGGACTGTGCTGCTCCAGAGCGCCTCTTGCCTTTTTCTTTTTAGGGGAAGCGATCTTACTCGTGGAGTCCGTGTCTGTATCCGTGTCCGTGTCTGTGGTGGTATAAACTACTTTGGAAGAAGTTTGACTAGGGCCCACCAACGCGTATTGATGATCACTAGCGGGAGGCTGGGGCAACTTAGTCAAAGCCGGAGCATGGGACCAGCCTGTGGAAGAGGTGGTGTTAGATGTAGTGTCAGAAGAGGTTGGTGAAGGATCCGGGAGCATGCCATGCCTCCAAGCAAATTTCTCAAGCTGCGCTGTGATCTGATTTAGAACAACAGCCAGCACCTTATTCACAGTCTTAGGGGACCGCAACCTCAACCGCCTTACTCACAGACTGCTGTACGGATGTGTCCAACGCACCCACCAGGTTGTCTTCCAGAAGCGCTGATTGCGCCTCTTTGCAGTACCCGTATTGGTCTTCCTCGTAGTAGGCCCAGTCTTCCATCGTCGCAAAGGACAAAATAAATGCAATATATATATATATATATATGGCTTGAATCAAAACCAAGCAATCCCAAAGGGATTAATCAAGGGGGGAGCCACCCTGTTTGCAAAAATATATAATATCAAAATGCACTCCTCTACAAAGCCGTAATCATTCAACAGGCCAAAATACACTCTCATAAAGCCTGCATCCAGCTTTGGCCTGACCAAATTATAACCAGCCCTGGGATGGCGTCAGCAACAGGACTGTTCGACAATCTGTCACTAGAAAAAATGACCTGTCACCACAAAACTCGTTTGAAAACGAGCGCGAGGAAGCAAACCGGGGATTGGGCTGCACGCAGCCCAAAAGGAAACCCAATTGGGCTGCGCGCGCCTGGCGAGTGCGTCGTCAATCAATTAAGCGGGCCTGAATGAGAGAAGGGTCCGCTACTTCAGACGGGACCGGGGAAGTGTAAGAAACAGGGAAAACTACTGGTCGGGTGGAGGCGCACAGTGAAGAGACCCAGCCGCTGTCTCTGCCGAGCGCCACCGCTCGAGGGCATAACCCGCTTTGTGGAGAAAAACGCCCTGAAGCGCTGAACATGCTAAATCACAAGTACAAATGCAGAACGGCAAGGCAGCATGAAAAAAAAGACCTCAACGCAGCAGCGCGTACCATACCAAGGACAAAGTCCACAGTCACCATACAAAATTAGCATAAATAGCGCAATAAGAAGACAAACATAAGAAGCACTTATCTTTGGCTGCGAGCAGCAAAGAAAGAGGAAGTGCTCGCTGGGCAAGAGACATATATATGTCTCTCTGGTTGTTATGGAATGTGTGCTAAGAATTCTGGGAATGTTGGTTCTGTTGTAAAAAAAAGAATTTATTGGCTGCTGTTTGTTGCAGTAAAGAGAGAGAGAGCATAATCCGAAGCCTCCGGTCCTGTAATAGAATCTCCTGGTGCCTGCAGTCCTTCCTCTTCTCTGCTGCAGGAGGTCAACTCACTGCTTCACTCCATCCTGGAACCAGAGCCAACAAATAAACAAAGCCAGAGCCAGCGGAACAAAGCTACGGCTTAACTACCGAGCCAAGCGCTATACCTAAAATGCACGACTTTCCATTTCAGTGTGGTGTGCCTGATGCTGTTAAAGTCGGTATCTATTGCACTGTGATTGACTGCTGAGCCAGTGGGTTGCTCCTTAGGGCTGCGAAGTGTCCATGCAGCTATGTTTAATGCGACTCTCCTGGTACTGAGATCTTCGTGCAACCTCCAGCGTGCTGTGTTTTTAAACTTGCAGTACTCTTTTGAGTAAAGCGCAGTGTGGGACACATTGTGCGCTTTAGTTTAAGTATTCATGTTAATTACAGCCCCTTCACGAGCAGTGATTAACATGAATACTTAATAAAAAACACAATCTGCCCAGCACCGCGCTTTACTCAAAAGAGTACAGCAAGTTTAAAACAGATTGTGTACTTTCAATTTATTCTGAATGTACACGCTGTGTTTTTAAACTTGCTGTACTGGTTTGTTTTGTTAGTAAAACGCAGTACTGGGCACATTGTGTGCTTTTGTCTAAGTAGTCATGTTAATCACAGCTCATGAAGGGGCTGTGATTAACATGAATACAGCAGTGAACAATTAGGGTTATGGCAGAACGGAGCAGAAAAAGGTGGCGTTTCTGACTTAGTAAAATCTCATGATGGTACCACTGTTGGCGTCATGTGCTTTTCTAAACCTGAAGTGTACATGTCTGTGTAACCAATTCATGTCATGGCGTGTTTATCCAATTTTCAAACCTGCTTTAAGACCCTTAATGTGGCGCTATATGTGTGGAAATGCACCATCTTTTCACTTTTTAAGTAAATGTTTAGTAACATTTGGCACTGCACACACACGCGGTCTACTTCTTGGCACACGTAGCCAGGGTTGTAGCGCACAAAGACCCTCCACTGCCGCACACGGAGAAAAAAAAATGAAAAAACCTTGCGTTGTAATACCATTTACATACCGATACAGTGAATGACATCCTCTCACATACCCAAAGTCTCATACCCTATCTGGCACCCATAGATACAATGTCACATCCTTTCACATAGCCATATAGTGTCACAACCATTTACATACTTATACAGTCTTACACAGTCTCACAGACACCAATATATTGATTTACATAACAAAACACAAACTCACATCCTTTCACATACCCATACACTGACAGATCCTGTTACACACCCATACAGGCACCCTTGTACTCAGTCACATAGCTATATACAGGCTCTGACATCCTTTCAAATAGTTTTAGAGATCTTTATTCCAAGTGTGATACACATTCACATACTCAGACTCTTACAACCTCTCACATACTCATACACTTTTATACCCATTTACATACTAATATTGCGACGGACATCCTATCACATACCCATAGACTCTCACACCCTCACAAACACACATACCTATTCCATCCTTTATTCTTATCCACATACCTATACACAGTCGGACCCATTCACATAACCATACAGACTCACACACCATTTCACATACCCATAAAAAGACTCTCATATCTTCTCACATACATATTCATATCTCCTTTATACCCATTAACATACCTAGATAGTGTGACACCCATTCACATACCCATACACTGTCACACCCATTCACATACCCATATACTCTCTCACCCTCTCACATACCCATTCAAAGACTCTCATATCCTGTGACGTACCCCTGTAGGTGCCCTTATAACCATTCGTATAGAGACTAAAACACTGTCACATACCCATTCGTAGAATCTCACACCCTCTCACATGCCCATACAAGCACCCTTATACACATTTACATTCCCATACAGACTCACACCCTCTCACATAGCCAGACTGTCACAGCCATTCACATATTGTACAGATACTGTCACACCCTCAAACATACCCATATACATACCCTTATACCTATTCACATACCAGTCTCTCACACCCTTTCACATACTTATTCAGATAGTCTGTCTCGTATTCACATCTCCAATAGACTTTTGCATCTTCTCACATACCCATGTAGACACTTATACCCATTCACATACCCAGAGATTCATATACCCTGTCACATACTAAGACCCTCTCACATAGCTATATAGTGTCACAACCATTTATATTGCCATTCAAACACTCAAATACTCTGACATACCTATGTAGACCCTTTTATTGATTTACATACCCATACACAGGCTTTTACACCCTCTCACATATCCATTCATAGACTATCAGACCCTCTCACATAGCTATACACTGTCACAACCATTCACATACCTATGTAGCTTTTTGATTGGATGCTCTCACATCTTCGAAGACATCTGTGCAAATACTGTTATACCCATTTAGCTATCCGTATACAGGCTCTCATCCCTTCTCTTAATATGTTGTATTGCAATATTGATAAAGTAGGTACTTAGTGTATTAATAATTCGATGATTTAATCTTGATCTTAATGTATTGATTATTACTTTTACAGATATACAGTTTTGAAAACGAAGAACAACAATACCTGACAAAATTCCCAAAAGAAAGAAACTGGGGAAACAGTATTATCACCTTCAAAGTGAGACAGACAAACAAAATAAGGCGGATAATGTGCAGAGCATTAAAAAGAAGCTGATAAGAGTACAAAGCAGTTTCTGAAAAAAAGATGTAATAAAATTCAGAATGAGAGTGTAGTCTTATTTAAAAATTGAATTTGCTCATCAAGTGGAAAAAACAGGAGTACATGTTTCACGAAGTAGAAAATGTTCTAAGAAAGCAGAGTAACAAAAAAGGGGAAAATTAACAAAAGAAACATTTATGCAACTAGAAAATAATGGCCTCATATTATCAAATGACTTCTTGGGACAACCACTATTTAAACTCAGATGCTGGTTGATGAAGTTTTAATTTACAGAGACGGCTGGCTGATGGTACATCTTCCTGCTTCTCAATCACTTGAGGAAATTCCTGTGTCTTGAAAAAGTATGACATTAGCACATCTCCTTGTGCTTTTATAACAAAACAAAACAAACAAAAAGGAACAACAGTGTCCATTTATCTTCTCCAAAATGGTGATACGGTGATTGTTTTCTTTCAAAACAAGATGTTAACATTTAGAACAGTGAACAAATATTTCGTAAAACTCTATGCAAGTTGTTGCAATGGCGATATTTGCAAAAGGTTGGTTGGGTGTAGATGACGATTCTCTTACATCAGTAGATGTTGCTTTCTGCTTTAGGATTTTTAAATATGCATGGTCATGTTGCTCTTGGTGTGCTTCCTCATTAAGGATACCTCTGGAAAGCTATTTAGTACACTTGTGATAATTAACGTATCAGGCAGTATCTTTGTTATCTCCTGAAGGTACAAAAAACAGTTCCTCAAACTCATTGTTTCGGGTGTGGTATTCTCAAAATGTGGGTGTGGTTAAAGAGGACCCAATAGAACTGAAGCTTTTAGTTTTCACTATTGACTGACTCCATGTATTACGCTGCACAGCTCACTTCCTCAGAACACTGAAAAGTTACATTGAAAAAGTTTAAATTATGTTATAATAGAGTTATGATAGTTATAAAATAGGTATATGTATTTATAAAGAGTTGTAAAAGCTATGTAAATGATGAATGTTGTTGGACTGTTTTGTTAAAATACATTTATAATGGTTGTCTATATTTTGTTATGATTGGTACTCGTTTGTTATCTATTTTTCAATTCTGTTTACTGCATTGTTTCCTAACTTTTCCATGATTGTCGCTCCTTTAACATTATTGTTTTTTTAGTATTTACTGGACTTTGTAATTGTAGTTTTCAAAAACGTTAAGACTTTAGCCTTCCCAGGCGCACACTAATGCATACACTAACACACCTAGTTAAACACTGATACATACATTAGCACACCCAAGGACTCATTGAAGCATACACTGACATGCCCAAGAACACACTGATGCATTCACTCACATATTCACCCACTCACACACACCTCACTGATTTATACACTGAAGCAACCAAAAATACACCAATCCATTCAATAACAAATTCACACACTCAGTAAGATCACTTTATTTTGGCAGCCAGGGCCATAAAAAGTACAAACACATTGAAATGCATACAATTAGTAATACATTCTCAAAAAGATCAAAAATAGAATGAGTCCAGAAATAAAAGTATATGTGTTTATACAAACGTTATATAAAAAGGGACTAGATTAATTCAATACAAATGTGGATTATTATTATGTTGAATTCATAAATTATCTAAAAGTTGTAAAAATATACCTAAATATTTATAAAAGGAAATGTCACTGTAACTAGCTGTTAACAGGGCAGCTAAGAAAGTGCAAGATAACAATACACTTCAATAAAATCAGGTGACATGGCTATATAAAGTTTGCTATGAAGCACCCATATAGCGGGAGTACATTTTAGACTTCAAATTCATAAACCAAGGGAATATATTAAAATGGTCACCTTCCTAACATCCCTCACACATTCGACATAATGGGCAAGCTTGGGGGTGGACCAGAGGCGTCTCCATTCACACACTCATTGAGAATTCATCAATGATGTCATTGACCAGGTCTTGAGTGACGTAAGATGTGAGGTCATAAGTAGTGCATTGTGGGGGCGTAAGTTATACTAAGCTCAGCTAACTATAACTGCTAAATTTCTCTGGTTTTGCATGTGTAAAATTTGAGCCTAACTATAACGTTCCTGTGACCTTTTTTTTTCAGGGAATTTCTAAGGTTTTTTTAATCCTGTATCCTAACTATAACGTCCCTGTAACTTTTGTTTTTTTCAGTGAATTTCTAAGTTTTTGTTAATCTATTTCCTAACTATAACATCCATGTAGCCTGTTTTTAAAGTGAATTTGTAAGGGTTCTTTAAAACAAAATTCTAACTATATCATCTCTGTAACCTTTGGGGTTTTTTCAGTGAATTTCTAAGGTTTTTTTAATGTTAATTCCTAACTATAAGTCTTTTCTATCCATTGTTGGCCATCCGGGGGGGGGGGGGGGGGGCAGTGGGGGGGGGGGGGTTCCCGTGGCCCCCTACTTCATTCTTAAATTTGCCAAGGAGATAGTGGTCCATAGGGCTGCGGGAAGCTATGCAGACACCCCCTGCATACATTCAAAGCACTGCCCTGTGGAGGTGACAGTCCCCGGGGCTTTTATAAGCCAGAAGAGGGGGTTCCTGTGCACCCCTCCTATTTTTATGTTATTTCTTCAGGACCTAGCCTGCTGGGTTCATTTAAAAACAAGCTTGGGAGCCTGCACTTGTTTATCTTTTATTTGTCCAGTGTATTCACAATTATTGCAATTTTGCAGTATCTGTTTTATTTTTTTAACAGCCCCTGAGACCAAGGTTTTGGGGTCAGGGTAGCCCTACCCTGCCCCCTTTTATCTTTCCTTTTTTTTGTTGGACTCAGCTGAAGCCGAGTCCCAAGATGAATGCCAACACTCCTGGCTGGAGTGCTGGCAGCCAATCAGTGTGCATTTCCCAGCACAAGCTTGTTATTTTCGTAAAATCTCTGCAGCCATCAATATTACTAACTTTATTTTCTTAATTGTTTCAACAATTACTGAATGGATTTACACCAAATAACTGAAAGTGTGATCTGAGAAACTAAATCTTCCTTTCTACCAAATTTGGTGTAACTCCATCCAGTGCTTTGGGCTGCAGCTTCGACTAAAGGTCATATGGGAACTAACACGGGAAACACACTTTTTTGACCATCCCCCTTTTTCTCAGCCCCCACTTGACTGAATGCCCAAAACAACTTACCATGCACAACAAGATTTACACGAGCATTTTTTGGGGAAAATTTCCTGATGATTTGCCCAACAGCGGTGAAGATATAGGTATTACCCCTATTTTGTAGCATAAAAGCTGACCTCTTAGAGGATGCCCTTAACGTTCACCTTGGCGCAATGCACCTTATACCAATGACCACCATATTACTTGAGAAATGCCTTATGGATTTTGTTTTTTTATGTTGATATTTAACTATGTTACACCCTCTTTCTTGTCCACCTCCTTGCCTTACTTGCACATATAACCATCCTCACTGATTTAGGAACGTATTTTCACCTCTAAACACTCTGTGTTCTGCCCTTCTTTTTGTCTCTCTCTTCTCTCTATTTCTCTCTTTCTGCTTTACCGCTTTACCCTTTCACTCTGGTTTTCCAATCCCTCTCCCCCTCCCCTATCTATGTCCCTCACACCTCATTGCACTTGGGACTTGGGTCAATCTGACCTCATTGCACTTGGGTCTTTGTCTAAACGCTCTACCTTCTTTTTTTTCTTCTTATAATCATGGTATTTATTATATACAGCCTGAGAAAGTCCTTGGCCAATTAGGTGCTACGGGCGAAACACGTGTCAGCTGTTTCTTCCTTTCCTCTGTCTATGACCGTGCACCAAAATTACATTGTTCTTAACACCACGAATATGAGTGCATCCTTCCTTCAAAAAAAACCCTGGCAAACATGTTGAACCAGCTCATGGGTTCAGCTCCTTGAGGAGAAATGTTAGACCTGGCACCTTGGTGTGAGTCTCCCTTCCACTCTTTGCTGATATGCCTCAGATGTTTTGTTGGTGTTCGCTGCTCAGGGCACTGCGCCACGGCCAATCCGTGCTGCAGTGCAAGTGCTCCCAATGTAAAGTGTATCCATATTTGATTTCCATGATTGGCTTATTTGGTTTACTGTCAGTCCCCCGTAACGTGCACGAGGGGAGCCGGGGCTTGTAGATACAAATGCTGCTAGTGGGCCTGCAGCGCTGGTTGCGCCACCAACAGAAGCGGCCTCGTAAAATGTGTCTCGGGTCCGCCATTGCAGACCCTGCGTACAGTCTGGTACTGTCACACTGACTGCGCAAGTGCACAAACTTGCCAGTCCGTAAACCTTCCCTAAACTTCATATCAGTCACCCCTATGGTAGGCCCTAGGGCAGGGTGCATTGTAAGCATAAGGTAGGACAAGCCATGATGTGGGTGGCATGTCCTAATAGTGAATTACCGCCCTTTTCGTTCTTCACTATTGAATGGCTGCCTGTTCTCTTAGGCCAAGGTGAGCTGCCGGGATTATTACACGCTATAGTCCCAGCAGGCTCAGGGAACACGGTGGCACGTCAAGTTTAGTATGCCTGAACTCAGAATAATAAAATACTTCCTTTAGCAAGGTTTATTTTAATATCCTTTGTTTGCAAATGCTACTTTTAGAAAGTTAGCCTTTGCTTGCCTAACTGTTCAACCGCCTCTGCCGGGATGTGTATCTGCTGTCTGGGTTTGTGTGAGTGACAGGGCTGGGGAATTCCCGGGGACAGTCTGGGTTACCAGGTGGTGAATAGGGTGCTTACACCAGGATGGGTGGGCGGAGTAGTCCTTGACTTTGAATAGGGTTGTGCTCCACCACCACAATGCGGGCTCCACCTCCTGCGGAGCGTCTGATGTCCCTGCCCTGCACCCTGAAAGAAGACGGCAGCTTCCTGTCAACAGAGTGCTCCAAAACTGGGTTGAACCAGACTCAGGCCCCCTGTCCTGCAAAGACAAAAGAAACTGAGTATAAATATAGGAGCCCTGCTCCTAGCAAATCAGATCCTGTTTTGACCACGATGAACCTCTGCCTGACTAGAAGGACCAAGAGAAGCTGAAGGAAGGAAAACGGTCTTTGCCCTGAAGGACTGGCCTGCAGTGGTGCCTTGCTGAGAACGGAGAGGAAAAGACCAGAGAGGACTTTGAAGACTTGTGCCTGAAACGATCTCCAAGGGTTTGGTCACGAGCTTGCCCCTGAACGGAACCCCAGGACCATTGGATTCTATTTTGCCTGTGCCCGTCTGCTGTTGGGCCTTTAGTTCTTATTCCCTCGCCAGAGCTGTGACTCGGGTGCCTTTGCCCCTCCTAAGGTGGTGACAGCTCGGAGTCTGGTCGTCCCGTCGCAGAGAGCCCCGTTCAAGCTTGAGTCGCTCTCCGCTTCAGTGCCGGGCTGCCCGCTCTCCTGTCACCTCGCCTGCTACGGAGCGCGTTGTGCGCCTCTCATCTTCTCCCGCCGGAATCTGCACGGAGCGCATCTGATAGCCTCGGACGGTCCATATGTCGTAACGTACCCGGCCATCTTGCTTTGCCCTCCTGCATACCAAGGCTCGTGCCGCACCTCAAGAAAGGCCTTCCGTACAGTGGTACCGGAGGCCCAGTGCTGCACCCGTCTGCCCGAGAACATGATGCCCCACACAGATCCACAGGCATGACCTAGCGTGCTAAGAAGTAGTACTCCCCGCAGGCCTAAACAGCACCTCGCCCCGTGAGCTGCATCAGACTCTGGATCGCCACAACCCTCCACACCGTCCCGCTCACCCGCCTCGCACCTCGAGGGGGCTCCGAGCCGGATAGATCCTTTGGAGAACCGTTGGCCTCGTCCCAGGTCCGCACTCACCAGTGGCCGCGCCTGAAATGCCTCGGACACTCAAAGCAAGGTACACTTGAACTCTATCCCGAGTTCACATCGGATCCAGGGTCCGCAACGTTTGTTTTCCCTGTTGTCGTACCTTGCTAACAAAGAACACTTAAGAACAATTGCCTATTTAAATCTG
The DNA here is from genome assembly GCF_964263255.1 of Lissotriton vulgaris. Classification (NCBI taxonomy): domain Eukaryota; kingdom Metazoa; phylum Chordata; class Amphibia; order Caudata; family Salamandridae; genus Lissotriton; species Lissotriton vulgaris. The sequence continues at coordinate 1,319,752 of NW_028250131.1, forward strand.
GTGTCCCTCAATCGCTAAATGTTATATGGTCTTGTGATAATCCTGCATATGAAGTATTTTTACATAAAGTCTACGTATTTTTGATGCAACCTTACGACTGGTGTTCGTTTGTGGTGGGTCAGTGGGTTTACTGTATGGGATCATAAATTCTTAACTAACTATCGCCCTGCGGATTAGCCTTGTCTGCTCGCACCACGCAACCTAGAGGGTGAGCAGGGGTTATTCTTACGGAGTAGTTCTCTTGCCCTGACTAGAGGAGAGGGTCCCTGCTTGTCACAACTGCATACCTGTGCCAACAAGAGACCTCCGATTCTAACAATTGGCTTATTTGATTTACTGTCAGTCCCCAGTAAAGTACACCAGGAATGCCAGGGCTTGTAAATACAAATGCTGCTGGTGGGCTTGCAGCACTGGTTGTGCTACCCACAGAAGCAGCCTTTTAAAATGTGTCTAGGGTCTGCCATTGCAGAACCTGCGTGCAGTCTGGTACTGTCATGCTGACTGCGCAAGTACACCTACTTGGCAGTCCCTACACCTTCCCTTAACTTCATATTAGTCACCCCTATGGTAGGCCCAAGGGCAGGGTGCATTGTAAGCATAAGTTAGGACAAGCCCTGATGTGTGTGGCATGTCCTAATAGTGAATCACAGCCATTTTTGTTTTTCACTATTGTAAGGCTACCTGTTCTCATAGGCCAGAATGGGCTGCTGGAATTATTCCACTCTATAATCCCAGCAGGCTCAGGGAACATGGTAGAAAGTCAAGTTTAGTATGCCTGAACTCAGAATAATAAAATACTTCTTTTAGTTTAGTTTATTTTAATATCCTGTGTTTGCAAATGCTACTTTTAGAAAGCTAGCATTTGCTTGCCTGACCATTTCAGCCCGCCTCTGCCAGGATGTGTATCTGCTGTCTGGGTTGTGTGAGTGACCGGGCTGGGGAAGACAGGTGGTGACTGGAGGAATTACACCAAGGTGGGGGGTGGGAGTGCCCCTTGACTCTGAATAGGCTGTGCTCTGCCACCACAATGCTGGCTCCACCTCTGTGAGTGACAGGGCTGGGGAATTCCAGGTGACAGTCTGGGCCGCCAGGTGGTGAATAGAGGGGTTACCCCCAGGATAGTTGGGAGGAGTGCCCCTTGACTGTTCTCTGCCACCACAATGCTGGATCCACCCCCTGAGGAGCGTCTGATGTCTTTGCCCTGCTCACTGAAAGAAGAAGCTAGAGTCACCAAAACAAAATGCTCGAAAACTGGGCTGAACCAGGCCCAGGCCCCCTGACCTGCAAGAACAAAGGATTTTCAGTATAAATGTAGGAGCCCTGCTCCTAAGAAATTAGATCCTGTTCATGCCAAGAAGAAACTCTGCCCGAAGAGAAGAACCTGGGAAAACTACATGGAGGACTACTGTCTCTAATCCTGAGAGACTGGCCTGTGGTGGGTGCCTTGCTGCAAGAAGGAGAGAGGAGGAAAAGACTGAAAGACTTTTGAATTCAACTTGTGCATTTTTACAATCTCCAAGGGCTTGCTGGTGAACTTGCCCCCTGAACTGCGCACCAGGAACATTGGGCGCTAACCCCACCCCCCTTCAGGAAGAGCTGCTGTTCGTGTGGTCAGACCCTACAGCGTTGATCCAGGGAAGCGGAGTGTGTGAGGAATCCTCAACGCACATTCTGTGAAGCAGTGCACCCCCGTCCCCCGAGCAATGCGACTTCAGCTTGGCCGCACCGCAGGTAACAAAGTAAAGTCCAGCCCCGCTGGCCCGAGCACCGTAACTGTGGGCAAGACCGAGCCGCAGCTCGCAAAGTAAAGAGGACCTGTCCGGTCCGAGCACCATGAGCTTCTGGCCCCAAGCCACAGCTCGTAAAGTAAAGACGGACCCCCGCCCTGCATTTATCTTTCCGCTGTGATCACGTTGAGGAGAGCAACCCGCTGCTGTTAAGCAAACAGCTGCGGAGGGTCCTGCGAGTGAGTACGTCCCATTTCAGCGAACTGTACTCCCGGCCGCACCACCTGCAGCTGCTCCCCCTCCAGGGTTGAAGCGCACGCTGCGGGTAAGCCTGCCTTCCCACAACACATTGTTATCCCGAGCCGTGCCTACCGAAGCCTCAAGCCGTAGCCGCATCTCTCCGGGGAATACACCGCAAAGTGGGACGACTGAGCCCCGCAGCCGCCTGCCTCGAACTTTCAACCAAGATCCAGGTACTAGGAAACGGCATCGCCGTGCGAGTCGCACTACTACAATACGACTCGCACCGCCTGTATATATTGGGGCCCCTTGAGCGCCTTTAACTGTGCGCTGTGTCCTGCTTCGCCTCGAGCAACGCTTGTGTCCTAATACTGTAACACGGGCCGCACAAGCATCCTACGACCCGTACTCTTTCTTTGCATCGGCTGCGTCCTACGCGTCTAACGCGAGGCGCGTGAGCTTTGGTAGGCCTTTTCCCTGAGTGATCGTACGAGGCGTACAGGAGCGCAACAAAGCGCTCAGGACTTAGCGAACAGTGCCACAACGCTTCAGGCATTGCATACAGTACTAGGAAGCTGTTTATGAGAGATCTGTAACCCAATCTAAGTCTGGAACGTTACATTTAAGAACTGTGGCACATTGAAAGTAACTGGAACCATTTCTGAAGTAAACAGCCTGTATCTAAAGCCTGCTTGAACGTTTTAAATATAAAGAATATATTTTTTACAGAACAACAGTCTTGTGTCTCTGTGTGGTGGGTTAATAGGTTTCTGTGTGTGTTATGACAAATGCTTAACCGTATGTACTCTGGGGATTAGCCTTGTCTGCTCGCGCCACACCGCCTAGAGGGTGAGCAGGGGTTATTCCTGGGAGTAGTCCTTTGCCCTGACTAGAGGAGAGGGTCCCTGCTTGTCACAAGTGCATACCTGTGCCAACCAGAGACCCCCAATTCTAACAGTCAGATATCCACGGTCCTACATCTGCCAGGCATTGGCGCAAGCCTTAGCCAACCAGAGATCCCATTTCTAACACTCTACCTCAAAGCTTCCCAGTGAAGTCACGCCCTCACCCTCTCTGCTTCCCAGTGTCATCACACCCACTCTTTCTCTGCTTCCCAGTGCCATCACGTCCTCGCCTCCTCTGCTTCCCAGTGACATCACACCCTCGCCATTCCTGATGCCCAGTGACATCTCACCCATGCCTTCTCGGCTTCCCAGTGACGTCACACCTTCGCCTTCTCGGCTTCCAGTCATGTCACACCCTCGCGTTCTCTGGCTCCCACTGCTGTCATGCTCTTACCTTCTCTTCTTCCCACAGACGTCACACCCTTGCCTTCTCTGCTGCTCAGTGACATCACACCCTCACCTTCTGTGCTTCCCAGTGACGTCACACCCTCGCCTTCTTTGCTTCCCAGTGATGTCACACCCTCACCTTCTCTGTTTCCCAGTGACGTCACACCCTCGCCTTCTCTGCTGCCCAGTGACATCACACACTCGCCTTCTCTACTTCCAGTGATGTCACACCTTCGCCTCCTCTGCTTCCCAGTGAAGTCACACCCTCGCCATTCCTGCTGCCCAGTGACATCAATCCCTTGCCTTCTCTGCTTCCAGTGACATCACACCCTCGTCTTCTCTGCTTCCCAGTGCCGTCACACCCTTGCCTCCTCTGCTTCTCAGTGACGTCACACCCTCGCCATTCCTGCTGCTCAGTGATGTCACACCCTTGCCTTCTTTGCTTCCCAGAGACGTCACACCCTAGTCTTCTCTGCTGCTCAGTGACGTCACACCCTCACCTTCTCTGCTTCCCAGTGACGTCACACCCTCACCTTCTCTGCTGCCCAGTGTCATCACACCCTCACCATCTCTGATTCCCAGTGACGTCACACCCTCGCCTTCTATGCTGCCCAGTGACATCACACCCACGCCTTCTCTGCTTCCCAGTGACGTCACACCCTTGCCTTCTCTGCTGCCCAGTGATGTCACACCCTCGCCTTCTCCGGTTCCCAGTGATGTCACATCCTCCCCTTCTCTGTTTCCCAGTGATGTCACACCCTCGCCTTCTCTGCTTCCCAGTGATTTCACACCCTGGTCTTCTCTGCTTCCAGTGACGTCACACCCTCGCCTTCTCTGTTTTCCAGTGACGTCCCACCTTCGACCCCTCTGCTTCCCAGTGACGTCACACCCTCGCCATTTGTGCTGCCCAGTGACATCACACCCTCGCCTTCTCTGATTCCCAGTGATGTCACACCCTTGCCTTCTCTGCTTCCCAGTAACTTCAAACCCTCGCGCTCTCTGGCTCCCAGTGCTGTCATGCCCTTACCTTCTCTTCTTCCCACAGACGTCACACCCTCACCTTCTGTGCTTTCCAGTGACATCACACCCTCGCCTTCTTTGCTGCCCAATGATGTCACACCCTAACCTTCTCTGTTTCCCAGTGACGTCACACCCTCGCCTTCTCTGCTGCCCTGTGACGTCACACCCCCGCCTTCTCTGCTTCCCAATGACGCCACACCCTCGCCTTTCCTGCTGCCCAGTGACCTCACACACTCACCTTCTCTGCTTCCGGTGATGTCACACCTTCGCCTCCTCGGCTTCCCAGTGACGTCACACCCTCGCCATTCCTGCTGCCCAGTGACATCAAACCCTTGCCTTCTCTGTTTCCAGTGACATCACACCCTCGCCTTCTCTGCTTCCCAGTGCCGTCAAACCCTTGCCTACTCTGCTTCTCAGTGACGTCACACCCTCGCCATTCCTGCTGCCCAGTGATGTCACACCCTTGCCTTCTCTGCTTCCCCGAGACGTCACACCCTAGTCTTCTCTGCTTCCCAGTGACGTCACACACTCACCTTCTCTGCTGCCCAGTGACGTCACACCCTCGCCTTCTCTGCTGCCCTGTGACGTCACTCCCTCGCCTTCTTTGCTGCCCAGTGACATAACACCCACGCCTTCTCTGCTTCCCAGTGACGTCACACCCTTGCCTTCTCTATTACCCAGTGATGTCACACCCTCGCCTTATCTGCTTCACAGTGATGTCACACCCTGGCTTTCTCTGCTTCCCAGTGATTTCATACATTTGCCTTCTCTGCTTCCAGTGACGTCACACCCTCGCCTTCTCAGCTTCTAGTGACATCACGCCCTCGCATTCTCTGCTGCCCAGGGATGTCACACCCTCACCTTCTCTGTTTTCCAGTGACGTCACACCTTCGACCCCTCTGCTTCCCAGTGACGTCACACCCTCGCCATTTCTGCTGCCCAGTGACATCACACCCTCGCCTTCTCTGCTTCCCAGTGATGTCACACCCTTGCCTTCTCTGCTTCCCAGTAATGTCAAACCCTCGCCTTCTCTGCTTCCAGTGACGTCACACCCTCACCTTCTCTGCTTCCCAGAGACATCACACCCTCGCCTTCTCTGCTGCCCAGTGACCTCACACACTTGCTTTCTCTTCTTCCCAGTGACGTCACACCCTTGCCTTCTTTGTTTCCCAGTGATGTCACACCCTGGCCTTGTCTGCTTCCCAGTGACGTCACACCCTCGCCTTTTCTGCTTCCAGTGACATCACAACCTCGCCTTTTCTGTTTCCAGTGACGTCACACTCCTTGCCTTCTTTGTTTCCCAGTGACTTCACACCCTGGCCTTGTCTGCTTCCCAGTGACGTCACATCCTCGCCTTTTCTGCTTTCAGTGATGTCAAACCCTCGCCTTCTCTACTTACAGTGATGTCACACCATGGCCTTCTCTGTTTCCCAGTGACGTCACACCCTGGCATTCTCTGCTTCCCAGTGACTCCACACTCTGGCCCTCTCTGCTTCAAATGACATCACACCCTCGCCTTCTCTGCTTCCAGTGACTTCACACCCTCGCCTTCTCTGCTGCCCAGTGACGTCACACCCTCGCCTTCTCTGCTTCCAGCGACGTGCAGCAGCGGTGCGTCCATTGGGGCGTAGGGACGTAGCCCCACTAACCCTGGTGGACGCACCTGCGGCTAAAGCAGAGAGAGCACAGAGCACCTAAATGCAGCGCTTCCATCGGGGGTTCCGACCGGGACAGTCCCGATGGAATAGGGAGTGCGTAGGGGGTGGGGCTGCCCGGGCTGGGTTTAGGTTACAACAACGTAAGAGTGTCTGAGTCGACTGACTCTGCTGCGCAATAAAGTCGGAAATTTTCCCGCGCATGCGTGCTAGCAGTCAAGATACCGAAGGAGCCAGGGGGTGTGTCGCTGGCTGGGCCCCGCCGTTGAGAAGCATCAGGGCGAGTGTCTGTTTGAACCCCCGGCCAATCCTGGCTCTTATGCCGCGCCAGGATTGGCTGGTCCTCCACCGCGCCGAAATACGAGTCCCGGGTTTGGTAGATGGCATGCTTTGTGATCGCGGTCAACGTTGGTATAATGGTAACGGGGGTGCTGTAGTGTTGTAGGTGCCCACTGAGGTGCTCCAGGGCCCGGGCTCAGGCGGGATGCTCTGCTCATGCTGCGAACTACTCGTTGTGCTCCCCTTGCTGTCGGGTGCCCCTGGGTCGGGCTGCACTGTCCGCGCTGCCCCCGGTGGAGGAGGAGGAGCAGCGGCTGAGGAGGAAGCGCTGCGAGCGGCAGGGCCAGGAGGCAGGAGCAGAAGAAGCGCAGTACCGACACTCTCTCTCTGGGCCTCAGGTGAGTGCGGAGCGGGAGGGAGGCGGTCCGGGAGGGCATGTAATGGCGTGGGCGGCCGCTGTTCGCGAAGAGAGAGGGGCTGAGCACGACATCCAGCTACAGCGGTCGGCCTCGAAGCTGCTGAACCGGGTTCGAGACTCAGCAGAGACGCCCGAGATTCTGGGCAAATCAATTAATCTGTGCCTCATAAAATGAATGTGTGTGACTGGAGCTCATGTAAAGCGCTCTGATGCCTTCAGGCCGAGATCGCGCTTTAAAAGTGAGGTGCTTGTTGTCCACCTTTTGACAGAAGTTTGTCCTCGGCTCCCTAAAATAGTAATAGAATATCAGCCTAATGTTCTGGATGCTGTAAGCTTTGTTTACGAACACTGGGCAAAAACCTCGTTGCAATGGCTTTCAAAATAAAAATTCTAAGGTTGTGTCATGCCCTACTTATCGGGAGTTACGGCATGCAGGGTATGTCTAATCGACCATTTTAGTTGGCAACGCACCCCCCCCTATTAACAAATATATATCTATCTCCAAATCCAAAGTGCGGTAAACTAGTGTGCTGCCTGATCGCTGGTGGTGCACAAAAGCTAGCGCTAGTGCCAGAAATGTAGAACAAACAATTCCCCAATCTCCATATGAATGAAGAGCAGACACTCATAATCATGGCCTGCCTGTGTATGGAACTAGGAAGTGTTTGGGTTTCACTGCGCTTTTATCATCTCGGTCTGTGGGGGGAGGCACTTCACATAAAAGCCAGAAGCATAGAGTTATGTAAAATAAGAACCCCGGCCCTAAATGAACATGCTAAGCTTCTGATGCTACATGTCTGTGCTTGTGGCTCAGGGGTTTGGTGACTCGTGTATTTTTTTGTTTATATCTTTAAGCTCATTCAAGAACAGATGTGCTGTACATTGGCAGCAGAGCCATCCCTGGTATTCTTGACTGTCTGTGTAGCGTAGTACTAGTGAGCAAATAGTCACATGTAGCTTGGCGTATTTAAGGATTTTTAAAAAATGGCAGACTTGCTCAGTAAGCATAATTTGTATTTGAGAGCAAGATCAATGCATATATAAGAAAGCGTCAGGCACTGAGGCACAAGGGGTTAAAAATCCCTTACGTAGCTAATACATTGGGAAAAGCAGCAGACGCGGTGCTGACTAATTCCTCCCTGCTGCAGAATTTCTTGCACAGTGGCCTCCTTAGGAGGGCTGCAAGGACTAACTAGCTTCTTGTGAAAATACTGTCTGCCTCTTTTTTCCTTTCTCAGGCAATCGAAGTAGGCATTTTATTTCTTATCTCACAGCTTGATGCCTGTGCTGTGAAAGAAGATATTGTTATGTTTCCTGGATCTGCTTACATTAAATAATGTAAGCAAGGCTATGCCACTGTTGATAAACGAGGTCTATAATCCGAGCCGTCTCCTTTGTCACCCTTTCCATTTGAGGGATTATTAGACTGCATGGGTAATGTGGCAGACTTTGTCTTCATTTCTTGCTCCGGTACAAGCTGTCAATTTTTCTCCCTTAGTAAAGCTGCTTGTGGAATGACCTGCCCTCCGCAAGCATGTGCTCATTCATATTAGCTTGCCGCCGTCCTTCTTCTGGCAAAGCCTCGTCTGTCAGTCCTTCAGGGCTCCCTTTCATTTCGCTCCTGCTTTTGCTTTTTGGGATTAAATGGGGTTATTTCCTTCTGTCGACTTTGGCCTTTTTGCGGGATATGTTTTAATGTGTAATGGTTGTGTCTGGGCAGCAGGGTCTTAGTGGGGTAGAAAATAGGCCTTGGCAACAAAATAAAGTGGCCCATATTTATGAATTGGTGGTAAAAAAAAAATGTGGCCCACATTTTCAATACGAGCACCTTTCGACTGTTTAAGGCATAATGTCTGGGTGGGGGGTGGGGAACCACATGTTTTTGTGATTGTTGCAGGCAATGTGGGTGATAATATTCAAGAAATGTGACAGTCAAGTCCTTCTCTACCTAAAGGATAATTACATTGACACATCCCTGCCCTTCTACCCTCAAAGTGTGACTGGTCTATCCAACCATGCCACGAGATAACAGCAACCACAGCTGCACACTACTACCTATTACTGCCTTCTAGTCCTGATTTCAAGATGTTTACAATCCCAGCCCTCAAACAGCCACAAAACTGGCTCACACACTGACCTCACTCTAGGTCGTCTTGAAAACCCAGCCCTTTAAATGGCGAAGCTCTATTTGACTTATACTAAAGAATCTTGTTAGTTTTTAAAGACTGTTAGGTTTCACATTTCAATCGAGAGTATTTATTGTTTCAAGTTACATCCATGCAAACTCTTGGATGTTGATATTTATTTGAAAATTGCATTTTCGGTGCACAAAATAGATGTGGGGTGTACGCAAGCGAGTCTATCTTTGCATAATAGTACAAACTCTGTTTTATGCATGTATAAGTTTAAAAGTGTTATAGTAATTTTTAAAATGTGTTTGACATCCGCTCCAGTAGGTCGCTCTGTACGTCTTTGTATAAATCAATGTCTCGTGCATCGGGCCCCAGATACACTCTCTTTGGCACTGGAGTGCGCTTCAGTTTTCTGCAGCCGGTAGAGTGCACTTGAGGCTGAGCGCAAGGTCTTATGGGGCGATAGAAGCTCATGGTGACATGAATTCCTCCCAAGAGCCACTCTCCACTCAATATAAGGCGATAGCTCTGGCTGTACTCTTATAAGGTCCCAAAGAGCAAGACCTATTGGCTATGGCAATGCTTGTTGTTTATTGTCACATGCGGATGTTAAGGTAGTGCTAATGAGGTGAAACCAATGAGCAAACAAAATGAAACAGATACTATCACAAACTATGCTGCATCACACAGCATAATTTGCCTCTTCTTGCAGCATAATTTAGTCAGCCCGCCACATACTCTATGTATCTAGTGGGTTTCAAAAATGAAATGAGCACAGCTTTCTGGCTGGGTCTAGATCTGTGTATGCTCAGAATAGTGATGAAACACAAACATTTCCCTCACTACAGGCACTGCTGTATTGCAGGTTTCTTGAACACCCAGGGATGCATATTAAGGGCAGTATCTGCCTTTGATTTATGAAGTGAGTTGATGACAGCATACCTTTCAATGTGGCATGCAGACCGGCCAGGTTTATCATTTATATCAATTTTGTCATGTTAGATGTATTTACTACAGATTGTGATTCCTACATAATTGATTAGTGACATATTGGTCTTGCTGAGGATGGAGCAATGGAGATTGGGCAAAAGATGATGGCTATGACAGCAAGTGTCCTATTATTTAATTTTGGCAATTCACCTTTGAATTTAGATCTCCACATGCTTTTGGATGCATGAATGATGCAGCGATTAACAAGGCATATCTAATTGTCAAAAGACAAGGGATACATAAAGGGGAATTTAGAGACACCTTCGCAGATCCATTCTGCAATGGTTTTTTAGGATATACTTGACATAACTTTCATATTGTTCATATTCAACTTCTTACTGAAGTGCATATTGCTCCAAACAGTCATCCCTTTCTGGTCCATGGCTATGCATACACACAAATTAGAAGATGTAACACACTAGTCTAGCAATCAACAGCGAGGGAATAGCAATTTAAGAAATCAGCATGTTTTCCATCCAGTGGAGTTATGGTAGAGTCATTTACATGTTCACGACTGCTATGCAATCAGCCAGTCTCTGATTCCTGTATCTAGCAGAAAGGGTATGAAACCAGCATGAAAACAGAGTACACATTACATTACCAAGGGTTCATTCCCTGCCCGTAAAGGCACATTGCCTGATCAGTCAATGTGTTTACTGTTACTGATCATCTGTTTTCCTTTCCATATTGTTGTGATGTTAATGCTATTGGTTTTACTGGAAATTGTGTTGTATTTACAGAAGTGATATAGTTGAAGTAAAAGGCACTTTACGCCCATTCCCAACCCCACCCATCCATGGGTTGCGGAAGCTAATTAGCAGACTGGGAGCATTGCTTTTATTTTCCTTTAGTGTAATAGGCTGGCTGGTGAAGTGCACTTCCGATAGTGTGCAGTCACTTCAATTTGCCTTTAGGTGACTACCTGGCTTGATGGTGGTTTTCTATTTGATTTCATGTAACTCCTTGTCTTGATGAGTGCATTGGTTTTAGTTTGTTTGAGGTAACTGCTTCACATGCTGGTTTCATCACACAGCTGATACCCACCCTGAGAAAGCCAGAGCTGCCCTGTTAGTGGTATCAACACCAGTGCACTTAGGTTCCTTACAGCTCCTTCACTTGAAGTGGGTTACCACCTACCCGTTACTTTTTGTATCCTGCTCGTACCAAGTCGGACCCAGACCAGTCCCCACAGTTGCTCCGGATTAATGGACATTGTCATGTTATCTCAGGCGCGATGTAAAGAGTGAGCTGAGGACTCTTTTGGCTCAAGAACCAACTAGCTGGTGACCCTTGTGGTTGTTTAAAGATTCAAGATCAGCCTGTAACTCAGTCTTGAGCTGGGTCGGTAACCTCGATTACAAAGTGGCTGTGCCAGATGTCCCATTATGACCCCTTTTGCCTGTCTCCCCTTCAGGCGCACAGGGCATAAAACTGGGCGGTTCTCAACCCTGCCAAAAAACTGAGGGGTGACCCTAAGAGCACAGCTGCCATCCTATCAGGGGTGGGATGCTTTGGTGTGCTGGTCTGGTTTTCTGGGTGCATTGGCTCAAGTTTTTTCCCATGTAATTGATTGGGTGTCTTGGTAAGTTGCTTTTATGTGAATGTCTGACTTATGACTGTGCATTCCTTTCAGTGTGCACTTGCTTCAGTTTACTTTTGAGTCACTGTCTAGTTTGCTGGATGTATTGCTTTCATTTTTCTTTCATTAAACTGTTTGACATGCTTGGTGCTTTTATGTTGGTGCCTGCATGCTGAGGTGTACTCTTCTTCAGTTTAAATGTATGTGACTGGCCTGTTGACTAGCACCCTGCTTTCAAAGTGAAGGTTCACAGGTTCACACTTGCTTTAGTTTACTTTTGTATGGTTGACTGCATGCACTGTTTTGCTGGATGCATTGCTTTAAGTTACTACTTGATGCATTGCTTTCAGTTTGCTTTAAAGTAATTGCCTCTCATTTTCCCAAAGCTTTGTGAAGGCTGTTTCCCAACTGCGTGCAACTTCTTCTACTCTTAGAGCTGAGATTTTCATGAAAGTCTTATAGTCTGAATTCAGCACCTGAGCGTAATAGGACGAAATGTATGAAGCTCTGTGGTTATACTGAATAAGCAGGCACCTATGTTATGCCATCTATTAATGTAATAACTGCACTTTCACAATTGCTTTATTAACCTTCCTGCTTTCTCAAATTTGCTTGAAAATGCACGATTTTTCTTCAAAATTTTCTTGGGGGGGGGTTATCCCCCCAAACCACCCTTTTTGGGGTTCGGGCTTGCTCGCTGCGCTCGCTCGCTACGGTGCGGGATGCAAATCACTTTGCGCCCCACCACTTTGAAATGTCACCCACCGCTACTGGCGACGTCACACCCTCGCCTTCTCTGCTGCCCAGTGACGTCATACACTCGCCTTCTCTGCTTCCAGTGATGTCACACCTTCGCCTCCTCTGCTTCTCAGTGACGTCACACCCTCGCCATTCCTGCTGCCCAGTGACATCAAACCCTTGCCTTCTCTGCTTCCAGTGACGTCACACCCTCGCCTTCTCTGCTTCCCAGTGCCGTCACACCCTTGCTTCCTCTGCTTCTCAGTGACGTGACACCCTCGCCATTCCTGCTGCTCAGTGATGTCACACCCTTGCCTTCTCTGCTTCCCAGAGACGTCACACCCTAGTCTTCTCTGCTGCTCAGTGACGTCACACCCTCACCTTCTCTGCTTCCCAGTGACGTCACACCCTCACCTTCTCTGCTGCCCAGTGTCGTCACACCCTCACCATCTCTGATTTCCAGTGAGGTCACACCCTCGCCTTCTGTGCTGCCCAGTAACATCACACCCACGCCTTCTCTGCTTCCCAGTGACATCACACCCTTGCCTTCTCCGCTGCCCAGTGATGTCACACCCTCGCCTTCTCCGGTTCCCAGTGATGTCACACCCTCGCCTTCTCTGTTTCCCAGTGATGTCACACCCTCGCCTTCTCTGCTTCCCAGTGATGTCACACCCTGGTCTTCTCTGCTTCCCAGTGATGTCAAACATTTGCCTTCTCTGCTTCCAGTGACGTCACACCCTCGCCTTCTCTGCTACTAGTGACGTCACACCCTCGCCTTCTCTGCTGCCCAGGGACGTCACACCCTCACCTTCTCTGTTTTCCAGTGACGTCACACCTTTGACCCCTCTGCTTCCCAGTGACGTCACACCCTCACCATTTCTGCTGCCCAGTGACATCACACCCTCGCCTTCTCTGCTTCACAGTGATGTCACACCCTTGCCTTCTCTGCTTCCCAGTAACATCAAACCCTCGCGTTCTCTGGCTCCCAGTGCCGTCACGCCTTTACCTTCTCTTCTTCCCACAGACGTCACACCCTTGCCTTCTCTGCTGCTCAGTGATGTCACACCCTCACCTTCTGTGCTTTCCAGTGACATCACACCCTCGCCTTCTTTGCTGCCCAGTGATGTGACACCCTCACCTTCTCTGTTTCCCAGTGACGTCTCACCCTCGCCTTCTCTGCTGCCCAGCGACGTCACACCCTCACCTTCTCTGCTTCCCAATGACGTCACACCCTCCGCTTTCCTGCTGCCCAGTGACCTCACACACTCGCCTTCTCTGCTTTCGGTGATGTCACACCTTCGCCTTCTCGGCTTCCCAGTGACGTCGCACCCTCGCCATTCCTGCTGCCCAGTGACATCAAACCCTTGCCTTCTCTGTTTCCAGTGACGTCACACCCTCGCCTTCTCTGCTTCCCAGTGCCATCACACCCTTGCCTCCTCTGCTTCTCAGTGACGTCACACCCTTGCCATTCCTGCTGCCCAGTGATGTCACACCCTTGCCTTCTCTGCTGCCCAGAGATGTCACACCCTAGTCTTCTCTGCTTCCCAGTGACGTCACACCCTCACCTTCTCTGCTGCCCAGTGACGTCACACCCTCACCATCTCTGATTCCCAGTGACGTCACACCCTCGCCTTCTCTGCTGCCATGTGATGCCACTCCCTCACCTTCTTTGCTGCCCAGTGACATCACACCCTCGCCTTCTCTGCTTCCAGTGACTTCACACCCTCGCCTTCACTGCTTCCCAGTGACGTCACACCCTCACCTTCTCTGTTTTCCAGTGACGTCCCACCTTCGACCCCTCTGCTTCCCAGTGACGTCACACCCTCGCCATTTCTGCTGCCCAGTGACATCACACCCTCGCCTTCTCTGCTTCCCAGTGATGTCACACCCTTGCCTTCTCTGCTTCCCAGTAACTTCAAACCCTCGCGCTCTCTGGCTCCCAGTGCCGTCACGCCCTTACCTTCTCTTCTTCCCACAGACGTCACACCCTCACCTTCTGTGCTTTCCAGTGACATCACACTCTCGCATTCTTTGCTGCCCAGTGATGTCACACCCTCACCTTCTCTGTTTCCCAGTGACGTCACACCCTCGCCTTCTCCGCTGCCCAGTGACGCCACACCCTCGCCTTTCCTGCTGCCCAGTGACCTCACACACTCACCTTCTCTGCTTCCGGTGATGTCACACCTTCGCATCCTCGGCTTCCCAGTGACGTCACACCCTCGCCATTCCTGCTGCCCAGTGACATCAAACCCTTGCCTTCTCTGTTTCCAGTGACATCACACCCTCGCCTTCTCTGCTTCCCAGTGCCGTCACACCCTTGCCTCCTCTGCTTCTCAGTGACATCACACCCTCACCATTCCTGCTGCCCAGTGATGTCACACCCTTGCCTTCTCTGCTTCCCAGAGACGTCAGACCCTAGTCTTCTCTGCTTCCGAGTGACGTCACACCCTCACCTTCTCTGCTGCCCAGTGACGTCACACCCTCGCCTTCTCTGCTGCCCTGTGACATCACTCCCTCGCCTTCTTTGCTGCCCAGTGACATCACACCCACGCCTTCTCTGCTTCCCAGTGAAGTCACACCCTTGCCTTCTCTATTACCCAGTGATGTCACACCCTCGCCTTCTCTGCTTACCAGTGATGTCACACCCTGGCTTTCTCTGCTTCCCAGTGATGTCAGACATTTGCCTTCTCTGCTTCCAGTGACGTCACACCCTCGCCTTCTCAGCTTCTAGTGACATCACGCCCTCGCATTCTCTGCTGCCCAGGGATGTCACACTCTCACCTTCTCTGTTTTCCAGTGACGTCACATCTTCGACCCCTCTGCTTCCCAGTGACGTCACACCCTCGCCACTTCTGCTGCCCAGTGACCTCACACACTTACCTTCTCTGCTTCCGGTGATGTCACACCTTCGCCTCCTCGGCTTTCCAGTGACGTCACACCCTCGCCCTTCCTGCTGCCCAGTGACATCAAACCCTTGCCTTCTCTGTTTCCAGTGACATCACACTCTCGCCTTCTCTGCTTCCCAGTGCCGTCACACCCTTGCCTCCTCTGCTTCTCAGTGATGTCACACCCTCGCCATTCCTGCTGCCCAGTGATGTCACACCCTTGCCTTCTCTGCTTCCCAGAGACGTCACCCCTAGTCTTCTCTGCTTCCGAGTGACGTCACACCCTCACCTTCTCTGCTGCCCAGTGATGTCACACCCTCGCCTTCTCTGCTGCCCTGTGACGTCACTCCCTCGCCTTCTTTGCTGCCCAGTGACATCACACCCACGCCTTCTCTGCTTCCCAGTGACGTCACACCCTTGCCTTCTCTATTACCCAGTGATGTCACACCCTCGCCTTCTCTGCTTACCAGTGATGTCACACCCTGGCTTTCTCTGCTTCCCAGTGATGTCATACATGTGACTTCTCTGCTTCCAGTGACGTCACACCCTCGCCTTCTCAGCTTCTAGTGACATCACGCCCTCGCATTCTCTGCTGCCCAGGGATGTCACACTCTCACCTTCTCTGTTTTCCAGTGACGTCACATCTTCGACCCCTCTGCTTCCCAGTGACGTCACACCCTCGCCATTTCTGCTGCCCAGTGACCTCACACACTTACCTTCTCTGCTTCCGGTGATGTCAGACCTTCGCCTCCTCGGCTTTCCAGTGAAGTCACACCCTCGCCATTTCTGCTGCCCAGTGACATCACACCCTCGCCTTCTCTGCTTCCAGTGACGTCACACCCTCACCTTCTCTGCTTCCCAGAGACATCACACCCTCGCCTTCTCTGCTGCCGAGTGACCTCACACACTTGCTTTCTCTGCTTCCCAGTGACGTCACACCCTTGCCTTCTTTGTTTCCCAGTGACGTCACACCCTGGCCTTGTCTGCTTCCCAGTGACGTCACAACCTCGCCTTTTCTGCTTCCAGTGACATCACACCCTCGCCTTTTCTGTTTCCAGTGACGTCACACTCCTTGCCTTCTTTGTTTCCCAGTGACGTCACACCCTAGTCTTGTCTGCTTCCCAGTAACGTCACACCCTTGCCTTTTCTGCTTTCAGTGATGTCACACCCTGGCCTTCTCTGTTTCCGAGTGACGTCACACCCTGGCATTCTGTGCTTCCCAGTGACTCCACACTCTGGCCCTCTCTGCTTCCAATGACATCACACCCTCGCCTTCCCTGCTTCCAGTGACTTCACACCCTCGCCTTCTCTGCTGCCCAGTGACGTCACACCCTCGCCTTCTCTGCTTCCAGTGACGTCACACCCTCGCCTTCTCTGCTGCCCAGTGACGTCATACACTCGCCTTCTCTGCTTCCAGTGATGTCACACCATCACCTCCTCTGCTTCCCAGTGACATCACACCCTCGCCATTCCTGCTGCCCAGTGACATCAAACCCTTGCCTTCTGTGCTTCCAGTGACGTCACACCCTCGCCTTCTCTGCTTCCCAGTGCCGTCACACCCTTGCCTCCTCTGCTTCTAAGTGATGTGACACCCTCGCCATTCCTGCTGCTCAGTGATGTCACACCCTTGCCTTCTCTGCTTCCCAGAGACGTCACACCCTAGTCTTCTCTGCTGCTCAGTGACGTCACACCCTCACCTTCTCTGCTTCCCAGTGACGTCACACCCTCACCTTCTCTGCTGCCCAGTGTCGTCACACCCTCACCATCTCTGATTCGCAGTGACGTCACACCCTCGCCTTCTGTGCTGCCCAGTAACATCACACCCACGCCTTCTCTGCTTCCCAGTGACATCACATCCTTGCCTTCTCTGCTGCCCAGTGATGTCACACCCTCGCCTTCTCCGGTTCCCAGTGATGTCACACCCTCGCCTTCTCTGTTTCCCAGTGATGTCACACCCTCGCCTTCTCTGCTTCCCAGTGATGTGTCACCCTGGTCTTCTCTGCTTCCCAGTGATGTCACACATTTGCCTTCTCTGCTTCCAGTGACGTCACACCCTCGCCTTCTCTGCTACTAGTGACGTCACACCCTCGCCTTCTCTGCTGCCCAGGGACGTCACACCCTCACCTTCTCTGTTTTCCAGTGACGTCACACCTTTGACCCCTCTGCTTCCCAGTGACGTCACACCCTCACCATTTCTGCTGCCCAGTGACATCACACCCTCGCCTTCTCTGCTTCACAGTGATGTCACACCCTTGCCTTCTCTGCTTCCCAGTAACATCAAACCCTCGCGTTCTCTGGCTCCCAGTGCCGTCACGCCTTTACCTTCTCTTCTTCCCACAGACGTCACACCCATGCCTTCTCTGCTGCTCGGTGACGTCACACCCTCACCTTCTGTGCTTTCCAGTGACATCGCACCCTCGCCTTTTTTGCTGCCCAGTGATGTCACACCCTCACCTTCTCTGTTTCCCAGTGATGTCACTCCCTCGCCTTCTCTGCTGCCCAGCGACGTCACACCCTCGCCTTCTCTGCTTCCCAATGATGTCACACCCTCCCCTTTCCTGCTGCCCAGTGACCTCACACACTCGCCTTCTCTGCTTCCGGTGATGTCACACCTTCGCCTTCTCGGCTTCCCAGTGACGTCACACCCTCGCCATTCCTGCTGCCCAGTGACTTCAAACCCTTGCCTTCTCTGTTTCCAGTGACGTCACACCCTCGCCTTCTCTGCTTCCCAGTGCCATCACACCCTTGCCTCCTCTGCTTCTCAGTGAAGTCACACCCTTGCCATTCCTGCTGCCCAGTGATGTCACACCCTTGCCATCTCTGCTGCCCAGAGACGTCACACCCTAGTCTTCTCTGCTTCCCAGTGATGTCACACCCTCACATTCTCTGCTGCCCAGTGACGTCACAAACTCACCATCTCTGATTCCCATTGACGTCACACCCTCGCCTTTTCTGCTGCCCTGTGACGTCACTCCCTCACCTTCTTTGCTGCCCAGTGACATCACACCCACGCCTTCTCTGCTTCCCAGTGACGTCACACCCTTGCCTTCTCTTACCCAGTGATGTCACACCCTGGCCTTCTCTGTTTCCCAGTGACGTCACACCCTGGCCTTCTCTGCTTCCCAGTGACTCCACACTCTGGCCCTCTCTGCTTCCAATGACATCACACCCTCGCCTTCTCTGCTTCCAGTGACTTCACACCCTCGCCTTCTCTGCTTCCCAGTGACGTCACACCCTCACCATCTCTGCTTCCAGTGACGTCACACCCTCGCCTTCTCTGCTGCCCAGTGACATCACACACTCACCTTCTCTGCTTCCAGTGATGTCACAACTTCGCCTCCTCTGCTTCCCAGTGACGTCACACCCTCACCATTCCTGCTGCCCAGTGACATCAAACCCTTGCCTTCTCTGCTTCCAGTGACGACACACCCTCGCCTTCTCTGCTTCCCAGTGTCGTCACACCCTTGCCTCCTCTGCTTCTCAGTGACGTCACACCCTCGCCATTCCTGCTGCTCAGTGATGTCATACCCTTGCCTTCTCTGCTTCCCAGAGACGTCACACCCTCACCTTCTCTGCTGCCCAGTGTCGTCACACCCTCACGATCTCTGATTTCCAGTGACGACACACCCTCGCCTTCTCTGCTGCTCAGTGACGTCACACCCTCACCTTCTCTGCTTCCCAGTGACGTCACACCCTCACCTTCTCTGCTGCCCAGTGTCGTCACACCCTCACGATCTCTGATTTCCAGTGATGTCACACCCTTGCCTTCTCTGCTTCCCAGTAACATCAAACCCTCGCGTTCTCTGGCTCCCAGTGCCGTCACGCCCTTACCTTCTCCTCTTCCCACAGACGTCACACCCTTGCCTTCTCTGCTGCTCAGTGACGTCACACCCTCACCTTCTGTGCTTTCCAGTGACATCACACTCTCGCCTTCTTTGCTGCCCAGTGATGTCACACCCTCACCTTCTCTGTTTCCCAGTGACGTCACACCCTCGCCTTCTCTGCTGCCCAGTGATGTCACACCCTCCCCTTTCCTGCTGCCCAGTGACCTCACACACTCACCTTCTCTGCTTCCGGTGATGTCACACCTTCGCCTCCTCGGCTTCCCAGTGACGTCACACCCTCGCCATTCCTGCTGCCCAGTGACATCAAACCCTGGCCTCCTCTGTTTCTCAGTGACGTCACACCCTTGCCATTCCTGCTGCCTAGTGATGTCTCACCCTTGCCTTCTCTGCTGCCCAGAGATGTCACACCCTAGTCTTCTCTGCTTCCCAGTGATGTCACACCCTCACCTTCTCTGCTGCCCAGTGACATTACACCATCACCATCTCTGATTCCCAGTGACGTCACACCCTCGCCTTCTCTGCTGCCCTGTGACGTCACTCCCTCACCTTCTTTGCTGTCCAGTGACATCACACCCACGCCTTCTGTGCTTCCCAGTGACGTCACACCCTTGCCTTCTCTGTTACCCAGTGATGTCACACCCTTGCCTCCTCTGCTTCTCAGTGACGTCACACCCTCGCCATTCCTGCTGCTCAGTGATGTCACACCCTTGCCTTCTCTGCTTCCCAGAGATGTCACACCCTAGTCTTCTCTGCTTCCCAGTGACGTCACACCCTCACCTTCTCTGCTGCCCAGTGACGTCACACCCTCACCATCTCTGATTCCCAGTGACGTCACACCCTCGCCTTGTCTGCTGCCCTGTGACGTCACTCCCTCGCCTTCTCTGCTGCCCTGTGACATCACTCCCTTGCCTTCTTTGCTGCCCAGTGACATCACACCCACGCCTTCTGTGCTTCCCAGTGACGTCACACCCTTGCCTTCTATGCTACCCAGTGCCGTCACATCCTTGCCTCCTCTGCTTCTCAGTGACGTCACACCCTCGCCATTCCTGCTGCTCAGTGATGTCACACCCTTGCCTTCTCTGCTTCCCAGAGACGTCACACCCTAGTCTTCTCTGCTGCTCAGTGACGTCACACCCTCACCTTCTCTGCTTCCCAGTGACGTCACACCCTCACCTTCTCCGCTGCCCAGTGTCATCACACCCTCACCGTCTCTGATTCCCAGTGACGTCACACCCTCGCCTTCTGTGCTGCCCAGTAACATCACACCCACGCCTTCTCTGCTTCCCAGTGACATCACATCCTTGCCTTCTCTGCTGCCCAGTGATGTCACACCCTCGCCTTCTCCGGTTCCCAGTGATGTCACTCCCTCGCCTTCTCTGTTTCCCAGTGATGTCACAACCTCGCCTTCTCTGCTTCCAAGTGATGTCACACCCTGGTCTTCTCTGCTTCCCAGTGATGTCACACATTTGCCTTCTCTGCTTCCAGTGACGTCACACCCTTGCCTTCTCTGCTACTAGTGACGTCACACCCTCGCCTTCTTTGCTGCCCAGGGACGTCACACCCTCACCTTCTCTGTTTTCCAGTGACATCACACCTTTGACCCCTCTGCTTCCCAGTGACGTCACACCCTCACCATTTCTGCTGCCCAGTGACATCACACCCTCGCCTTCTCTGCTTCACAGTGATGTCACACCCTTGCCTTCTCTGCTTCCCAGTAACATCAAACCCTCGCGTTCTCTGGCTCCCAGTGCCGTCACGCCTTTACCTTCTCTTCTTCCCACAGAGGTCACACCCTTGCCTTCTCTGCTGCTCAGTGACGTCACACCCTCACCTTCTGTGCTTTCCAGTGACATCACACCCTCGCCTTTTTTGCTGCCCAGTGATGTCACACCCTCACCTTCTCTGTTTCCCAGTGACGTCACACCCTCGCCTTCTCGGCTTCCCAGTGACGTCACACCCTCGCCATTCCTGCTGCCCAGTGACATCAAACCCTTGCCTTCTCTGTTTCCAGTGACGTCACACCCTCGCCTTCTCTGCTTCCCAATGACGTCACACCCTCCCCTTTCCTGCTGCCCAGTGACCTCACACACTCGCCTTCTCTGCTTCCGGTGATGTCACACCTTCGCCTTCTCGGCTTCCCAGTGACGTCACACCCTCGCCATTCCTGCTGCCCAGTGACATCAAACCCTTGCCTTCTCTGTTTCCAGTGACGTCACACCCTCGCCTTCTCTGCTTCCCAGTGCCATCACACCCTTGCCTCCTCTGCTTCTCAGTGACGTCACACCCTTGCCATTCCTGCTGCCCAGTGATGTCACACCCTTGCCATCTCTGCTGCCCAGAGACGTCACACCCTAGTCTTCTCTGCTTCCCAGTGACGTCACACCCTCACATTCTCTGCTGCCCAGTGACGTCACAACCTCACCATCTCTGATTCCCAGTGACGTCACACCCTCGCCTTCTCTGCTGCCCTGTGATGTCACTCCCTCACCTTCTTTGCTGCCCAGTGACATCACACCCACGCCTTCTCTGCTTCCCAGTGACGTCACACCCTTGCCTTCTCTTACCCAGTGATGTCACACCCAGGCCTTCTCTGTTTTCCAGTGACGTCACACCCTGGCCTTCTCTGCTTCCCAGTGACTCCACACTCTGGCCCTCTCTGCTTCCAATGACATCACACCCTCGCCTTCTCTGCTTCCAGTGACTTCACACCCTCGCCTTCTCTGCTTCCCAGCGACGTCACACCCTCGCCTTCTCTGCTTCCAGTGACGTCACACCCTCGCCTTCTCTGCTGCCCAGTGACATCACACACTCACCTTCTCTGCTTCCAGTGATGTCACAACTTCGCCTCCTCTGCTTCCCAGTGACGTCACACCCTCACCATTCCTGCTGCCCAGTGACATCAAACCCTTGCCTTCTCTGCTTCCAGTGACGACACACCCTCGCCTTCTCTGCTTCCCAGTGTCGTCACACCCTTGCCTCCTCTGCTTCTCAGTGACGTCACACCCTCGCCATTCCTGCTGCTCAGTAATGTCATACCCTTGCCTTCTCTGCTTCCCAGAGACGTCACACCCTCACCTTCTCTGCTGCCCAGTGTCGTCACACCCTCACGATCTCTGATTTCCAGTGACGTCACACCCTCGCCTTCTGTGCTGCCCAGTGACATCACACACACGCCTTCTCTGCTTCCCAGTGACGTCACACCCTTGCCTTCTCTGCTGCCCAGTGATGTCACAACCTCGCCTTCTCCGGTTCCCAGTGATGTCACACCCTCGCCTTCTCTGTTTCCCAGTGATGTCACACCCTCGCCTTCTCTGCTTCCCAGTGATGTCACACCCTGGTCTTCTCTGCTTCCCAGTGATGTCACACATTTGCCTTCTCTACTTCCAGTGACGTCACACCCTCGCCTTCTATGCTACTAGTGACGTCACACCCTCGCCTTCTCTGCAGCCCAGGGACGTCACACCCTCACCTTCTCTGTTTTCCAGTGACGTCACACCTTTGACCCCTCTGCTTCCCAGTGACGTCACACCCTCACCATTTCTACTGCCCAGTGACATCACACCCTCGCCTTCTCTGCTTCCCAGTGATGTCACACCCTTGCCTTCTCTGCTTCCCAGTAACATCAAACCCTCGCGTTCTCTGGCTCCCAGTGCTGTCACGCCCTTACCTTCTCCTCTTCCCACAGATGTCACACCCTTGCCTTCTCTGCTTCCCAGTAACATCAAACCCTCGCGTTCTCTGGCTCCCAGTGCCGTCACGCCCTTACCTTCTCCTCTTCCCACAGACGTCACACCCTCGCCTTCTCTGCTGCCCAGTGATGTCACACCCTCCCCTTTCCTGCTGCCCAGTGACCTCACACACTCGCCTTCTCTGCTTCCGGTGATGTCACACCTTCGCCTCCTCGGCTTCCCAGTGACGTCACACCCTCGCCATTCCTGCTGCCCAGTGACATCAAACCCTTGCCTCCTCTGTTTCTCAGTGACGTCACACCCTTTCCATTCCTGCTGCCCAGTGATGTCACACCCTTGCCTTCTCTGCTGCCCAGAGACGTCACACCCTAGTCTTCTCTGCTTCCCAGTGATGTCACACCCTCACCTTCTCTGCTGCCCAGTGACATTACACCTTCACCATCTCTGATTCCCAGTGACGTCACACCCTCGCCTTCTCTGCTGCCCTGTGACGTCACTCCCTCACCTTCTTTGCTGTCCAGTGACATCACACCCACGCCTTCTGTGCTTCCCAGTGACGTCACACCCTTGCCTTCTCTGTTACCCAGTGATGTCACACCCTTGCCTCCTCTGCTTCTCAGTGACGTCACACCCTCGCCATTCCTGCTGCTCAGTGATGTCACACCCTTGCCTTCTCTGCTTCCCAGAGATGTCACACCCTAGTCTTCTCTGCTTCCCAGTGATGTCACACCCTCACCTTCTCTGCTGCCCAGTGACGTCACACCCTCACCATCTCTGATTCCCAGTGACGTCACACCCTCGCCTTGTCTGCTGCCCTGTGACGTCACTCCCTCGCCTTCTCTGCTGCCCTGTGACATCACTCCCTTGCCTTCTTTGCTGCCCAGTGACATCACACCCACGCCTTCTGTGCTTCCCAGTGACGTCACACCCTTGCCTTCTCTGTTACCCAGTGCCGTCACACCCTTGCCTCCTCTGCTTCTCAGTGACGTCACACCCTCGCCATTCCTGCTGCTCAGTGATGTCACACCCTTGCCTTCTCTGCTTCCAAGAGACGTCACACCCTAGTCTTCTCTGCTGCTCAGTGACGTCACACCCTCACCTTCTCTGCTTCCCAGTGACGTCACACCCTCACCTTCTCCGCTGCCCAGTGTCATCACACCCTCACCATCTCTGATTCCCAGTGACGTCACACCCTCGCCTTCTGTGCTGCCCAGTAACATCACACCCACGCCTTCTCTGCTTCCCAGTGACATCACATCCTTGCCTTCTCTGCTGCCCAGTGATGTCACACCCTCTCCTTCTCCGGTTCCCAGTGATGTCACACCCTCGCCTTCTCTGTTTCCCAGTGATGTCACACCCTCGCCTTCTCTGCTTCCTAGTGATATCACACCCTGGTCTTCTCTGCTTCCCAGTGATGTCACACATTTGCCTTCTCTGCTTCCAGTGACGTCACACCCTTGCCTTCTCTGCTACTAGTGACGTCACACCCTCGCCTTCTTTCCTGCCCAGGGACGTCACACCCTCACCTTCTCTGTTTTCCAGTGACGTCACACCTTTGACCCCTCTGCTTCCCAGTGACGTCACACCCTCACCATTTCTGCTGCCCAGTGACATCACACCCTCGCCTTCTCTGCTTCACAGTGATGTCACACCCTTGCCTTCTCTGCTTCCCAGTAACATCAAACCCTCGCGATCTCTGGCTCCCAGTGCCGTCACGCCTTTACCTACTCTTCTTCCCACAGACGTCACACCCTTGCCTTCTCTGCTGCTCAGTGACGTCACACCCTCACCTTCTGTGCTTTCCAGTGACATCACACCCTCGCCTTTTTTGCTGCCCAGTGATGTCACACCCTCACCTTCTCTGTTTCCCAGTGACGTCACACCCTCGCCTTCTCTGCTGCCCAGCGACGTCACACCCTCGCCTTCTCTGCTTCCCAATGACGTCACACCCTCCCCTTTCCTGCTGCCCAGTGACCTCACACACTCGCCTTCTCTGCTTCCGGTGATGTCACACCTTCGCCTTCTCGGCTTCCCAGTGACGTCACACCCTCGCCATTCCTGCTGCCCAGTGACATCAAACCCTTGCCTTCTCTGTTTCCAGTGACGTCACACCCTCGCCTTCTCTGCTTCCCAGTGCCATCACACCCTTGCCTCCTCTGCTTCTCAGTGACGTCACACCCTTGCCATTCCTGCTGCCCAGTGATGTCACACCCTTGCCATCTCTGCTGCCCAGAGACGTCACACCCTAGTCTTCTCTGCTTCCCAGTGACGTCACACCCTCACATTCTCTACTGCCCAGGTACGTCACAACCTCACCATCTCTGATTCCCAGTGACGTCACACCCTCGCCTTCTCTGCTGCCCTGTGACGTCACTCCCTCACCTTCTTTGCTGCCCAGTGACATCACACCCACGCCTTCTCTGCTTCCCAGTGACGTCACACCCTTGCCTTCTCTTACCCAGTGATGTCACACCCTGGCCTTCTCTGTTTTCCAGTTACGTCACACCCTGGCCTTCTCTGCTTCCTAGTGACTCCACACTCTGGCCCTCTCTGCTTCCAATGACATCACACCCTCGCCTTCTCTGCTTCCAGTGACTTCACACCCTCGCCTTCTCTGTTTCCCAGTGACGTCACACCCTCGCCTTATCTGCTTCCAGTGACGTCACACCCTCGCCTTTTCTGCTGCCCAGTGACATCACACACTCACCTTCTCTGCTTCCAGTGATGTCACAACTTCGCCTCCTCTGCTTCCCAGTGACGTCACACCCTCACCATTCCTGCTGCCCAGTGACATCAAACCCTTGCCTTCTCTGCTTCCAGTGACGACACACCCTCGCCTTCTCTGCTTCCCAGTGTCGTCACACCCTTGCCTCCTCTGCTTCTCAGTGACGTCACACCCTCGCCATTCCTGCTGCTCAGTGATGTCATACCCTTGCCTTCTCTGCTTCCCAGAGACGTCACATCCTCACCTTCTCTGCTGCCCAGTGTCGTCACACCCTCACGATCTCTGATTTCCAGTGACGACACACCCTCGCCTTCTCTGCTGCTCAGTGACGTCACACCCTCACCTTCTCTGCTTCCCAGTGACGTCACACCCTCACCTTCTCTGCTGCCCAGTGTCGTCACACCCTCACGATCTCTGATTTCCCGTGACGTCACACCCTCGCCTTCTGTGCTGCCCAGTGACATCATACACACGCCTTCTCTGCTTCCCAGTGACGTCACACCCTTGCCTTCTCTGCTGCCCAGTGATGTCACACCCTCGCCTTCTCCGGTTCCCAGTGATGTCACACCCTCGCCTTCTCTGTTTCCCAGTGATGTCACACCCTCGCCTTCTCTGCTTCCCAGTGATGTCACACCCTGGTCTTCTCTTCTTCCCAGTGATGTCACACATTTGCCTTCTCTGCTTCCAGTGACGTCACACCCTCGCCTTCTATGCTACTAGTGACGTCACACCCTTGCCTTCTCTGCAGCCCAGGGACGTCACACCCTCACCTTCTCTGTTTTCCAGTGACGTCACACATTTGACCCCTCTGCTTCCCAGTGACGTCACACCCTCACCATTTCTACTGCCCAGTGACATCACACCCTCGCCTTCTCTGCTTCCCAGTGATGTCACACCCTTGCCTTCTCTGCTTCCCAGTAACATCAAACCCTCGCGTTCTCTGGCTCCCAGTGCCGTCACGCCCTTACCTTCTCCTCTTCCCACAGACGTCACACCCTTGCCTTCTCTGCTGCTCAGTGACGTCACACCCTCACCTTCTGTGCTTTCCAGTGACATCACACTCTCGCCTCCTTTGCTGCCCAGTGATGTCACACCCTCACCTTCTCTGTTTCCCAGTGACGTCACACCCTCGCCTTCTCTGCTGCCCAGTGATGTCACACCCTCGCCTTCTCTGCTTCCCAATGATGTCACACCCTCCCCTTTCCTGCTGCCCAGTGACCTCACACACTCGCCTTCTCTGCTTCCGGTGATGTCACACCTTCGCCTCCTCGGCTTCCCAGTGACGTCACACCCTCGCCATTCCTGCTGCCCAGTGACATCAAACCCTTGCCTCCTCTGTTTCTCAGTGACATCACACCCTTGCCATTCCTGCTGCCTAGTGATGTCACACCCTTGCCTTCTCTGCTGCCCAGAGACGTCACACCCTAGTCTTCTCTGCTTCCCAGTGACGTCACACCCTCACCTTCTCTGCTGCCCAGTGACATTACACCATCACCATCTCTGATTCCCAGTGACGTCACACCCTCGCCTTCTCTGCTGCCCTGTGGCGTCACTCCCTCACCTTCTGTGCTGTCCAGTGACATCACACCCACGCCTTCTGTGCTTCCCAGTGACGTCACACCCTTGCCTTCTCTGTTACCCAGTGATGTCACACCCTTGCCTCCTCTGCTTCTCAGTGACGTCACACCCTCGCCATTCCTGCTGCTCAGTGATGTCACACCCTTGCCTTCTCTGCTTCCCAGAGATGTCACACCCTAGTCTTCTCTGCTTCCCAGTGACGTCACACCCTCACCTTCTCTGCTGCCCAGTGACGTCACACCCTCACCATCTCTGATTCCCAGTGACGTCACACCCTCGCCTTGTCTGCTGCCCTGTGACGTCACTCCCTCGCCTTCTCTGCTGCCCTGTGACATCACTCCCTTGCCTTCTTTGCTGCCCAGTGACATCACACCCACGCCTTCTGTGCTTCCCAGTGACGTCACACCCTTGCCTTCTCTGTTACCCAGTGCCGTCACACCCTTCCCTCCTCTGCTTCTCAGTGACGTCACACCCTCGCCATTCCTGCTGCTCAGTGATGTCACACCCTTGCCTTCTCTGCTTCCCAGAGACGTCACACCCTAGTCTTCTCTGCTGCTCAGTGACGTCACACCCTCACCTTCTCTGCTTCCCAGTGACGTCACACCCTCACCTTCTCCGCTGCCCAGTGTCCTCACACCCTCACCATCTCTGATTCCCAGTGACGTCACACCCTCGCCTTCTGTGCTGCCCAGTGACATCACACCCAAGCCTTCTCTGCTTCCCAGTGACATCACACCCTTACCTTCTCTGCTGCCCAGTGATGTCACACCCTCGCCTTCTCCGGGTCCCAGTGATGTCCCACCCTCGCCTTCTCTGTTTCCCAGTGATGTCACACCCTCGCCTTCTCTGCTGCCCAGTGACGTCACACCCTCACCATCTCTGATTCCCAGTGACGTCACACCCTCGCCTTGTCTGCTGCCCTGTGACGTCACTCCCTCGCCTTCTCTGCTGCCCTGTGACATCACTCCCTTGCCTTCTTTGCTGCCCAGTGACATCACACCCACGCCTTCTGTGCTTCCCAGTGACGTCACACCCTTGCCTTCTCTGTTACCAAGTGCCGTCACACCCTTCCCTCCTCTGCTTCTCAGTGACGTCACACCCTCGCCATTCCTGCTGCTCAGTGATGTCACACCCTTGCCTTCTCTGCTTCCCAGAGACGTCACACCCTAGTCTTCTCTGCTGCTCAGTGACGTCACACCCTCACCTTCTCTGCTTCCCAGTGACGTCACACCCTCACCTTCTCCGCTGCCCAGTGTCCTCACACCCTCACCATCTCTGATTCCCAGTGACGTCACACCCTCGCCTTCTGTGCTGCCCAGTGACATCACACCCAAGCCTTCTCTGCTTCCCAGTGACATCACACCCTTACCTTCTCTGCTGCCCAGTGATGTCACACCCTCGCCTTCTCCAGGTCCCAGTGATGTCCCACCCTCGCCTTCTCTGTTTCCCAGTGATGTCACACCCTCGCCTTCTCTGCTTCCCAGTGATGTCACACCCTGGTCTTCTCTGATTCCCAGTGATGTCACACATTTGCCTTCTCTGCTTCCAGTGACGTCACACCCTCGCCTTCTCTGCTACTAGTGACGTCACACCCTCGCCTTCTCTGCTGCCCAGGGACGTCACACCCTCACCTTCTCTGTTTTCCAGTGACGTCACACCTTTGGCCCCTTTGCTTCCTAGTGACGTCACACCCTCACCATTTCTGCTGCCTAGTGACATCGCACCCTCGCCTTCTCTGCTTCACAGTGATGTCACACCCTTGCCTTCTCTGCTTCCCAGTAACATCAAACCCTTGCGTTCTCTGGCTCCCAGTGCGGTCATGCCTTTACCTTCTCTTCTTCCCACAGACGTCACACCCTTGCCTTCTCTGCTGCTCAGTGACGTCACACCCTCACCTACTGTGCTATCCAGTGACATCACACCCTCGCCTTCTCTGCTTCCCAGTGATGTCACACCCTTGCCTTCTCTGCTTCCCAGTAACATCAATCCCTCGCGTTCTCTGGCTCCCAGTGCCGTCACGCCCTTACCTTCTCTTCTTACCACAGACGTCACACCCTTGCCTTCTCTCCTGCTCAGTGACGTCACACCCTCACCTTCTGTGCTTTCCAGTGACATCACACCCTCGCCTTCTTTGCTGCCCAGTGATGTCACACCCTCACCTTCTCTGTTTCCCAGTGACGTCACACCCTCGCCTTCTCTGCTTCCGGTGATGTCACACCTTCGCCTCCTCAGCTTCCCAGTGACGTCACACCCTCGCCATTCCTGCTGCCCAGTGACATCAAACCCTTGCCTTCTCTGTTTCCAGTGATGTCACACCCTCGCCTTCTCTGCTTCCCAGTGCCGTCACACCCTTGCCTCCTCTGCTTCTCAGTGACGTCACACCCTTGCCATTCCTGCTGCCCAGTGATGTCACACCGTTGCCTTCTCTGCTGCCCAGAGACGTCACACCCTAGTCTTCTCTGCTTCCCAGTGATGTCACACCCTCACCTTCTCTGCTGCCCAGTGACGTTACACCCTCACCATCTCTGATTCCCAGTGACGTCACACCCAAGCCTTCTCTGCTTCCCAGTGACATCACACCCTTGCCTTCTCTGCTGCCCAGTGATATCACACCCTCGCCTTCTCCGGGTCCCAGTGATGTCACACCCTCGCCTTCTCTGTTTCCCAGTGATGTCACACCCTCGCCTTCTCTGCTTCCCAGTGATGTCACACCCTGGTCTTCTCTGCTTCCCACTGATGTCACACATTTGCCTTCTCTGCTTCCAGTGACGTCACACCCTCGCCTTCTCTGCTACTAGTGACGTCACACCCTCGCCTTCTCTGTTACCCAGGGACGTCACACCCTCACCTTCTCTGTTTTCCAGTGACGTCACACCTTTGACCCCTCTGCTTCCCAGTGACGTCACACCCTCACCATTTCTGCTGCCTAGTGACATCACACCCTCGCCTTCTCTGCTTCACAGTGATGTCACACCCTTGCCTTCTCTGCTTCCCAGTAACATCAAACCCTTGCGTTCTCTGGCTCCCAGTGCCGTCACGCCTTTACCTTCTCTTCTTCCCACAAACGTCACACCCTCGCCTTCTCTGCTTCCGGTGATGTCACACCTTCGCCTCCTCGGCTTCCCAGTGACGTCACACCCTCGCCATTCCTGCTGCCCAGTGACATCAAACCCTTGCCTTCTCTGTTTCCAGTGATGTCACACCCTCGCCTTCTCTGCTTCCCAGTGCCGTCACACCCTTGCCTCCTCTGCTTCTCAGTGACGTCACACCCTTGCCATTCCTGCTGCCCAGTGATGTCACACCCTTGCCTTATCTGCTGCCCAGAGACATCACACCCTAGTCTTCTCTGCTTCCCAGTGATGTCACACCCTCACCTTCTCTGCTGCCCAGTGACGTCACACCCTCACCATCTCTGATTCCCAGTGAAGTCACACCCAAGCCTTCTCTGCTTCCCAGTGACATCACACCCTTGCCTTCTCTGCTGCCCAGTGATGTCACACCCTTGCCTTCTCCGGGTCCCAGTGATGTCACACCCTCGCCTTCTCTATTTCCCAGTGATGTCACACCCTCGCCTTCTCTGCTTCCCAGTGATGTCACACCCTGGTCTTCTCTGCTTCCCACTGATGTCACACATTTGCCTTCTCTGCTTCCAGTGACGTCAACCCTCGCCTTCTCTGCTACTAGTGACGTCACACCCTCGCCTTCTCTGCTACCCAGGGACGTCACACCCTCACCTTCTCTGTTTTCCAGTGACGTCACACCTTTGACCCCTCTGCTTCCCAGTGACGTCACACCCTCACCATTTCTGCTGCCTAGTGACATCACACCCTCGCTGTAGGAAGGTGGCTACCTGACTATGGTTACCCCAGATTTTTTGCCTTGTGTTTAGCTGGTTTTCGACTTAGTTGGCCTGGTTCCCTGCTAATCAGGGCCCCAGGCTATCTGCTCTCTCTGTAAAATGGATTCCATGTACCCTAGGTGCATAACTAGATTGGCTTGGGTCACCTTATCAGCCCCTGTACAGAGCACTATAGGTGCCCAGGGCATAGGTGCATCCAAGGCCTACCAGGGGCTGCAGCATATCTTTTGCCACCCCTGGCTGGCTATCTAAAATTGACACAACTGGCTGATCACTCAGCTGGGGCAAGGTGGTGTAATCACCCCTTGCTTAGATATAGTATGCCTATATCTAAACCTATCTGGACACATATAAACCTGTGAGCCACTCCTATGGCAGGCCTTAACAATCCTGAAGGCAGAGTGCGTGGTTTAATGTGAGATGGTGCTCTAGCATGAGCTGAGCCTGTCTGCAGCTGTCGGGACCAATTCCCTTAGCTGTTCCGGGATAAT
This sequence comes from Lissotriton vulgaris, assembly GCF_964263255.1. Taxonomy (NCBI): domain Eukaryota; kingdom Metazoa; phylum Chordata; class Amphibia; order Caudata; family Salamandridae; genus Lissotriton; species Lissotriton vulgaris. Next base: position 1,350,894 of record NW_028250131.1, read on the forward strand.
GCCAAACCATATACTATTAAGTGCATTATAATCCTCGCGGTTATATGTCAACTTTGGTTTGGCTTTATCAAAACATGTCGTGTAAGGTGTCATACGATTTGGAATACTACCCCCTCGCCAGTCCTGGCGACGGGGGTAGCATTCCGCCCCTCTAGAGGGGACGACATGTTACTTTTGCTAAAACGCGGTTGATTTTTAAAAGAGCCTCAGATCCACAAAATGGATGCTTCTGCCACAGACACATGTCTGACCTCCTGCTGCTGACCGAAACTCAGCAGAGGAGGCCTGGACAAAGGATTTCCTGTCACAGGGAGGTGTGACACCACCCCAGACAGGAGATAGTGGATTGTAGCAGGGAGGTTTGAATGAAACCAGACAGTGCCTGGGGAGCACAAGGCTTCCCCTTGCATAATCCGGTCAAACCGGTTCTGGGGCAGCCCAGCCCCAGCTCCAGTGAGACCTGGACAAAGGAAAGGGGGTGTAACCACCCCCCTTCCTGGTCCCACCCATAGGGGAGGGGACCTAGCAGGAGATCCACCCCTCAGATTGGAATAAGAGGGGGAGCAGTGCCAATGCAACTCAGATCATCCTGAAGAAACATAAGAAACGAATTCTGGACCCTTCGACTTTCTACACGACGTGAGAAGACTGAAGAATCTCCCTTGTGGTCAAGGAGTGACCACCCTGTGCAAACAGGCACCATCCAGCCCTCGACCCTTGCTTTGTTGCAGTTCCCGCCGGAACTCGAGCGACAGAGATCGACGAGATCAAGCTTGCCTGCCTTCTACCTGCCCGATCCACAGTCCCTGCAGAGCTGAGACCCGTGGAGGCGACCGGAAGCGTGGGGCACGCCATCTTGAAAAGGCCACGAGACGCTGACCGTGCAGCCCACGAGTGATCCTCGAAGCTGTACACCGGGGTTTGAGAAGCCCCAGCCCCGAGCTCCACTTGCACCAAAGCTCACCCCTCCACACTCGACGAGTGCTGCGTGGGGCCCTTCTGCTTGTGTGCGCTCGACGCGTTGGCCCGGTCACTTGCCAGCTGGCTTGTGGCCCCTGTGCCGACGAAACTTGAAATACGACTCGCTTTTCTGGTTGCTCCAGATCTGCACCAGCTCCTGTGAAAAGGAGCACCCACTCTGACCCTCCTGGTTCGAGTGATAAGCAATCTCCCGGTTCCGCGTGGATTGCTTTTGCCAAGTGCTGTTTGCTGCAATCTTGAAGCCGACGGTGCTGACGGCGAGAGCCTACGTGGGACAGATCGTGACCTGCTCCTGGACGTCGCAGATGCCCCAGAGCCCACGTGACAGCGGAGAGAAGCCTATCGACAACCGCCTGATTGCGCCCGACATTGCCTGGTTCCGTCCTGGTTCCACCCTGGTCACTGCTGAGTGACCCAGACTCTGTCCCCTCTGCTTTCAGGTACTTTTCTATTTCGATCCACCCTTGGATCGCACCGGACACTTCTGCTTCCCAGCGCCTGCAGCTGCAACAGCTTCAAGCACCAAGAACCTGCGTGACAGAACCCAACGCCACTTCGACCCTGTGCACCCACGGCCTGTGGGTGAGGTAACATTGCAACGCCGGTGTCTATACACTGGTACACACCTCTAGGGTCTGTGACTAAAGTTTTGTGTTCCTAGGTTCAGCGGAAGTATCTTTTAATTCACTTTAACTGACTTTTACGCACCATTGACAGTGCATTGGTGCGCGCCGCACTTTCCGTGCTGCACCCGTCTCCTGTGGGCTACTCCCGACTTCATCATTGCTAGTCCTGACTGCTCCCAGCGAATCTCTAGGCCCTAGGCCTAACCATTGTTCAATAAGTGTTACTTATACCATTTTTTTAGTATATGGTCTGAGTGGCCACCCGCCCTCATCCATAATTGTGCAACTTTATATGTGTAACAGTGCTTTTGATTTAACGCTTGTGCCCCTTTCCTCATAAAGAGTACTGGGGAGTAATTTAGAAATAAATACATATATTTTTATAATATATACTTGTGTGGTGTCCTTTCATTTGATTACAGGATTGTATGTGGTAAAACAGCTCGCTTAACACGACCTCTTAAGTTAAGCCTTTAAGGCTGCTTAGTCCATGCTACCACTAGGATAGCTTGTCTAACAAGGTTGACTTACAACCTGACATCTTTGGGGTTTGTTTGGACTGATACCAAGTGGTTCCAGAATTGGAAACACTACATATCAGGCCAACTTCTCACACTCGCCTTCTCTGCTTCACAGTGATGTCACACCCTTGCCTTCTCTGCTTCCCAGTAACATCAAACCCTCGCGTTCTCTGGCTCCCAGTGCCGTCACGCCTTTACCTTCTCTTCTTCCCACAAACATCACACCCTTGCCTTCTCTGCTGCTCAGTGACCTCACCTTCTGTGCTTTCCAGTGACATCACACCCTCGCCTTCTTTGCTGCCCAGTGATGTCACACCCTCACCTTCTCTGTTTCCCAGTGACGTCACACCCTCGTCTTCTCTGCTTCCCAATGTCGTCACACCCTCCCCTTTCCTGCTGCCCAGTGACCTCACACCCTCGCCTTCTCTGCTTCCCAGTGCCGTCACACCCTTGCCTCCTCTGCTTCTCAGTGACGTCACCCCCTTGCCATTCCTGCTGCCCAGTGATGTCACACCCTTGCCTTCTCTGCTGCCCAGAGACGTCACACCCTAGTCTTCTCTGCTTCCCAGTACCGTCACACCCTCACCTTCTCCGCTGCCCAGTGTCCTCACACCCTCACCATCTCTGTTTCCCAGTGACGTCACACCCTCGCCTTCTGTGCTGCTCAGTGACATCAAACCCAAGCCTTCTCTGCTTCCCAGTGACATCACACCCTTACCTTCTCTGCTGCCCAGTGATGTCACACCTTCGCCTTCTCCGGGTCCCAGTGATGTCCCACCCTCGCCTTCTCTGTTTCCCAGTGATGTCACACCCTCGCTGTGAGAAGTTGGCCTGATATGGAGTGTTTCCAATTCTGGAACCACTTGGTATCAGTCCAAACAAACCCCAAAGATGTCTGGTTGTAAGTCAACCTTGTTAGACAAGCTATCCTAGTGGTAGCATGGACTAAGCAGCCTTAAAGGCTTAACTTAAGAGGTCGTGTTAAGCGAGCTGTTTTACCACATACAATCCTGTAATCAAATGAAAGGACACCACACAAGTATATATTATAAAAATATATGTATTTATTTCTAAATTACTCCCCAGTACTCTTTATGAGGAAAGGGGCACAAGCGTTAAATCAAAAGCACTGTTACACATATAAAGTTGCACAATTATGGATGAGGGCGGGTGGCCACTCAGACCATATACTAAAAAAGTGGTATAAGTAACACTTATCGAACAATGGTTAGGCCTAGGGCCTAGAAATTCGCTGGGAGCAGTCAGGACTAGCAATGATGAAGTCGGGAGTAGCCCACAGGAGACGGGTGCAGCATGGAAAGTGCGGCGCGCACCAATGCACTGTCAATGGTGCGTAAAAGTCAGTTAAAGTGAATTAAATGATACTTCCGCTGAACCTAGGAACACAAAACTTTAGACACAGACCCTAGAGGTGTGTACCAGTGTGGGAACACCGGCGTTGCAATGTTACCTCACCCACAGGCCGTGGGTGCACAGGGTCGAAGTGGCGTCGGGTTCTGTCACGCAGGTTCTTGGTGCTTGAAGCTGTTGCAGCTGCAGGCGCTGTGAAGCAGAAGTGTCCGGTGCGATCCAAGGGTGGATCGAAATAGAAAAGTACCTGAAAGCAGAGGGGACAGAGTCTGGGTCACTCAGCAGTGACCAGGGTGGAACCAGGACGGAACCAGGCAATGTCGGGCGCAATCAGGCGGTTGTCGATAGGCTTCTCTCCGCTGTCACGTGGGCTCTGGGGCATCTGCGACGTCCAGGAGCAGGTCACGATCTGTCCCACGTAGGCTCTCGCCGTCAGCACCGTCGGCTTCAAGATTATAGTAAACAGCACTTGGCAAAAGCAATCCACGCGGAACCGGGAGATTGCTTATCACTCGGACCAGGAGGGTCAGAGTGGGGGCTCCTTTTCACAGGAGCTGGTGCAGATCTGGAGCAACCAGAAAAGCGAGTCGTATTTCAAGTTTCGTCGGCACAGGGGCCACAAGCCAGCTGGCAAGTGACCGGGCCAACGCGTCGAGCGCACACAAGCAGAAGGGCCCCACGCAGCACTCGTCGAGTGTGGAGGGGTGAGCTTTGGTGCAAGTGGAGCTCGGGGCTGGGGCTTCTCAAACCCCGGTGCACAGCTTCGAGAATCACTCGTGGGCTGCACGGTCAGCGTCTCGTGGCCTTTTCAAGATGGCGTGCCCCACGCTTCCGGTCGCCTCCACGGGTCTCAGCTCTGCAGGGACTGTGGATCGGGCAGGTAGAAGGCAGGCAAGCTTGATCTCGTCGATCTCTGTCGCTCGAGTTCCGGCGGGAACTGCAACAAAGCAAGGGTCGAGGGCTGGATGGTGCCTGTTTGCACAGGGTGGTCACTCCTTGACCACAAGGGAGATTCTTCAGTCTTCTCACGTCGTGTAGAAAGTCGAAGGGTCCAGAATTCGTTTCTTATGTTTCTTCAGGATGATCTGAGTTGCATTGGGACTGCTCCCCCTCTTATTCGAATCTGGGGGGTTGGACATCCTGCTAGGTCCCCTCCTATGGGTGGGACCCAGGAAGGGGGTGGTTACACCCCTCTCCTTTGATCCTGGCCGCGCTGGGACAGGGGCTGGGAGGCCCCAGAACCGGTTTGGCCGGATTATGCAAGGGGCAGCCTTGTGCTCCCCAGGCAGTGTCTGGTTTCTTTGAAACCTCCCTACTCCAATCCACTATCTTCTGTCTGGGGTGGTTTGACACCGCCCTGTGACAGGAAACTCTTTGTCCAGGCCTCCTCTGCCGGGTTTCGGTCAGCAGCAGGAGGCCAGACCCGTGTCTGTGGCAGGGGCATCCATTTTGTGGATCTGAGGCTCATTTTAAATCAACCGCGTTTCAGTAAAGTAACATGTCTTCTCCCTCTAGAAGGGTGGAATGCTACCCCCGTCGCCAGAACTGGCGAGGGGGTAGTATTCCAATTCGTATGACACCTTACACGACATGTTTTGATAAAGCCAAACCAAAGTTGCTATATAACCGCGAGGATTATAAGGCGCTTAAGAGTATATGGTATGGCATTATCCCGGATCAGCTTAGGGAGTTGTTCCTGACAGCTGCAGACAGGCTCAGCTCATGCCAGAGCACCATCTCACATAAAACCACGCACTCTGCATCCAGGATTGATGAGGCCTTCCATAGGAATGGCTTACAGGCTATATATGTGTCCAGATATAGGTTTAGATATAGGTATCCTATATCTAAGCAAGGGGTGATTACACCCACTTGCCCCAGCTGAGTGATCAGCCAGTTGTGTCAATTTAAGAACCAGCCAGGGGTGGCAAAAGCTATGCTTCAGCCCCTGGTAGGCCTTGGTGGCACCTATGCCCTGAGCACCTATAGTGCATGGTACAGGGGCTGACAAGGAGTCCATTTCCAACTGTGGTATGTACCTATAGCACATGTATTATAAATTTAGAGAGAGAACAGCAGGCTGGGGGTCTGATTAGCAGGCCCACAGCCTCAGTAAGTCGAAAACCAGTGAAGCAAAAAGCAAACATTGGGGTGACCATAGGATAGCAGACCCTACTCTCCTACATAACCCCCCCCCCCAAACGCAGGGACATTAAACTTAACCTTGACCAGATAAGTCTTCATGTTCTAAGTGGAAGTACCTGGAGAGACCATCTGCATTCCCATGGTCAGTCCCTGGGCGGTGCTCCACTGTAAAGTCCATCCCCTGTAGGGAAATGGACCACCTGAGCAGTTTGGGATTTTCACCCTTCATCTGATTTAGCCACAAGAGGGGCTTATGGTCTGTCTGAATTAGGAAGTGAGTACCAAACAAGTATGGCCTCAACTTCTTCAGGGCCCAAACCACAGCAAAGGCCTCCCTCTCAATAGCTGACCAACGTTTCTCCCTGGGGGTCAGCCTTCTGCTAATAAAAGCAATGGGCTGGTCTTGACCATCTTGATTAAGTTGTGAAAGCACAGCTCCCACCCCCAACTCAGAAGCATCTGTCTGTACAATGAACTGTTTGGAGTAGTCAGGACTCTTCAGGATAGGTGCAGAGCACATGGCCTTCTTCAGGTCATCAAATGCCTTTTGACAGCTAACTGTCCACTGAACCTTTTTGGGCATCTTCTTGGATGTCAAGTCATTCAATGGTGTCACAATGGACCCATAGTTCTTTACAAATTTTCTGTAATACCCAGTCAGGCCTAAGAAGGCTCTGACTTGTGTCTGGGTAGTTGGAGGAGCCCAGTCCTGTATGGTCTGGATCTTGCTCTCCAGTGGTTGAACTTGACCCCCACCTACTAGGTGGCCCAAGTACACAACCTTGCTCTGCCCTATCTGGCACTTAGTAGCCTTGATAGTCAGGCCTGCCTTTTGCAGGGCCTCCAGAACCTTCTTCAGGTGGATCAGGTGATCCTCCCAGGTGGAGCTAAAGACAGCAATATCGTCTAGATATGCTGCACAAAAGTCATCCAGCCCAGCAAGGACTTGATTCACCAACCTTAGGAAGGTGGCAGGTGCATTCTTCAAACCAAAGGGCATTACCACAAACTGATAATGTCCACTAGGGGTAGAGAATGCTGTTTTGGCTTTTGACTCTTCAGCTAGTCTGATTTGCCAGTAGCCAGCTGTCAAATCAAATGTGCTCAGAAACTTGGCAGAGGCCAATTTATCAATGAGCTCATCTGCTCTTGGAATGGGATGAGCATCTGTCCTAGTGACAGCATTGAGACCTCTGTAGTCCACACAAAACCTCATTTCTCTCTTCCCATCTTTGGTATGAGGTTTTGGCACAAGGACCACTGGGCTAGCCCATGGGCTCTCTGATGGCTCAATCACTCCAAGCTCCAACATCTTTTGCACCTCAGCCTTTATACAATCCCTGACATGGTCAGGTTGCCTGTAGATCTTATTCTTTACAGGCAGATTGTCACCAGTGTCCACCTCATGGGTGCACCAGTTAGTCTGACTGGGTGTGAGTGAAAACAAATGTCTGTGGGCCTGCAACACCTGTCTGCAGTCCACCTGTTGCTGCTCAGTGAGGCTGCCTGCCAAGGCTACTCCATCAACTGAACCATCATCAGGGTTCTGGGAAAGCAGGTCTGGGAGAGGGTCACTCTCTTCCTCCTGTTCCCCATCTGTGGCCATGAGGAGACTCATGTCCTCCCTGTCAACAAATGCTTTCAAACGATTTACATGGAGCACCCTGTGGGGGCTCCTAGGGGTACCAAAGTCAACCAAGTAGGTGACTTCTCCCTTCTTTTCAATGATAGGGTAGGGTCCAGTCCATTGGTCCTGGAGAGCTGCTGGCCCCACTGGGTCCAACACCCACACCTTCTGCCCTGGCTGGTACTCAACCAGAACAGCCTTTTGGTCATGCCAGGCTTTCTGTAATTCCTGACTTGCCTCAAGGTTTTTGGATGCTCTCCCCATGTATTCAGCCATCCTGGAGCGGAGACCAAGTACATAGTCCACAATGTCTAGTTTAGGCTTTTTGAGAGGTAACTCCCATCCTTCCTTCACCAAACTCAATGGACCTCTTACAGGGTGGCCAAACAAAAGTTCAAAAGGGCTGTAGCCAACCCCCTTCTGTGGGACCTCTCTGTAAGCAAAGAGCAAGCAGGGTAAAAGGATGTCCCATTTCCGCCTAAGCTTCTCTGGTAAACCTTTTATCATTCCCTTTAGGGTCTTGTTGAACCTTTCAACAAGCCCATTGCATTGTGGATGGTAGGGTGTGGTAAACTTATAGTTTACTCCACACTCTTTCCACATTGCTTTCAAGTATCCAGACATAAAGTTAGTACCTCTGTCTGAAAGAACCTCCTTTGGAAAGCCCACCCTTGAGAAAACTGCAATGAGGGCTTTTGCCACCACAGGAGCTGTGGTGGTCCTCAGGGGAATTGCCTCTGGATACCTGGTGGCATGATCCACTACCACCAGTATAAATCTGTGCCCAGATGCTGTTGGAGGATCCATGGGACCCACAATGTCTATTCCAACTCTTTCAAAGGGTACCCCCACCACAGGTAGTGGTATCAGGGGGGCCTTTGTTGTGCCACCTGACTTGCCACTGGCTTGGCAAGTGACACAGGAGCGACAAAACTCCTTGACATTTTCTGACATGTGAGGCCAGTGAAAGTGTGGAACAAGCCTGTCCCAAGTCTTATTCTGGCCTAAGTGTCCTGCAAGGGGAATATCATGGGCCAAGGTAAGAAGGAAGCCCCTAAACTTCAAAGGTATAACCAACCTCCTGGTTGTGCCAGGCTTGGGGTCTCTAGCCTCTGAATAAAGGAGTCCTTCATCCCAATACACTTTATGGGTACCTTGAGCATTCCCTGCAGCCTCAGCAGCAGCTTGCTGTCTGAGGGGTTCAAGTGAAGGGCAATCTAATTGGGCCTGCCCCAGGTCTGCCCTTGAGGGTCCCCCTGTCCCCAGAAACTCAACCTGATCAGGTTCAAGCTCCTCTGAGACAGTCTCCTCTTGGACTGCAGAATCAGTTTCCTGTGAAACTTGATCCTCAACCTGGGGCAAGTGGGAAGGCACAGCCTTAACCCTCTTGCTCCTCCTCTTGGGTTGTGGTTGGTCTATTGTTTCAAGATCCACCACTGGTTCAGGAAGGCACTTCTTAGCCTGAGACCTTGTCACTGCAAGGACATGAGCTGAAATCCCTAGCATTTCTGCATGAGTCCTGTACTCCACTTCTGACCAAACTGAGCTTTCAAGATCATTGCCTAACAGACAGTCTACTGGGAGGTCTGCACTCACAACAACTTTCTTTAGGCCATCTACCCCTCCCCAGGAGAAGTTCACAACAGCCACACTATGGGAAGTAGTGGAGTTGCTTGCATTGGTCACTAGCTAACTTTCACCTAGTACAATCTGTCCAGGGTCCACAAAGTCAGGTGTCACCTTTGTGACACTGGCACAAGTGTCCCTGTAGGCCTGAGCCAGTTTCTCATTAATTAAGGGAGTCTGCCTATATTTGCCCAGGTTACTGGGGCTTACTGCAGTGGGCAAAGATAAGTCCACATCATATAGGAGAACTGCCTGTGTGGGGATTCTGACTAGGCCAGATTCCACCTCAGTACCCAGGGTCAACCCTACTAAACCCTTTGGCTGTGTACCACCACTGCTGACTGTACTAGGGGGTGCAGTTGCTTTAGGAGCTGCAGTGGTGGGGACTGGATTTTTCTTAGTGCATTCACTGCCCCAGTGTGAAACTGATTTGCAGGTATTACACCAAGGTTTCTTTGGGCCATCATTCTTCTTTTTCTTGTTTCCATTTTGGGAACCCCCCTCCTTATTACTAGTTTGGGGGCCTGAAGACTTCTGGTCCTTTTCTTTATCTTTCTGATTCCCACCCTTCTGGTCTGTTTTCTTCTGGTCACCTTGGTTCTGGTTTTTCTGCTTAATCCTTGTTCTGACCCATTTGTCTGCCTTCTTTCCCAATTCTTGGGGAGAGGTCAAATCAGAGTCAACAAGGTATTGATGCAACAGCTGGTTCTGACAGTTATTAAGGATCTGCTCTCTCATCATAAGATTGTACAATCCTGTATAGTCTGAAACTTTACTTCCCTGCAGCCAACCCTCCAGAGCCTTAGTGGCACAATCTACAAAATCAGTCCAGTCCTGAGTCTGTGCTTTTTGGGTGTCTCTGAACAACAACCTGTATTGCTCAGTGGTTAGGCCAAACCCTTCAATAAGAGCACTCTTCAGAACAGAGTAGTTTTTGGCATCCTCAGGTCTAACAGTAAGGAGCCTGTCCCTCCCTTTCTCAGAAAAGGAGTACCATAAAATTGCTGCCCACTGATCCTCAGGGACCTGCTGTACAAGTTCAAAGTTTTATTTATTATGGTTTGGCTCTCATCGAGGGCCACATAAAATAACATACATAATCCAACAACACAAAAATGAACACAAGGTACAGACAACTTCAGGAGTAACCATTAAATATAAGCAAATAATAAATTCCGCAACATCTCCCAAACTCATATTAATAGATATCTAAAAAACCTTTAAAATAATTAAATAATCTGAAACAGAACATCTCATTAGGTGGGCAGTACAGAGCATGGCGAAACATTTTTATATTCAAAATTCCCAACTGTAAACAGATTGGTCTTATCCATTTTTTGCGCCATTCATGTAATGTCGGGCAGATAAACAATACATGGTTGAGGTCTTGAGCAGCATTATTACATAAGTTGCATAAATCAGTCACTCCATACCATTTTGCAAGAAGTGTATTAAGTGGAAGCAGGTTGTGGCGTAAGAGGAACCATATCCTACGGACACCATGTGGTATATTCCACCTTACATATTGTTGTGGAAGTTTAGGTGTGTAGGTTAAAACCAGATCTTCCCTTTCTTTATACTTCTGTAGAGCAAGTATATCCGTCTTATAGCATAGTTCCCAGGACCTACTTTTTAGCTTTTGCTTTAATTCTAATGGAGAAAGAGAAAATAACGTACTTTCATCTAATTCCAGTAATTCAACAGCTTTTCTAAAATTTTTTACCAGCTGCGAAAACTCATTAAATGTACCTAAAAGCTCTTTTTTTATGATTTCACGTAGGGTTCCTGGTTTAGCTCTGGCCAGAGAAGCTATCCACCTCACAAGTGCGGCCAGCCCTTGGGCCCAACAACTACGCAGACCAAATTCTAGTCTGCACGAAGTCGTGGAGCAGGCAGAGTTAAGTGAGGAGATTTTCCTTAGTACCTTTCCCTCCGCTTTTTGCATAAAATCCCATTGCTTTAAATCCACCAACTCTATTCCATAAAGGAGGGTGGCGGGAATCTTCGCTCTAAATACCTCCAAGCAAGAGGAGAAATGCCTCTTCCCTGTCGCATTATATAGTGAACATAATCCCATACCATGGGCAGTTGCCTTTCTAGAATTATTTTCGAGGTGAGGCTTCTCACTAAGATTAGAAGATATTATTTTGCCCAGAAATGTATAGGAGTTAACTACTTCAAGTTTTTCTCCACTTAATGACCAATTAAAGTTCCTCGATCTGCACTTCTTTTTACCAAAGATGCACATGATCTTGCTTTTAGAACTATTAATTTTCATACAGTGTTTTTCCGCGAAATCATTCAAAGTATGAAGACGATTATTGAGACCTTTAGGAGTCAAATCTAAGATTAATATGTCGTCCGCATACATTAGAATAGATACGGCAGTCCCTCCAATTACTGGGGCAAGACCATCACTTTCTGCAACTACCGTAGGGAGATCAGCCATGTACAGGGAGAACAATGTGGGTGCTAGTATGCATCCCTGTTTTAACCCATTACAGGAGGGAATTGCTTGCGTAAGACCCCTTTCTCCGCCTAATAACACCTTACACCAGGTGTTGCAGTGCAGGGACATAACTAACTCCAGTAAGTACCGCGGCATACCCAATGACATCAGTTTTCTCCACAGCGTCGGTCGGTCAACCCTATCGAACGCTGCGGAGAAATCTATAAAAGCTGCATATATGCCCCCACCACGAACACGCACATATTTGTCCGCGATTACGTGCAGCATAGTTAGGTTATCTAACGTTCCATGCTCTTTACGGAAGCCTGTCTGTTCCTTGGGAATAACATTATTTAAAAGTGCCCAATCTGTTATTAATATTAAAAGCATTTTAGCGAAAATTTTTCCAATGGCATCTAATAACGCAATTAGGCGATAATTAGCAGGATTCTCACGGTCTCCTTTTTTAAAAATTGGAATTAAAATACTTCCCCGCCAGGAGTCTGGAACTATTCGCTTTTTGAAACATGCCTGAAACACCGGAAGCAAGATCCTGCTCCAATTTGTTACATCTTGCCTAATTATAGACATGGGTACTTCATCAGGACCCATAGCCCCAGAAGAACGCATGCTCTTAATTGCGGTGGCTATGGAGTACTCAGTGGGGAGTTCCATTTTATCATCAATGTTCCAGTCTGGAACCCAAGCCGTCCCACCATCTCCATTGGATGCATATAAGGTGAGCACGTATTGGGTCCAGACATCTTCAGTGATAACAGTAGGAGTGGATGTTTTAACAGACCCACATCCTTGTCTGATTATGGACCAAAAAGCTCTAGCGTTTTTACTCCAAGAAGCTTCTCTTAAACTGATCCATACCATATCTTCTTTGTCTCTTTTTAATTTGGCTCTCACTCTCACCCTCCTTCGCTTTAGTAACGCTAGCTGTCTTCCAATTTCTCCTGATCTGAATAGATATTGCTTCCTAACTAGTTTGTTGATCTCTAAATTTAACTTCAATAATGGACTCGGAGAGAAGTATTTCTTTTTTCGCTTACCTTTACTCCTGGCCATTTCAGTAATTTTTAAGATAAGCGTTTCAAGGAGTATGAATTCCCTACCATGCCAAGAGTCAAGATTAGTTAGAAATTGAGTAAGTATGTTTTCTACATCCTTGTTATAGTTAGAACCCCAATAACATCTCCCAGAATGGGAATTGATAGCGAAACCTTTATTGCTTAGGGACCAACGGTCAGATTCAGGGGGTATTAATGAGACAGTTAGTTTGATAATTTTATGGTCACTCAAAGGGGTATGTGTAATTGCCAGGTCTTTAAAACAAGAGAACGTATCAAAATCTGTTATTGCATAATCCAAAATGGATTCACCCCTGATAGAGCCATGTGTATAATTAGCAGGGGAATCAGAGGGCATTCTGCCATTTATAATAACTCCCTCCATAGCACTAAGCTCCCCGAGAAGGATCTTGCCCCTTTTATTCGTTTTTATATTATTAGGCCAGCAAGCTTGGGGAATATTAAAAACTTCTTCTTTTACTTTGTTACGAAACAGGTCTAGGGACATATTGGACACTTTACAATTTAAGTCCCCCACCAATAATAGATACGGGGGGTTATCCACCTCTAATACCTGCTTTATGTAGGCAAACATTCGTTTTAATACTGGGGTAAAATTGTCTTCGGGCGGGATGTAGGCATTTAATATTATAAACGATGACCGTTGTGCAACAGTATCCAGATTAGAAATGGTTATCGATTGGAATAGATTACTCTCATCCTTGTGGTGTGAGAATTGCCATTGTAATGTATTAGCTAGCAAACAAGCAATTCCACCTTTAGCGTGGCCCCTGCTGTACCATGCAGGCCCTCTCAAGAGCAGTCATCCATTTGTGGATATCATCCCCTTCCTTGTAGGGGGGCACAATTTTTGTCAGGTTTCTATTGTCATAGGCCCTGTCTTTTTCTTTAGGAACTTTGCTGCCACCAGTGGCATCTAAGCCACTTAATTTCTGTTCCCTAGCCAAGGTAAGTTTAGCTTGAGCCAAGGTAAGTTTAGCTTGAGCCAGAGCTACCTCCTCCCTCTCTATCTGGAGTTGGACAGCCCTCATTCTGGCCCTATGCTCTTTTCTCTGGGAGGAAGTCATCCCTCTTTGAGATTCTCTTGAGGCACTAGAAAGATGAGAGTCCCCTGATAGAGATCTCACCCTCCTGTTGCCTGGGAGAATTTGGTTATGAGATCTGGAGTGGTGCTGGCCCTCTCCATTCTCATGTAGGTCCAAGTTGGCCTGGTTAAGCCTGGCAACCTGTACCTGGTTTCCCCCCTGATCCTGATCTTCAGGCTCTTCTAAATCAGAGTCTTCCTCTTCCTCCTCCTCCACTACTTCATCTGGAAGATCCTCATTCTCAGGGGAGTTTATCCCTTCACCTGATTCTAAGGGAGCCTGGCTCACCTTATCTAGGTCATCCTTTTCTAGGAGAGCTACTAGGGAAGGAATGGTAGGGCCTCTGCCCTTTTTTTAGCCCCCTGGCTGTGCACAAGGCACTCAGGTCTTTGTGGCTAAGGTTGTCATATCTGGATGTTGTCCCTATAGGATCAACTATTACAGGAGCAGAGCCTGAGGCTCTACCTGTATCAGACATGACTGCTAGTGAGGTGTAAGTGATGCACTTACCTACACTAAGTGGTTTCCTACTGTACCTTGCTAGTGAGTTGTAGTCAGGGTGTGCTAATCCCTTTAATCTACAACTACTAAGTTCAGTAGAACTTAATATGCTAAGCTTTTGATTTATATGTACCTAGAGGTACTTGATGTGATCTTTCAATTTGATAAAGATTGCAATGGTAAAACAAACAGCAAGCTCAAATCCGCACCGCTGCACACCAATGTGAGAAGTTGGCCTGATATGGAGTGTTTCCAATTCTGGAACCACTTGGTATCAGTCCAAACAAACCCCAAAGATGTCTGGTTGTAAGTCAACCTTGTTAGACAAGCTATCCTAGTGGTAGCATGGACTAAGCAGCCTTAAAGGCTTAACTTAAGAGGTCGTGTTAAGCGAGCTGTTTTACCACATACAATCCTGTAATCAAATGAAAGGACACCACACAAGTATATATTATAAAAATATATGTATTTATTTCTAAATTACTCCCCAGTACTCTTTATGAGGAAAGGGGCACAAGCGTTAAATCAAAAGCACTGTTACACATATAAAGTTGCACAATTATGGATGAGGGCGGGTGGCCACTCAGACCATATACTAAAAAAGTGGTATAAGTAACACTTATCGAACAATGGTTAGGCCTAGGGCCTAGAAATTCGCTGGGAGCAGTCAGGACTAGCAATGATGAAGTCGGGAGTAGCCCACAGGAGACGGGTGCAGCACGGAAAGTGCGGCGCGCACCAATGCACTGTCAATGGTGCGTAAAAGTCAGTTAAAGTGAATTAAATGATACTTCCGCTGAACCTAGGAACACAAAACTTTAGACACAGACCCTAGAGGTGTGTACCAGTGTGGGAACACCGGCGTTGCAATGTTACCTCACCCACAGGCCGTGGGTGCACAGGGTCGAAGTGGCGTTCGGTTCTGTCACGCAGGTTCTTGGTGCTTGAAGCTGTTGCAGCTGCAGGCGCTGTGAAGCAGAAGTGTCCGGTGCGATCCAAGGGTGGATCGAAATAGAAAAGTACCTGAAAGCAGAGGGGACAGAGTCTGGGTCACTCAGCAGTGACCAGGGTGGAACCAGGACGGAACCAGGCAATGTCGGGCGCAATCAGGTGGTTGTCGATAGGCTTCTCTCCGCTGTCACGTGGGCTCTGGGGCATCTGCGACGTCCAGGAGCAGGTCACGATCTGTCCCACGTAGGCTCTCGCCGTCAGCACCGTCGGCTTCAAGATTGTAGTAAACAGCACTTGGCAAAAGCAATCCACGCGAACCGGGAGATTGCTTATCACTCGGACCAGGAGGGTCAGAGTGGGGGCTCCTTTTCACAGGAGCTGGTGCAGATCTGGAGCAACCAGAAAAGCGAGTCGTATTTCAAGTTTCGTCGGCACAGGGGCCACAAGCCAGCTGGCAAGTGACCGGGCCAACGCGTCGAGCGCACACAAGCAGAAGGGCCCCACGCAGCACTCGTCGAGTGTGGAGGGGTGAGCTTTGGTGCAAGTGGAGCTCGGGGCTGGGGCTTCTCAAACCCCGGTGCACAGCTTCGAGGATCACTCGTGGGCTGCACGGTCAGCGTCTCGTGGCCTTTTCAAGATGGCGTGCCCCACGCTTCCGGTCGCCTCCACGGGTCTCAGCTCTGCAGGGACTGTGGATCGGGCAGGTAGAAGGCAGGCAAGCTTGATCTCGTCGATCTCTGTCGCTCGAGTTCCGGCGGGAACTGCAACAAAGCAAGGGTCGAGGGCTGGATGGTGCCTGTTTGCACAGGGTGGTCACTCCTTGACCACAAGGGAGATTCTTCAGTCTTCTCACGTCGTGTAGAAAGTCGAAGGGTCCAGAATTCGTTTCTTATGTTTCTTCAGGATGATCTGAGTTGCATTGGGACTGCTCCCCCTCTTATTCGAATCTGGGGGGTTGGACATCCTGCTAGGTCCCCTCCTATGGGTGGGACCCAGGAAGGGGGTGGTTACACCCCTCTCCTTTGATCCTGGCCGCGCTGGGACAGGGGCTGGGAGGCCCCAGAACCGGTTTGGCCGGATTATGCAAGGGGCAGCCTTGTGCTCCCCCAGGCAGTGTCTGGTTTCTTTGAAACCTCCCTACTCCAATCCACTATCTCCTGTCTGGGGTGGTTTGACACCGCCCTGTGACAGGAAACTCTTTGTCCAGGCCTCCTCTGCCGGGTTTCGGTCAGCAGCAGGAGGCCAGACCCGTGTCTGTGGCAGGGGCATCCATTTTGTGGATCTGAGGCTCATTTTAAATCAACCGCGTTTCAGTAAAGTAACATGTCTTCTCCCTCTAGAAGGGTGGAATGCTACCCCCGTCGCCAGAACTGGCGAGGGGGTAGTATTCCAATTCGTATGACACCTTACACAACATGTTTTGATAAAGCCAAACCAAAGTTGCTATATAACCGCGAGGATTATAAGGCGCTTAAGAGTATATGGTATGGCATTATCCCGGATCAGCTTAGGGAGTTGTTCCCGACAGCTGCAGACAGGCTCAGCTCATGCCAGAGCACCATCTCACATAAAACCACGCACTCTGCCTCCAGGATTGATGAGGCCTTCCATAGGAGTGGCTTACAGGCTATATATGTGTCCAGATATAGGTTTAGATATAGGTATCCTATATCTAAGCAAGGGGTGATTACACCCACTTGCCCCAGCTGAGTGATCAGCCAGTTGTGTCAATTTAAGAACCAGCCAGGGGTGGCAAAAGCTATGCTTCAGCCCCTGGTAGGCCTTGGTGGCACCTATGCCCTGAGCACCTATAGTGCATGGTACAGGGGCTGACAAGGAGTCCATTTCCAATTGTGGTATGTACCTATAGCACATGTATTATAAATTTAGAGAGAGAACAGCAGGCTGGGGGTCTGATTAGCAGGCCCACAGCCTCAGTAAGTCGAAAACCAGTGAAGCAAAAAGCAAAAATTGGGGTGACCATAGGATAGCAGACCCTACTCTCCTACACTCGCCTTCTCTGCTTCCCAGTGATGTCACACCCTGGTCTTCTCTGATTCCCAGTGATGTCACACATTTGCCTTCTCTGCTTCCAGTGACGTCACACCCTCGCCTTCTCTGCTACTAGTGACGTCACACCCTCGCCTTCTCTGCTGCCCAGGGACGTCACACCCTCACCTTCTCTGTTTTCCAGTGACGTCACACCTTTGGCCCCTTTGCTTCCTAGTGACGTCACACCCTCACCATTTCTGCTGCCTAGTGACATCACACCCTCGCCTTCTCTGCTTCACAGTGATGTCACACCCTTGCCTTCTCTGCTTCCCAGTAACATCAAACCCTTGCGTTCTCTGGCTCCCAGTGCGGTCACGCCTTTACCTTCTCTTCTTCCCACAGACGTCACACCCTTGCCTTCTTTGCTGCTCAGTGACCTCACACCCTCACCTACTGTGCTATCCAGTGACATCACACCCTCGCCTTCTCTGCTTCCCAGTGATGTCACACCCTTGCCTTCTCTGCTTCCCAGTAACATCAAACCCTCGCGTTCTCTGGCTCCCAGTGCCGTCACGCCCTTACCTTCTCTTCTTCCCACAGATGTCACACCCTTGCCTTCTCTCCTGCTCAGTGACGTCACACCCTCACCTTCTGTGCTTTCCAGTGACATCACACCCTCGCCTTCTTTGCTGCCCAGTGATGTCACACCCTCACCTTCTCTGTTTCCCAGTGATGTCACACCCTCGCCTTCTCTGCTTCCGGTGATGTCACACCTTCGCCTCCTGGGCTTCCCAGTGACGTCACACCCTCGCCATTCCTGCTGCCCAGTGACATCAAACCCTTGCCTTCTCTGTTTCCAGTGATGTCACACCCTCGCCTTCTCTGCTTCCCAGTGCCGTCACACCCTTGCCTCCTCTGCTTCTCAGTGACGTCACACCCTTGCCATTCCTGCTGCCCAGTGATGTCACACCGTTGCCCTCTCTGCTGCCCAGAGACGTCACACCCTAGTCTTCTCTGCTTCCCAGTGATGTCACACCCTCACCTTCTCTGCTGCCCAGTGACGTTACACCCTCACCATCTCTGATTCCCAGTGACGTCACACCCAAGCCTTCTCTGCTTCCCAGTGACATCACACCCTTGCCTTCTCTGCTGCCCAGTGATGTCACACCCTCGCCTTCTCCGG
Source organism: Lissotriton vulgaris (assembly GCF_964263255.1). Taxonomy (NCBI): domain Eukaryota; kingdom Metazoa; phylum Chordata; class Amphibia; order Caudata; family Salamandridae; genus Lissotriton; species Lissotriton vulgaris. The sequence continues at coordinate 1,369,049 of NW_028250131.1, forward strand.
GTCCCAGTGATGTCACACCCTCGCCTTCTCTGTTTCCCAGTGATGTCACACCCTCGCCTTCTCTGCTTCCCAGTGATGTCACACCCTGGTCTTCTCTGCTTCCCACTGATGTCACACATTTGCCTTCTCTGCTTCCAGTGACGTCACACCCTCGCCTTCTCTGCTACTAGTGACGTCACACCCTCGCCTTCTCTGTTACCCAGGGACGTCACACCCTCACCTTCTCTGTTTTCCAGTGACGTCCACCTTTGACCCCTCTGCTTCCCAGTGACGTCACACCCTCACCATTTCTGCTGCCTAGTGACATCACACCCTCGCCTTCTCTGCTTCACAGTGATGTCACACCCTTGCCTTCTCTGCTTCCCAGTAACATCAAACCCTCGCGTTCTCTGGCTCCCAGTGCCGTCACGCCTTTACCTTCTCTTCTTCCCACAAACGTCACACCCTCGCCTTCTCTGCTTCCGGTGATGTCACACCTTCGCCTCCTCGGCTTCCCAGTGACGTCACACCCTCGCCATTCCTGCTGCCCAGTGACATCAAACCCTTGCCTTCTCTGTTTCCAGTGATGTCACACCCTCCCCTTCTCTGCTTCCCAGTGCCGTCACACCCTTGCCTCCTCTGCTTCTCAGTGACGTCACACCCTTGCCATTCCTGCTGCCCAGTGATGTCACACCCTTGCCTTCTCTGCTGCCCAGAGACGTCACACCCTAGTCTTCTCTGCTTCCCAGTGATGTCACACCCTCACCTTCTCTGCTGCCCAGTGACGTCACACCCTCACCATCTCTGATTCCCAGTGACGTCACACCCAAGCCTTCTCTGCTTCCCAGTGACATCACACCCTTGCCTTCTCTGCTGCCCAGTGATGTCACACCCTTGCCTTCTCCGGGTCCCAGTGATGTCACACCCTCGCCTTCTCTATTTCCCAGTGATGTCACACCCTCGCCTTCTCTGCTTCCCAGTGATGTCACACCCTGGTCTTCTCTGCTTCCCACTGATGTCACACATTTGCCTTCTCTGCTTCCAGTGACGTCACACCCTCGCCTTCTCTGCTACTAGTGACGTCACACCCTCGCCTTCTCTGCTACCCAGGGACGTCACACCCTCACCTTCTCTGTTTTCCAGTGACGTCACACCTTTGACCCCTCTGCTTCCCAGTGACGTTACACCCTCACCATTTCTGCTGCCTAGTGACATCACACCCTCGCCTTCTCTGCTTCACAGTGATGTCACACCCTTGCCTTCTCTGCTTCCCAGTAACATCAAACCCTCGCGTTCTCTGGCTCCCAGTGCCGTCACGCCTTTACCTTCTCTTCTTCCCACAAACATCACACCCTTGCCTTCTCTGCTGCTCAGTGACCTCACCTTCTGTGCTTTCCAGTGACATCACACCCTCGCCTTCTTTGCTGCCCAGTGATGTCACACCCTCACCTTCTCTGTTTCCCAGTGACGTCACACCCTCGCCTTCTCTGCTTCCCAATGTCGTCACACCCTCCCCTTTCCTGCTGCCCAGTGACCTCACACACTCGCCTTCTCTGCTTACGGTGATGTCACACCTTCGCCTCCTCTGCTTCCCAATGATGTCACACCCTCCCCTTTCCTGCTGCCCAGTGACCTCACACACTCGCCTTCTCTGCTTCCGGTGATGTCACACCTTCGCCTCCTCGGCTTCCCAGGTACGTCACACCCTCGCCATTCCTGCTGCCCAGTGACAGCAAACCCTTGCCTTCTCTGTTTCCAGTGACGTCACACCCTCGCCTTCTCTGCTTCCCAGTGCCGTCACCCCCTTGCCATTCCTGCTGCCCAGTGATGTCACACCCTTGCCTTCTCTGCTGCCCAGAGACGTCACACCCTAGTCTTCTCTGCTTCCCAGTACCGTCACACCCTCACCTTCTCTGCTGCCCAGTGACGTCACACCCTCACCATCTCTGATTCCCAGTGACGTCACACCCTCGCCTTCTCTGCTGCCCTGTGACGTCACTCCCTCGCCTTCTTTGCTGCCCAGTGACATCACACCCACGCCTTCTGTGCTTCCCAGTGACGTCACACCCTTGCCTTTTCTGTTACCCAGTGATGTCACACCCTCGCCTTCTCTGCTTCCCAGTGCCGTCACACCCTTGCCTCCTCTGCTTCTCAGTGACGTCACACCCTCACCATTCCTGCTGCTCAGTGATGTCACACCCTTGCCTTCTCTGCTTCCCAGAGACGTCACACCCTAGTCTTCTCTGCTGCTCAGTGACGTCACACCCTCACCATCTCTGCTTCCCAGTGACGTCACACCCTCACCTTCTCTGCTGCCCAGTGTCGTCACACCCTCACCATCTCTGATTCCCAGTGACGTCAAACCCTCGCCTTCTGTGCTGCCCAGTGACATCACACCCAAGCCTTCTCTGCTTCCCAGTGACATCACACCTTTGCCTTCTCTGGTGCCCAGTGATGTCACACCCTCGCCCTCTCCGGGTCCCAGTGATGTCACACCCTCGCCTTCTCTGTTTCCCAGTGATGTCACACCCTCGCCTTCTCTGCTTCCCAGTGATGTCACACCCTGGTCTTCTCTGCTTCCCAGTGATGTCACACATTTGCCTTCTCTGCTTCCAGTGACGTCACAACCTTGCCTTCTCTGCTACTAGTGACGTCACATCCTCGCCTTCTCTGCTACCCAGGGACGTCACACCCTCACCTTCTCTGTTTTCCAGTGACGTCACACCTTTGACCCCTCTGCTTCCCAGTGACGTCACACCCTCACCATTTCTGCTGCCTAGTGACATCACACCCTCGCCTTCTCTGCTTCACAGTGATGTCACACCCTTGCCTTCTCTGCTTCCCAGTAACATCTAACCCTCGCCTTCTCTGTTTCCAGTGACGTCACACCCTCGCCTTCTCTGCTTCCCAGTGACCTCACACACTCGCCTTCTCTGCTTCCGGTGATGTCACACCTTCGCCTCCTCGGCTTCCCAGTGACATCACACCCTCTCCATTCCTGCTGCCCAGTGACATCAAACCCTTGCCTTCTCTGTTTCCAGTGACGTCACACCCTCGCCTTCTCTGCTTCCCAGTGCCATCACACCCTTGCCTCCTCTGCTTCTCAGTGACGTCACACCCTTGCCATTCCTGCTGCCCAGTGATGTCACACCCTTGCCTTCTCTGCTGCCCAGAGACGTCACACCCTAGTCTTCTCTGCTTCCCAGTGACGTCACACCCTCACCTTCTCTGCTGCCCAGTGACATCACACCCTCGCCATCTCTGATTCCCAGTGACGTCACACCCTCGCCTTCTCTGCTGCCCTGTGACGTCACTCCTTTGCCTTCTTTGCTGCCCAGTGACATCACACCCACGCCTTCTCTGCTTCCCAGTGACATCACACCCTTGCCTTCTCTGTTACCCAGTGATGTCACACCCTGGCCTTCTCTGTTTCCCAGTGACGTCACACCCTGGCCTTCTCTGCTTCCCACTGACTCCACACTCTGGCCCTCTCTACTTCCAATGACATCACACCCTCGCCTTCTCTGCTGCCAGTGACTTCACACCCTCGCCTTCTCTGCTTCCCAGTGACGTAACACCCTCGCCTTCTCTGCTTCCAGTGACGTCACACCCTTGCCTTCTCTGCTGCCCAGTGACGTCACAGACTCGCCTTCTCTGCTTCCAGTGATGTCACACCTTCGCCTCCTCTGCTTCCCAGTGACGTCACACCGTCGCCATTCCTGCTGCTCAGTGACATCAAACCCTTGCCTTCTCTGCTTCCAGTGACGTCACACCCTCGCCTTCTCTGCTTCCCAGTGCTGTCACCCCCTTGCCTCCTCTGCTTCTCAGTGACGTCACACCCTTGCCATTCCTGCTGCTCAGTGATGTCACACCCTTGCCTTCTCTGCTTTCCAGAGACGTCACACCCTAGTCTTCTCTACTGCTCAGTGACGTCACACCCTCACCTTCTCTGCTTCCCAGTGACGTCACACCCTCACCTTCTCTGCTGCCCAGTGTCGTCACACCCTCACTTTCTCTGCTGCCCAATGATGTCACACCCTCGCCTTCTCAGGTTCCCAGTGATGTCACACCCTCGCCTTCTCTGTTTCCCAGTGATGTCACACCCTCACCTTCTCTGCTTCCCAGTTGTTAGACGGACCGGGAGGGTCGGCCGAGATTACGGGGAGAGGTCTCCAGGGAGAGCCGTCTCCAACGACTGTACAGACAAGTAACTTCCTCCCCACAGACGGACACCACACAAGATTGAAGGTTAACGAGACTTTATATGCACTTCTTAGGTTACGTTGGTATGATACAAGGAGGTCTGGACTCAGGGGTCCCCTCGATTCTAGTCTTTGGTTGAGGAAAGTGGTAGCGGGACAGTCTTAGTTACCAATGAGTACAAAATAGCTCTCAATCCTCGAGCTCGGCGTTCTAGATGATCGGGCCGTGGAGGAGCCAAGCAGGTCCCGAGATGGATGAAGGAAGGACGACGGTCCGCGGCGGAGCCTGCAGGTCCCGGTGAAAGATGACGGTTACAACGGTCCGCGGCCACGCCAGCAGATCCCGACGACGATGAAGGATGAAGGTTACGACGGCTGTGGCAGCGCCAACAGGCAGGACGATGGTGCACAGGACAGAGCTATGGCAGCGCCAGTAGTCCGTCCAGGATGAGTTCCTCTTTACGTCTCTCGACTCCAAGATACAACTGCCTTCCTGCTCTGGAGCTGCCCCAGTTATAGGGCTGGTGTGCTTTGATGTCCGGACCCTCGCACTTGGAGGTCGGGAGGTCCGGGATGAGGGAGTCCATACACCCAGCAGGGGGTGGAGCCAGCGCCCGGGGAGGCGATGGGCGAGCGGCATTTGGCGGGGGAGAGCCATCGGCACCTCTTTCTCCCATTGACTTGCCAAGTAGCCCGCTCACCTCCTGGGTGGAGGGTGGTGCCGGAATGTCTGAGGCCGGGCTAGGCCCCGGGTTGAGGTCGATCGGGGGCCAGGCGGCCTCGTGGTGAAGTGTCCAAGATGGCGGCCCGGGCTGGGCGCGTGGGCCGGCAGTGGATCGGATCCACGAGGTTAACGTGCTCGGGGGCAGGGGTCCCTGAGGGGACGGAGGACGTGCAATGGTGGTGTGTGGTACTTGCGTGACCGGGCTCGGGCCTGGTTGAGCCGGGGGAGAGCGGCCCTTCAGGTGGCCTGTCCAACATGCGTCCCCCCCAGCTGAAGGCGGGGAGAGTTACCCATCCTCTTGGGGACTCTCCTCGTCGAGGCGGAAAAACCGGGACAGGCCATCCGCGTTGGCGTGGTCTGACCCAGGCCGGTGTTCGACTGTGAAGTCCATACCTTGCAAGGAGATGGACCAGCGTAGCAACTTTGGGTTTTCCCCCCGCATATGCATCAGCCACTGCAGGGGTCGGTGGTCGGTCTGCACCCGAAAGTGGGTGCCAAAAAGGTAGGGCCGGAGCTTCTTGAGGGCCCATACCACAGCGAAGGCTTCCCTCTCTATGGTGCTCCAGCGTTGCTCCCGTGGTAGGAGTCTCCGGCTGATGAAGGCCACCGGTTGATCAAGGCCTTCGGTGTTCACTTGAGACAGGACCGCCCCAATGCCCTGGTCGGAGGCGTCCGTCTGGACGACGAACTCCCGGCTGTAGTCTGGGGCCTGGAGCACAGGAGCGGAACACATGGCGGCCTTCAACTGTTCGAATGCCGCTTGACACTCTGGGGTCCAGTTCACCTTCTTGGGCTGATTCTTTGACGTGAGTTCGGTGAGAGGCCCCACTATGGTACCATAGTCTTTCACGAACCTTCGGTAATAGCCCGTGAGGCCCAGGAAGGCTCGTACCTCGGTTTGGGTGATAGGGGGCTGCCAGTCCTGGATGGCGGCAATTTTCAGCTGTAGAGGGGCCACTAGGCCGCTTCCCACCTGGTGTCCGAGGTAGGTCACAGACCCTTGTCCAATTTGACACTTGCTGGCCTTGATCGTGAGGCCAGCTCGCTGAAGGGCTTGCAGCACTGCTCGGAGGTGGTGGAGGTGCTCGGTCCAATGGTGGCTGTACACAGCGATGTCGTCTAGGTAGGCGGCGCTGAACCCTTCGAGCCCCGCCAGGACCTGATTGACGAGCCGTTGGAAAGTCGCTGGGGCATTCTTCATGCCGAAGGGCATGACCGTAAAATGGTAGTGGCCATCGGGGGTGGAGAAGGCAGAACGTTCTTGTGCTCGGGGTGTGAGGCCGATCTGCCAATAACCTGCTGTCAGGTCGAAGATGCTGAGGTAGCGGGCGGCTCCCATTCGGTCGACCAGTTCATCTGCCCGGGGGATGGGATGTGCGTCCGTTCTGGTGACTTCATTCAGGCCCCGGTAGTCGACGCAGAACCGGAGTTCTGGTGTGGTTCCGGGGGCGGCTGCTTTGGGGACCAGTACGACCGGGCTGGCCCATGGACTGTCTGAGGGCTCGATGACCCCGAGCGTGAGCATCTTAGCCACTTCCGCCTGGATGCAGGCCCGTACCCGATCAGGTACGCGGTAGGCCCGGTGGCGGATAGGAGGGCTGTCTCCGGTGTCCACATCGTGCACACACCAGGAAGTGACACCTGGGGTGAGGGAGAACAGACTGGCGAACCGTGACAGGAGGGCTTGGCACTCTTGGCGTTGTTCTCTGGTGAGGGTCTCCGAGAGTCGGACCCCATCCACGGAGCCGTCTTGCTCCTGGGTCCGCAGGAGGTCAGGGAGAGGCTCGGAGTCGTCTTCAACCCCATTGTCTGTGGCCATCAGTAGGCTGAGTTCTGTTCGTGCAAAGTGGGGTTTCAGTCTGTTGGTGTGGAGGACTCGGAGTGGGTTCCGGGAGGACTCCATATCGATCAGATAGGTGGCAGGACCCTTGCGCTCGATTACCTTGAAGGGTCCCGTCCAGTTGTCTTGGAGAGCGCATGGCTCCGTGGGGGACATTACCCATACCTGTTGCCCCGGCTCGAATTCAATGGATGAGGCGTTCTGGTCATACCATTTTTTCATGTCCTCTTGACTGGCCTCTAGGTTGGCTTTTGCTAGGTCTCTGAACCGCCGGGACTGGTTGCGGAGGGTGAGGAGGTACCGGAAGACATCTGGAGGGCTCTTGGCCGGAGGCATCTCCCAGCCTTCTTTGATCAGGCTGAGCGGCCCCCGCACTGGGCGCCCATATAGCAGTTCGAATGGGCTGAAGCCTAGGGATTTCTGTGGGACCTCTCGGTAGGCGAAGAGGAGGCACGGCAGTAGCACATCCCACTGGCGACGGAGGGGCTCTTCCAATCCCCCGATCATCCCTTTTAGCGTGCGGTTGAACCGCTCAACAAGTCCGTTCCCTTGGGGGTGATAGGGGGTCGTGAATCGGTAGGTGACCCCACACTGTTGCCAGAGGGATTTCATGTATTTAGAGATAAAGTTCGTGCCTCTGTCGCTGACGACTTCTCGGGGGAACCCCACGCGGGAGAAGATCCCCATCAGGGCCCGGCCGACCACTGGGGCTGTCACGGTCCGGAGAGGAACAGCCTCAGGGTAGCGGGTGGCGTGGTCCACTAGCACCAGAATGAAGCGATGGCCTTGTTTTGTACGCGGGTCCAGGGGTCCCACAATGTCTATTCCGACCCTCTCAAATGGGGTCGTGACTACTGGAAAAGGTTGCAAGGGGGCCTTTAGTTTGCGGCCGCTCTTCCCACTGGCTTGGCACGTGGGGCAAGATCGGCAATGCTGGTGCACATCGTTTCTCATTTTGGGCCAGAAGAAGTGGGTCACTAGGCGACTGTAGGTTTTATCTTGTCCCAGGTGCCCTGCCAGGGGGACATCGTGGGCCAGGTTTAGCAGGAAGTCTCTAAAGCGGAGGGGCACTACTAGTACTCGGTTGGCCCCCAGCTCGGCGATTCGTTGCTCGCTGTACAACAGATCATTGTCCCAGTAGACCCAATGAGTTCCGGAGGTATCCCCTGCGCTTTGGGCGAGCGCTTGTTGGCGGAGTCCCTCGAGGGAGGGACAGGTCTTCTGTTCCTGGCGAAATTGTTCTTGTGTGGGTCCCCCCTCTTGGGCCCACTGGTCAAGGTTAGCGAGGTCGGAAGGTTGAGCAGGTTCGAGGGGGGTGTCATGGTCGGGGGTCTCGGCTGGGGCGACCGGAGGCGGTGGCGCCGGCCATTCTGGTTCTTCCGGGTGATGGTTGGCACGGGCGGCCATGGACCGGGTGGTGACGCACGCCCAGTCCGGGACGCCCAACATCCCCAAGTGTTCTTTTCGCTCCACGGCTGCCCACGGGGAGCTCTCCAGGTCATTTCCGAGGAGGCAGTCCACGGGGGCGTCGTCTCGGACCGTCACCTTCAACATGCCGGAGACCCCTCCCCACTCAAAGGGGACGCAGGCCATCCGACACAGACTTTCCGAGTTGTCGGCTGATCGCACAGGGCAGAGAATGTTCGGTAGATATTGTTCTGGGGTCACCAGGTGACAGCGGACGGCTGTCACACTGGCCCCGGTGTCCCGAAGGGCTTCGGCCCGTTGTCCATTGATGCTCACCCATTGGCTGTACTTCTGGGTGTTAGCGGGTAGGGGGACCCGCGGGACCATGTCTCTTCCCCCTAAGCACGCGAGAGTCATGGCGGCTGGCTCCCACTCTTGATACTCTTGCTCGTCTGTTTCTTGTTCCTCGGAGATCTGTTCTTCCCCTAGTGCCGCGGCGGCCACATGGCGGGGTTTTGGACTCTGATACTGCGGGCAGCTTGGGTCGTTTGCATAGTGGCCGACTCGTTGGCATCGGTGACACGTGACATTGGCTCTGTACCCCGGTCGCGCCGGGGTGCTGCCCCGGTTGGCCGGGGGGGTGGTGCTGGTAACGGGGGCGGCCGGAGTGTTGTCTCTTCCTCGTCCTTGGCCCCCTCCTCCTCCTCTGGGTCGGTGGTGACCATTGTGGTTCCTGTTCTGCTCGTAGGACCCATTCCGGCCCACTCTGGTGATCTCCCACCGGTCAGCTTCGGCTGCGAGCTGCCGGGGATCGGTTAACTTGCTGTCGAGGAGGTGTTGGCGTAGTTCAATGAAGCAATTGTTGGACAGATGCTCCCATACCATCAGATTGAACAGCTGCTCGTAGGTCGTGACGTTGTTCCCTCTGATCCAGCCTTCGAAAGCTCGGCTAAAGTACGTTACATAGTCCACCCAAGTTGTACCCGGGATGCGTGTGCAGTCTCGGAACCTCTGACGGTACATCTCGGGCGTGAGGCCATAGCGGGTGAGGAGGGCCGCTTTCATATGGTCGTAGGAGGTCATCTGGTGGTCTGGGAGCTGTAACAGGGTATCGCGGCCCTCATTGAGGAATCTGCCCCATAGGCCGGCTCCCCAATCGTTTCTATCGATCCGGTGCGCAGTCATAGCGATTTCATAGGCCTTAAACCATTGCTGGATGTCGTCCTCTCGAAAATATTCTCGGACAACATCCTTGGGGATGTGTACTTTTTTCTCCGTGGTCCCTGGGGTGTGTGGTCTCTCGGGCACCCCTAACTCTTTATTCTGCTTGCGCAGGTTGATCTCGGCTAGGTTCCGTTCGTGCTCGTACGCTAGTTTCTTTTCCTCGAGCTCCCTTTGTCTCTGTTTCTCCTCTCTTTCTTCTCGGAGACGTAGGTGCTCTAAGTTTATTTTTTGTTCGGCCAACTTGAGTTCTACGTCCATCTTGAGTCGGGCCATTTCTAGCTCGTGTAGTCGGGTTTTTTCTCTTTCTTGGATCTCGTCTTGCGAGAGACCGGTTCTTTGCCCTTCAGGGGCCGTGTTGGTTTTTTTCGCGGTGCTTTGCTCAGGGGCTTCGGCATCCCCGGTCTCTGCCCAAGATTCTAGGGCATGCTTAAAATCGTCCTTGGTGCTTAGTCCGGTGGTAGCGATACCTAGTTCGATGCAGAACTGCTTTAGTTCACGATGGCTGTACTCCTCTAGTTTTTCCATTTGGAACTTCTCAGTTGATCCGCTCTCTTTAGTTGTCATTGTGGTTCGTTGTGGGGTGAGCTACTCTCTGTACGTTATGCGGTGATTCGGATCGCGCCGCTAGCCACCAATGTTAGACGGACCGGGAGGGTCGGCCGAGATTACGGGGAGAGGTCTCCAGGGAGAGCCGTCTCCAACGACTGTACAGACAAGTAACTTCCCCCCCACAGACGGACACCACACAAGATTGAAGGTTAACGAGACTTTATATGCACTTCTTAGGTTACGTTGGTATGATACAAGGAGGTCTGGACTCAGGGGTCCCCTCGATTCTAGTCTTTGGTTGAGGAAAGTGGTAGCGGGACAGTCTTAGTTACCAATGAGTACAAAATAGCTCTCAATCCTCGAGCTCGGCGTTCTAGATGATCGGGCCGTGGAGGAGCCAAGCAGGTCCCGAGATGGATGAAGGAAGGACGACGGTCCGCGGCGGAGCCTGCAGGTCCCGGTGAAAGATGACGGTTACAACGGTCCGCGGCCACGCCAGCAGATCCCGACGACGATGAAGGATGAAGGTTACGACGGCTGTGGCAGCGCCAACAGGCAGGACGATGGTGCACAGGACAGAGCTATGGCAGCGCCAGTAGTCCGTCCAGGATGAGTTCCTCTTTACGTCTCTCGACTCCAAGATACAACTGCCTTCCTGCTCTGGAGCTGCCCCAGTTATTGGGCTGGTGTGCTTTGATGTCCGGACCCTCGCACTTGGAGGTCGGGAGGTCCGGGATGAGGGAGTCCAGACACCCAGCAGGGGGGTGGAGCCAGCGCCCGGGGAGGCGATGGGCGAGCGGCACTTGGCGGGGGAGAGCCATCGGCACCTCTTTCTCCCATTGACTTGCCAAGTAGCCCGCTCACCTCCTGGGTGGAGGGTGGTGCCGGAATGTCTGAGGCCGGGCTAGGCCCCGGGTTGAGGTCGATCGGGGGCCAGGCGGCCTCGTGGTGAAGTGTCCAAGATGGCGGCCCGGGCTGGGCGCGTGGGCCGGCAGTGGATCGGATCCACGAGGTTAACGTGCTCGGGGGCAGGGATCCCTGAGGGGACGGAGGACGTGCAATGGTGGTGTGTGGTACTTGCGTGACCGGGCTCGGGCCTGGTTGAGCCGGGGGAGAGCGGCCCTTCAGGTGGCCTGTCCAACACCAGTGATGTCACACCCTGGTCTTCTCTGCTTCCCAGTGATGTCACACATTTGTCTTCTCTGCTTCCAGTGACCTCACACCCTCGCCTTCTCTGCTGCCCAGGGACGTCACACCCTCACCTTCTCTGTTTTCCAGTGACGTAACACCTTTGACCCTTCTGCTTCCCAGTGACGTCACACCCTCACCATTTCTGCTGCCCAGTGACATCACACCCTCGCCTTCTCTGCTTCCCAGTGATGTCACACCCTTGCCTTCTCTGCTTCCCAGTAACATCAAACCCTCGCGTTCTCTGGCTCCCAGTGCCGTCACGCCCTCACCTTCTCTTCTTCCCACAGACGTCACACCCTTGCCTTCTCTGCTGCTCAGTGACGTCACACCCTCACCTTCTCTGTTTCCCAGTGACGTCACACCCTCGCCTTCTCTGCTGCTCAGTGACGTCACACCCTCGCCTTCTCTGCTTCCCAATGACGTCACACCCTCCCCTTTCCTGCTGCCCAGTGACCTCACACACTCGCCTTCTCTGCTTCCGGTGATGTCACACCTTCGCCTCCTCGCCTTCCCAGTGACGTCACACCCTCGCCATTCCTGCTGCCCAGTGACATCAAACCCTTGCCTTCTCTGTTTCCAGTGACGTCACACCCTCGCCTTCTCTGCTTCCCAGTGCCGTCCCACCCTTGCCTCCTCTGCTTCTCAGTGACGTCACACCCTTGCCATTCCTTCTGCCCAGTGATGTCACACCCTTGCCTTCTCTGCTGCCCAGATAAGTCACACCCTAGTCTTCTCTGCTTCCCAGTGACGTCACACCCTCACCTTCTCTGCTGCCCAGTGACGTCACGCCCTCACCATCTCTGATTCCCAGTGACGTCACACCCTTGCCTTCTCTGCTGCCCTGTGACATCACACCCACACCATCTCTGCTTCCCAGTGACGTCACACCCTTGCCTTCTCTGTTACCCAGTGATGTCACACCCTCGCCTTCTCTGCTTCCCTGTGATGTCACACCCTGGCTTTCTCTGCTTCCCAGTGATGTCACACCTTCGACCCCTCTGCTTCCCAGTGACGTCACACCCTCGCCATTTCTACTGCCCAGTGACATCACACCCTCGCCTTCTCTGCTTCCCAGTGATGTCACACCCTTGCCTTCTCTGCTTCCCAGTAACGTCAAACCCTCTCCTTCTCTGCTTCCAGTGGCGTCACACCCTCACCTTCTCTGCTTCCCAGAGACATCACACCCTCGCCTTCTCTGCTGCCCAGTGACCTCACACACTTGCTTACTCTGCTTCCCCGTTATGTCACACCCTTGCCTTCTTTGTTTCCCAGTGACGTCAAACCCTGGCCTTGTCTGCTTCCCAGTGATGCCACACCCTTGCCTTTTCTGCTTCCAGTAACGTCACACCCTCGCCTTTTCTGTTTCCAGTGACGTCACACCCCTTGCCTTCTTTGTTTCCCAGTGACGTCACACCGTGGCCTTGTCTGCTTCCCAGTGACGTCACACCCTCGCCTTTTCTGCTTTCAGTGATGTCACACCCTCGCCTTCTCTGCTTCCAGTGATGTCACACCCTGGCCTTCTCTGTTTCCCAGTGACGTCACACCCTGGCCTTCTCTGCTTCCCCGCGACTCCACACTCTGGCCCTCTCTGCTTCCAATGACATCACACCCTCGCCTTCTCTGCTTCCAGTGACTTCACACCCTCGCCTTTTCTGCTTCCTAGTGACGTCACACCCTCGCCTTCTCTGCTTCCAGTGACGTCACACCCTCGCCTTCTCTGCTGCACAGTGACATCACACCCTCGAAGTCTGCTGCCCAGTGTTATCACAAGCTCGCCTTCTCTGCTTCCAGTGATATCACACCCTCGCCTTCTCTGCTGCCCAGTGATGTCACACCCTCGCCTTCTCTGCTTCCAGTGACCTCACACCCTTGCCTTCTCTGCTGCCCAGTGACGTCACACTCCTGCCTTCTCTGCTGCCCAGTGACAACACACCCTCGCCTTCTCTGCTGCCAAGTGAAGTCACACCCTCGCCTTCTCTGCTTCCAGTGACGTCACACCCTCGCCTTCTCTGCTGCTCAGTGACATCACTCCCTCGCCTTCTCTGCTTCCCAGTGACACCACACCCTCGCCTTCTCTGCTGGCCAGTGAAATCACACCCTCGCCTTCTCTCCTGCCCAGTGACGTCACGCCCTTGCCTTCTCTGCTAGACAGTGATGTCACACCCTCACCTCCTCTGCTTCCCAGTGACATCACACCCTCACAATTACTGCAGCCCAGTGACATCACACACTTGCCTTCTCTGCTTCCCAGTGACATCACACCCTTCCCTTCTTCGTTTCCCAGTGACGTCACACCTCGGCCTTTTCTGCTTCCAGTGAAGTCACACCCCCTGCCTTTTCTGCTTCCAGTGACGTCACACCCTTGCCTTCTTTCTTTCCCAGTGACTTCACACCCTGGCCTTGTCTGCTTCCTAGTGACGTTACACCCTCGCCTTTTCTGCTTTCAGTGACATCACACCCTCGCCTTCTCTGCTTCCCAGTGATTTCACACCCTGGCCTTCTCTGCTTCCCAGTGACTCCACACCCTGGCCTTCACTGCTTCCAATGACATCACACCCTCGCCTTCTCTGCTTCCAGTGACTTCACACCCTCGCCTTCTCCGCTTCCCAGTGACGTCACACCATCGCCTTCTCTGCTTCCAGTGATGTCACACCCTCGCCTTCTCTGCTGCCCAGTGACATCACACCCTCGAAGTCTGCTGCCCAGCGTAATCACAAGCTCGCCTTCTCTGCTTCCAGTGACGTCACACCCTCGCCTTCTCTGCTGCCCAGTGATGTCACACCCTCGCCTTCTCTGCTTCCAGTGACCTCACACCCTCACCTTTTCTGCTGCCCAGTGTCGTCACACTCCCGCCTTCTCTGCTGCCCAGTGACATCACACCCTTGCTGTGAGAAGTTGGCCTGATATATGATGTTTCCAATTCTGGAACCACCTTGTATCAGTCCAAACAATCCCTTATGGTGTCTGGTTGTAAGTCAACCTTGTTAAACAAGCTATCCTAGGGGTAGCATGGACTAAGCAGCCTTAAAGGCTTAACTTAAGAGGTCGTGTTAAGCGAGCTGTTTTACCACATACAATCCTGTAATATCAAATGAAAGGACACCACAAAAGTATATATTATAAAAATATATGTGTTTAATTCTAAAATAATCCCCAGTACTCTTTATGAGCAAAGGGGCACAAGCGTTAAATCAAAAGCACAGTATAACATACAAAGTTGCACAAATTATGGATGAGGGCGTGGGGCCACTCAAACCATATATTAAGAAAGTGGTATAAGAGATACCAATCGAACAGTGGTTAGGCCTAGCGCCTAGGGAATCGCTGGGAGCAGTCGGGACTAGCAATGCTGAAGTCGGGAAAAGCCAGCGGGATTCGGGTGCAGCACGTAAAGTGCGGCTTGCACCAATGCAATGTCAATGGTGCGTAAAAGTTACACAAAGTGAGTTTAAAGATACTTCCGCTGAACCTAGAGGAACAAAACTTAAGACACAGACCCTAGAGGTGTGTACCAGTGTAGGGACACCGGCGTTGCAATGTTACCTCACCCACAGGAAGTGGGTGCACAGGGTCGAAGTGGCGTTGGGTTTTGACACGCAGGTTCTTGGTGCTTGGAGCTGAAGAGGCTGCAGGCGATGGGAAGCAGAAGTGTCCGGTGGGATCCAAGGGTGGACCCAAGAAGAAAAGTACCTGAAAGCAGAGGGGACAGAGTCTGGGTCACTCAGCAGTGACCAGGGTGGAACCAGGACGGAACCAGGCAATGTCGGGCGCAATCAGGTGGTCAACGAGGAGCTTCTCTCCGCTGTCACGTGGGCTCTGGGGCATCTGCGACGTCCAGGAGCAGGTCACGATCTGTCCCACGTAGGCTGTCGCTGTCGGCGCAGTCGGCTTCAAGATTGGAGCAAACAACACTTGGCAAGAGCAATCCACGCAGAACCAGAAGATTGCTTCTCACTCAGGCCAGGAAGGTCAGAGTGGGGGATCCTTTTCACAGGAGCTGGTGCAGATCTGGAGCAACCAGAAAAGCAGGTCGAATTAAGGTTTTCTTTGGCACAGGGGCCACAAGCCAGCTGGCAAGTGACCGGGCCAACGCGTTGAGCCAACACGAGCAGAAGGGCCCCACGCAGCACTCGTCGAGTGTGGAGGGGTGATCTTTGGTGCAAAAGTAGCTCAGGGTTGGGGCTTCTCAAACCCCGGTGTACAGCTTCAAGGGTCACTCGTGGGCTGCACAGTCAGCGTCTCGTGGCCTTTTCAAGATGGCGGGCCCCACTCTTCCGGTCGCCTCCACTGGTCTCAGCTCTGCAGGGACTGTGGATCGGGCTGGAGGAAGGCAGGCAAGCTTGATCTCGTCGATCTCTGTCGCTCGAGTTCCGGCGGGAACTGCAACAAAGCAAGGGTCGAGGTGCTGGATGGTGCCTGTTTGCACAGGGTAGTCACTCCTTGACCACAAGGGAGATTCTTCAGTCTTCTACGTTGAGTAGGATGTCGAAGGGTCCAGAGTTTCGTTTCTTATGTTTCATCAGGATAATCTGAAGTGCATTGGCACTGCTCCCACTCTTATTCGAATCTGGGGGGTGTGATTACCTGCTAGGTCCCCTCCTATGGGTAGGACCCAGGAAGGGGATGGAGACACCCCTTTCCTTTGATCCAGGCCGCGCTGGGACTGGGGCTGGTGGGCCCCAGAACCGGTTTGGCCGGATTATGCAAGGGGCAGCCTTGTGCTCCCCAGGCAGTGTCTGGTTTCTTTGAAACCTCCCTGCTACAATCCACTATCTCCTGTCTGGGGTAGTTTATCACCGCCCTGCGACAGGAAACCCTTTGTCCAGGCCACCATTTGCTGAGTTTCAGTCAGCAGCAGGAGGCCAGACCCGTGTCTGTGGCAGAGGCATCCATTTTGTGGATCTGAGGCTCATTTTAAATTAACCGCGTTTCAGTAAAGTAACATGTCTTCTCCCTCTAGAGGGGTGGAATGCTACCCCCGTCGCCAGAACTGGCGAGGGGGTAGTATTCCAATTCGTATGACACCTTACACGACATGTTTTGATAAAGCCAAACCAAAGATGACATATAACCGCGAGGATTATAATGCACCTACTAGTATATGGTATGGCATTATCCCGGATCAGCTTATGGAGTTGTTCCCGACAGCTGCAGACAGGCTCAGCTCGTGCCAGAGCTCCATCTCACATCAAACCACGCACTCTGCCTCCAGGATTGATAAGGCCTTCCATAGGAGTGACTCACAGGTTTATATGTGTCCAGATATAGGTTTAGATATAGGTATACTATATCTAAGCAAGGGGTGATTACACCCACTTGCCCCAGCTGAGTGATCAGCCAGTTGTGTCAATTTAAGTGCCAGCCAGGGGTGGCAAAAGCTATGCTTCAGCCCCTGGTAGGCCTTGGTGGCACCTATGCCCTGAGCACCTATAGTGCATGGTACAGGGGCTGACAAGGAGTTCATTTCCAATTGTGGTATGTACCTATAGCACATGTATTATGAATTTAGAGAGAGAACAGCAGGCTGGGGGTCTGATTAGCAGGCCCACAGCATCAGTAAGTCGAAAGCCAGTGAAGCAAAAAGCAAATAAATGGGGTGACCATAGGATAGCAGACCCTACTCTCCTACACTTGCCTTCTCTGCTGCCCAGTGAAGTCACACCCTCGCCTTCTCTGCTTCCCAGTGACGTCACACCCTCGCCTTCTCTGCTGCTCAGTGACGTCACTACCTCACCTTCTCTGCTTCCCAGTGACGTCACACCCTCGCCTTCTCTCCTGCCCAGTGATGTCACGCCCTCGCCTTCTCTGCTGGCCAGTGATGTCACACCCTCGCCTCCTCTGCTGCCCAGTGACATCACACCCTCGCCATTCCTGCTGCCCAGTGACATCACACACTTGCCTTCTCTGCTTCCCAGTGATGTCACACCTTTGCCTCTCTGCTTCCAGTCATGTCACACCCTGGCGTTCTCTGGCTCCCAGTGACGTCACATCCTCGTCTTCTCTGCTTCCTAGTGACGTCACAACTTTGCATTCTCTGGTTCCCAGTGACTTCACACCCTCGCCTTCTCTGCTGCCCAGTGATGTCACACCCTCACCTTCTCTGTTTCCCAATGACGTCACACCCTCGCCTTTCTCTCCTGCCCAGTGGCTGTCACACCCTCGCCATTCCTGCTGCCCAGTGACATCACACCCTCGCCTTCTCTGCTTCCCAGTGCCGTCACACCCTTGCCTCCTCTGCTTCCCAGTGATGTCACACCCTTGTCATTCCTGCTTCCCAGTGATGTCACACCCTTGCCTTCTCTGCTTCCCAGAGACGTTACTTCCTAGTCTTCTCTGCTGCTCAATGACATCACACCCTCGCCTTCTCTGCTGCTCAGTGACATCACACCATCACCTTCTCTGCTGGCCAGTGACATCACACCCTCGCCTTCTCTCCTGCCCAGTGATGTCACGCCCTCGCCTTCTCTGCTGCTCTGTGACATCACTCCCTTGCCTTCTCTGCTTCCCAGTGATGTCACACCCTGGCCTTCTCTGCTGCCCTGTGAAGTCACACCCTCGCCTTCTCTGCTTCCAGTGATGTCACACCGTCGCCTTCTCTGCTTCCAGTGACGTCACACCCTCGCCTTCTCTGCTTCCCAGTAACGTCACACCCTCGCCTTCTCTGCTGCCCAGTGACGTCACACCCTCGCCTTCTCTGCTGCCCAGTGACGTCACACCCTCGCCTTCTCTGCTGCCCAGTGACGTCACACCCTCGCCTACTCTGCTTCCCAGTGACACCCTCGCCTTCTCTGCTTCCCAGTGACGTCACTCCCTTGCCTTCTCTGCTTCCCACCGCACTTCCTGTTCGCCTCCGCTTTGTTTTCCAGTTTCTGCTCACTGAGTTGGTTTGTACCCAGTTGACCGCCTGTAATGCTGGATAACAGTGTTTAATGACTCCCAGGCCTGTGCATCAAACACAAGTGTTTGGCCCACCAGCGGGCCATGGTTACATCTCAGCTCGCCTGCACCCGCCCACTCACAGGAGCGATCCAATCAGCGAAAAGGCACCTATATAAACTGTGTGACCTAGACACATACAGCAGGCCCTGTGTGCACCTTTACTCTGACTGACCCTGGCCCTGATCCTGACCCTGACTGACCATGACTGACCCTGGACCTGACCCTGACTGACACAGACCCTGACCCTGGCCATGCCCGTGACTGACCATGACCCTGCCCCTGACCCAGACCCTGACCCAGACCCTGACCCTGACTGACCCTGACCCAGGCCCAGACCCTGACCCTGACCCTGACTGAACCTGACCCAGACCCATACCCTGACCCTGACTGAACCTGACCCAGACCCAGACCCAGGCCCAGACCCTGACCCTGACTGACCCTGACCCTGGCCCCGCCCCTGCCCCTGCCCCTGACCTGATCCAGACCCTGACCCAGACCCAGACCCTGACCCTGAAAGACCCTGCCCCTGACCCTGACCCTGTCCCTGACCCAGACCCTGACCCTGACCTGACCCTGACCCAGACTCAGACCCAGACCATGACCCAGGCGGGCCCTGCCCCTGACTCTGCCCCTGACTGAACCTGACTGACCCTGACCCTGATTGACCATGACTGACCCTGGCCCTGACCTTGACTGACCCTGACAGACCCTGACCCTGACCCTGACTGAAACAGACCCTGACCCTGACCGTGACTGACACAGACCCAGACCCTGACTGAAACAGACCCTGACCCTGACCCTGACTGACCCTGACAGACCCTGACCCTGACTGAAACAGACCCTGACCCTGACCGTGACTGACACAGACCCTGACCCTGACTGAAACAGACCCTGACCCTGACTGACACAGACCCTGACCCTGACTGAAACAGACCCTGACACTGACCCTGACTGACACAGACCCTGACCCTGACCCAGACCCTGACCCTGTCCCTGACCCTGACCCAGACCCTGCCTCTGACCCTGCCCCTGACTGACCATGACCCTGCCCCTGCCCCTGACCCATACCCTGACCTGACCCTGACCCAGACCCAGACTCTGACCTTGACTGGCCCTGGCCCTTACTGACCCTGCCCCTGGCCCTGCCCCTGACTCTGCCCCTGCCCCTGACTGAACCGAATGACCCTGGCCCTGACCATGACTGACCCTGGCCCTGACCCTGACCGTGATTGACACAGACCCAGACCCAGAACCTGACCCAGAACCTGACCCAGACCCAGACCCTGACCCAGAACCTGACCCAGACCCTGACCCTGACCCTACTCTGACCCTGACTGCCCCTGGCTCTGACCCTGACACTGACTGACCCTGCCCCTGACTGACCCTGGCCCTGCCCCAGACCCTGACCCTGACTGACCCTGGCCCTGAGTGACCCTGACTCTGACCCTGCCCCTGACCCAGACCTAGACCCTGACTGACCCTGACCCTGACTGACCCTGGCCCTGACCCTGACCCAGACCATGCCCCAGACCCTGACTGATCCTGGCCCTGACTGACCCTGGCCCTGACCCAGACCCTGACTGACCCTGACCCTTACTGACCCTAACCCTGACTGACCCTGACCCAGACCCTGACTGACCCTGGCCCTGACCCTGACCCTGACTGACCCCGACTGACCCTGACTGACCCTGACCCTGCTCCTGACCTGACTGACCCTGACTGACCCTGACTGACCCTGGCCATAACCCTGCTCCTGACACTAACTGACCCTGACTGACCCTGACCCTGACTAACCCTGACCCTGCTCCTGACCCTGACTGACCCTGGCCCTGACTGACCCTGACCCAGCGAGATAGGCTGCAGCTCTGGGATTCGACATAGAAGATCAGCATTTGGGGAAGAACACTTCGGCCGTGAGGCAAAGGAGTGATGGGGCAAAATGGAAGCGCGTCTGTGGGGCTCTTTGCAGCACATAGGGGAGCAGCACAGGTGAGGTTCAGTGCTGTGCATTCGCTGTTCAGTGTCTCACTGCATGTTAGGCTCCTGTGCCTGAGGCATGCTGTAGATGGGTGGCCTGAGGTAAGCTGCAAATGGGTGGCTTGAGGTAAGCAGAAGATGGAGGGCCTGAGGTAAGCTGCAGATGGAGGGCCTGAGGTAAGCTGTGGATGGGTGGCCTGAGGTAAGCTGTGGATGGGTGGCCTGAGGTAATCTGTGGATGGGCGGCCTGAGGTAAGCTGTGGATGGGTGGCCTGAGGTAAGTTGTGGATGGATGGCCTGAGGTAAGCTGTGGGTGTGTGGCCTGAGGTAAGCTGTGGATATGTGGCCTGATGTACGCTGCAGATGGGTGGCCTGAGGTAAGCTGCAGATGGGCGGCCTGAGGTAAGCTGCAGATGGGTGGCCTGAGGTAAGCTGCAGATGGGTGGCCTGAGGTACGCTGCAGATGGGTGGCCTGAGGTAAGCTGCAGATGGGCGGCCTGAGGTAAGCTGCAGATGGAGGGCCTGAGGTAAGCTGTGGATGGGTGGCCTGAGTACGCTGCAGATGGGTGGCCTGAGGTAAGCTACAGATGGGTGGCCTGAGGTAAGCTGCAGATGGGCCCCCTGAGATAAGCTGCAGATGGGCTGCCTGAGATAAGCTGCAGATGGAAGGCCTGAGGTAAGCTGCAGATGGGCTGCCTGAGGTAAGCTGCAGATGGGTGGCCTGCGTTAAGCTGCAGATGGGCAGCCTGAGGTAAGCTGCAGATGGGTGGCTTGAGGTAAGCTGCAGATGGGCAGCCTGAGGTAAGCTGCAGATGGGTTGCCTGAGGTAAGCTGCAGATGGGTGGCCAGATGTAAGCTGCAGGAGGGCGGCCTGAGGTAAGCTGCAGATGGGCAGCCTGAGGTAACCTGCAGATGGGTGGCCTGTGGTAAGCTGCAGATGGGTGGGCTGAGGTAAGCTGCAGATGGGTGGCCTGAGGTAAGCTGCAGATGGGTGGCCTGCGGTAAGCTGCAGATGGGTGGGCTGAGGTAAGCGGCAGATGGGTGGCCTGAGGTAAACTGCATATGGGCAGCCTGAGGTAAGCTTCAGATGGGCCGCCTGAGGTAAGCTGCAGATGTTATGTTATGTTATGTTATGTTATGTTATGTTACAGTGCATTTTTATAGCGCTCGGCTACTCTAAAAGAGTGTCCCGGCGCTTTCCACAGGCAACTTACAGTGTATAATCAACATAACAAGTAAAACAGAACCCAAAAAAAAAGAAGGAAAAAGAAACCCACCTAAACAGAATGATTAAAAAGCCAGGTCTTCAAATTCTTCCTGAATTGAAGCAAGTTGGGAGTGCTACGGAGTACCAGTGGAAGCGAGTTCCACAGCTGGGAGGCCTTAAGGCTGAAAGAGCGCCCCCCAATGCGGGCCTTCCTCACGCGTGGAACCACAGCAGTGAAAAGGGATTCCGAACGCAGTGAGCGAGCAGGGTGATAGAAAGCCAATCTTTTCTTCAGATATCCTGCGCCTGAGCCAAACAAAGCCTTGTGCACCAGCGTCAGGGATTTGAAAACAATCCGCTTCCGGATTGGCAGCCAATGAAGCGTCTGCAGCAACCCAGAGGCCCGTGCTCGTCTATGCAGACCAAAGATTGCCCGGGCTGCTGAGTTCTGTGCCACCTGCAAACGCTGAACCAAGTAATCCGGGAGTCCTAAGAAAAGGGCATTGAGAAAAGATGTGCGGCCTGAGGTAAGCTGCAGATGGGCAGTCTGAGGTAAGCTGTAGATGGGCTGCCTGAGGTAAGCGGCAGATGGATGGTCTGAGGTAAGCTACAGATGGGCCGCCCGCGGCTTGAGGTAAGCAGCAGATGGACGGCCTGAGGTAAGCTGCAGGTGGGACGCCTGTGGTAAGCTGCAGATGGAGGGCCTGAGACCTGAGGTAAGCTGCAGATGGGTGGCCTGAGGCCTGAGGTAAGCTGCAGATGGGCGGCCTGAGGTAAGCTGCAGATGGAATTCCTGAGGTAAACTGCAGATGGGTGGCCTGAGGTAAGCTGCAGATGGGTGGCCTGAGGTAAACGGCAGATGAGAAGCCTGAGGTAAGCTGCATATGGGACGCCTGAGGTAAGCTGCAGATGGGCGGCCTGAGGTAAGCTGCAGATGGGCCGCCGATGGAGTTCTGGACTTTTTGGTACTGTCCAGAGGTGTCAGGGATAACACCCGAAGACCCCTGAGTTCTACCTGTCTTGGTGCACAAATAAACAGAAACACGGGCTTCTCGATGGTGGCGTCAAAGACCAAAGGTGTATTACTGCAGGGACACAGAAGTCACAGAAACTACACACGGGCAGAATCTAGGAGCCTGTTCGAATTGTACAAAGTGGGTTGCTCCTTAAATACGAATTATTCAGCTTGGGGCAACATTCTTCACATGCTAGTACATTTCTAAACCTTCATGTCCTAAACAATAAATATTTGGCGTTACACAAGAATCGTCCACAATATCTGATGTCAAAACATTACGAACGAGGGGTTCCCACTGTTCCATCATAATCCCATGTCAACTTTTCATTCAAGAGCCGGACCGCCTCATAGTAAATTTCGTTACCTCCCCCTAATAAAGGCCCAGAAGGAAAGGAGCAGAGCCAGGTGCAGAAGATAGAAAAGCAGGATAAGAGATGTTTGTGGGTCGTAAATGGGCAAGGCTACCAGCTTCTGCCGCCTAATCATGATCAGGCCAACGAACACGAGAACCAGTATAGCAGGACTGGCCTCAGGCTGGGGAGGCAGCTTCTGCCGAATCATGCGGCCACAGCGTTTCTGTCCTAAGGTGCACGTGTCACTAGCAAGGTGAATCGCCGGCTAAAGCTTACGTGTCCTTAAGCGAAAATGGGTTGATCAGAGGTCACTGTGTGTCCATTGACTATGTGAGGGCAAGAATACAAAATGGCTGCCGTAATGTAAGATGGATGCCATGGGTAAATCAGAAATGTGTTTATAACAAGAGTGCTCTTGCTCGTAGCATAGCGAAAACACCAGGATATGCTAAATGGATCATTTGCGGTTCACTGGTACCAAAATTATGAGTTTACGACAATGTTGAAAACACGGGTTCAAATCGTCACGGAACCTCAGACCCTCCTTTTGCCCTTACATAGGCAATTACTCAGTCTATATCAGAGTCTATCTCGATGTTCATCAGGTCAGTGATATGTTGTTGTATCATCATCCTTTCTCGTACCTTGTCTCCAAACACAGGCGGTTTTCTGAAACAGGTTGCAGCACAGAGGCTACACAGAGCGGGACCACATTGGATAATAAGGCAGCACGAGAACAGGAATACTTGGATAATACCAACGACCATCAGAACCTTCCATCCCCACGCTGATAGTATAGTCCAAAGCCATTCCATTAAGGACCAAGTTCCCTTGTCTACGTGAATAGAGTCGGAAATCTTGTGTAGCTTAGAGATTGCTTCGTATACAGTCGGAGCATTATTGGGTATAAAAACACAGCAGCTTGATTGGATCATTCTGCATACCCCACCTCGATCTGCAAGTATTACGTCAAGAACCATACGATTCTGCAACGTCATGAGACGATCCGCCTGGAGCTCAGCTGTTAAGTTACTAAGGGCACCAGCAGTTTCTGTAATAGTAGATTCAACTACCCGTGTTAGCTGACGTAGATTTCTACTATTGGCCATAGGCCCCCAGAACGGAAGGAAACCTTTGAAAAAGTCTCCGGCTTCCTGACCAGCGGTATCTTCTTTGCTGAAAACACCTCTTGCTACTCTGGTCTTGTGATAATCTGGGGAAGCGGTGTATGTCGGAGGCAGCAGTCGAGCAATATAACATGAACCTGAAAAGTCAGCAGGCAGCCATGTATATGCCCTATCCTGACAGATGAAGTAGGTACCCTTAGCAGTTAAGAAGGCAGGGGAGGAGTTTGACGGATACAAGTAAGTCTCAACACAGTCACTCCTCCCTAGCCGAGCTCTTGGATTTCTCCCATTTCCTTGCAAGCAGAATTGACCTTGGTGAGGTACGACCCAGACTGGAGTTGAGCTTTTACGCTTGCTTTCACCCAAACTAATACTATACTCCGTAGAATTCCAACTCAGATAAACCCGTAGTTCATCTCTAGGGACAGATGGGGAGTTATTGACGTCTTTAATCATGTCAGTTATTCCCTTTATCAAGGCTTTATTAACGGATGTATACCTAGCGGAACGTGGAGGACGCGGGGGATAGGTTTCGAGAGCATAGACAAATACAGTTTGGAAGGCCCGACATGATCCATTATAGCTAAAAGGCAAGACCAGATAGGGAATGCCTTTATCCATAGTGTGTGGTATCAATCCACATACCCAGCAGTCTGTTGTGTTAACTACCAGTTGGTGTTGATGCAAGAGTTGTACAAAAGTGTTATTTATGAATTCTGAGCGTCGAGCTTGCTCATGTTCAGGGAACGGGTGAAAAGAATGATAAGAAGCAACAGTAGAAGAAATAAGATCAAGGGGAGGTACTGTAGTTGTTATCGGTGCAAAAATTAAATGTACACCAAAGATGATTCCACCCACCAACGTTATTAAAACAATCAAAAACGTAATTGCACATTGCATCAGAAAACATTTGTTATGAAGAATCTTGTAGAGTCTATTTCTGCGAACATAAATTACATTCTCTCGGTGCAGCTCAGGAAGCTCCATCTTCTACAACCGCTCGCGACCACTGATGATATGTACGTAGTTGAAAATGCCTCTATCAGCCCTGGGAGTTCCCAGAACTAACAGAAAGACCGACCTTGTGTCTGGCACCCGCAGATTCAACTAGGCACAAAGCCACGACCCTACGGCTACCCAGACGGCAAGGCAATTAAAACAACATAACATACATAGAAAAATAAAAATTTTTAGCAAACTTCCTGGCTGGAGGCAATGTATCAAATTCAAATATGGAAAATAGGCAGTTTCCTGCTATATTAGTTCTTAGAATGAGACCGTAGGTTGTATCTCAATTTTCCTGGAGTTGTTTGATCCGGAAACAGTCTATCTTCAGCAGGGGTTACAATGTTCGAATTCGCAGATGGCAAATGTTCGTTTGATGCAGAGGACAAGTGTTCAGTGTTCAGAGGAGCAGTTTCAGAAGGGGAGTCAGAGTTCGGTGAGTCAGTAATTAGTTCTGCATCGCTGAAAGGAACGTATCTAGGAACTGGTTCGGTTTCAGAGGCACCAATTCCTTTTCTCACCCAGTTGTCATAAGGAAGTGGAAGGGGTACACGCTTTGCATGTGTCGCGTGGACCCAATTCTTTCTGCCAGCCACACGTATAGCAGTCCTTGTCGCCAGGAGAACTTGAAATGGTCCGACGAACTTGGGTTGGAGATTTCTGGTCCGTCCAAAGTTCCTGATGACGACTTGGTCGCCGGGCTTCAGCTGGTGACCTGGACTTTCCGGTGGCTTTGGCAATGCATCAAAAACCTGTTGGTGAATGAGACTCAATTTAGCAGTCAAGTCAAAAAGGTAATCAATTAGCATTGGACATTCCAGTCGCTTGAACTCCCTCGGTCTAGGTACCCCCCAAACATTTGCAGGTCGACCGAACACAATCTCATAGGGGCTAAGCCCTACTCGAGAATGTACAGTCGCTGTTGTGGATAACAGGGCCAAAGGTAGTGCATCTGGCCAGGACAAGCCCGTGGAGGCTTGTATCTTGGCCAGTTTCAGCTTGAGGGTGCCATTGTAGCCCTCAACTAAGCCTGCAGACTGGGGGTGATTTGCACTGTGAAATTTTTGTTTAATATTTAAACCTGCACACACACTCTGCATAACTTTCCCTACGAATTCACTCCCGTTATCTGACCATACAATCCGTGGCATGCCATACCTGGGGAAGTATTCTTTTAGAAGGATTTTGGCAGTGGACAAGGCCGTATTGTCCTTTAGTGGATATGCTTCGGTCCACCTTGAAAAAGCACAGACTACCACTAGAACGTACTTAAGGTTATTACAACGATCCATGTGAATGAAGTCTAACTGGATCACTTCGAAGGGGCAAGAAGGAGGAGCGAAGTGACCAGCGGGTGTGGGGATTCCCTTGCCAGGATTATGCATCAAGCATATCATGCAATTTCTCACCACTCTTTCTGCACACTTACTAATTCCATCATTCTTCCAGACTGGAGGCAACATCTTACAAATCCCTTTAGAACTGATGTGCGCTGCTCCATGCGCCATCGTTACCACTGCAAGCACATACGCATCAGGCAACATCCAACGCTGCTGTTCTGACAAATCAATCCAACATCCATTCGAGTCCTATTTACCCGTATTCTCTTTCAATGCAAGCTTTTCCTCTTCAGTCGCCTCTTCCTGAATTGCTTTCACACTTTCCACTGTATCCTCACACATTCCCGAGTCAGTAATCCATCTTGCAGACGTTGCAACATACATTCTACTCATCGTATTCCTAGCTGTCTGTTTAGCGGTCTCATCAGCAAAAGCATTTCCACGACCAACATCATCCGTGATTGCTCGATAAGCACTACACTTCACAATCGCAACTTCAGTCGGTAAGGTTAGAGATTCCAACAAGTCATTGACTAGCTGACCATGCTGGATCTTAGTTCCATGGGACGTAATGAAACCTCTTTCCTTCCACAAACGGCCAAAACTATGCGCTACGCCGAACGCGTACTGACTATCTGTGAACACATTCACTCTCTTTCCCTTACCTAAAACACACGCTCTCGTCAATGCAATTAATTCTGCAGCTTGGGAAGAATTCTGACTCACTCTTGCAGTCTCCACAATCGTACTCAAAGTCGTTACTGCGTAAGCAGCTGTTACATCACCATTCTCCAATTTAAAACAAGACCCGTCAACATACAACGTGCCATCTGGATCTGATAATGGAGTGTCTTTAAGATCAATCCGTCCTTTTGTCTCTTCCTCGGTTCTGAAACAACAGTCATGTGGTTCCGAATCACTCGACTCCTGACTAGTCGGCAACAATGTTGCTGGATTCAATACATTACATCTTTTAATCTGAATATGACTCGCTAACAGTGTCAGCTTGTAGCCTGATAATCTAGCACTGGTAAGATGTTGTGTCTTGGTTCGGTTCATGAGCGTGTCCACGTCATGAGGAACCATGACCACTAGCATGTTGTTCATGACCAAACCAGCAGATTGTCGAATGGACGCTGCAGCTGCTGCTGTAGCTCTCAAGCAACGAGGCAACGCTCTGGCTACCGGATCTAATGTTGATGAAAAATACGTACAAGGGCGTTGTTTATCACCAAATCGTTGCGTCAGAACACTCAATGCGCAACCTTCTCTCTCGTGGACATAGAGTGTAAATGGTTTACTGTAGTCGGGTGTACCCAACAAAGGAGCTGAACATAGTGCATTTCGTAACTCAGAGAAACTTTGCTGACATTCGGCAGACCATGGCACCGGACTCGTAACACCTTTTCCAGTCAAGGCCACCAATGGTTTTGCCAAAAGAGAAAAATTTGGGATCCATTGCCTACAGTATGAGGTAATACCTAAAAACGCACGCACTTCTCTCTGTGTGCTAGGAACATTCATCTGCGTAATTGCTTTTATTCTCTCTGGGGTCAACTTTCTTCCCTCCTTTGACAAGAGATGACCTAGGTAGGTCACTTCTTGACAACAGTATTGCATTTTAGAAGGTGACACCTTGTGATTTAAATTACACAAATGATGCAGTAGGGAAATTGTAGCTGCTTTGCAAGTTTCCTTGTCATCGGCAGCCACTAGAAGATCATCGACATATTGCACTAAAGCAGAACCAGGAGGAAGTACAAAGGAATCTAGCTGACTTTTTAATGCCTGACTGTAGATGGATGGGCTCTCACAATAGCCTTGTGGAGCACGTTTAAACCTGAAGCTTCGGCCTCCTAAAGAGAAGCCGAAAATATCCCTGCTTTCTTCGGCTATCGGAATGCTGAGAAAGGCATTCTTCAAGTCGATAACTGAAAACCATGTGGCTGTAGCAGGAATCAACGTTAACAATGCAGTAATGTCTGGAACCACAGGAAACT
Source organism: Lissotriton vulgaris (assembly GCF_964263255.1). Taxonomy (NCBI): domain Eukaryota; kingdom Metazoa; phylum Chordata; class Amphibia; order Caudata; family Salamandridae; genus Lissotriton; species Lissotriton vulgaris. The sequence goes on from NW_028250131.1 coordinate 1,397,131, forward strand.
GTGGAATCACAATTTTGTTAACCTCTCTAAGGTCGATTACAAATCTATAGACTGGAGGCTTTGAAGGATCAGTGCGTTTCAGAATTGGCAGTACAGGACTGTTACAGACATTTCCTCTAGTTTCTTCTACTACCTCTTTCTTGATCAAATCTTGCACGATCAATAAAAGCGCACATTCACCTTCACTAGAGATCTTGTATTGTGGGATTCGTGGAAATTTGACATTTGCTTTCAAAGTAACTACATATGGTGGAATTTCCAAAAGACCTACGTCGTTAGGACCAGTCGCCCAAAGAGTATCAGGGAGAGAACGCAGCTCCAGTGGGAGCGCATCCATTGATAAGTACATCGGGGAGATGATCCTCTTACCCAATGTAAGCTGTACTCCTGCCGGAGAACAGTACAAAGTCGCGTACAGGCGTTTTAACAAGTCTAAACCAAGCAGATTTTCATTACAACCAGTTGTCAAAATCAGGGGTGCTTTCAATTGACGGGGTCCAACAGAAATAGACTAAGGACCAGATACGGGGTTGTGAACAGGGGCGCCTGAAAAACCTACTGAAACATTTGTTAAGCCAGACAAAGGTGCGCCAGGGAGTTTCCCATGTATGATAGAACTTTTTGCTGCACCAGTATCCAACAGAAACGGCTCGACTACACCTGATGTTGCTACTGCGACATAAGGCCCACTCTGATCTACTGGAACTGATACTACTCCCTCTCTTTGTCCATGGCTGTCCTAGTACTCATTTTGCTGAAGTTCCTCACTAACTTCACAGTAGTCTTCAACGTGATACTGTTGAGATCTAGTAGGTTGGGCAGACTGTCCGTTTCGCTGATCAAAATAATTAGAAGGGCGATCATTCGTTTGTGGAGGCATAGCACCTCGTCCTCGACCTCTAGAATTTTGCGTAGAACCACCACGACCTCTCTGAGCCGCTGCAGCATTATTTTGTGCTAGTACTGGACACTCATTCTTATAATGACTTTCCTTCTTGCAGTAAGCACATTGATTCCATTGGTATTGCGGTCTCTGAGAACCATAGTCGGTCCTCTCATATGGCCTTTGCTGTGTATTTGTCTGATTCGTGCGAGGCGGATATGCCTGCTGCAAAAGGACTTTAGTTTTTAAATCTTTTGTTTTCTTATCTGACTTTTCCTTCTCTTCTTTATCCCTATTTTCATAATACTGAGCAGTTGCAAGTATTTACGCAGTCGTAGAGACAGCCCACGCACTTTCAGAATCTTTTAATTTATTACTGAGCTCTGGTAACAGATTGTGCACAAATTTATCAACAAATAGTCTCTGTCCTCCTTCCGTGCTCATATCCTGACCACTATGATCTACGAAAGTTTCTTCAAACCTTGTGAAAAAGTTGGAGACACTTTTGTCCTTTTTCTGCTTGCATGCGGATAACTTGTCCCAGTTAACGCGCAATGCTGGCATCAGAGTTTTCATTAAATCTATTATTCTACCAGGCAAATCAGCAATTAGAGGTTCGGGTTTAGAACCACCTATTTGTTGACCATCTGCCGCTATTATAGCTGCCCAATCACCACCTAGGGCAACTGGATGATTTTCTTTACAAATTTTAGCCCAAATTGGTTGTGGTACCACATTGCCAAATAACATGTCGATGTCCGCTAAATTCATTACACAAGCTTCAACCGTTTGCGCCAACTCTTTGTAATCCAGCTGGATTTTTACGCGGATCTGGCAAGGCCTGTTTTACTGCTAACACTTCTGCTCGTTTCCACTGAATGTGTATCCACACTCTTTGGAATTGGGCCGGAGCGGCTGCAATACCAAGGACCGCATCAGCTTGCACAGCTTCGCGCCAAATTGGAGGAACTTCTCTCATAGGATATTGACGACCTTGTCTCGTACTACGCTTGTCTAAATCTCTTGGTGAACAAAGGTAAGGATCGAATCTAAAATCTAAAATTAATTCCATTGCTTCTTTTATCTCCTGACCAACTATCATACCTGCAGCAAATTTTTGTTGAACTTGGATTAATTCATCCGGTACCTGTTCAGATTCGCTCTCTTCCCATTCTTCAGGTAAAAGGGAACACATGACATCAAACACATAGCGCTGTGTCGGTTCCTTCCATTGCATGAATGTATCTAATACATCTCGCACACTATACCTTCCAACTTTCGAAATCCACCTAAGAGCAGTGGAGTCTAATATTCCACGTTCTTCACTGCTAGGAAGCTGACTACATCTCTGAACGGAGTCAGAGACAGGACTCCTAATTAAAGTTTTGTAAAAGGGAGATAGAATATTAGTGACAGAATCAGTAATTCTCCGACGAACAGAAAGCGGAGTCATATAGCTTGCAGAAGTTTGCAGGAGAGTAGTAGTCAGGACAGAAGAAACAGCAACAGTAGGGGTAGCAGGCAAAGTAGCTTGTGAAACAACAGGTATCAGCGGTACAGGCATAGGCAGAGGAGCTGGCAACCCTGGAAGAGGGGGTGCCGGAGGAACATTAATATTGACCACAGGAGGTACAGGAGCTTGATTCAGGGGAGCAGGAGCAGGTACACCAGGCTGTCCAGCAACCGGTAATTGAACATTCGGTAAAGGTGGAGCTGTAGCACCCTGTGCATACGGTGGGGGTGACCTCAACAAGTAAGACAACAGGGGATCCTTTTCAGGGTCCTCTATTATCTTAGCTGTACTCGATGGCAAGGCAGGATAGCACTTGTCTATCGCTAAGTTACGCTCTCTATTGGCTACCTCCATCGCTTTCTCAGATTCATTGAGTTGCAGCTGCTTGGCAGATTGTTCTAAAGTCAACTCTTGCTCTTTCTGTTCTTTCTTTAACTTTTTAGTTTCTCTCTGTTTGGATTCTTTTCGCCAATAACGGAAAGAATCAAACATTGCCGGCCGGGCTTTCTTCTTAAACAATTTCATTTCTAAATTATCAAGAATTTCGGGTTCAAAACTACCATGCAGTGGCCAACTAAGGACACCGTCTTTCTCCGTGTAGCGGATCCATACCTCATTATAAGATATAGGACCCACACCATGTTTACAGTAAAGATCATAAAGAGGAGTTCCAATCGGAGGAACCAAACACGAGTCCTCCAACCGGGAATCCCTGTTACAACCAAAACACGACAACATACAATTTCTCCGACTTACCATTTTATAAACCGGAACACAGAACAAACAAACACAAACAAAGGCGCGCACTCAAACCAAGAACTTAGGCCTACCAAAATGAACAAATGTATCGATACCCAAACTAAACCAAAAGATTATCGTAACTAGAACAACCAGTGATAATCTTACCAAACCAAACCAAACCAAGAACTAAAAGGATTATCCAAACAGGAGTAAACCCTTACGAAGTAACCAAACAACTAGCAACCACTTAATACTTAACTGAGGTACTGAAGACGTCACCAAGGAGAAACCCGTCTCGACTCGCCGTACTAAGGTCTGCACCTCGGGTCCAAGACAGGGCGACAGTCAAGGCAGCGGACCACTGCAGCCGTCCGAACGGGAACCCTCGTGGAAGAGAACGTCGGGCCACTTTTGCGATATGCCGGGATCGATGAAGTGGGGCGCCTCCCTCTGGAATCTTCACACGAAGCTTCTCGAACTCTTCAGGCTTTTGGACCGGTACCGAATGACGTCGCCCCACGTTGGGCGCCAATTGGAGTTCTGGACTTTTTGGTACTGTCCAGAGGTGTCAGGGATAACACCCGAAGACCCCTCAGTTCTACCTGTCTTGGTACACAAATAAACAGAAACACGGGCTTCTCGATGGTGGCGTCAAAGACCTAAGGTTTATTACTGCAGGGACACAGAAGTCACAGAAACTACACACGGGCAGAATCTAGGAGCCTATTCGAATTGTACAAAGTGGGTTGCTCCTTAAATACGAATTATTCAGCTTGGGGCAACATTCTTCACATGCTAGTACATTTCTAAACCTTCATGTCCTAAACAATAAATATTTGGCGTTACACAAGAATCGTCCACAATATCTGATGTCAAAACATTACGAACGAGGGGTTCCCACTGTTCCATCATAATCCCATGTCAACTTTTCATTCAAGAGCCGGACCGCCTCATCGTAAATTTCGTTACCTCCCCCTAATAAAGGCCCAGAAGGAAAGGAGCAGAGCCAGGTGCAGAAGATAGAAAAGCAGGATAAGAGATGTTTGTGGGTTGTAAATGGGCAAGGCTACCAGCTTCGGCCGCCTAATCATGATCAGGCCAACGAACACGAGAACCAGTATAGCAGGACTGGCCTCAGGCTGGGGAGGCAGCTTCTGCCGAATCATGCGGCCACAGCGTTTCTGTCCTAAGGTGCACGTGTCACTAGCAAGGTGAATCGCCGGCTAAAGCTTACGTGTCCTTAAGTGAAAATGGGTTGATCAGAGGTCACTGTGTGTCCATTGACTATGTGAGGGCAAGAATACAAAATGGCTGCCGTAATCTAAGATGGATGCCATGGGTAAATCAGAAATGTGTTTATAACAAGAGTGCTCTTGCTCGTAGCATAGCGAAAACACCAGGATATGCTAAATGGATCATTTGCGGTTCACTGGTACCAAAATTATGAGTTTACGACAATGTTAAAAACACGGGTTCAAATCGTCACGGAACCTCACCGAGGCCTGAGGTAAGCTGCAGAGGGGCGGCCTGAGGTAAGCTGAAGATGGCCTGCCTGAGGTAAGCTGCAGAAGGGTGGCCTGAGGCCTGAGGTAAGCTGCACAAGGGTGACATGAGGTAAGCTGCAGATAGGTGGCCTGAGGTAAGCTGCAGATGGGCGGCCTGAGATAAGCTGCAGATGGGAAGCCTGAGGTAAGCTTCAGATGAGCCGCCCGAGGCCTGAGGTAAGCTGCAGATGTGCGGCCTGAGGTAAGCTGCAGATGGGTGGCCTGAGATAAGCTGCAAATGGGAGGCCTGAGGTAAGCTTCAGATGGGCCGCCGAAGCCTGAGGTAAGCTGCAAATGGGTGGCCTGAGGTAAGCTGAAGATAGGCTGCCTGAGGTAAGCTGCAGAATGGTGGTCTGAGGCCTGAGGTAAGCTGCAGAAGGATGACATGAGGTAAGCTGCAGATGGGTGGCCTGAGGTAAACTGCAGATGGGCGGCCTGAGGTAAGCTGCCGATAGGTGGCCTGAGGTAAGCTGCAGATGGGCGGCCTGAGATAAGCTGCAGATGGGAGGCCTGAGGTAAGCTTCAGATGGGCCGCCTGAGGCAAGCTGCAGATGTGCGGCTTGAGGTAAGCTGCAGATGGGCAGCCTGAGGTAAGCTGCAGATTGGCGGCCTGAGATAAGCTGCAGATGGGAGGCCTGAGGTAAGCTGCAGATGGGCAGCCTGTGGTAAGCTGCAGATGGACGGCCTGAGGTAAGCTGCAGATGGGTGGCCTGAGGTAAGCTGCAGATGGGCGGCCTGAGGTAAGCTGCAGATGGGCGGCCTGAGGCATGCTGCAGATGGGTGGCTTGAGGTAAGCTGCAGATGGGCGGCCTGAGGTAAGCTGCAGATGGGCGGCCTGAGGTAAGCAGTAGATGGGTGGCCTGAGGTAAGCAGCAGATGGGTGGCCTGAGGTAAGCTGCAGATGGAGGGCCTGAGGTAAGCTGTGGATGGGTGGCCTGAGGTACGCTGCAGATGGGTGGCCTGAGGTAAGCTACAGATGGGTGGCCTGAGGTAAGCTGCAGATGGGCCCCCTGAGATAAGCTGCAGATGGGCTGCCTGAGATAAGCTGCAGATGGGAGGCCTGCGTTAAGCTGCAGATGGGCAGCCTGAAGATGGGTGGCCTGAGGTTAGCTGCAGATTGGCAGCCTGAGGTAAGCTGCAGATGGGTTGCCTGAGGTAAGCTGCAGATGGGTGGCCAGATGTAAGCTGCAGGTGGGCAGCCTGAGGTAAGCTGCAGATGGGCAGCCTGAGGTAACCTGCAGATGGGCAGCCTGAGGTAACCTGCAGATGGGTGGCCTGTGGTAAGCTGCAGATGGGTGGGCTGAGGTAAGCTGCAGATGGGTGGCCTCAGGTAAGCTGCAGATGGGTGGCCTGCTGTAAGCTGCAGATGGGTGGGCTGAGGTAAGCGGCAGATGGGTGGCCTGAGGTAAACTGCAGATGGGCAGCCTGAGGTAAGCTTCAGATGGGCCGCCTGAGGTAAGCTGCAGATGTGCGGCCTGAGGTAAGCTGCAGATGGGCAGTCTGAGGTAAGCTGTAGATGGGCTGCCTGAGGTAAGCGGCAGATGGATGGTCTGAGGTAAGCTACAGATGGGCCACCCGAGGCTTGAGGTAAGCAGCAGATGGATGGCCTGAGGTAAGCTGCAGGTGGGACGCCTGTGGTAATCTGCAGATGGAATTCCTGAGGTAAACTGCAGATGGGTGGCCTGAGCTAAGCTGCAGATGGATGGCCTGAGGCCTGAGGTAAACTGCAGATTAGCAGCCTGAGGTAAGCTGCATATGGGACGCCTGAGGTAAGCTGCAGATGGGCAGCCTGAGGTAAGCTGCAGATGGGCCACCGAGGCCTGAGGTAAGCTGCAGAGGGGCGGCCTGAGGTAAGCTGAAGATGGCCTGCCTGAGGTAAGCTGCAGATGGGTGGCCTGAGGCCTGAGGTAAGCTGCAGATGGGCGGCCTGAGGTAAGCTGCAGATGGAATTCCTGAGGGAAACTGCAGATGGGCGGCCTGAGATAAGCTGCAGATGGGACGCCTGAGGTAAGCTGCAGATGGGCGGCCTGAGGTAAGCTGCAGATGGGCCACCGAGGCCTGAGGTAAGCTGCAGAGGGGCGGCCTGAGGTAAGCTGAAGATGGCCTGCCTGAGGTAAGCTGCAGATTGGTGGCCTGAGGCCTGAGGTAAGCTGCAGATGGGTGGCCTGAGGTAAGCTGCAGATGGAATTCCTGAGGTAAACTGCAGATGGGTGTCCTGAGCTAAGCTGCAGATGGATGGCCTGAGGCCTGAGGTAAACTGCAGATGAGCAGCCTGAGGTAAGCTGCATATGGGACGCCTGAGGTAAGCTGCAGATGGGCGGCCTGAGGTAAGCTGCAGATGGGCCACCGAGGCCTGAGGTAAGCTGCAGAGGGGCGGCCTGAGGTAAGCTGAAGATGGCCTGCCTGAGGTAAGCTGCAGAAGGGTGGCCTGAGGCCTGAGGTAAGCTGCACAAGGGTGACATGAGGTAAGCTGCAGATAGGTGGCCTGAGGTAAGCTGCAGATGGGCGGCCTGAGATAAGCTGCAGATGGGAAGCCTGAGGTAAGCTTCAGATGAGCCGCCCGAGGCCTGAGGTAAGTTGCAGATGTGCGGCCTGAGGTAAGCTGCAGATGGGTGGCCTGAGATAAGCTGCAGATGGGAGGCCTGAGGTAAGCTTCAGATGGGCCGCCGAAGCCTGAGGTAAGCTGCAAATGGGTGGCCTGAGGTAAGCTGCAGATGTGCGGCCTGAGGTAAGCTGCAGATGGGCAGTCTGAGGTAAGCTGTAGATGGGCTGCCTGAGGTAAGCGGCAGATGGATGGTCTGAGGTAAGCTACAGATGGGCCGCCCGAGGCTTGAGGTAAGCAGCAGATGGATGGCCTGAGGTAAGCTGCAGGTGGGACGCCTGTGGTAATCTGCAGATGGAATTCCTGAGGTAAACTGCAGATGGGTGGCCTGAGCTAAGCTGCAGATGGATGGCCTGAGGCCTGAGGTAAACTGCAGATTAGCAGCCTGAGGTAAGCTGCATATGGGACGCCTGAGGTAAGCTACAGATGGGCAGCCTGAGGTAAGCTGCAGATGGGCCACCGAGGCCTGAGGTAAGCTGCAGAGGGGCGGCCTGAGGTAAGCTGAAGATGGCCTGCCTGAGGTAAGCTGCAGATGGGTGGCCTGAGGTAAGCTGCAGATGGGCGGCCTGAGGTAAGCTGCAGATGGAATTCCTGAGGGAAACTGCAGATGGGCGGCCTGAGATAAGCTGCAGATGGGACGCCTGAGGTAAGCTGCAGATGGGCGGCCTGAGGTAAGCTGCAGATGGGCCACCGAGGCCTGAGGTAAGCTGCAGAGGGGCGGCCTGAGGTAAGCTGAAGATGGCCTGCCTGGGGTAAGCTGCAGATTGGTGGCCTGAGGCCTGAGGTAAGCTGCAGATGGGTGGCCTGAGGTAAGCTGCAGATGGAATTCCTGAGGTAAACTGCAGATGGGTGGCCTGAGCTAAGCTGCAGATGGATGGCCTGAGGCCTGAGGTAAACTGCAGATGAGCAGCCTGAGGTAAGCTGCATATGGGACGCCTGAGGTAAGCTGCAGATGGGCGGCCTGAGGTAAGCTGCAGATGGGCCACCGAGGCCTGAGGTAAGCTGCAGAGGGGCGGCCTGAGGTAAGCTGAAGATGGCCTGCCTGAGGTAAGCTGCAGAAGGGTGGCCTGAGGCCTGAGGTAAGCTGCACAAGGGTGACATGAGGTAAGCTGCAGATAGGTGGCCTGAGGTAAGCTGCAGATGGGCGGCCTGAGATAAGCTGCAGATGGGAAGCCTGAGGTAAGCTTCAGATGAGCCGCCTGAGGTAAGTTGCAGATGTGCGGCCTGAGGTAAGCTGCAGATGGGTGGCCTGAGATAAGCTGCAGATGGGAGGCCTGAGGTAAGCTTCAGATGGGCCGCCGAAGCCTGAGGTAAGCTGCAAATGGGTGGCCTGAGGTAAGCTGAAGATAGGCTGCCTGAGGTAAGCTGCAGAATGGTGGCCTGAGGCCTGAGGTAAGCTGCAGAAGGGTGACATGAGGTAAGCTGCAGATGGGTGGCCTGAGGTAAACTGCAGATGGGCGGCCTGAGGTAAGCTGCCGATAGGTGGCCTGAGGTAAGCTGCAGATGGGCGGCCTGAGATAAGCTGCAGATGGGAGGCCTGAGGTAAGCTTCAGATGGGCCGCCTGAGGCAAGCTGCAGATGTGCGGCTTGAGGTAAGCTGCAGATGGGCAGCCTGAGGTAAGCTGCAGATGAGCAGCCTGTGGTAAGCTGCAGATGGGCGTCCTGAGGGAAGCTGTAGGTGGGTGACCTGTGGTAAGCTGCAGATGGAGGGCCTGAGGTCTGAGGTAAGCTGCAGAAGGGTGGCCTGAGGTAAGCTGCAGATGGGCGGCCTGAGGTAAACTGCAGATGGGCGGTCTGAGGTAAGCTGCAGATGGGCAGCCTGAGGTAAGCTGCAGATGGGCAGCATCAGGTAAACTGCAGATTGGCGGCCTGAGGTAAGCTGCAGATGGGCGGCCTGAGGTAAGCTGCAGATGGGCGGCCTGAGGTAAGCTGCAGATGGGCGGCCTGAGGCATGCTGCAGATGGGTGGCCTGAGGTAAGCTGCAGATGGGCAGCCTGAGGTAAGCTGCAGATGGGCGGCCTGAGGTAAGCAGCAGATGGGTGGCCTGAGGTAAGCAGCAGATGGGTGGCCTGAGGTAAGCTGAAGATGGGTGGCCTGAGGTAAGCTGCAGATGGGCGGCCTGAGGCCTGAGGTAAGCTGCAGATGGGCAGCCTGAGGTAAGCTGCAGATGGGCAGCATCAAGTAAATTGCAGATGGGCGGCCTGAGGTAAGCTGCAGATGGGCGGCCTGAGGTAAGCTGCAGATGGGCAGCCTGAGGCATGCTGCAGATGGGTGGCCTGAGGTAAGCTGCAGATGGGCGGCCTGAGGTAAGCTGCAGATGGGCGGCCTGAGGTAAGCAGCAGATGGGTGGCCTGAGGTAAGCAGCAGATGTGCGGCTTGAGGTAAGCTGCAGATGGGCAGCCTGAGGTAAGCTGCAGATGGGCGGCCTGAGGTAAACTGCAGATGGGCAGTCTGAGGTAAGCTGCAGATGGGCAGCCTGAAGTAAGCTGCAGATAGGCAGCATCAGGTAAACTGCAGATGGGCGGCCTGAGGTAAGCTGCAGATGGGCGGCCTGAGGTAAGCTGCAGATGGGCGGCCTGAGGTAAGCTGCAGATGGGCGGCCTGAGGCATGCTGCAGATGGGTGGCCTGAGGTAAGCTGCAGATGGGCGGCCTGAGGTAAGCTGCAGATGGGCGGCCTGAGGTAAGCAGAAGATGGGTGGCCTGAGGTAAGCAGCAGATGGGTGGCCTGAGGTAAGCTGAAGATGGGTAGCCTGAGGTAAGCTGCAGATGGGCGGCCTGAGGCCTGAGGTAAGCTGCAGATGGGCCACCTGAGGCCTGAGGTAAGTTGCAGATGGGCGGCCTGAGGTAAGCTGCAGATGAGCAGCATCAGGTAAGCTGCAGATGGGCGGCCTGAGGTAAGCTGCAGATGGGCGGCCTGATGTAAGCTGCAGATGGGCGGCCTGAGGTAAGCTGCAGATGGGCGGCCTGAGGCATGCTGCAGATGGGCCGCCGAGGCCTGAGGTAAGCTGCAGATGGGCCGCCGAGGCCTGAGGATAGCTGCAGATGGGCGGCCTGAGGTAAGCTGCAGTTGGGCGGCCTGAGGTAAGCTGCAGATGGGTGGCCTGTGGTAAGCTGCAGATGGGCCGCCTGAGGTAAGCTGCAGATGGGCCGCCGAGGCCTGAGTTAAGCTGCAGATGGGCGGCCTGAGGTAAGCTGCAGATGGGCAGCCTGAGGTAAGCTGCAGATGGGCGGCCTGAGGCATGCTGCAGATGGGCCGCCAAGGCCTGAGGTAAGCTGCAGATGAGCCGCCGAGGCCTGAGGTTAGCTGCAGATGGGCGGCCTGAGGTAAGCTGCAGCTGGGCGGCCTGAGGTAAGCTGCAGATGGGTGGCCTGAGGTAAGCTGCAGATGGGCCGCCTGAGGTAAGCTGCAGATGGGCCGCCGAGGCCTGAGGTTAGCTGCAGATGGGCGGCCTGAGGTAAGCTGCAGATGGGCAGGCTGAAGTAAGCTGCAGACGGGCGGCCTGAGGTCTGAGGTAAGCTGCAGATGGGCCGCCGAGGCCTGAGGTTAGCTGCAGATGGGTGGCCTGAGGTAAGCTGCAGATGGGCGGCCTGAGGTAAACTGCAGATGGGCAGTCTGAGGTAAGCTGCAGATGGGCAGCCTGAAGTAAGCTGCAGATGGGCAGCATCAGGTAAACTGCAGATGGGCGGCCTGAGGTAAGCTGCAGATGGGCGGCCTGAGGTAAGCTGCAGATGTGCGGCCTGAGGTAAACTGCAGATGGGCAGTCTGAGGTAAGCTGCAGATGGGCAGCCTGAAGTAAGCTGCAGATGGGCAGCATCAGGTAAACTGCAGATGGGCGGCCTGAGGTAAGCTGCAGATGGGCGGCCTGAGGTAAGCTGCAGATAGGCGGCCTGAGGTAAGCTGCAGATGGGCGGCCTGAGGCATGCTGCAGATGGGCGGCCTGAGGTAAGCTGCAGATGGGTGGCCTGAGGTAAGCTGAAGATGGGTGGCCTGAGGTAAGCTGCAGATGGGCGGCCTGAGGCCTGAGGTAAGCTGCAGATGGGCAGCCTGAGGTAAGCTGCAGATGGGCAGCATCAAGTAAATTGCAGATGGGCGGCCTGAGGTAAGCTGCAGATGGGCGGCCTGAGGTAAGCTGCAGATGGGCAGCCTGAGGCATGCTGCAGATGGGTGGCCTGAGGTAAGCTGCAGATGGGCGGCCTGAGGTAAGCTGCAGATGGGCGGCCTGAGGTAAGCAGCAGATGGGTGGCCTGAGGTAAGCAGCAGATGTGCGGCTTGAGGTAAGCTGCAGATGGGCAGCCTGAGGTAAGCTGCAGATGGGCGGCCTGAGGTAAACTGCAGATGGGCAGTCTGAGGTAAGCTGCAGATGGGCAGCCTGAAGTAAGCTGCAGATGGGCAGCATCAGGTAAACTGCAGATGGGCGGCCTGAGGTAAGCTGCAGATGGGCGGCCTGAGGTAAGCTGCAGATGGGCGGCCTGAGGTAAGCTGCAGATGGGCGGCCTGAGGCATGCTGCAGATGGGTGGCCTGAGGTAAGCTGCAGATGGGCGGCCTGAGGTAAGCTGCAGATGGGCGGCCTGAGGTAAGCAGAAGATGGGTGGCCTGAGGTAAGCAGCAGATGGGTGGCCTGAGGTAAGCTGAAGATGGGTAGCCTGAGGTAAGCTGCAGATGGGCGGCCTGAGGCCTGAGGTAAGCTGCAGATGGGCCACCTGAGGCCTGAGGTAAGTTGCAGATGGGCGGCCTGAGGTAAGCTGCAGATGAGCAGCATCAGGTAAGCTGCAGATGGGCGGCCTGAGGTAAGCTGCAGATGGGCGGCCTGATGTAAGCTGCAGATGGGCGGCCTGAGGTAAGCTGCAGATGGGCGGCCTGAGGCATGCTGCAGATGGGCCGCCGAGGCCTGAGGTAAGCTGCAGATGGGCCGCCGAGGCCTGAGGATAGCTGCAGATGGGCGGCCTGAGGTAAGCTGCAGTTGGGCGGCCTGAGGTAAGCTGCAGATGGGTGGCCTGTGGTAAGCTGCAGATGGGCCGCCTGAGGTAAGCTGCAGATGGGCCGCCGAGGCCTGAGTTAAGCTGCAGATGGGCGGCCTGAGGTAAGCTGCAGATGGGCAGCCTGAGGTAAGCTGCAGATGGGCGGCCTGAGGCATGCTGCAGATGGGCCGCCAAGGCCTGAGGTAAGCTGCAGATGAGCCGCCGAGGCCTGAGGTTAGCTGCAGATGGGCGGCCTGAGGTAAGCTGCAGCTGGGCGGCCTGAGGTAAGCTGCAGATGGGTGGCCTGAGGTAAGCTGCAGATGGGCCGCCTGAGGTAAGCTGCAGATGGGCCGCCGAGGCCTGAGGTTAGCTGCAGATGGGCGGCCTGAGGTAAGCTGCAGATGGGCAGGCTGAAGTAAGCTGCAGACGGGCGGCCTGAGGTCTGAGGTAAGCTGCAGATGGGCCGCCGAGGCCTGAGGTTAGCTGCAGATGGGTGGCCTGAGGTAAGCTGCAGATGGGCGGCCTGAGGTAAACTGCAGATGGGCAGTCTGAGGTAAGCTGCAGATGGGCAGCCTGAAGTAAGCTGCAGATGGGCAGCATCAGGTAAACTGCAGATGGGCGGCCTGAGGTAAGCTGCAGATGGGCGGCCTGAGGTAAGCTGCAGATGTGCGGCCTGAGGTAAACTGCAGATGGGCAGTCTGAGGTAAGCTGCAGATGGGCAGCCTGAAGTAAGCTGCAGATGGGCAGCATCAGGTAAACTGCAGATGGGCGGCCTGAGGTAAGCTGCAGATGGGCGGCCTGAGGTAAGCTGCAGATAGGCGGCCTGAGGTAAGCTGCAGATGGGCGGCCTGAGGCATGCTGCAGATGGGCGGCCTGAGGTAAGCTGCAGATGGGCGGCCTGAGGTAAGCTGCAGATGGGCGGCCTGAGGTAAGCAGAAGATGGGTGGCCTGAGGTAAGCAGCAGATGGGTGGCCTGAGGTAAGCTGAAGATGGGTAGCCTGAGGTAAGCTGCAGATGGGCGGCCTGAGGCCTGAGGTAAGCTGCAGATGGGCCGCCTGAGGCCTGAGGTAAGTTGCAGATGGGCGGCCTGAGGTAAGCTGCAGATGAGCAGCATCAGGTAAGCTGCAGATGGGCGGCCTGAGGTAAGCTGCAGATGGGCGGCCTGATGTAAGCTGCAGATGGGCGGCCTGAGGTAAGCTGCAGATAGGCGGCCTGAGGCATGCTGCAGATGGGCCGCCAAGGCCTGAGGTAAGCTGCAGATGGGCCGCCGAAGCCTGAGGATAGCTGCAGATGGGCGGCCTGAGGTAAGCTGCAGTTGGGCGGCCTGAGGTAAGCTGCAGATGGGTGGCCTGTGGTAAGCTGCAGATGGGCCGCCTGAGGTAAGCTGCAGATGGGCCGCCGAGGCCTGAGTTAAGCTGCAGATGGGCGGCCTGAGGTAAGCTGCAGATGGGCAGCCTGAGGTAAGCTGCAGATGGGCGGCCTGAGGCATGCTGCAGATGGGCCGCCGAGGCCTGAGGTAAGCTGCAGATGAGCCGCCGAGGCCTGAGGTTAGCTGCAGATGGGCGGCCTGAGGTAAGCTGCAGCTGGGCGGCCTGAGGTAAGCTGCAGATGGGTGGCCTGAGGTAAGCTGCAGATGGGCCGCCTGAGGTAAGCTGCAGATGGGCCGCCGAGGCCTGAGGTTAGCTGCAGATGGGCGGCCTGAGGTAAGCTGCAGATGGGCAGGCTGAAGTAAGCTGCAGATGGGCGGCCTGAGGTCTGAGGTAAGCTGCAGATGGGCCGCCGAGGCCTGAGGTTAGCTGCAGATGGGTGGCCTGAGGTAAGCTGCAGATGGGTGGCCTGAGGTAAGCTGCAGATGGGTGGCCTGAGGCCTGAGGTAAGCTGCAGATCGGTGGCCTGAGGTAAGCTGCAGATGGGTGGCCTGAGGCCTGATGTATGCTGCAGAAGGGTGACATGAGGTAAGCTGTAGATGGGCGACCTGAGGTAAGCTGCAGATGGTCAGCCTGAGGTAAGCAGCAGATGGGCAGCCTGAGGTAAGCTGCAGATGGGCGGCCTGAGGTAAGCTACAGATGGGCGGCCTGAGGTAAGCTGCAGATGGGCGGCCTGAGGTAAGCTGCAGATGGGCGGCCTGAGGTAAGCTGCAGATGGGTGACCTGAGGTAATCTGCCAATGGGTGGCCTGAGATAAGCTGCAGATGGGTGGCCTGAGGCCTGAGGTAAGCTGCAGATGGGCTGCCTGAGGTAAGCTGCAGATGGACGGCCTGAGGCCTGAGGTAAGCTGCAGATGGGTCGTCGGTCCGAGGAGTCCACCGCGGGAGCGAGAGTGGCTTCAGCTGTGGAAAGGTGGCGCCGCCTCCACTCCAGGGCGGGGGAGGGGGCATACAGGGGGGTCGTGTACTGGGCACTCCTGCTGCCAGACTCTAATGGAGGCCTAGAGGCTGGCAGGGCTGGGGATTGAACTCAGCGCCACCATAAGCAGCTCTGATCTTATTTCTCCGAAGCACAAGCGGGGGCAGCGAGCTACAGAATAAATGCTTCTTTTTTGTGTGTTTTTTTTCCCTTTTACATCGATAGCACAAACACAGCCAAAGGGCAGTGGAGCCTCTGTAAGTGCGCCAAGGTCAGGGGTGTGTTTGTTCGATACAAACAAGAGGATCACATGACTTCCCCAGAAGCACAGGATGCTGAACCAAGGCCAGGATTGGACTTGTTTCCTGTTGCAAAGTCAGCAGCTCTGGCCGTTAGCCCACATTTCTTGCCCAGGAGATGTTTTTGAGCTGAGTGAGGCCTTTGGAAGGTGTTCTGAGTCTCACAAAGGATCCCTCCCCTCTTGAGATGGGGGTTTGGATGTAGCAGTGCTTACTTCGCCGCCACATTAATCTTACCCACCTCTCTTCCTCCTGAGCATTTGGATGTACCAGTGCTTACTTCGCCGCCACATTAATCTCACCCCCCTCTCTACCTCCTGAGGGTTTGGATGTACCAGTGCTTACTTCGCTATCACATTAATCTCACCCCCCTCTCTTCCTCATGGGGGTTTGGATGTAGCAGTGCTTACTTCGCTATCACATTAATCACACCCCCCTCTCTTCCTCCTGGGGCTTGGATGTAGCAGTGCTTACTTCACTATCACATTAATCTCACCCCCTCTCTTCCTACTGGGGCTTGGATGTAGCAGTGCTTACTTCACTATCACATTAATCTCACCCCCTCCCTTCCTCCTGGGGCTTGGATGTAGCAGTGCTTACTTCCGTATCACATTAATCTCACCCCCTCTCTTCCTCCTGGGGCTTGGATGTAGCAGTGCCTACTTCTCTATCACATTAATCTCACCCCCCTCTCTTCCTCCTGGGGCTTGGATGTAGCAGTGCTTACTTCACTATCACATTAATCTCACCCCCTCTCTTCCTCGGGGCTTGGATGTAGCAGTGCTTACTTCTCTATCACATTAATCTCACCCCTCTCTTCCTCCTGGGGCTTGAATGTAGCAGTGCTTACTTAGCCCTCACATTAATCTCACCCCCTCTCTTCCTCTGGGGCTTGGATGTAGCAGTGCTTACTTCTCTATCACATTAGTCTCACCCCCTCTCTTCCTCTGGGGCTTGGATGTAGCAGTGCTTACTTCTCTATCACATTAATCTCACTCCCCTCTCTTCCTCCTGGGGCTTGGATGTAGCAGTGCTTACTTCGCCACCGCATTAATCTCACCCCCCTCTCTTCCTCCTGTGGCTTGGATGTAGCAGTGCTTACTTCACTATCACATTAATCTCACCCCCTCTCTTCCTCCTGGGGCTTGGATGTAGCAGTGCTTACTTCACTATCACATTAATGTCACCCCCCTCTCTTCCTCCTGGGGGCTTGGATGTAGCAGTGCTTACTTCGCCCTCACATTAATCTCACCCCCTCTCTTCCTCCTGGGTCTTGGATGTAGCAGTGCTTTCTTTGCTATCACATTAATCTCACCCTCTTCTACTTCCCAGTGACGTCACAACCTCGCTTTCCCTGCTTTCCAGTGACGTCACACCCTTGCCATCTCTGCTTTCCAGTGAAGTCACACCCTTGCCCTCTCTGCTTTCCAGTGACGTCACACCCTTGCCCTCCCTGCTTTCCAGTGATGTCACACCCTTGCCATCTCTGCTTTCCAGTGATGTCACACCCTTGCCCTCTCTGCTGCCCAGTGACGTCACACTCCCGCCTTCTCTGCTGTCCAGTGAGGTCACACCTTTTTCTTCTCTGCTTCCTACTGATGTCACACCCTCGCCTTCTCCGCTGCCCAGTGATGTCACACCCTTGCCATCTCTGCTTTCCAGTGATGTCACACCCTCGCCCTCTCATCTGCCCAGTGACGTCACACTCCCGCCTTCTCTGCTGCCAGTGATGTCACACTCTCGCCTTCTCTGCTGCCCAGTGACGTCACACCTTGTTCTTCTCTGCTTCCTACTGATATCACACCCTCACCTTCTCTGCTTCCCAATGAAGGCACGCCCTAGCCTTCTCTGCTGCCCAGTGACGTCACACCCTCGCCTTCCCTGCTGCCCGGTGAGGTCACGCCCTCGCCTTCCTTGCTCTGACCCTGACCCGGGTCCGGCTGCAGCACTGTGGGATTTGACACCGAAGCGCAGCATTTGGGGGAAGAAAACCCTTCGCCCGTTCCGAAGATGAGGCCAAGGAGTGGTGGGGCAAAACGGAACCGCGTCAGAGGGACTCTTTGCAGCGCAAAGAGCAGCAGCACGGGTGCGGTTCAGTGTTGCACTCAGTGCTCAGTGTCTCACTGCGCACCAGGCTCCTGTGTCCGCGTCTCAGTTCCCTCTTGCTGTGTTCTCATCTCCTGCCCTTTCCTCTCCTTCTGTCCATGCTACAGCACATAGGGTAGCAGGCCAGCAGCACGGGTGTGGGCCAGTGCTGCACACTCACTGCACAGTGTATCACTGCACCTCAGGCTCCTGTGCCCTCCCCCTGTGTCCTCGTCTCCTGTCCTCGTCTCCTGCTCCCCTCCTGCTGTCCTCGTGTGCAGCCCAGAGGGAAGCAGCACGGGTGCGGTTCAGTGCTGCACTCACTGCACCTCAGGCTCCTGTGCCCTCCACCTGTGTCCTCGTCTCCTGTCCTCGTCTCCTGCTCCCCTCCTGCTGTCCTCGTGTGCAGCCCAGAGGGAAGCAGCACGGGTGCGGTTCAGTGCTGCACTCACTGCACGTCAGGCTCCTGTGCCCACTCTGTGCCCTCCACCTGTGCCCTCGTCTCCAGTTCCCTCTTCCTGTGCCCTCCCTGTGCCCTCCTCCCCTGACCCTCTCCTTCTGTCCTCCTGTGCAGCACATAGGACAGCAGCACGGGTGCGGTTCAGTGCTGCACTCACTGTACAGTGTCTCACTGCACGTCAAGCTCCTGTGCCCTCCCTGTGCCCTCTTCTGCTGTCCTTTCGTCTCCTGTCCCCCTCCTTCTGTCCTCGTGTGCAGCACATAGGACAGCAGCACGGGTGCGGTTCAGTGCTGCACTCAGTGCTCAGTGTCTCACTGCACGACAGGATGCTGCGCACGCACATGTAGACGTCACATCAGGTGCGTGCTGTGCATTATGCAGTGTGCTCTTGGTTTGGGGGCCATACACTCCCCTCTGCCCCCAGACTCTGACGTCCATGAGAGCCCCCCGCCCCCCATACTCATCACCCCCTCTTGAGTCAGCCTTGTGCTGCCGTATATCATTGTCAGATTGTAATGCACCGTTTACATTCACTGTTGCATTCTGGGACTTGTAGTTTCATATTCCGTCTGTGTTCGAAAGCAGCAACGACAGAGCCAGGGGCCGTTCTAAGGGACCCCCCCAGACAGAGATAGTCAGGACGATTGTCATTTTTGCTTCATTTAATGTAACGTTTGCTTTTGTTTTTTGTGCACTTGTAATGTTCTCTTGTATCAGTTCTGTTCCTATTGTGAAGCGCTCTGACACCTTCGGGTAAAGTCCGCGCTATATAAAAACGCATAAATAAATAAAAGGCCACAGAGGGGGTTGTTGCACCCTCCCTCCCCCCCCCCCCCCCCCAAGCCCCTCTAGATGGTCCCTCCCACCACAGAGCGCTGCGAAGCCCTGCATATGAGGAGAGGCGCCCCTGGGGGACAGAACTATAACGCCGGGGGGGGGGGGGGGGGGGGGGGAATGAGGGGGGGGGGGAGCACCAAGGTGAGCAGACCCTAGAGCAGGAATTTTGGGAGGGGCGGGGGGGGGGGGTGTCTGTGGATGGGAGGGGGCAGGACCAGGGAAGAGCTGGGGGGGGGGGGGGGAGCTGTGCTTCAGTCCGAGAGGGGTGCAGCCAGGAGGGGGGGGGCACGAGGCGTGGGGTGTGTTCAGAGCAGGAAGGCTCTTCACAGGCCCATACAGGAGGCCGCACCACAGACCACAAATAGGAGAGGGGGGGGGGGCAGAGGGAGGGGGCGGAGAGGACAAGAGGAAGCAGGAGAGGGGGGGGGGCTGGGGGAGGAAGTTACTTTTTTTATTTTATTTGATGCGTTTTCTCTGGCGCGGACTTTGCCCGAGGGCGTCGGAGGCTTCACAGCAGGACCAGAAGTGACCCGTGAGGACAGGACACGTCAGCAGGTGACAGAAGCAGATGTAAAGTTACATGAGGTAAAAGTGACCATTGTGAGCAGACAAAATACAAGAGGAGCAAACGGTGCATTACAGGAGGAAAAAGTGACATCTGTGAAGGTTACAAGAGAAAACAAAGTACAATTAGAGGTAAAATACTGCAATATATGCCTGAGCTCATGTCTACACGATAATGCCACCCCACCCTGTCTAGCAGGGGGGGAGGTTACATTAATTGGTAACCATCCGTCCTGCAAACTCTCACATCGCTCCCGGTGGAGGTGCTTGCAGGGTGTCCACCCCCACGCAATGAATCACTTCCGACGTCACTGGTAATGGGGGGGGGGGGAGGAGGGAAGCACACAACCCTTGGACGGCAGACACAGGTAGGCGAGTTATGTTCACCTCGGACTGCTGTGTGGAGTAACCGCACCGTGTGAAGTAACCGCACCGCAGGTGAGCGCGCCGTGTGATCTGCTGCAGGTGAGCGCGCTGTGTGATCTGCTGCAGGTGAGCGCCGTGTGATCTGCGGCAGGTGAGCGCGCTGTGTGATCTGCGGCAGGTGAGCGCGCCGTGTGATCTGCTGCAGGTGAGCGCCGTGTGATCTGCTGCTGGTGAGCGCGCTGTGTGATCTGCTGCAGGTGAGCGCCGTGTGATCTGCGGCAGGTGAGCGCGCCGTGTGATCTGCGGCAGGTGAGCGCCGTGTGATCTGCGGCAGGTGAGCGTGCCGTGTGATCTGCGGCAGGTGAGTAACAAAACGTGAGAGCCCCCCTGCAAGATGTGCTGAAAGGCCCCCCACACTCACATCAGTAGGGACTGAAGGGGCCCTCTTCAGTATTGTAAAGCCTGCCCCCTCCCCCCCCCCCCCCCCCGCCCGCCCGCATCGCGGGGCCTGCTGGGGCCTTTGTTAAGCCCCTGCACAGAAGCCCGTGCTTTGGGCGAGCTGAAGCGCCTGCACAGGAGTGGGGTCAGTTGGCGCCTCTTAGATGGGGACAAGAGAGAGGTGTGGGTGCAAGGGATGGGGACACAAGAAAGGTGTGGGTGCAGCAAGAGATGGGGACAAGAGAGAGGTGTGGGTGCAAGAGATGGGGACATGAGAGAGGTGTGGGTGCAGCAAGAGATGGGGACACGAGAGAGGTGTGGGTGCAAGCGATGGGGGCACGTGTCACGACGTCAATGGATATTACCACTAACCTCTGAAAGATGTCAGCAGGAACGATGGAAGGATGACTAGTCCCCCTCGTCTCCAGAACGCACCGCACACAGTGTAGGATAACACAACTATGCGCAAGTACCTTCCGGGAAAAAGGGGGATATAACCAAAATAAAACGTCCTCTTGGGCTCTTCAGGAATACAGGGAATTCGTCCACCCACTTTCTTGCCAGTCTCTAGGACCCCCGGAATACTCTGCAGAAGGGGAAAGAAGAATAACCAACAGTTTAGAACTCCGGACTGGGACAGGATATAAAATGACAAGATGTACTTTACCAAAAGATACTAACTGTAAAGTGGGACTGGATCGCTGAGGAAAGCCCTTAGGATAGTAACACAGGAAACAACAATCCATTCGATAGAACCAAGACGTAGAGATATCCCAATCCTGGTTCGGAATGAAGGCAAAATCAGCAAGGAAAAAATGAAAACAAAATCAGCAAGGGATTCTCCTGGAAAAGCGTACCGGCCGGCACGCCACGAAGTTCCGAAATAGGTTACCCAGGAATACTACAGTGACGGAGACGACAACGCGCTCCTGCGCGGGTCTCACAAACGCCACTGACTAGAGCGAGTTCTTCCGTCTTACAAAAAACTGCGGGGACTCGCTTAAAAGAAACACAGTGTTGCAAGAAACAGTCTCGAGACGATTCAGGAGCAGACTCCGTTCTGCTCAGGACTTACAAAACTCTTGAACTCCGTTCAAACTAAACCGGCATGGCCCAATCCAAACTACGCTCAAGGTCCTGATTGACAAGCCCCGAGCCGTTACTTCCGAAGGCTTTTGTAATCACTTCTCTTCCGTTTCCTAGTCTGATGGGCCTCTGGGGATTGTAGTTCCGCAGTCGCCGAACACCCTCTAGTGGCGATATGCGGTAATTTCTTTCTCTGACTACCGCTAGCCGCCCTCTCCAGACCTTGTTCCCCAGGGTGATCGCTACAGAGCCTCCCCTCAAGGACCGACGTCCCGGCGGTCGTCCTGGCTTGCTAGGATAGGTGTCATGGAACCGGTCCAGCAACAGAGGGCAATGCAAATTGGCCGATGGTTCCCAAGTTCTGTCTTCCACTCCATATCCCTTCCACGAAACCAGGTATTGCACCCTCCCTCGGGACAAACGGGAATCTAGGATCTCCTCTACCTCATACTCCTCATCCCCGTCCAGATCGATGGGGCCTGGGCGAGAAGGAAGCCTCATTCCTACCCGACAGGGACGAAGCAGAGATACATGGAATACTGGATGGAGCCGCCAAGAAAGGGGAAGGGATAAACGTACAGCCACAGGGTTAATAATCCTCTCAATTCCATAGGGCCCTATGTACTTGGGAGCCAGTTTACCCTTTCCCTTCAATTGTAAGTTCCTAGTGGATAACCAGACCTTATCCCCCACCTTGTATTCAGGCTCAGGAACCCTTTTTCGATCTGCACATCGTTTCTGGGATGCTTGCGATTGCGCCAGGTGGTTCCTAGCGTCAATCAAAACAGCCCGAAGGTGAGCGTGATGCTCCTGTATGGATGGATGCGTGGAGGTGATAGGCCACTCAAAAGGAAGCATATCAGGATGGAATCCATATGAACAAAAAAAAGGTGAACAACCTAGGGTGGAATGGTCGGCGTTATTATATGCAAATTCAGCCATCCATACCAGAGGAAACCAGTCACCGGTGTTCAGCAAAGTAAAACACCGTAAATATTGTTCTAGGGACTGGTTAAGTCGCTCCGTTTTCCCATCTGTTTGCGGATGGAAACTGGTCGATAAACGAGCCTCCATATGCAATGCCTGGCAAAGAGCCTTCCAAAAACGAGAGGTAAACTGCGAACCCCGGTCAGTGATTAATACTCTAGGTATACCATGGGCTCGCACCACATGCTGTAGAAAAACCAAAGCCAATTCAGAGGAGGAAGGCAATTTCTTCAAAGGAATAAAATGACCCATTTTCGTCAGATGATCTATGACTACTAGAATGGTAGTGTATGTCTCACACGGGGGTAATTCCACAATAAAATCCATCGACACTGTATGCCAAGGAGAGGGTGGAATAGGAATGGGACGTAAGAACCCCACAGGTTTGGAATGACTGGCCTTACTCTGAGCACAAACCGCACATTTTTGTACATAGTCTTTGACATCTTTTCGCAGCGAGGGCCACCAAAAGGAACGTTCCATGTTAGCGATGGTCTTGTATTCTCCCAGATGACCTCCGAGTGTAGAATCATGACACCAATGCATGGTTTGTTCTTGGAGGATTTTCAGGGGCACATAGAGAGCATGATAATGATATAGTAGGTCATCCTTGGAACTTCTATGATCTGGTTCTTCCTGCATCCATGCCTTGCCATCGATCTGTGATGTTGCCACCTTGACGTCGTCCAGGAATTCTCCCGATACCACAAGTGCCAACGTTGATGTCGGAAAGGCCAAAGGAGAAATAATAGGAGGAGGTTCCTCATGTGTCATCTGCTGGGGTTCTGCATGATCTACTCTGCGGGATAGCGCATCTGCCTTGCCATTCTGGGTTCCAGGTCTGTATTTTATGATGAAATCGTAGTCCGAAAAGAAAAGAGACCACCTTAACTGCCTGGGAGTTAGCGCTTTCGCAGTCTTTAAAAACAGCAGATTTCGATGATCCGTGTAGATTTCGACTGTATGCAGAGCCCCCAACAAGTAATGTCTCCATTCTTCACATGCCCGTTTAATGGCCAATAGTTCTTTATCCGTGATTGAGTAATTCACCTCACAGGGGGAGAGTTTGCAGGAATAAAAGGCCACTGGATGTAACTGTCCCGTCTCGGGATGGCGCTGGGACAACACTCCACCAAGGGCATATTGTGAAGCATCTGTTTCGACCACAAACGGTAGACTAGGATCCGGATGTCGCAGTATGGGTGCCTGAGTGAAACATTTCTTCAATGTTTCAAAGGCCTGATCCGCTTCTGGAGTCCACTCAAAGGATACATTCTTTCTCAGCAGTTTTGATATGGGAGTGAGAATGCGAGAGAAATCCTTGATGAACCGTCGGTAGTAGTTAGCGAACCCCATAAAACTCTGCACAGACTTCACATGAGTTGGGGCTGGCCACTGGGTTATTGCCTCTACCTTGTTCATGTCCATTTGAAACCCCTGGGCATTTATGACATATCCCAAAAAGGCCACTTCTTCAACATGGAATAGACACTTGTCTAACTTGGCAAACAGGGAGTGGAGGCGAAGACGATCCAGCACTGCTTTCACGTGGCAGACATGTTCGGTGATATTACGAGAATATATCAAGATGTCATCGATATATACTATACAAATCGTTTCCAACAGCCCTCTTAATACTTCATCCATGAAGTATTGGAACGCAGCTGGGGCGTTGCATAGCCCAAAAGGCATCACTTGGTACTCGTATAACCCAAACTTCGTACGGAAGGCCGTTTTCCACTCGTCACCAGACTGTACCCGTACCAAGTGATAAGCACCACGAAGATCCAATTTGGTGAACACTTGAGCCCCTCGCAGCTGATCCAGGAGTACAGGAATAAGGGGCAAAGGGTACCTATTCTTTATGGTCACTTTGTTAATAGACCTATAGTCTATGCACGTTCTTAGTTCATCACAGTCCTTTTTTGTGATAAAAAAGAGTGGAGACGAAGCAGGGGAAGTAGAATGGCGTATAAACCCCGAAGCAAGGAGTTCCTCCAAATATGTCTTCAAGTATCGCGTTTCAGGCTCAGTCAGTGCATACACACGGCTGCAGGGGATGTCGGCCCCGGGAACAAGATCAATTCGACAATCGTAAGGTCTGTGGGGTGGTAGACTTGTTGCTTTCTTTTTGTCGAAGACATCCTTGTAAGACGTGTATTCACTGGGAAGAGAGGTAGCACAGCAATACATTCCTTCAACACATCCTTGGGCAAGACAAATGGCCTTCGTTTCACACTGGTCTTCTGACATGAGGGGAGGGCAGCAATGTTCTTGACAGTACTGAGATGTCAGGGATACGGTACGTGCAGCCCATTGCACCACAGGGTCATGTAAAGTCAACCAGGGCATTCCGAGAATGAGGCGGAATTGTGGAGCGTCGATGATGTCGAATTGTATGATTTCCTGATGGTTCTCACCAACATACATCACTAAGGCTTCCGTGTGAAAGCACACTGGGCCCGAGGTCAGGGCCTTACCATCCACGGCATTCACCATTTCAGGGATCTTTTTCTTCTCTTTTTGAATACCCATCCTCCGAGCATACTGTTGGTCGATGAAATTTCCTGTGGCTCCTGAATCCAATAGAGCAGACACCGTGATTACACTGTTCACAGTTATTTGCAGGGACACGGTAATGCACATATGAGCCACGGAAGGTTGCATGGTGTTTGCAAGATACAAAGGGATCTTTTCTTCTTTTTCCTTACCCAAGACGGAGATCCCGTCCGTACTTGGGCTCTTCAGTTTTCCGATTCCTGTGTGGCTGCAACTTGATTACGAGGACTTAGACCCGGATTGTTTGTTCTTCCTCTAGCTCGGCATTCTTTAATGAAATGACCACTTTTCCCGCAATAATGACATAACTTTTGCAGGCGTCTTTTCTCTCGTTCTTCAGGGGACAATGGACCCCTCACTCCTCCTATTTGCATGGGTTCTACTCCCACCCCGGGTTTGTTGTATTCCTCTGGGGGTGGGCGAGGCTTCGGAAAATAGGATCGCACTTCTCCTCTATTCTTGTCCCCTTTCCTGTCTTGAACTCGGTGATCCAGCTGGACCGCAAGATCTATCAATTCATCACAAGTCTTGGGCAATTGTACCACTTGGGAAAGTACATCTTTTAACTCCCCACGTAATCCCTGATAAAACAATGATGTACGTTTTTCTGGAGGCCAGTCGGTTTCAACGATTAATCGATTGAATGTGGTGATATATGTCAACAGATCCTGTGATCCTTGACGTAGCGTCATCAGTTCACGATCTAACGACAGCATGTGGGTTTTCCTGTCAAACAGCTTTCTCATTTCGCTACAGAAATCCTGGAAATTGTGTAGCACAGGGTCATTCCTTTCCATCAACGGAATAGTCCAACTAGCTGCGTTTCCGCCCATGTATGACATCATGAACGAAGTTTTGGAAGCATCATCCACAAAAATGGTAGGTTTACAAAGGAAATGGAGCCTACATTGATTCAAAAAAGTTTCAAATTTCTTCGTGTCCCCATAGAATCGCTCTGGTGGTGCCAATGGTATACCTGGATTCTGGATAACATGAACTGTGGGACCAGGACTATAAGGTGAGGGATTAGAGGGTGGTGAAGTAAAAAACCCACCTCCCATGGCCGCCCCATCTAGGTTTTGAGAAGGGGGGGGAAGTGTCGCCTCTCTAATGTAACTCCGCCCTTTGCGAGAAATACCCGCCACCTCCCGTCTTAACGTACTCACTTCTGTTCTAAGGTCTACATTTTCTTGCCTTGCAGCATGTACCTCCTGCTGGAGTGCGTTCACGCTCTCCAGCAAAGTGGTTAACACTGTAGTAGTATCCATCGTTCAGGCTGACGAATTTCGTGGGCTTGTCAATCTGTCACGACGTCAATGGATATTACCACTAACCTCTGAAAGATGTCAGCAGGAACGATGGAAGGATGACTAGTCCCCCTCGTCTCCAGAACGCACCGCACACAGTGTAGGATAACACAACTATGCGCAAGTACCTTCCGGGAAAAAGGGGGATATAACCAAAATAAAACGTCCTCTTGGGCTCTTCAGGAATACAGGGAATTCGTCCACCCACTTTCTTGCCAGTCTCTAGGACCCCCGGAATACTCTGCAGAAGGGGAAAGAAGAATAACCAACAGTTTAGAACTCCGGACTGGGACAGGATATAAAATGACAAGATGTACTTTACCAAAAGATACTAACTGTAAAGTGGGACTGGATCGCTGAGGAAAGCCCTTAGGATAGTAACACAGGAAACAACAATCCATTCGATAGAACCAAGACGTAGAGATATCCCAATCCTGGTTCGGAATGAAGGCAAAATCAGCAAGGAAAAAATGAAAACAAAATCAGCAAGGGATTCTCCTGGAAAAGCGTACCGGCCGGCACGCCACGAAGTTCCGAAATAGGTTACCCAGGAATACTACAGTGACGGAGACGACAACGCGCTCCTGCGCGGGTCTCACAAACGCCACTGACTAGAGCGAGTTCTTCCGTCTTACAAAAAACTGCGGGGACTCGCTTAAAAGAAACACAGTGTTGCAAGAAACAGTCTCGAGACGATTCAGGAGCAGACTCCGTTCTGCTCAGGACTTACAAAACTCTTGAACTCCGTTCAAACTAAACCGGCATGGCCCAATCCAAACTACGCTCAAGGTCCTGATTGACAAGCCCCGAGCCGTTACTTCCGAAGGCTTTTGTAATCACTTCTCTTCCGTTTCCTAGTCTGATGGGCCTCTGGGGATTGTAGTTCCGCAGTCGCCGAACACCCTCTAGTGGCGATATGCGGTAATTTCTTTCTCTGACTACCGCTAGCCGCCCTCTCCAGACCTTGTTCCCCAGGGTGATCGCTACAGCACGAGAGAGGTGTGGGTGCAGCAAGAGATGGGGACACGAGAGAGGTGTGGGTGCAGCAAGAGATGGGGACACGAGAGAGGTGTGGGTGCAAGAGATGAAGACACCAGAGGGGTGGGTGCAAGAGATGGGGACAAGAGAGGTGTGGGTGCAGCAAGAGATGGGGACACGAGAGAGGTGTGGGTGCAAGAGATGGGGACACGAGAGAGGTGTGGGTGCAAGAGATGGGGACACGAGAGAGGTGTGGGTGCAAGAGATGAAGACACCAGAGGGGTGGGTGCAAGAGATGGGGACACGAGAGAGGTGTGGGTGCAAGAGATGGGGACATGAGAGGAGTTGGTGCAAGAGATGGGGACACGAGAGAGGTGTGGGTGCAAGAGATGGGGACAAGAGAGAGGTGTGGGTGCAAGAGATGGGGACACGAGAGAGGTGTGGGTGCAAGAGATGGGGACAAGAGAGAGGTGTGGGTGCAAGAGATGGGGACATGAGAGAGGTGTGGGTGCAAGAGATGGGGACACGAGAGAGGTGTGGGTGCAAGAGATGGGGACACGAGAGAGGTGTGGGTGCAAGAGATGAAGACACCAGAGGGGTGGGTGCAAGAGATGGGGACAAGAGAGAGGTGTGGGTGCAAGAGATGGGGGCACGAGAGAGGTGTGGGTGCAAGAGATGAAGACACCAGAGGGGTGGGTGCAGCAAGAGATGGGGACACGAGAGAGGTGTGGGTGCAAGAGATGGGGACACGAGAGAGGTGTGGGTGCAGCAAGAGATGGGGACACGAGAGAGGTGTGGGTGCAGCAAGAGATGGGGACACGAGAGAGGTGTGGGTGCAGCAAGAGATGGGGACACGAGAGAGGTGTGGGTGCAAGAGATGGGGACACGAGAGAGGTGTGGGTGCAAGAGATGGGGACACGAGAGAGGTGTGGGTGCAGCAAGAGATGGGGACACGAGAGAGGTGTGGGTGCAAGAGATGGGGACACGAGAGAGGTGTGGGTGCAAGAGATGGGGACACGAGAGAGGTGTGGGTGCAAGAGATGAAGACACCAGAGGGGTGGGTGCAAGAGATGGGGACAAGAGAGAGGTGTGGGTGCAAGAGATGGGGGCACGAGAGAGGTGTGGGTGCAAGAGATGAAGACACCAGAGGGGTGGGTGCAGCAAGAGATGGGGACACGAGAGAGGTGTGGGTGCAAGAGATGGGGGCACGAGAGAGGTGTGGTGCAAGAGATGAAGACACCAGAGGGGTGGGTGCAAGAGATGGGGACAAGAGAGAGGTGTGGGTGCAAGAGATGGGGACACGAGAGAGGTGTGGGTGCAAGAGATGGGGACAAGAGAGAGGTGTGGGTGCAAGAGATGGGGACACGAGAGAGGTGTGGGTGCAAGAGATGGGGACACGAGAGAGGTGTGGGTGCAAGAGATTGAGGTACTGGGTTTTTCAGAACCGGTACTGATCCGGTAACCCAGCGGTGCCAGGGTACACCCAAAGACCTCGAGTTCTTCCTGATTCAGACCACAGAAACTCAGAGTCTTCTAGGTGAAGTCAAAGATCGATTTATTGGCTGCAACCAAGGTAACAAGTGTCCTAGAAGTACAACACACGGGAAGTATGTTCTCAGGAGACTGCTTCAATTCTCGAAGTCAGGCTTCTCTTTTTATGCAAAATAATAAGCTTCAGGCAAACATTCCTAGATTTTCAGGATACTATTCACATATTTCGACCACAAATAAGTAACAGAGTTATGATGACAAGCTCACATTTTGTTTGTCCAATACATAATAAATTACTCGGCAAGGTCCGGCATTTCAATCAGATATCGGTGTTCCCCCAATAAAACGAGCACGTCCCCATCATAAAACAAGTAAGAGAAAAAGAGTGGGGCCAGGTGTGGGCAGGATTCGGTAGGGTGCGTGTGTGTGATGAAAAGGGTTTTATGGCCGGGTGCGCCTAGATGCTATCTTGACCGGCCACTGGGAGAGGAACTGACCAAGCGAGCTTGGCCTGGGGCAATGGTTTCAACCTGCCCAGGTCACGGAAAAGTCAATCAAGGAGTGCGTGTCCTTTTGATATTGGATCAAGCCTATGTAAAGGGCAACATACAAAATGGCTGCCATATACAAAATGGAAGCCAAGGGTTCAGGGTACGATTGACGATCTCCAGGTGAAAGCATCCTTCGAATGCGACTAAAATGCTTGTGCATAATGTACTCGCCATTCTCGGTCTTTTGATACTAAATTCGTCGTATTACAATGAAGTTTTATTCTCGAGTCCAGGATGGTTACACGAATTCGGATTTTCAGTACTACAAGATGGGGACACAAGAGAGGTGTGGGCGCAAGAGATGGGGACACGAGAGAGGTGTGGGTGCAAGAGATGGGGACACGAGAGAGGTGTGGGTGCAGCAAGAGATGGGGACACGAGAGAGGTGTGGGTGCAAGAGATGGGGACACGAGAGAGGTGTGGGTGCAAGAGATGGGGACACGAGAGAGGTGTGGGTGCAGCAAGAGATGGGGACACGAGAGAGGTGTGGGTGCAGCAAGAGATGGGGACACGAGAGAGGTGTGGGTGCAAGAGATGGGGACACGAGAGAGGTGTGGGTGCAGCAAGAGATGGGGACACGAGAGAGGTGTGGGTGCAAGAGATGGGGACACGAGAGAGGTATGGGTGCAAGAGATGGGGACACGAGAGAGGTGTAGGTGCAAGAGATGGAGACACCAGAGGGGTGGGTGCAAGAGATGAAGACACCAGAGGGGTGGGTGCAAGAGATGGGGACAGGAGAGAGGTGTGGGTGCAAGAGATGGGGACACAAGAGAGGTGTGGGTGCAGCAAGAGATGGGGAAACAAGAGAGGTGTGGGTGCAAGAGATGGGGACACGAGAGAGGTGTGGGTGCAAGAGATGGGGACACGAGAGAGGTGTGGGTGCAAGAGATGGGGACACGGGAGAGGTGTGGGTGCAAGAGATGGGGACACGGGAGAGGTGTGGGTGCAGCAAGAGATGGGGACACAAGAGAGGTGTGGGTGCAAGAGATGGGGACATGAGAGGTGTGGGTGCAGCAAGAGATGGGGACACGAGAGAGGTGTGGGTGCAAGAGATGGGGACACGAGAGACGTGTGAATGCAAGAGATGGGGACACGAGAGAGGTGTCGGTGCAAGAGATGGGGACCTAAGAGGTGTTGGTATAAGAGATAGGGACACAAGAGAGGTGTGGGTGCAAGAGATGGGGACATGAGAGAGGTGTGGGTGCAAGAGATGGGGACACGAGAGAGGTGTGGGTGCAGCAAGAGATGGGGACACGAGAGAGGTGTGGGTGCAGGAGATGGGGACACGAGAGAGGTGTGGGTGCAGCAAGAGATGGGGACACGAGAGAGGTGTGGGTGCAAGAGATGGGGACACGAGAGAGGTGTCGGTGCAAGAGATGGGGACCTGAGAGGTGTTGGTATAAGAGATAGGGACACAAGAGAGGTGTGGGTGCAAGGGATGGGGACCCGAGAGAGGTGTGGGTGCAAGAGATGGGGACATGAGAGGTGTGGGTGCAAGAGATGGGGACACGAGAGAGGTGTGGGTACAAGAGATGGGGACATGAGAGGTGTGGGTACAGGTGTGGGTGTAAGAGATGGGGACACAAGAGAGGTGTGGGTACAAGAGATGAGGACCTGAGAGGTGTTGGTGCAAGAGATGGGGACACGAGAGAGGTGTGGGTGCAAGAGATGGGCACACGAGAGAGGTGTGGGTGCAAGAGATGGGGACACAAGAGAGGTGTGGGTGCAAGAGATGGGGACACGAGAGAGGTGTGGGTGTTAGATGGAGACATGAGAGAAGTGTGGGTGTAAGAGATGGGGATACAAGAGAGGTGTGGGTGTAAGAGATGGGGACATGAGAGGTGTGGGTACAAGAGATGGGGACATGAGAGGTGTAGGTGCAAGAGATGTAGACATGAGAGGAGTGGGTGCAAGAGATGGGGACCCGAGAGAGGTGTGGGTGCAAGAGATGGGGGCACAAGAGAGGTGTGGGTGCAAGAGATGGGGACACGAGAGAGGTGTGGGTGCAAGAGATGGGGACATGAAAGGTGTGGGTGTAAGAGATGGGCACACAAGAGAGGTGTGGGTCCAAGAGATAGGGACACGAGAGAGGTGTGGGTGCAAAAGATGGGGACATGAGAGGCGTGGGTGCAAGAGATGGGGACACGAGAGAGATGTGGATGCAAGAGATGGAGACACGAGAGAGGTGTGGGTACAAGAGATGGGGACACGAGAGAGGTGTGGGTACAAGAGATGGGGAAACGAGAGAGGTGTGGGTGTAGGAGATGGGGACGCGAGAGAGGTTTGGGTACAGGAGATGGAGACACCAGAGGGGTGTGAATGCAAGAGAGGGGACATGAGAGGTGTGAGTGCAAGAGATGGGGGCATGAGAGAGGTGTGGGTGCAAGAGATGGTCAATCAATCAATCAATCAAAGACATTTATAGAGCGCACTACTTACCCGTAGGGTCTCAAGGCGCTTGGGGGGGGTGCTGTTACTGCTCGAACAGCCAGGTCTTGAGCTTCTTCCTGAATGAGAGGTGGTCTTGGGTCAAGTGCAGGTCGGGAGGGAGGGAGTTCCAGGTCTTGGCGGCCAGGTAGGAGAAGGACACAAGAGAGGTGTGGGTGCAAGAGATGGGGACACGAGTGAGGTGTGGGTACAAGAGATGGGGACATGAGAGGAGTTGGTGTAAGAGATGGGGGACACAAGAGAGGTGTGGGTGCAAGAGATGGGACACTAGAGAGGTGTGGGTGCAAGAGATGGGGACACGAGAGAGGTGTGGGTGCAAGAGGTGGGGACACGAGAGAGGTGTGGGTGCAAGAGATGGGGACACGAGAGAGGTGTGAGTGCAGCAAGAGATGGGGACACGAGAGAGGTGTGGGTGCAGCAAGAGATGGGGACACGAGAGAGGTGTGGGTGCAGCAAGAGATGGGGACACGAGAGAGGTGTGGGTGCAAGAGATGGGGACACGAGAGAGGTATGGGTGCAAGAGATGGGGACACGAGAGAGGTGTAGGTGCAAGAGATGGGGACACGAGAGAGGTGTGGGTGCAAGAGATGGGGACACGAGAGAGGTGTGGGTGCAGCAAGAGATGGGGACACAAGAGAGGTGTGGGTGCAAGAGATGGGGACCTGAGAGGTGTTGGTATAAGAGATAGGGACACAAGAGAGGTGTGGGTGCAAGAGATGGGGACATGAGAGAGGTGTGGGTGCAAGAGATGGGGACACGAGAGAGGTGTGGGTGCAGCAAGAGATGGGGACACGAGAGAGGTGTGGGTGCAAGAGATGGGGACACGAGAGAGGTGTGGGTGCAGCAAGAGATGGGGACACGAGAGAGGTGTGGGTGCAAGAGATGGGGACACGAGAGAGGTGTCGGTGCAATAGATGGGGACCTGAGAGGTGTTGGTATAAGAGATAGGGACACAAGAGAGGTGTGGGTGCAAGGGATGGGGACCCGAGAGAGGTGTGGGTGCAAGAGATGGGGACATGAGAGGTGTGGGTGCAAGAGATGGGGACACGAGAGAGGTGTGGGTACAAGAGATGGGGACATGAGAGGTGTGGGTACAGGTGTGGGTGTAAGAGATGGGGACACAAGAGAGGTGTGGGTACAAGAGATGAGGACCTGAGAGGTGTTGGTGCAAGAGATGGGGACACAAGAGAGGTGTGGGTGCAAGAGATGGGCACACGAGAGAGGTGTGGGTGCAAGAGATGGGGACACAAGAGAGGTGTGGGTGCAAGAGATGGGGACACGAGAGAGGTGTGGGTGTTAGACGGAGACATGAGAGAAGTGTGGGTGTAAGAGATGGGGATACAAGAGAGGTGTGGGTGTAAGAGATGGGGACATGAGAGGTGTGGGTACAAGAGATGGGGACATGAGAGGTGTAGGTGCAAGAGATGTAGACATGAGAGGAGTGGGTGCAAGAGATGGGGACCCGAGAGAGGTGTGGGTGCAAGAGATGGGGGCACAAGAGAGGTGTGGGTGCAAGAGATGGGGACACGAGAGAGGTGTGGGTGCAAGAGATGGGGACATGAAAGGTGTGGGTGTAAGAGATGGGCACACAAGAGAGGTGTGGGTCCAAGAGATGGGGACACGAGAGAGGTGTGGGTGCAAAAGATGGGGACATGAGAGGCGTGGGTGCAAGAGATGGGGACACGAGAGAGGTGTGGATGCAAGAGATGGAGACACGAGAGAGGTGTGGGTACACGAGATGGGGACACGAGAGAGGTGTGGGTACAAGAGATGGGGAAACGAGAGAGGTGTGGGTGTAGGAGATGGGGACGCGAGAGAGGTTTGGGTACAAGAGATGGAGACACCAGAGGGGTGTGGATGCAAGAGAGGGGACATGAGAGGTGTGAGTGCAAGAGATGGGGGCATGAGAGAGGTGTGGGTGCAAGAGATGGTCAATCAATCAATCAATCAAAGACATTTATAGAGCGCACTACTTACCCGTAGGGTCTCAAGGCGCTTGGGGGGGGGGGTGCCGTTACTGCTCGAACAGCCAGGTCTTGAGCTTCTTCCTGAAGGAGAGGTGGTCTTGGGTCAAGCGCAGGTCGGTCGGGAGGGAGTTCCAGGTCTTGGCGGCCAGGTAGGAGAAGGACACAAGAGAGGTGTGGGTGCAAGAGATGGGGACACGAGTGAGGTGTGGGTACAAGAGATGGGGACATGAGAGGAGTTGGTGTAAGAGATGGGGGACACAAGAGAGGTGTGGGTGCAAGAGATGGGACACTAGAGAGGTGTGGGTGCAAGAGATGGGGACACGAGAGAGGTGTGGGTGCAAGAGATGGGGACACGAGAGAGGTGTGGGTACAAGAGATGGGGACATGAGAGGAGTTGGTGTAAGAGATGGGGACACAAGAGAGGTGTGGGTGCAAGAGATGACACTAGAGAGGTGGGGGCAAGAGATTGGGACACGAGAGAGGTGTGGGTGCAAGAGATGTAGACATGAGAGGTGTGGGTGCAAGAGATGTAGACATGAGAGGTGTGGGTGTAAGAGATGGGGACACGAGAGAGGTGTGGGTACAAGAGATGGGGAAACGAGAGAGGCGTGGGTGTAAGAGATGGGGACATGGGAGAGGTGTGGGTACAAGAGATGGAGACACCCGAGGGGTGTGGATGCAAGAGAGGGGACATGAGAGGTGTGAGTGCAAGAGATGGGGGCATGAGAGAGGTGTGGGTGCAAGAGATGGTGATACAAGAGAGGTGTGGGTGCAAGAGATGTGGACACGAGAGAGGTGTGGGTACAAGAGATGGGGACATGAGAGGAGTTGGTGTAAGAGATGGGGAACACAAGAGAGGTGTGGGTGCAAGAGATGGGGACACGAGAGAGGTGTGGGTGCAAGAGATGGGGACACGAGAGAGGTGTGGGTGAAAGAGATGTAGACATGAGAGCTGTGGGTGCAAGAGATGTAGACATGAGAGGTGTGGGTGTAAGAGATGGGGACACGAGAGAGGTGTGGGTACAAGAGATGGGGAAACGAGAGAGCTGTGGGTGAAAGAGATGGGGACACCAGAGGGGTGCGGATGCACGAGAGGGGACATGAGAGGTGTGCGTGCAAGAGATGGGGGCATGAGAGAGGTGTGGGTGCAAGAGATGGTGACACAAGAGAAGTGTGGGTGCAAGAAATGGGGATACGAGAGAGGTGTGGGTACAAGAGATGGGGACATGAGAGGTGTGAGTGCAAGAGATGGGGACACAAGAGAGGTGTGGGTGCAAGAGATGGGACACTAGAGAGGTGTGGGTGCAAGAGATGGGACACAAAAGAGGTGTGGGTGCAAGAGATGGGGACACGAGAGAGGTGTGGGTACAAGAGATGGGGACATGAGAGGAGTTGGTGTAAGAGATGGGGACACAAGAGAGGTGTGGGTACAAGAGATGGGACACTAGAGAGGTGTGGGGGCAAGAGATGGGGACACAAGAGAGGTGTGGGTACAAGAGATGGGGACATGAGAGGAGGGGATGCAAGAGATGGAGACACAAGAGAGGTGTGGGTGCAAGAGATGGGGACAAGAGAGAGGTGTGGGTACAAGAGATGGGGACATGAGAGGTGTGGGTGCAAGAGATGGGGACACGAGAGAGGTGTGGGTGCAAGAGATGTAGACATGAGAGGTGTGGGTGCAAGAGATGTAGACATGAGAGGAGTTGTTGTAAGAGATGGGGACACAAGAGAGGTGTGGGTACAAGAGGTGAGGACACAAGAGAGGTGTGGGTGCAAGAGATGGGGACATGAGAGAGGTGTGGGTGCAGGTGATGGGGACACCAGAGAGATGTGGGGGCAAGAGATGGGGACACGAGAGAGGTGTGGGCGCAATTGATGGGGACCTGAGAGGTGCTGGTATAAGAGATAGGGACACAAGAGAGGTGTGGGTGCAAGAGATGGGGACATGAGAGGAGTTGGTGCAAGAGATGGGGACACGAGAGAGGTGTGGGTGCAGGAGATGGGGACACGAGAGAGATTTGGGGGCAAGAGATGGGGACACGAGAGAGGTGTGGGCGCAATTGATGGGGACCTGAGAGGTGCTGGTATAAGAAATAGGGACACAAGAGAGGTGTGGGTGCAAGAGATGGGGACACGAGAGAGGTGTAGGTGCAAGAGATGGGGACATGAGAGAGGTGTGGGTACAAGAGATTGGGACATGAGAGGAGTTGGTATAAGAGATGGGGACACGAGAGAGGTGTGTGTGCAAGAGATGGGACACTAGAGAGGTGTGGGTGCAAGAGATGGGGACATGAGAGAGGTGTGGGTGCAAGAGATGGGGACACGAGAGAGGTGTGGTTGCAAGAGATGGGGACACGAGAGAGGTGTGGGCGCACGAGATGGGGACCTGAGAGGTGTTGGTATAAGAGATAGGGACACAAGAGAGATGTGGGTGCAAGAGATGGAGACAGGAGAGAGGTGTGGGTGCAAGAGATGGGTACATGAGAGAGGTGTGGGTGCAAGAGATGGGGACATGAAAGGTGTGGGTGTAAGAGATAGGGACATGAGAGAGAGAGGTGTGGATGCAAGAGATGGGGACATGAAAGGTGTGGGTGTAAGAGATGGGGACACAAGAGGTCTGGGTGTTAGAGATGGGGAGACAAGAGAAGTGTTGGAGCAAGAGATGGGGTTGCGAGAGAGGTGTGGGTGAAGGAGATGGGGACACAGGAGAGGTGTGGGTGTAAGAAATGGGGACACAAAAGGTGTAGGTATAAGAGATGAGGACATGAGAGGTGTGGGTGCAAGGGATGGGGACACGAGGGAGATGTGGGTGAAAGAGTTGGGACACGAAAGGTGCGGGTGCAAGAGATGGGGACACAAAATGTGTGGGTGTAAGAGATGAGGTCATGAGAGGTGTTGGTGCAAGAGATGGGGGCATGAGAGAGGTGTGGGTACAAGAGATGGGGACACGAGAGGTGTGGGTGCAAGAGATGGGGGCCCTGAGAGAGGTATGGGTACAAGAGATGGGGACACCAGAGGGGTTTGGTTGTAAGAGATGGGGACACGAGAGAGGTGTGGGTTAAATAGACAGGGACATGAGAGGGGTATGTGTGTAAGAGATGGGGCATGAGAGGGGTTTGGGTGTAAGATGGGGGCACTAGAGAGGTATGGGTGCAAGAGATGGGGACACGAGAGAGGTGTGGGTGCAAGAGATGCGGACGCGAGAGAGGTGTGGGTGCAAGAGATGGGAAACTGAGAGGAGTGGGTGCAAGAGAGGGGGACACGAGAGAGGGGTTGGTGCAAGAGATGGGGACACGAGAAAGGTGTGGGTGCAAGAGATGGGGACATGAAAGGTGTGAGTGTAAGAGATGGGGACACAAGAGAGGTGTGGGAGCAATGGATGGGGATGCGAGAGAGGTGTGGGTGCAAGAGATGGTGACACTAGAGAGGTGTGGGTGCAAGAGATGGGGACACGAGAGAGGTGTGGGTGCAAGAGGTGGGGACATGAAAAGTGTGGGTGTAAGAGATGAGAATGCCAGAGAGGTGTGGGTGCAACAGATGGGGACATGAGAGAGGTGTGGTTGCAGGAGATGGGGACACTGGAGAGGTGTGGGAGCAAGAGATGGGGACACGAAAGGTGTAGAAGTAAGAGATGGGGACAATAGAGAGGTGTGGGAGCAGGAGATGGGGACACGAAAGGTGTAGAAGTCTGAGATGGGGATACTAGAGAGGTGTGGGTGCAAGAGATGGGGACACAAGGGAGGTGTTGGTGCAAGAGATGGGGACACAAGAGAGGTGTGGGTACTAGAGATGGGGACATAGGAGAGTTGTTGGTGCTTGAGATAGGGGCACAAAAGAGGTGCGGGTGCAAGAGATAGGGCATGAGAGAGGTGTGGGTGCAAGAGATGGGGACACTACAGAGGTGTAGGTTCAAGAGATTGGGACACAATAGGTATGGGTGCAAGAGATGGGGACACAAGAGAGCTGTGGGTACTAGAGATGGGGACATAGGAGAGTTGTTGGTGCTTGAGATAGGGGCACAAAAGAGGTGCGGGTGCAAGAGATAGGGCATGAGAGAGGTGTGGGTGCAAGAGATGGGGACACTACAGAGGTGTAGGTTCAAGAGATTGGGACACAAAAGGTATGGGTGCAAGAGATGGGAACACAAAATGTGTGGGTGTAAGAGCTGAGGACCTGAGAGGAGTTGGTGTAAGTGATGGGAACACGAGAGAGGTGCGGGTGCAAGAGATAGGGGTATGAGAGAGGTGTGGGTGTAAGAGATGGGGGACACGAGAGAGGTGTGGGTGCAAGATAAGGGGGCCTGAGAGAGTTGTGGAAGCAAGAGATGGGGACACAAGAGAGATGTGGGTGCAAGTGATGGGGACACGAGAGAGGTGTGGGTGCAAGAGATGGGGACACAAGAGAGGGGTGGGTGCAAGAGATGGGGACACTACAGAGGTGTAGGTTCAAGAGATTGGGACACAAAAGGTATGGGTGCAAGAGATGGGGACACAAAATGTGTGGGTGTAAGAGCTGAGGACCTGAGAGGAGTTGGTGTAAGTGATGGGAACACGAGAGAGGTGCGGGTGCAAGAGATAGGGGTATGAGAGAGGTGTGGGTGTAAGAGATGGGGACACGAGAGAGGTGTGGGTGCAAGAGATGGGGGCATGAGAGAGGTGTGGAAGCAAGAGATGGGGACACAAGAGAGATGTGGGTGCAAGTGATGGGGACACGAGAGAGGTGTGGGTGCAAGAGATGGGGACACAAGAGAGGGGTGGGTGCAAGAGATGGGGACACTACAGAGGTGTAGGTTCAAGAGATTGGGACACAAAAGGTATGGGTGCAAGAGATGGGGACACGAAATGTGTGGGTGTAAGAGCTGAGGACCTGAGAGGTGTTGGTGTAAGTGATGGGGATACGAGAGAGGTGCGGGTGCAAGAGAAGGGGACATGAGAGGTGGGGGTGCAAGAGATGGGGGCATGAGAGAGGTGTGGAAACAAGAGATGGGGACACAAGAGAGATGTGGGTGCAAGTGATGGGGACACGAGAGAGGTGTGGGTGAAATAGATGGGGACATGAGAGAGGTGTGGGTGTAAGGGATGTGGACACAAGAGTGGTGTGGGAGCAAGAGATGGGGACACGAAAGATGTGGATGCAAGAGATGGGGACACGAGAGAGGTGTGGATGGAAGAGATTTGATTTGATTTGATTTACAGAATTAGTAGAGGACACGCATGCCTGAGGGCGTCTTGGAGCAATGAATGACGGGTATGCTGAGTTTTGCAGATTTGCAATACTTCTGACCTTTCAGTTCGTAAATAACCACGTTTTCAGCAGCCCTCTAAATGACATTAGCGACTTGCTGTTTTTCATCGACATAGGTAAGGAATTCCAGGTCTTCGCTTTTCCTAACAGGAAACTCCTGCCACCCCCGCCCCCAAGCGAGCTTACTTATACCTGGGAATTGACAGTCGTTGTGCCTATGCTGACCTTACATTTCTGACTTGCATGTATTTCCTAAGATGTGTTCTCAGGTACAGTGGCCCTTTTCCTTGTAATGCCTAAGATGCCAGGCATTGCGACTTAATTATAATTCTCTTTCCCACTGGAAGCCAGTGAAGGTCTTTCAGTCGGTGGGAGACTAATTCATATTTGGGAATATCCAGAATCAGTCTTGCCGCTGCATTCTGCATTCGTTGAAGTCTGAGTAGGAGCTGTGACTGAAGTCCTACATATAATGCATTGGCGTAGTCCATTCATGATAGGGCCAGGGCTGTGACCACTGTTTTTAGTATGTCCAAAGGGATGAAAAGATGGATCTTCCTAATCTTTTTTAAAGCAACCCAAAAAGTGGAGACACGCTTATTAATTTGACATTCAAATGTCAGTCTTTCCCCTTAGGTTTCTAACCTTTGTGACAGGAGTTGGGCAGCCACCCAGATCAGCCGGCCACCATCTTGGGGACCAGAAGGAGGTCTTTGCCCCTAACATCAAAACCTCTGTTTTCTCACCATTTAATTTGAGGCAATTTTTCTGCATCCAAATATTAATCTGTGACATACAGATGTTAAAGCGATTGGCTGTCTCCTCAATATTGTTTGACACTGATACTACCACCTGCGTGTCATCGGCGTAGGAGACAACTAAGTGTGGGCCAAAAATGTGTTCCGTTCGCGCAATTTGTGGATTTTCTGCAATTTCGCGATCCGCAAATCTCGCGAAATCGCAGAAAATCCGCAAATCCGCGAGCGGGACAAATTTTCATAGAAGCGCTTACAGGGTTACAGCAGCAGGTGCACAAGTTGAAGCTATTTTCTTTGTAACCATTTACAAAAGGGTTACAAAGAAATTAACTTCAACTTGGGCACCTGCTGCTGTAACCCTGTAAGTGCTTCCTGGCGCCTCGTTGCCTACTTGTTGCAACTATTCTCTGACCCTGCTCTGACCCTCGAAGCAGGGTCAGAGAATAGTTACAAGTAGGCAACGAGGCGCCTGTCACGAAAATTAAACCTCAACAGGAAGCACTTAAAGATATAAAAAAAGCAGGGGTCCGAGTTGAAGCTCAAATTCCGTAACGTTTTAATCAGCCCTAATTAGTGAGCAAGGTCGAGGCCTGGCAAGTGTCCTTTATGATAAAGCACACTTGCCAGGCCTCGACCTTGCTCACAATTGTTTAGGACTGATTAAAATGTTACTGAATTTGAGCTTCAACTCAGGCACCTGCTTTATTTATATCTTTAAGTGATTCCTGTTGAGGTTTAATTTTTGTGACAGGAGCATTGTGCCAGAATTAATCCTGCCTTGCATGTTTTTCCAAGAAGACGCCACCGTTTTGTGCGATACCTCTACTCAACTGGAGTACTTTCTACTGGCGTCAGATCGTTGGGGGACCTGCTGACACATTGGTTCTCAGCCTGCTTGCTTGCCCTAACCCACGGACACTTCACTGGGCAGCTCTGCTTCCCCTCGTCGCCGCTCCTGAAATCGCGGCCGCGGAGAGAGGGGAGCGAGGGGAGACTACATTGCCCGGCGTCCCCTGCTGCTCACGGGGACGCGAATTGCCGCGTCAGGATCCCGCGCCCGGAGGCACTTAAGATAGGGCTGCTGCTTCCGCCTCACCGGAAGCGCGTGGGCTGAGCTCGGGCAGAGGGGAGGCCGTCTGTGGCCGTCCGGGGACGACCAGGGACGGGACGGGCCACCGACCTGAGAAACATCGCCTAACATGGGTAAGCGCAAATTACAAACTTCTGTAAATGGAGGCGGTGTTAAATCCAAAGTCCCACGCAACGCCACTACCTCTCCAAACATTTTGTCCTATCTTACGTCTGCTGTGGGCAAATTAAATAAGGAAATTGCAACCACTGAACGAGAGTTGGGACTTGAAATTTCTACCACAGAGACATCAGGCTCACCTTTAGTTAAAAGGCAGACTATTCCACTGGAGCCCGTGATTCATATTAACAGAATGAATGACATCTTACCCCTTCCAACCACCTCAAGTCCCGAGGATGAATTGGATGCTAATAACCCTACTGTTAATAGCCCTTCTGGGGAGGCTACTAAATCAGCAACAAAACATGTAAAGAGGCAGACCAAAAAACGTAAAATGCCTACCCCACCCCATCAGAAACAAGGACATCCTGCATCTAGACATTTTGAAACCTCCATGAGAGACATGGTTGAGGGCATACTTACAGAAAAACTGGAAACGATACTGACTCAGATCTCTAGTGATATTATTGAAACATTAAAAGATTGTGTAGCAGAAATCTGGAAAAAGTGTGAACGTATAAACACATTCCTGGCTTTAAAAGATCATTCTCCCCCACTATCTAATGTTAACCTGGCCAATAAACCCCGAGGTCAGCAAACTCAGCCAAAGGGGATATCAGATGAAAGTACACCATCAACTCATCTGAATCCACCCTCCTCATTGATGTTACATAGCGGGATAACTCCCATAGGCCATGTCAAGGGCTCTGTGGCCCAGAGGATGGCTATCGTTCCCAATAGCTCCCCCTCACATCAAGAGATCTCTACAGCAGAGAGGGAGCATAGTAAGAACAGGGGTTTGGAACATAAACACACTATCCATCTACCACCAGAGGCTACACCGTATGTAGCTATACTAGTAAATGTACCCCCCTTAAAACCTGGAGAGCATGAGTCCCAGGAAACCCTGTTAAGAAATATCAGGGTCTGGTGTGACGAAAATTGCACGGGGGCAAAAATCTATCTGCTTGTATAAACATGGGGAGACGTGTGGGATGGGTAGGTAACACAAAAAAACCTCAAGGGAGATTGCCTCATTGTGAACTTTAATAGACCCCACTAGGCATCTCGGTTATTCTGGGATGCAACGGATACGTTCACACAGGAGGGAGAGATACGAGCACTATCACTAGGGTTCTTTTATCCACGGCCAGAGCCACATAGAAGGAGTTCATGGGAGAACGGTCATATAACTACAGTAAGAAACCCAGTAAGACCGCGGGTACACCTAAATAGCGGGGCCACCCAAAAATCTGGATTACTACCAAAAGCTCATAATCTTAATACTACTGTGATTAATGGGGGAATTGCATTGTCAAACAGATTTACACCCTTATCTCACTTAGGTGATATTGACTGACTGATACAAGAATGCTCACCAAACCGGCCTAAATGTACCTTAGTAAACCAGGAAAGAAGGGAGCTTTCTGTAAAACTCATGAGCTGGAATATTGCAGGCCTACGTTCTAAGAGGGATGATAAGGCATGGATTGAATTCCTGGGGCAGTATGATATAGTGGCACTCCAAGAAACGTGGGATAGGGAGTGCAATTTTTGGGTGAATGGTTTTACTTCATACTTTGTAGCCGCCCGCACATCTAAATAAGGAAGGGACAAAGGAGGACTGATGTTTTTAATATCGGTTAATATAAAAGCTATAGTGAAGAAGCTTAATACTACCTCCCCTAACTTTTTAGCTCTAGAAGTTTTAATGCCGAACAATAACAAAGTTGTATATATTAACTTCTATAATGCAATACAGGGAGAGTATCCAAATGAGCATCTCCAATCACTATCAAAGTGTTTATCTTCATATAAAGAAGTTCAAACCACTTTTTTTCATGTTATCCTAAAGGGAGATTTTAATATTCATTTATGCGATTTAAACTGCCAGTAAAAGGATTTAGATTACCCGGCCTTTTCAGCTTACCAGCACTTCGAACATATGCAAAGGGGATTGCCCTGGAGGATCTACTCACAGATGTAGACCTGTTCAAACGTGAGTTCGCTGATATAAAGGATCGGATACCTACATATAGCGCAAGGTAAAGTGAAACTATCATAGACTATATGTTCTTATCTCCTGGCTTGTTATGTTCAGTTATATTTTATAATGCTATCCAATCCATTTTCAGTGACCATAACCCAGTGGTGTTGGAACTGGATAATATTTCACTTTGTTTTAACAAAATAGAGACCTCTAAAGTGGTAACGGAGGTTGTAACTAAGGATCAGGGGAGGAGATTAAAATGGAATAAAATAATACCAGAAGAGTTTTTAAATACAATTAGATCTAAGGTTGGGAATGAATTTAACATCTGTAGTGACCCACTTAGATTTGGGGGAGAAGTTATACCATCTTTCGAGGTAATTTGTCAACAGGTCTCAATTGAACTTACAACGAAGCGAAAACAGAAAATAAACCCGGTGCATAGATGGTTTGACCATAATTGCACTAAAATTCATTGTGAGCTCTTGCAGGCTCTCAATAACAAGCCCAGAGACAAGTCTGAGGTCTCCTCCTTAAGAAAAAAATATAAAACTACTTTACAAACACGTAAAAATCAAATAAAGAAAGAGGCATGGGACTCGCTATATGATAAAGCTACCCTAAGGAATAGCTCTAAATTCTGGACCATCGTTAATTCTCCTTTATTTAATGGGGTAGAAAATGCACCATTAGAAGTTAACATCACAGAAAGGGAATGGTTAAATCACTTTGAGAACATCTATGGAAGTAATTTGGAACTTGATACCTATGTGACACATTCTAGAGAGTTAGTGGGGCCCTTACCGAGTATTACCATAAAGGAAGTACAGAAAGCAATAGCTGAAACATCGGGACAGAAAGCTCCGGGCCCCGATGGGGTACCTCCTGATATGTATAAGGCCAACCCTGACCTCTGGTCAATAATACTTACTAATGTTTTCAATCTAGCAGCAAGTTCTATTCCGGCCACTCTCCCTAACACCTGGTCCCGTTCCATTATAATACCAGTTTTTAAAAAGGGCCAAAGGGGGACCCAAGATGCAATCGCCCAAACTCTCTTTGATTGATTCATCAATCAAAATATTGGGGAAAGTAATCCTGGCCAGGATAACTGCTTGGGCCACAGACAAAGCCATCTTAAGTGATACCCAATATGGCTTTAGAGGGGGAAGAGGCACAGAAGACCAGTGCCTAAACCTACATCTTATAATCAACAAATACACGGTAGCGTCCAAAGGTTCAATCTTTTTGGCATTTATGGACCTATCCACAGCTTTTGACCTAGTCAATAGGTCACAGCTGTGGAAGAAGC
This sequence comes from Lissotriton vulgaris, assembly GCF_964263255.1. Classification (NCBI taxonomy): domain Eukaryota; kingdom Metazoa; phylum Chordata; class Amphibia; order Caudata; family Salamandridae; genus Lissotriton; species Lissotriton vulgaris. The sequence continues at coordinate 1,440,696 of NW_028250131.1, forward strand.
TCCTGGAGCTGGGACTAGATCAGGCTTTGGTGAATTTTCTAGCTGAACTACACAGAGATCTTTCGGCATCGATTAGAATGACGCAAGAGGGAAAATGCACTGCTGAGTTTAAATCTGGCAGAGGAGTGCGTCAGGGATGCATATTGGCCCCAATGTTGTTCACACTTTACATAAACTCCCTGGAAGATGCCCTGGTAACTGTAACATCTGATATTCCACGTATGGGAGGAACGCCCATTCCTGTACTCCTACACGCGGATGATACAGTGTTACTGGCTAGAACACCTAATGCCTTACAATGACTCCTTGACTCCTTTGGGGAGTTTATGAAAAAGTTAGACCTGGTTGTCAACACTGAAAAATCTCATGTTAGGTCACTAGGGCGCAGAAGAAAGTACTTTAAAACAGTCTCCTGTAATGACTCTATAATAACTAAGGTTAAAGTCTTCACCTATCTAGGGGTTGTGTTTGACGATGTAGGCTCATGGGCACCCCAAATACTGAATAGATTAGGTGGCAACCCGGGGGAAGCAATTCTGTTCATCTATAAAGCAAAAAGTGTGGCCATTGCTAGGTATGGGGCCGCAATATGGGGCTTTAAGGACATAACTCTGATCCAGAGAGAAGAAAATAAATTCCTGCGAGCCCTCTTGGGTCTTCCCCAATCAACCGCTAGTTATACAGTACATTTGGAGCTTGGGTTGGGATACATCTCAGATCTATTGAATATGGCTCCCATCCTGCAATGGATAAGAACATGGTTGAATCCCAATCTAACTTTGAATCATAAGATCATTAAGGACTGTATGGCTCTCGATAAAGTGGCTGAAATACAATGGCTGTCCTATATTTCATTTCAAAAATCTTTATTTCGATCACAGATCATAAAAGATACAGAACAAGTACATACAATTTAAAAACTTATTAAACATGGTGTGATCCAAATTTGATAAAATTGGTTTAAATGTTGGATAAGACAGTGGGAAAAACCGCTGGTGAAGTCCATTATACCAGTCTTTTCATCATTCGGCTTCGGGTAAACCACAGTGCAGTTAAGAATTTTGAAAGTGCAAAAACTACAGGAGGGGAGAGGTCAGATTTTAAAACTCTATAAGCGGTTTGGTAGGATCTGAATCCCAAGTTCCTGAGCATCGGAACTAGCCAATATTTTCTGCTCCGTTCGTAGCCCTTGCAGAAGAAGACCGCGTGCATGTCATCCTCCTTCGGGTGAGCACACATTGGGCAAGATGATACGGTGGAGCACGCTGTCCAGGACGCTGTGAACGAAGCTAGAGGAAGGCATCCATAGCGCCATTGTAAAAACAGTTTCCTTGTTAATGCAGGGGAAATATTGTCCAAAGTTTTTTCGAGGGAATAGGTGTCTTTCATTTTCAGGAATAAATTTGTCAGGGACCCCTCACGAGTGTCGTTGGAGGCTCTGGTGAGCATCATGGCATAGTAGGCACTCGCGAGCACCTTTTTTGAGATCTTGGTACATGAATTAAAAGGATCTGTCCACAGTTCCGGGAAACCCATTTCCTCGAGCCTTCCCTTGACGTAGGTCAGCCAAGGAATCCTCTTTATATTCCGTAGTTCCAGGAATTCCTGAAGTTCCTCTCTATAAGTTGCAAGATCTGGGCTGGACCACAAACGCCTCCAGAATTTTAGGGGTTTGAGTCCTAACTCCTCTGTTATGGGTTTAATTCCCAGGTCTAATCTAAGTGGTAGTAATGGGGTGCTATATTAAATCTATATCTAATTATCTGGGACCTCCAGAGATCTACTCCAATCCAGAAAGTTTAATCAAGGCCGATATCAATTGGGTTAAAATAAACTTTTTAAAATCTAGGGAATTGGATCGTGAAGCAACAGAACTCTGTAAACCAACTGTGAGGGCTCATTATTTGTTGATATTGACGTTGTCTATTCAACCGTATTTGACAATTGTTACTAAACCCTTCCACGATGGCTGCCCACTAAATTCCGATTTAATCAATCGCACGTGTTACTGGGAAATTACATGGAGTGGAGCAAACCAGAGGAAGCTGCCCCCTGTAAATGTGATGATCATTCATACCAGGACACGATGCACTTTGTGTTTTTTTGCCCATACTATACGGAAGGAAGGAAAAAGTTTATTACTCCACTGTTAAGAAATAGGGGTTTCGTGCAAGTAAAACCTGCTTTACTTTACCTACAACTAATGGAATCCCCCCTTGTCATGTTTGGGGTAGCAAATTTCCTGGTAGCCTCCGTTCGTAACAAAAAGATGAGATCATTAGGGCAAAACTCTTAGGTTAATGTAACGTTATGAACTAAAACAATTTTTATACAATTAATTGAGTATATACATGAAGTCAAAATCCTGTCTGTAAATTTGTTGTCCCATAGATTACTGTGTATAATTTGTAAGATACATTGATTAATTATCAACTTGACAACACTGGGTGTTAAGTATATATGAATTGTACATTTATGTAAATAATCTTTTTAACCCCTTGACCGCGGCGAAAATTCCGCCACGGTGCGGGTGATTTATGGCGTGGGCCGGACGGCCCCCGGCCGTCCTCCGCACACTCCCACCGTGACGTCGGACGGCGCATGGAAGGGGTTAATCTTCCTGCAATCTTGATTTTAACATGTGATTGTATAGCATACGTTTATGATTTTAAATAATCGAATAAAGTGGATTTGATTTGATTTGATTTACTGGCTAATCATTCATTCATTAATCTTTATTTCGGCAATTTTTGCCCTTAAAGATGTACATACAATAATAAAATCAACAAATTACAAGGTACCGGGATGATAAAAAAATGTCATGGTAAGCACAATAATCAATAAAATGTATATTACAACAATCACTAAACAACTGCTTTAACAATTAAAAGAGATTAGATTTGAAAGTGCATGTGCATAGGTTAAAATGTAAGCGTTGTTTACTACAGCTCTATGCTTGTTCCATATTGCTGCAAGGAATTTTGCTACACCGAAAACAACCATGCTAGATAAATCAGTTTTTAAAATCCGATAGGTTTGCATGCAGTGTGTGACCCCCATATTTCTGCACAATGGCACAAGCCAATACCTCCTTATTCTTCTATAGGCCGGGCAGAAAAACATAATATGCAGGTCACTTTCCAGGTCACAATTGCAGCTGGGACAGTTTTTCGGGGAGGATGGAGACCATTTACAAGTAAAAGCTCTAATTGGTAGAGTGCCATACCTCCACTGTAGATACAGCTTCCTAGTTAAAACAGGAAAAATATCATCCAGGACACGTTCAAAATAATAACAATCTTTTTGCTATTAAAAAACAATCAGTTAAGGTGCCGGTTTGTACATTGCGTATGGTGGATGTTAATTTTTTATCATAATAGAGTTTTTTTTTTTCAGTTTAGTAAAGTTTTATTTTGTTTAAGAAAAAAAAGTACAGCATAATATAACAGCATGACAAAAATCAGAACCAATATGTGAGAACAATGAGAGATAGATGGAGAGGAAAAATGGTTCAGATAAAATATGAGAAGGAAGAAAATGGAAGAAAGAGAGAAAGAGAAGAAAAGAAAAAAGAGGGGGAGATAGAAAGAGGAAGGGAGGGTTAGGGAGGAGGAGAAGAGGATAGGAAGGTAGAGAAAGGCAGCCAGGTAAGATCAGATTTAATTTTTAAAGTGACAGAAGAAGAAGAAGCAATTGCAATTCTGTGCTCATCACATATGAAATTCCACCATGTATGCACAGACAATTTAGTATTATCCTTCCAACAAGACAAAATTACTTTGAAAGCAGTTGCAATAAAAAGATCAAATAATTTAGCATTATATGAATGTAAGTCTAAAACATCAGATAGGGAACCTAAAAAAATGTGCAGCGATGAGAATGGTTCAGAAAAATGAAAAATACGCATGCAATAATCCCAAACTGAGCTCCAAAAAGTAAGAACAGAGGGGCAATCAAACAAGAGGTGTTTGAGTGTGCCAGGGTGAGAGGAACAGGACCAACAAAGGGGGGAGGATGAAGGGGAGAATTTTGCTATGCTTATAGGGGTAATAAGAGCTCTATGGTATAGAAAAAAAAGTGACTGAGTAATTCGAGCTGAAATCGAAGTCTTAAACAATTTACACCATAAGCGATCCCAAACATCAACAGATAACGAGAAAGATAAATCAGTTTCCCAAACAGTTTCAGTAATGGTTTTAGGTCTAAGACCAACATTATCTAATAACATTTTATAAATTAGAGCAGCTTTGGGGATTTGTTGAGTGAACAAAGGATATAGAGGAGTGGAAGGAGTAAGGGAAGGAAGGAGATCAAAAGTAGGAAGGGTAGATAAATGAGATAAAATGGCAGAAGCAATAATGTCATATTCTTTGCGAAAATGTACAGGTAAATCAAACATGGTTTGCATTACAGAAAATGGAATAATGGAGGAATCAGAGAAAAATTGGTATACAAACATAATATCCTTTTCTTTCCAATACTTGAAATAAAAAGATTTACCCTTGTACTTAAGATATTTGTTATACCATACACTAGAGGAAAGAAAACATTGTAAGGGGGACGAATCTTTCGAGAATACAGTGTGCAGCAGAGTATGAGAGTATTTCAGTACAGGGTGAGTAGTCATGAATGAACAGTTTGACATAAAAAGAGATTGTTGGAAAGTAAAATCTTTTAACAAGGACCGTTCGACTGCAATCCATCTGGGCAGAGGGGTATCATTGAAATTGAAAGCCAATGAGAAAGCTTGTTTTAGTAAAAAGGCAGAGTGGTAAGATTGAAAGTCAGGAAAGCGAACCACACCTTCAGATTTTGGGCGTATAAGTTTATGTAAGGCAATACGAGGTCTTTTATTATTCCACAGAAATTTGGAGCAGATGGAGTTCAGCCGGTTGAAATATAATTTAGGGATTTTCACAGGAAGCATGGAAACAGTGTACAAAATATGTGGGGAAATCATCATTTTAATAGTGTCTAATCGACCCCACCATGAAAGGAAAAGGGGAGACCATAATTGAAGGAGTGATTGAATTTTTTGAGTAAGAGATGTAAAGGTCAGTTTGAGTGTTTCACCTAAGGCAGAGGAGAACCAAATACCCAAGTATTTGATCTTGGAGGGACACCAGGCAAAATCAGTTGATGCACACATATATTGGTAACAGGATGAATTTAGGGGTAGGACCTCCGTTTTGGAGAGATTAAGCTTATAGCCAGAAACAGAGGAGTATAAGCGGACTTCTTCTAAAAATGGAGGCAGGGAAGAGACAGGATTAGCCATGTAAACCAGGACGTCATCGGCATAGGCCGAAATTTTTGTCTCAATCGACGACAATTTGAACCCATTAATTAGGGGGTTAGAGCGGATTTTACTGAGGAAGGGTTCAAGGCAAAGAATAAAAAGTAAAGGGGAAAGAGGGCAGCCTTGTCTCGTTCCTCTGGATAAGGGGAAAAATTTTGAGAATTGATTATTAACAAAAACACTTGCATGAGGAGCAGAATAAAGTAGTTAAACTAAAGAAATGAAGGAGGGACCAAACCCAAACCAATGTAATGATTTAAACATGAAATTCCAATTAATACGGTCGAACGCTTTCTCAGCGTCCAGGGATAGGGCAGCTAGGGGGGCTTTAAATCGTTTACTGTGTGAAATAATATTTGCAAAAACACGGGCATTGTCAGCAGCAAGTCTACCTTTTACAAAACCAACTTGATCAGTGTTGATTAGCAGAGGGATAAGGGATTCGAGGCGGGCAGCTAAAATTTTGGCAAAAATTTTACAGTCGTAATTAATCAGGGAGATGGGACGAAAGTTTTTGCAAAGGGAATGGTCTTTGTCAGGTTTGGGGATTATGATTATTAGAGCATCCAAAAAGGATCCGGAGGCTTTGGCATTAGTAATAAAGGAGTTGAAAAGTTGTAAGAGATGAGGGACAAAAATAGAGTGCATGGTGGAGTAAAATTCAATTGGGAGACCATCTGGGCCAGGGGCTTTCGATTTCTTTAGGGAGGTAATTGCCTTGAGAATTTCCTGAGGAGTAATTTCAGTTTCTAGTTGAAGGAATTCAGTAGGGAGAGATGGGGAGGAGGTAGGTCTTTGAAAAAACGGGAGAGGTCATCATCATCAGGGTGCGTATCATCAGTATACAGGAGTTTATAGTAGTTATGGAATACTTGTGCAATATCCTCATCAGAAGAAACCAGTGTGTTGGTTACTTCGTTGAGAATAGGGCCAATTGATTTTCGTTCAGATTTAATTTTGAGATAATTTGCTAGCATTTTTCCAGCTTTATTCTGACCCCTATGAAATTTAAATTTAATCTTCAAAAGGGTGTTACAAGCTTCAACTGTGGCAATTTGATTGAGGTCAGATTTGGCTTTGATAAGTTGGAGGAGAGCATCAGGATTCTTGGAAGAAAAATAAGAGTGTTCTAGGGTCTTGATATTGGAGAGTTGGGCAGTATATTTAGCACGGTTGAGTTTCTTTTTTTTAGATACATATGAAATTGTGAAACCTCGTAAAGCAGCTTTAAAGGCATCCCAATTATTCGAAACTGACGTGTCATGAGGTAAATTGAGGGAAAAGTATTCAGAGATGAAATCTTTAACTTTAGACATAAAAACAGAATCGGAGAGAAGGAAAGTGTTAAATTTCCACCGATTAAAAGAGGAGGAGGTTTGGGTCAGGTCAAAAGTGGCATAAACAGGTGCATGGTCCGACAAAAAAATAGAACCAATTTCGGATTTCTGAATTGCAGGGAGAAGGGATTTGCTGACTAGAATATAGTCGATTCTGGACCGGGTGTGGTGAACATTGGAGTAAAATGTATATTCGAGTGAGTTCGGATTGCATGTTTTCCACACATCGAAAAGGGGACGTGAGGCAATGGCTGATTGAAAGGATTTATGTGTCTTATCAGGCTGGAATTTGGAGGAAGATAGTCTATCTGAAAAGGGATCTAACCATTGGTTAAGGTCACCAGCTATGATAATGTTAGGGCAGTCAATGGAGGAGATGAGGATTTTGACGTCAGTCCAAAATTTAGGATCTGGTCGGACAGGTCCATAAATATTTAGGAGCACCATAGTTTTGTTTTGTATAATCACTTTTGACATAACCCAGCGACCTTCATCATCCGATTGAGTAGAGAGAATTCGAACATCCAAACCTTTACGAAATAGTATAGCAACACCACCTTTTTTATCAACAGCAGGAGAAAATACAACTTGACCCACCCAAGCCCTTTCAACGATTCAACATCTGTACAGTGAGTCTCTTGGAGAAAAGCAATCTGAGCATTTAACTTGGATAAATGGGACAGTACCTTTTGACGTTTAACAGGGTTGCCAAGACCACGGACATTCCACGTTACAAAATTACACATGATGGAAGGCAAGGGAGGAGGGTAACATCTGGGTCCAATAAACTGCGGGTGAACAACTACGAGGAAAGACATTGGAGACAAACATGTTAGAGATGAGAATCAAATACAGACTATGAACAAAGGCAAAGAAAGTCGGGTAAAAATAGAGAAACAGTAGACGAATGAGCATTTCAAGCATAAGGAAAAGAGAAGAGGAGTAATGAAGAGTACGGGAGGTAACAATAAGAAAGGAGAAAAGGTATACAAAAAAGAGAACGGAACATAAGTGAACAAGGGGAAAACATGAATGGCCTGTGAAAAGAAGAAAAAGAGAAGAAAGAAAGAGAAGGAGAAAGATAACAAACAGATCAGGGCAAAGAAGCCAGATCTGAGAGAAAAGAGAATATCATAATAGAGTTTTGATAAATTTTTTCTTGAGACCCTAATACAGGCGCTTTCAGGCTCATACCACATTTGTGGAATCCCTAGCTTGGTAAATTCATTTTTTATATAATCGAGCCAAGGGATTTTTACCGCATTTGGGAGTTCCTGCCTATAATTAAGAAGTTCCGGCGTGCTCCACAGCCTCCGCCAGAATGTTAATGGCTTAAGACCGAGGACGTCATTTATTGGCCTAAGGCCCATATAAAATCTAAGTGGTAGCAAGGGAGTGCTAGGGGGCAAAGTTAGTACCTGTCTGAGGAATTTGTTTTCAGTAGTGATGATCTCCGGCCTACAGACATGCCCCCAGAGTTCGCCGCCATAGGTAATTGCACCTCTTGCCTGTGTTTTATACACCTTGATAGGTGGACCAATGGATTCAATTGTAGAGGTGTTGGAAAGCTTAATAATACCGCCTATGAGCTGTGCCTGTTTGAGGTGAGATTTAATTTGATGAGGGGCCCATTTCATATGTTCGTTTATAGTGACGCCCAAATAATCAAAAAATCTGGACCCTTTCCAAGCTCGTCATACCAACTGTGGGGTTTGAGCGTGTGGTTGCTGGGGAGTTAAAAATCATAAATTAAGTTTTCAAAGCATTGATTTCCAGCCCCCGTGCCTCGCAAAATGTCACAAAACCATCCAATGCCCGTTGGATCCCCATCGGGGATTTTGACAGCAGCAGGGTGTCGTCAGCGAACATTATCGCAGGCACCCTGCTGTCGGCTAGCTTGGGGGCATCAGCGTCTGGTATCCCCTCTAAGTGAGAGATTACCCCGTTGACGTAGAGGAAGAACAGGGTCAGTGCTAAAACGCACCCCTGTCTTACCCCCCTGCCAACGGGGAATTTTGAGGGCAGCAGACCGTTCCTCCCACACCTGACCCGGGCAAAGTTCTCCTGGTGGAGCCGTATTAAAATATTCAAAAGTTGGGGTGGGATGCCCATCTCAGCGAGTACCACCCAGAGCTTGCCTCTTGGAACCAAGTCGAAGGCAGCGCGTAAGTCCACGAAGACCGTGTATAAACAACCCCCTCCTATCCTGACAGTCTTCCAAAATAACAAAGTCAGGCGGAAGATCCGGTCCATTGTGGATATATTTTTTCTAAACCCTGCCTGGTAGGGACCCAATATAGAATGTTCCTCAATCCAGTCCTGGAGGTGGTCTAACATTAGCCTGCCAAAGATTTTTTGTGGTACATCGATCAAACTGATCGGCCTGTAATTGGCTGGGGGCAGAGGGGACCCCTTTTTGTAGATGGGGACAATCCCTGCATTCAGCCAAGTCCCAGGAACTGGCATACCTCTAAGGACTGCATTGTAGATAGTTAGTAAATATGGAGCCCATATAGTGGGTTCATGCTTGAAGAGGTCACCTGGGAGCTTGTCCAGCCCTGGGGCCTTTCCAGCTGCCAGCTTAAGTATTGCATCAGTGTCCTCCCTCAGCGTGAGATCGGCAACATCCGATTGCCCAGTGGAATCTATCAAGGCCATCCCTAGGTCCTCCTCCGGGTCAGTATCGCCTGCTGCATATAGGGTCCGAAAATGACCCTCCCGAGCACTTGCAGTTATATTTGCCTCAACAGCGGCTGCTGGCTCCTCTGAGCCCGTGTTAATAATTGACCAGAATTTACGAGAATCCCTGGCCGCAAGGGCGTTTGTTAGACTTGTACAGTTATATTGCTCCCATTCCTCTCTCGCAGACTTAAGTATTCTCTTGTAATCAGCTCTCCTAGCCTGTATTGCTGGCTTGTCCGTGTTCTGCTTTAAGACAGAAACTAATTCTGCCTTTGCCTTTCTGCAGGCGGAATTGAACCATGTAACTCTCTTGCCCTTGGTCAGGCGCTTAGTCATACGTGGATAAAAAACCTCTACCAGTTTGTTTATTAGCTGTTCATGCAGGGCCCGAGCCTGTAGGCCGTGTCGGGGGAGTGAGCACTCACGATTAAGGCACTAACCTCATCGAATACAGGAAGAATTCGGGCATAAAGCTCCAAAATGTGCTCTGGCTGGGTCACTAATTTAGCCAACTTAACTCTTCGCCTGTCATTAGTCAGGATCAGTCTCGGATCGGGATAATCGGGGTCGTCCCCCTCATTTTCTGTGGTGATGCCAGGCATGGAGATTTCTAAACTTAGCGCATTGTGATCACTAGCGTTCCTCGCAATCACAGTGAATTCCCTCACTTTAGCCCAGGAGCGAGTTTCAACAAATACATAATCCAGGCGGGACTCCTGACCCAATTTGTTGTATGTACATTTTGGGGGGACATCCGAGTTCACCCGTCCATTACAATGTCTGACTGAGTGCTTGAGCGTTAGTGCCATTATCTGGACTGCTAATGGTGTCCATGACCTGGGAGGTGGAGCCGCAGATGGCGGTATTGCCCAGTGGTCGTCCTCTTCTGTAACGGCACCATCTGTCAAGCCTGACAGAGGCTCGAAGTGACAGTTAAAGTCACCCCTGATAACGAACTGGGTGCCACTAGGAATAGAACTTAGGAATAGAGACAGTTCCTCAACCGTTTTGGACTCTCCAGTGATACTCACTGGTCTCGAATACACGTTGACCACTGCAAGCCTATGGCCATTGGGCCATTCAAAAAGCACACACTGGACATCGTCGGATGCTGTATTGAGGGGCTTAGCCGTACAGCCCAGGTGGGAACCCACCCATACTGTAAGGCCCCCCGATGGCCGCCCCCCCCCCATCTTGCCGAGACAAAGTAGGAAGCATAACCAATGCGTGTTTTATCCTCCCTGGCCCATGTTTCCTGGAAGAGACAAACATCGTTCCCATCTATAAATGAGCCCCACTCAGGACAATCCATCTTGTTGCAAAGCCCTGCCAGATTCCACGACAGTAACCTTAGGGAACCCTGGTTGATATGGTTAGCCGATCCCCCCAAGGCCCCACTCAATCCCATTTTATTGGCTTCCACTGATTCATGTAGCTCCAACACCATGGTGGTGGTATGAACACTTTCGGCCTGGCTAGTCTGGTCAGTGGTGTCAGCAAGAGGGTAGACCGGGCAGCTTGTATTATTGCTCACCACCGGCTTAATGCCTTGATTAGTACCTTGGGACCCAGCATCATAGTCAGATACGAAGATCACTCTGGGCTGCGTGCAAGTATTGTTAGAATCCCTAGATTCAAGGCAGCCCTCCTCTACCACCTTCGAGGGAAGTTAGTCCACCATATCCAAGCAGCTAAAGCGATTGTGAGTCAGAAAGGGACCTAGGTGGTGGGTATTACCAAACCTATACCTGTGCCCTCTTCTCCCTCCATCGGCTCCCACTCTCGTCCAGCCTACCTCCACTTCCCAGTTTGAGCTCAAGAGACCTGGTGGATAGAAAAAGGACAGGGGTTGGGGCTGGATAACAGTATCAATGTCTTGGTGTGGCCAGGAGCATATATGGGAGACTGTTCTAGGGTCTCTAAAATTAACCACAACACAATACCCTCTGATCTTTTTGGAGATGTTGCCTACCCAAGGTAACCTTCGCACCATCAGAATCTCACTTGAGGTTTGGGGGGGGGGGGGGGGGGGGAGAGGTCTGCTGACTACCTTATTTTTAAGTCTCGCCTTTACCATTCCGCAGGAATGGGAAATGGGGAGAATTCAAGTCGGCTATTTTCTCTTCAAACCAAAGGGGTTTCAGCCCCGCGGTTTTCATGAAGTTCACGTGAACATGCACGCGCATCGCATGCAAGCCCAGCCTCTCCCGCCCCCATCCGGCATCAGGCTTCTCCTCCCCTAGCAGCACTCCTCCCACACCAGCAACACACCCCTCCCACACCAGCACCTCCCCTCTCTCTCCACGCAATCACAGCCTACCCCTCCCACACCAGCACCTCCCCCCTCCCACACCAGCACCTCCCCTCTCTCTCCACGCAATCACAGCCTCCCCCTCCCACACCAGCACCTCCCCCCTCCCACACCAGCACCTCCCCTCTCTCTCCACGCAATCACAGCCTCCCCCTCCCACACCAGCACCTCCCCTCTCTCTCCACGCAATCAAAGCCTCCCCCTCCCACACCAGCACCTCCCCTCTCTCTCCACGCAATCACAGCCTTGTTTTATTCCTTTCTTTCTCATCTTTGTCGTGGCAGCTTAAAGACATCCAGTCACTACTGCTCCTCTTATCCCTGCAGCACTCATTCCAGGCTTCCCCTGTAAATAGGTCTGTAATTATTGTTCTTCTCTCTGGTCATTGAATATTTCTAAAAAGTCGGCGTAGATTGCAATGAGTGTGCCTGCCATGGTGTTCTTCCTATTACAGAACTAGCGTTGACTGCTTAGGTACACGTAGGCTTCAAAGACAGTTTGAAAGGATGCAGCAGTCTGCCAAGTCTTTTCACTCTGTAACTTAGTAGTGCAAATGGTGCTGTGTTTCGGCCCTTCCGTTACTTTTTGCCGGAGCCCCTCACTTCATCTGCATCAGGGTGTGCTTCCTGATGTAAGTACTGTTTACCGAGCATGGAGCTTGTAAACCTTTAATTCACGTGCTTTTCCTGGATTGCTCTTTAAGCCTGAAAACAATATGTTTCCCGTGAAGGGCGGAACTAGCTGTCTTTCTAAGCGGAGCTGCATTCAGAAAAGGGAGTGTTATTTTATTTTATTTCATTTTTTTTACGGAGTGCGTAATTGGACTTATTCCACGCATTTGTGTGATTTACTGCTTTAAAGACTGAAAGACTCTTTTCCTTTCATAATTGATTTTTGCCAACTTCATTCTTGTGTGTGGAATCTTCTGGCTCTTGCAGCTTGATGCGTCATCAGCCGGCGTTAGTTTTTGCCCTGCCCCTGCCCCCGCCTCAACTTCCCCCTCCCCCCGCCCCTCCCTCCCCACTGGGAGCTTGATGCGTCATCAGCCGGGTTGGGTCCTTCCCCACCCAAAACAGAGCCAGCAAATCTGTGCCTCGCCAAGTATGCAACGTCAGCACGAGTGCTGGGAGATGGCCCTTTGCTGCCAAACAGCTCTCCGATGAGGCCTGGCCGCAACTTATCCTGCTCTGAAGGCATGGATCTTTTCAGAGCCCAGCAAATCAAAGGGCTTCTCCTCCCCTGATTATTCATGGCCGGCCACAGGCCGGCCGTACTTTCAGTTTCCCGAAACGGCTTAGGGCAGGAGAAGCCCTTTGATGTGCTTCACACCAATGCGCCTCACAGTCATTCCTAAGTCAGTACTCTGCCTCTGCCCAAGACCTGCCTTCTAACACTTTGAGCCTCGCAGGCAGGCCTGGCCAATTGCTGCTTGTTTGTATTTGCTTCGGCTGCCATTCTCAGACTCCACGATCTGCTCATGTGACATGGTTGCTCCACAAGACGCTTTACACATTACACTCATCTGCCTGAAGTGGGAGAGCATATGTCATAAGTACATATGTCCTCTTCTTTTGCCTCTGAGTTTTAAACAAGCAAAGCTGGTCCTTCTGTACTTGCAGTTTCACTTCTAATGTGTGTTGTTATTTATCATGATGTTTAGCTGAGGTGTATCACGCTCGTTCATGAGTTTGATCTTTTCATACTGTGAAATGTTTTCTAAGTTGTTTTTGATTGTCTTACCGCTGGAGGTCTCCCTGTGCTACATTTAGCCACTCACACATGCAACGCCACTCACACATGCAACGCCACTCACACATGCAACGCCACTCACACATGCAACGCCACTCACACATGCAACGCCACTCAACCACGCAATGCCACTCAACCACGCAACGCCACTCAACCATGCAACGCCACTCAACCATGCAACGCCACTCAACCATGCAACGCCACTCAACCATGCAACACCACTCACACATGCAACACCACTCACACATGCAACGCCACTCACGCACGCAACGCCACTCACGCACGCAACGCCACTCACGCACGCAACGCCAATCACGCACGCAACACCACTCACGCAACGCCACTCACACACGTAACGCCACTCACACACGCAACGCCACTCACACCCACGCAGTGCCACTTTCAGACACACAACGCCACTCACACCCACGCAAGCCCACTCTCACACATGCAACGCCACTCACACACGCAACACCACTCACACACGCAATGCCACTCACACCCACGCAGTGCCACTTTTACCCACACAGCACCACTTTCAGACACACAACGCCACTCACACCCACGCAAGCCCACTCTCACACATGCAACGCCACACTCACCCATGCAATGCCAATCACACACGCAACGCAAATCACACACGCAACGCCACTCACACACGCAACGCCACTCACACATGCAACGCCACTCACCCACGCAACGACACTCACTCAAAGCCACTCACACCCACGTAGTGCCACTTTCACACACACTGTGCAGTGCACAATAGGTCTCGCAGTAGGAAAGTTGGAGCTATTGGTTTTGTAAATGACAAAGCCCTTTATGTTTTTAAAATGAAAACAAAAATAAAAGGCATTGTTATTTGCAATTTTAATAGCTCCAACTTTCCTACTGCGAGACCTATTGGCAACGCCAGTGCTTGTTAAGTGATGCAAAGGATTCTCTGGCCGATGCCTCCAGCTCCGGAACGCCAGTTAAAACAACTACAACTACAAAAGGGCTTGCCTCCGGGGGTAAATTTAGTGTCAACTTACTTGACATAGCATTATCTTCATAGGGATTCTTTCGCTGGGGTTGATCATGATTAATAGCTTCAATCGGATTCACCACCGATCGTCGGGCGGGACAGTCGTGGTGGGAGTACACTGTGCTGGCGGTTCCTCAGCAACTATAGGGTGAGAGTTATCTACCCTCATCCCCCCCGACCCTTCCCTCTCCCTCCCTCCTCCAGCAATGTTTAACCTTGTCCAGGCCATCACCGGTCAACACAGTGGCCCTTTCTATGCTTGAGAGCCTTGATTCCAACTGTGCAATTCTAGCTTCCAGGGGGTTAAGGAGGGCCTTGAAAAGTACGCCCAAGTTAGCGATCATCAGATCACCATCTTTCGATGTTGGAATGCTAGTGTTTAGATCACCCAGAATTGTGGTAGGCGAGCTCATCACTAGGGGGGCAGGAGCTGCAGGGGGCCCCACGCTAGCTGTGCTGCGGGGTTCCGAGCAGCTCGATTGCTTTGCTAATTTGGCTTTTCTCCCCCCGGATTTGTGAGCCGCACGTTTCCTTTTGGGTATGCCTACCATTCCATTTTTCTAAACTATCATTTACAAGGTCCACATGCACGTTAGACAAGACATTACTCTCAGGTATGGTTAATAAAACAGAATCATTGGAAGGAGGTACTACACCCTCCCCTGAATATTGAGGCCCCTTTAATGATGCAGTGTCTGTCCTCTCTGAACAGTCAGTGGTGGTAACCTCACGCCTCTCCGGTTTTCTTACATTCATTATGTGTCCCAGTGAGGATCTTTTGACATTAACAAGTTCTTGTGAGATCCGCCGCTCCATTAGGGTAATTTCATTGGATAGGAGAGAGCTGGCTCTTCCAATAAAGTTATCCAAAGTGCCTACACCGAAGCCACCCGGGGTTGTAGTTTTGCTCCTCAGTTCCCGACCTGCGATCTTGCTCTGTACAGGCAAACAGTTAAAAAATTTCTAAGGCCTAGGCCAGTCTTACCTCACCAAGATGTGAGCTGGAAAACCAAGAGGGGTGGCCCGGTCCGGTCTCCCCCGGTCTAGAACGGGCTAAAACGGGCCCGCCCTTGGCCCGGGCTTCACCTGCGTGCGTCCCGAGTATTGCAGGTGTGGACCCTGCTAAATAGGAAGAGGTGGGGGCGGGAAGAGATCCCAGGTGTGGCGGATGGCAGCCCGCAAAGATTTCTGGTCCTCGCAGTACCTCGCCCTTGAGGCTCCTTCCTAGGGTTCAAAAGTTCAGCCCAAGTCGGCGAAATTCAATACCAAAGCACCAAATGGTCCCAGGAGCGATAATAGCACAGGTCACAGCTCCCACACACTCGGCTGCGAGCGGCTCCCGCGAAGCGGGGGCCGCGAGCCATAAAGTACTTGCAGAGAGGTGGGGGCGAGAAGAGGACCCAGGTGCGGCGGATGGCAGCCCACAAAGATTTCTGGTCCTCGCAGTCCGGTGCCCTCGAGGCTCCTTCCTAGGGTTCAAAAGTTCAGCCCAAGTCGGCAAAATTCGATTCCAAAGCACCAAATGGTCCCATGAACGATAATAGCACAGGTCACAGCTCCCACACACACGGCTGCGAGCGGCTCCCGCGAAGCGGGGGCCGCGAGCCGTAAAGAACTTGCAGAGAGGTAGGGGCGGGAAGAGGACCAAGGTGCGTGGGATGGCAGCCCGCAAAGATTTCTGGTCCTCGCAGTCCCGCGCCCTCGAGGCTCCTTCCTAGGGTTCAAAAGTTCAGCTCAAGTTGGCGAGATTGAATACCAAAGCACCAAATGGTCCCAGGAGCGATAACAGCACAGGTCACAGCTCCCACACACACGGCTGCGAGTGGCCCCTGCAAAGCGGGGGCCGCGAGCCGTAAAGTACTTGCAGAGAGGTGGGGGCGGGAAGAAGACCCAGGAGCAGCGGATGGCAGCCCGCAAAGATTCCTGGTCCTCGCAGTCCCGCACCCTCAAGGCTCCTTCCTAGGGTTCAAAAGTTCAGCCCAAGTCGGCCAAATTCAATACTAAAGCACCAAATGGTCCCAGGAGCAATAATAGCACAGGTCACAGCTCCCACACACATGGCTGTGAGCGGCACCCACGAAGCAGGGTCCGCGAGCCAAAGTACTTGCAGAGAGGTGGGGGAGGGAAGAAGACCCAGGTGCGGCGGATGGCAGCACGCAAAGATTTCTAGTCCTCGCAGTCCCGCGCCCTCGAGGCTCCTTCCTAGGGTTCAAAAGTTCAGCCCAAGTCGGCGAAATTCAATACCAAAGCACCAAATGGTCCCAGGAGCGATAATACCACAGGTCACAGCTCCCACACACATGGCTGCGAGCGGCTCCCGCGAAGCGGGGGCCGCGAGCCGTAAAGTACTTGCAGAGAGGTGGGGGAGGGAAGAGGACCCAGGTGCGGCGGATGGCAGCCCGCAAAGATTTCTGGTCCTCGCAGTCCCGCGCCCTCGAGGCTCCTTCCTAGGGTTCAAAAGTTCAGCCCAAGTTGGCGAAATTCAATACCAAAGCACCAAATGGTCCCACAAACCGTGCCACCCGCACTAAAGTGCCCAACAAATATGAATCACATCGATCTCAGCAGAATCGTTTTCAAGAATTAAACCAATTCTGTTCTTTCCTTAGCTATAGTTAGTGTTAAGCACTGCTACCCTCAATAGGGCACCGGCCCTGGTGTAAACTATTATAAACAGTTACAAGACGGAACTGTGACTTTTATTAACTATATCTTTACTTAAATTGTAATCAGAATGAAATAATTCTCATCTTATTCTAGTAATAGCTTCTCCATTCCAATATGGCCACCAAAGTGCGACTAGCAGCCCTACTGGCTAATCAGTAAGTGCTCCCTTGATGGGTAAATGTATAGTGCTTTTACTATACTGCAGCTGTGCAAAGGCCTGGCAAGTGTCCTTTATGATAAAGGACACTTGCCAGGCCTCGACCTTGCTCACAATTGTTTAGGGCTGATTAAAATGTTACTGAATTTGAGCTTCAACTCGGGCACCTGCTTTATTTATATCTTTAAGTGCTTCCTGTTGAGGTTTAACTTTCGTGACAGGAGCATTGTGCCATAATGAATCCTGCCCTGCATATTTTTCCAAGAAGACGCCACCGTTTTGTGCGATACCTCTACTCAACTGGAGTACTTTCTACTAGCTAATCAGTAAGTGCTCCCTCGTTGGGTAAATGTATAGTGCTTTTACTACACTGCAGCTGCGTAAAGGGCCGGAAGTTGTGTCTCCAGTGACCATGTGTGCCTGTAACAAACTGCGTGTTTGTTACAGGCGCACATGGTCACTGGAGACACATCTTCTGGCCCTTTACGCAGCTGCAGTGTAGTAAAAGCACTATACATTTACCCAATGAGGGAGCACTTACTGGATTAGCCAGTAGAAAGTACCCCAGTGCAAATCGCAAAAAAATCTGCGATTTCGCGGGAAAATCTGCGAATTCGCTGATTTTTTTGCGATTTCGCAGGAATTCGTGGACCGCGAATGCGCAAATTTCGCCCATCCTTAGAGACAACCGAGAAAACACATTGCCTGATCATTGCTGCTAGAGGGGCCAAATAAATATAAAAAAGTGTGGGGCTCAGTGATGAACCCTGGGACACCCCACATGGCAGTTTGAAAGATTTAGAAGCTAGTCCATCCATTTCTACAACAAACGTTCTGTTAGTTAGATATGATGACAGTAGAGTAAGGGCGGTATCTTGGAATCCCAACTCCTCTAGTCTAGCAATTAGGATTCCATGGCTGACCGTATCGAAGGCCGCTGATAGATCTAACAAAATCAAGGCGGCTTTCCTTGCTTCCTCCAATGTTCTTCTGAGTTCCCCTACTGCCATCACCAGAGCTGTCGCTGTTCCATGGCCTTCTCTAAACCCATATTGCGAGTAGTCTAAGAGATCCCCATCAGAAATAAAGGTTGTAATCTGCCTGTTAAGTAGTTTCTCCAACACATTGGAGTAGAAGGGGATCCTGGAAATCGGCCGGTAGCTACCCGGTTCAGTGGGGTCGAGTTTTTTTTTTTTTATAGTAGAGGCCGAACTGAGGCTGTTTTCCAAGCCTCTGGAAACAGACCTGACAGTATTATTTCCGAAAATACTGTTGTAAGTTGCTCGCTAATCGTTTCTGTGAACATATGAAAAACTTTAGGACTGCAAAGGTCGGATGGGGCTCCAGACTTATAGCCATTACCACTTGGATAATCTGTTGTTCCTCCGTGGGCGGGAGGAAGAAAAAACAAATGTTGGATGCTGGTGTATGAACGCCTGGCTTTGTTCTATCAGAGGACAAATTATTACTATCTCTAAATGTTTTGTATACTGTCTTCACTTTATTAGTAAAAATTGTCCTAGAGTCAATACTCTAGGACAATTTGTACTAATAAAATAAATAAATAAATAAATAAATAAAACTCCGGGTTGTTCAATCAATCAATACATTTATAAAGCACGTTACATACCCGTGAGGGTCTCAAGGCGCTGGGGGGGAGGGTGGTGCCGCTACTGGTCGAAGAGCCAGGTCTTGAGGAGTCTTCTGAAGGCCAGCAGGTCCTGAGTCTGTCGTAGGCTGGTGGGAAGAGCATTCCAGGTCTTTGCGGCGAGGTGGGAGAAGGATCTGCCGCCGGCGGTGGTTTTCCGGATACGAGGAACTGTGGCGAGGGCTAGGTTGGCTGAGCGGAGATTTCGGGTGGGGGTGTGGAAGCTGAGACAGTTCTTGAGGTATGTAGGTCCCGTGTTGTGTAGGGCTTTGTGTGCGTGGATGAGGAGTTTGAAGGTGATCCTCTTGTTGACGGGGAGCCAGTGTAGGCCTCTCAGGTGGGGTGTGATGTGGCTGCGTCGGGGGACTTCGAGGATCTGTCGTGCCAAGACGTTCTGGATTCGTTGAAGTCGTCTCAGAAGCTTGGTTGTTGTTCCTGAGTAGAGGGCGTTCCCGTAGTCGAGTCTGCTGGGGACGAGGGCCTGGGTGACAGTTTTTCTTGTGTTGGGAGGGATCCATTTGAAGATCCTGCGGAGCCTGCGGAGGGTGTTGAAGCAGGACGCGGAGACGGCGTTGACTTGCCTGGTAATGGAGAGGTTGGAGTCGAGGATGACCCCCAGGTTGCGTGCGTGGTCTGTGGTTTCCGGGGCTGTGCCTAGCGATGTGGGCCACCAAGAGTCGTCCCAGGCTGATGGGGTGGGTCCGGGGATGAGGACCTCCGTCTTGTCTGAGTTCAGCTTCAGTCTGCTGTCCTTCATCCAGTCGGGTACAGCCTTCATTCCTTTGTGGAGGTTGGCTTTGGCGGTGTGGGGGTCTTCGGTGAGGGATATGATCAGCTGGGTGTCGTCGGCGTAGGAGATGATGTTGAGGTTATGTTGTCGAGCGACGTGGGCGAGCGGTGCCATGTAGATGTTGAACAGCGTCGGGATGAGGGAGGATACCTGTGGGACGCCGCAGATGATCTCGGTGGATTTCAAGAGGAAGGGTGGGAGGCGGACGCTCTGGGTTCTGCTGGAGAGGAAGGATGTGGTCCAGGCCAGGGCCTTCTCTTGAATTCCGGCGTCATGGAGGCGTGCTAATAGGGTGCGGTGGCAGACTGTGTTGAAGGCTGCTGATAGGTCCAGGAGGATGAGGGCGGCTGTTTCTCCTTTGTCCATCAGGATCCTGATGTCGTCAGTGGTGGCAATGAGGGCGGTCTCGGTGCTGTGGTTGCTGCGATAACCGGATTGGGAGGTGTCCAGGATGTTGTAGTCTTCGAGGTAGCGGGTCAGCTGTTTGTTGACAACCATCTCTGTCACTCTTGCCAGGAACGGGAGCAGGGAGATGGGCCGGAGGCTCTTGAGGTCCTTGGGGTCTGCCTCAGGCTTCTTCAGAAGGGTGTTGATCTTGACGTGCTTCCAGATTTCTGGGAAATTTGCTGTCTCGAAGGAGCTGTTGATTGTTTTTCGGAGGTGGGGTGCGATGGTTGTGCTGGCCTTGTTGACGACGTGGTGAGGGCAGGGGTCAGATGGGGATCCGGAGTGGATGGAGTTCATGATTTTGATGGTGTCTTCGTCGCTAACATTGAACCAGGCGCCTGGCGGGTGGTGTGAGTGGTGGTCGCGAGGGTGGTGGACTCGGTGGTGGGTGCGGGGGTGTCGGAGTTGAAGCTGTTGTGGATGTCGGCGATCTTGCAGTGAAAGAAGGCGGCCAGGGAGTCTCACAGGTCTTGTGATGGTGGGATGTCGTTGGACCTGGGGTTGGAGAGTTCTTTCACGATGCAGAAGAGCTCTTTGGTGTTGTGCCCGTTGTTGTCTAAGCGGTCCTTGAAGGCGGTCCTCTTGGCATTCCTGATGAGTTGGTGGTGTCTGCAGGTGGCGCTCTTGTGGGCTGTGTGGTTGTCAGGTGTTCGGTTGTGGAGCCATTTCTTCTCCAGCTTCTGACAGGTGTGCTTGGAGATCCAGAGGTCTTCAGTGAACCAAGCGGCTTTCTTGTTGGTGTGGTTGGTTGTGGAGGGCTTGAGAGGGGAGAGGGTGTCGGTGCAGTCGTTGATCCACTGTTTGAGGTTTGTCGCGGCGGTGTCTGGGTCGGTGGGGTCGGCGTGTGGTATCAGGGCAAGGGTGGTAGTCAGTTGGTCCTTGGTGATCTTGCCCCAGCAGCAGCGTGGCAGCTGTTGAGTGCGGTGGTGTGTGGTGGGTTTCCTGAAGGGGAAGTGGAGGCATCTGTGGTCGGTCCAGTGGGGCTCGGTGGTGTGGTTGAAGGAGACGTGGGGACTGGTGGAGAAGATGGGGTCTAGCGTGTGTCCGGCGGCGTGGGTGGGTGTCGTCACGAGTTGTTTGAGGCCGAGGTTGGAGAGGTTGTCGATCAGGGCGGTGCAGTTGGCGTCATTGTTGTTCTCAAGGTGGAATTTCAGGTCCCCGAGGAGTCCGTGGAGGCGAGGGCGTGGGTGCTGATGAGGTCGGCGATGGTGTCGCTGAACTGTGATCGTGGTCCGGCAGGTCTGTAGATGAGTGTTCCTCTGAGGGTGATGTTGGGGTCGGTGTGGATCTGGAAGTGCATGTGCTCGGCGGTGGTGAGGGTGTCGCCGGTGTTGGTCGAGACTCTGATGGTGTCCTTGTGGATGATGGCGATCCCCCCTCCCACTCCGTTGGTGGGGGCTCTGCGGGAGATCTTGTAGCCATGTGGGATGGCTATGGCGATGTCTGGTGCTGAGGTGGCGTTCAGCCAGGTCTCTGTCAGGAAGGCGACGTCGGGTGCGGTAGGGTCTAGGAGGTCCCAGAGTTCGATGGCGTGCTTGCGAGCGGAGCGGGTGTTGAGGAGGATGCAGCGGAGGTAGTTGGATTCTCTGGCTGGTGGTTTGGAGAGCTGGATGCTGGTGAATCTGCAGTTCCGGCAGGTGAAGGGCCCTTGGGTGTGCTTTGGGGTGGCTCGGTGGCAGGAGTGATCTCGTTCGGTGTTGAGTGCGTGGAGGGTGCTGGAGTCGTAGAGCAGTCTGGCGTTGCAGGGGTTGTGGGGTCCAGGGGTTCTGGTGCTGGGTGTGGTTCAGGCGCGGAGAGGCGCAGGTGGGCTTGCCTTTGACGTGCCCGCTGCGCGCGACCGCTGCGCTTCCGCACGGCGCCCTCCCTAAGATGCAAAGTGGGAGGGAGGAGCAGCTGGGAGGCGGGAGCGGGGCAGCCAATGGGCGAGGGCAGGGGGCACAGAAGGCAAAAGGGGGCGGGGCCAAAGGGGAGCAGCGGCGGGATGCGGGGACAGAGGGCAAGGGCGCAGAGGGGACGGCAATCAGAGGGACACTTAAATAAAGCAATACAAAATAACAGAGAGGTATGGGGAAAACAGAGCAACAATACAGTACCGACAGGTATCAGGGGCACACCAGCGGTGAACCCTTGGCAGCAGCAGCAGTGGGGCAGTCACAGGCAACCAGGAGGAGCCGTGCGGCCTGGGGAGTGACCAGAGGTCAGGTCACCTTCTGTGAATTTCCTGGAAGGTTATCAAGTTTTTTCACTGTATCGAACAACTCTCTACTGGAGTTCTTGGCTTCCAGAATTGTATGTGTAAAGTATTTGCTTTTTTCCTCAATAATCATTTTCTTATAATCTGACAAGGTATGTGCATATTCTACTTTCCTCACTTCATCATAGTTAGCTCTCCACTTTCTTTCAGACCTTTTACATGCCTTTTTCTGTTCTCTGAGTTTTTCTGAGAACCAAGGTTCGGAGGGTCTTTTCCTTTTGGATACAGAGCTCTTTTTGGAAACTACTGTATCTACAGCTGCTTTAACCCAAGAGTTTACTCTATTAACCATAGCGTTCGAGTCTGGCTCTAGATTTGGCTTTGATGCCCCTAATACAGCCTGTAGATTTATGATGTTAATTTTTTCCCAATCTTGATAGATGACTGTGGCCTGGGTATCGGTTGGTATTGTTGATTACCAGTTATCCTGTACGGTAAATATTATGGCTTTGTGATCTGACCATAAGACCAGTATAACTTCCGACACTTCTACCCTAGGATTGGAAGTAAAAATTCCATCCAGGGTATGCCCTGTAATATGCGTCTCTTGCCTAACTATCTGCCCCAAAGAGAAACTTGCCATTGCACCAATGAGCGCAGCAGTATTGTTATCATCGTCCTTTTCTAGATGAAAATTCAAATCTCCTAATACTGTAAAGTCTGAGCAGTTTATACTGGACTCCAAAAAGGGGCTAATATTATCCATCAGCGAAGTTCATGCTTTCGGTGGGCGATATATAAGAAGTCCTTTTAGCATATAGTTATTATTGAGTGTTATCTGGAAAAATAGTGTTTCACGGTCCAGTGAGCTACCTTTCGCACACCCAACCACTCTCAATCCTTCTCTGGAGATGATGGCAAGCCCCCCCCCCGCTTGTGTTCTCTATCAGCTCTAGTCATAGAGTAACCTGCAGGAAGTGCTGATGTCAGCTCTGGATCCGATGCTGCATCTGCCCAGGTCTCGGTTATAAAAGCTAAATCTAAGTTATGACTTTCTATCAATTCTGCTAATTCTGTATTATGTTTATGTATTATTAGTGAGCGTGCATTGATTAGCACCGCTTTAAACATTTTCGAATTAGCCATAAGTGTTGATTTTTCCTGAATGATCCCTACCTTCACTGTCTTATAACTTCACAGTGCTGTAGAAAAATGCACAGGGGTTATGGTGCTAGACGTGGGCCAGGCGCGGACGGGCACAGACGGGCTTGCCGTAGGAGCGCCTTCGGCGCGCCTGATGCGCGTGTCCGCTGCACATTCACGCCAGCCTCCCTTTTATCTCCCCGAGCCGTAAAGACTAGCCTGCTACTCCCAAAATGGCGGTCCCGCGTTGTAACAGTGGACACCGGGAGTGAAAGATATGCTAAAGTGCAACTGCCAGCGCTATTAAAAAGGTATATGCAAAGTTATTTTAAAATCAATAGTATTTAAAACGGCAAGATTCCGCAAAATGTCAAACCGTTGGTCTCTCCCAGCTCAAGCTTTGTTGGACCCGGCCTCGTGGCGTGGTCCTCCCTGACCCGTAGTAACCCCTCCTGACCCGTGCAGCTCCCCATGACCCTGATTCACCCGACCATTCCCCCCATGTCCCACATCCCCAACATTGGGCTTCCCAGTCCTCTCCCTCCATTTTCCTGGTACCCGAGGCCGAGGCCCATGTCCCTGCACCTAAGATGGCCGCCCCGGCCCCAGCCCGACCTCGGCCTTCGGCGCCATACCCGGCCAGGGGGTAGAACGCTCCCTGTGAGCGAGAGAGGGAGGAGTAGCTCGATCACACCTCCCACCTCCCCTCGAGAGATGAGTTTCGATCACCCATCCGGCCTCCCTGAGGGCTGGCTCCAGGCCTGCTGAGTGTCTGGGATCCCCCCAGACCCAACTTGAAAGGATTAAAGGAGCCGCCGAGGCTGACCCTCCCAACAACCAGCCCCCAGGTGCTAAGACCTCCGCCTGCGAGGACTCCGGACATCAAAGGGGAGCAGTCCTATATCAAGGGTTGCTCTGGGACGATCAAACCAGTTGTATCCTGGACTACTTGAGCCCTGCTGACCTCGTCGCGGCTCCTACAGAGCAGAGAAGGACTTCTACTCGAGAACCACCTGAGCCCTGCTGACGCTGTCGCGGCTCCCACCTGGCAGAGAAGGACTTCTGCCTGAGACCACCTGAGCCCTGCTGATGCTGTCGCGGCTCCCACCTGGCAGAGAAGGACTTCTGCCCGAGACCACCTGAGCCCTGCTGACGCTGTCGCGGCTCCCCTGCAACCTTGAGAACTCCTGAGCCCTGCTGATTCGATCGCGGCTCCCTACGACCATAAGAACTACCTCCTCCTTGCTCGAACCCTGCTGATTCGACCACGGCTCAGAGACTATCCTGGTCCGGCTGGACCCAAGATCATCCCGTATCCCCGAGCTCGAGGATTGAGAGCTGTGCGCCGGATACGCACCCGCAGTTGCCTTTGAAACCTTAAGACTGTCCCGCTACCCTAACCCCTACCGAGACTCTTTGAGCCCTTGCTCTGCTGTACATAAGAATCTGCGGATCAAAAAAGATCCATTTGCTTGAAGAGATAAAGAATACTTTCTCTTAAATCCTACGGTGTGGTGTTCCTTTGTCGAGTGGTGCTAGCGCAGCCCGTGCAATCCTAGATCCGAGATCCTCTCCCTAAGCGTCTCCCGCCAGTGCTCGGCTGTGTTCCTAGGAGAGGTGGGTCACAGGGTGGTCAGGTACATATTCTGGCCTCCTCTGGGATCGCCCCTTCTAACAAGCTTCAGGAGGACAAAGAAAGCCTGCTCGTGTCAACCTCCCTTTTATCTCCCCGGGCTGCAAAGACTAGCCCACTAACAAAACTACTCCCAAAATGGCGGTCCCGTGTTCTAACAGCGGAACCCGGGAGTGAAAGCCATGCTAAAGTGCAAGTGCCAACGCTATTAAAAAGTTATGTGCAAAGTAATTTTAAAATCAATAGTATTTAAAAGGGCAAGATTCAGCAAAATGTCAAACCGTTGGTCTCTCCCGGCTCAAGCCTCAGGAGGACTATGGGGACACGAGAGAGGTGTGGGAGCAAGAGATGGGGACACGAGAGAGGTGTGGATACAAGAGATAGGAACGCGAGAGAGGCGTGGTTGTAAGAGATGGGGACACAAGAGAGGTGTGGGAGCAAGAGATGGGGACACCAGACACGTGTGGGAGCATGCGATGGGTACACGAGAGAGGTGTGAGAGCAAGAGACGGGGACATGAAAGGTGTGGGTGCAAGAGATGGGGACACAACAGAGGTGTGGGTGCAAGAGATGTGGAAATGAGAGAGGTGTGGGTGCAAGAGATGGGGACACTAAAGAGGTGTGGGTGCAAGAGATGGGGACCCGAAAGGTGTGGGTGTAAGAGATGGGGACACAAGAGAGGTGTGGGTGCAAGAGATGGGGACATGAAAGGTGTGGGCGTAAGAGATGGGGAAACGAGAGAGGTGTGGGAGCAAGAAATGGAGACATGAAAGAGGTGTGGGTGCAAGAGATGGTGCCATGAGAGAGTTGTGCGTGCAAGAGATGGGGACATAAGAGAGGTGTGAGTGCAAGAGATGAGTACACAAGAGAGGTGTGGGTGTAAGAAATGGGGACACAAGAGAGTTGTGGGTGTAAGAGAGGGGTACAGGAGAGAGGTGTGGGTGCAAGAGATGGGGACAAGAGAGAGGTGTGGGGGCAAGAGATGGAAACATGAGAGAGGTGTGGGTGCAAGAGATGGTGCCATGAGAGAGTTGTGAGTGCAAGAGATGGGGACACAAGAGAGGTGATTTGTGATTTATGTGGGTATTTGTAAAGCGCAACATTTGCTCCGGAAGGAGCATCTTGGCGCTGATTTCTTGGTAAGAGATCACATTACTTTATACAAGCTAGTAGTTAGATGGCTGCCCTGGTGTAGTCATCAGGGAGATTAAAAATCCAGGTTTTTAGTAATTTCCTGAACTGTTTTTCCTGTGTTTGGGACCTAAGGTATTTAGGCATGGAGTTCCAGGCTTTAGTGGCCAGATAGCTTAGGGTTTTGCCACCTTTGGTTTTGAGATTAAACTTTGCTTGAAGGATTTGATTGTCATTGGCGGAGCGCAAGGTTCTGCTAGGGTTGTAGTGGGGAAAACGCCTGACAAGATACTTCGGGCCTGTGTTATTGAATGCCCGGAAAGCAACAATAAGAATCTTGAAGAATATTCTCTTGTGTAGTGGAAGCCAGTGTAAAGTTTTTAAAGCTTGCGATATGGAAGATTTCCTGGGTAGTTTTAAAACTAATCTGGCTGCGGCGTGTAGCACACTTTGGAGTTTTTTAAGTGTGGATTTTTTAGCGCCGGCCAGGAGACCGTTGCAGTAGTCTAGGCGTGCGAGAATTAAAGCCACTGCTACGGTTTTTCTAGAGTCTATTGGTAAGAAGTGAAAGAATTTTTTCAGAGACTTTATAATGCCGAAGCAGCGGCCAGCCACAGTCCTAACATGTTGGTCGAATGACAGATCAGTGTCAAACAGAACTCCAAGATTCCTTGCTGTTGCTACGGTCTGAGGGGGAGCAGCTGAGTCTTCAGGCAACCATAGGCTTGGACAGAAGTTAGCTTTTTTTCCCATTGGGAGGATTTCTGTCTTGCTGGAATTGCATTTGAAATGGTTTATATCCATCCACTGAAATACAGCCTTTAGGCAGTTTTTGAGGTTTTGCTCTGCCTTAGTAGAGTGTTCCTCTAGGGGTACGATGAGTTGCGTGTCATCGGCATACGATGTTACAAGTATGCCGAATGACTCAGAGAGATGAGAGGGATTAGGTAAATATTGAAAAGTAGAGGGCTCAAAATGGATCCCTGGGGGACTCCTGATGGGACCCTCTTCTCTTTGGAGAGGAAGGGACCTAGGGTGATCGTTTGAGACCTGTCGGTTAGAAAAGAAGTTATCCATGCGAGAACCACCTCTGAGATACCGATATCTTTCAGTCGGCTAAGCAAGATGGAATGCGAGATGGTATCAAACGCCACTGTGAGGTCTAGAAGAATGAGCACAGCGTTCTTCCTCTGATCCTGGAGTAGCTTTATGGAGTCTGTTAACTCAATCAGTGCCGTTTCCGTAGAGTGGTGGGGGCGAAAACCTGATTGTTGGGGATGGAGTACGTCATGTGCTTCAAGATGCCTTTTAAGTTCTCTATAAACCATTTGTTCGGTAATTTTTCCTAGGGCAGGGAGCAGAGATATTGGACGAAGATTAGTAAGGTCAGATGGGGATTTGTTAGGTTTTTTCATCAGGGGCTTAACTGTTCCCTGTTTCCATTCGTGTGGCACGATCCCCGTACTGAGGGTTTACCACATCAATGAGTTGATGGAGAATTCTGGGGGGGCAAGGATCAGAGGGTGATCCTGATTTGCATGCCAGAATAGCTTCTCTGGTTTGATCTAAATTGACCGGAGTGAAGTTTTTAAGGCTTCCGGCTGGGATTACTTTCTGCGCAGATATGCAAGAGCTTTGGGCCCTTTGAGGTGGAGGGAAGTTTTTTTGGATTGCGTCGATTTTATCCTCAAAAAAGTCAGCTATTTGGTCACAGAGCTCTTGTGTTGGGGGGATTTCAGGTTGTAACGCTCTGGGCTGAGTGAAGGTCTTTACTATTGAAAACAAAGTTTTCTGTTTCTGATTAGACTCCATGATGGTGTTAGTATAGAAGACTTTTTTAGCTGTTTTAATGTTGGAATGATATATTTTCCTCAATTGGATATATGAAAGTCTGTCTGTCGTGTCGTACGTTCTACTCCATTTGCGTTCGGCTTTTCTGCAAGATAGATGGGCTTTTGCTAGTTCTGGGGTGAACCATGGGGCATTAGTCTTAAGTTTCTTATCTGTTTTTCGAGGTCATTTGGGAGGTTCTCGTGCTCTGATCTCTTGCTGTATCCATCTATGGAAGAGAGTCATGTTCGGTGTCACCGGTAAGGTTAGGGATCTGTGTAAGGGTAATGGGTTTGAGTTCGAAGTTTTCCTCTATCTTTTTCCAGTTAACAAAGTTATCCGAGTGTGAGCTGGGATTACTGGAGATCTGCGGGTGGGAGGTTGTAATATAGAACGGGATCAGACTATGATCAGTCCATATTTGTGGGACAGGGGGTAGGGTTGTTAGAAGGGGGAAGTTCGTACATACCCCATCGAGTATATGTCCCAGAAGGTGAGTGGGTTGGGTAACTCTTTGTTGCAGGTTGAAAATTTCTAGGGTCTGTAGAAAGTTATTGGCTTGTGGGTCCATTTTGGACTCGAGGTGTAGGTTAAAATCCCCCGTGAGAGTAAAGTGTGGGTATCTAAGGAGATGGTGTCCCAAAGAGTCACTAAGCGTATCTAGGAATCTGGAGGCATTACCTGGGGGGCGGTAAATCAAACCTCCCGAAAAGGAGGTGTGAGTGCTAGAGATGGGGACACAAGAGAGGTGTGGGTGTAAGAGATGGGGACACAAGAGAGTTGTTGGTGTAAGAGACGGGGACACGAGAGAGGTGTGGGTTTCAGAGATGGGGGCATGAGAGAGGTGTGGGTACAAGAGATGAGGACACAAGAGAGGTGTGGGTGTAAGAGATGGGGACACGAGAGGCATGGGTGTAAGATTTGGGAACATGAGAGGGGTGTGGGTGTTTGAGATGGAGGCATGAGAGAGGTGTGGGTGCAAGAGATGGAGACACAAGAGACATGGGGTGTAAGAGATTGTGACATGACAGTGTTGTGAGTGCAAGAGATGGGGACACGAGTCAGGTGTGAGTGCAAGCGATGGGGGCATGAGAGAGGTGTGGCTGTAAGAGATGGGGACACAAGAGAGGTGTGGGTACATGAGATGGGGACACGATAGAGGTGTGGGTGCAAGAGATGGGGACACGAGAGAGGTGTGGGTGCAAGAGATGGGGACACAAGAGAGGTGTGGGTGCAAGAGATGGGGACACAAGAGAGGTGTGGGTGCATGAGATGGGGACACAAGAGAGGTGTGGGTGCATGAGATGGGGATACTAGAGAGGTGTGGGTGCAAGAGATGGGGACACGAGAGAGGTGTGGGTGCAAGAGAGGGGGACACGAGAGAGGTGTGGATGCAAGAGAGGGGGACATGGGAGAGGTGTGAGTGCAAGAGATGGGGACACGAGAGAGGTGTGGGTGCAAGTGAATGGGGCATGAGAGAGGTGTGGGTGCAAGAGATGGGGACACATAAGAGGTGTGGGTGCAAGAGATGGGGACAAGAGAGGTGTGGATGCAAGAGATAGTGACATGAGAGAGTTGTGGGTGCAAGAAATGGGGACAAGAGAGTGGTGTGGAAGCAAGAGATGGGAACACAAGAGAGGTGTGAGTATAACAGATTGGGACACGAGAGAGGTGTGGGTGCAAGAGATGGAGACACAAGAGGTGTGGGTGTAAAAAATGGGGGCATGAGAGAGGTGTGGATGTAAGAGATGGGGGCATGAGAGAGGTGTGGAATGCAAGAGATGGGGATGTGAGAAAGGTGTGGGTGCAAGAGATGGGGACGCAAAACAGGTGTGGGTCCAAGAGATGGGGACACCAGAGGCATGGGTGAAATAGATGGGGACATGAGAGAGGTGTGGGAGCAAGAGATGTAGACACGAGAAAGGCGCTTGACAGAAGTCATGTGCACCTCTGAGGGCCCCTTGTACTCTGCTGTGACTCCCCTCTAACAGACCTGGGGACACTCTGTCTTTAGAACAATATAGGACACAGGTATTATACACAGCATTTAAGAAAAAGCTCTCTGCTGTGAAGCTGGTCGAGGGTGGTTTTTACCGCATTATCTGGCACGGAAATGTGCTGTCTAAAATAACAACACACACGTCTGAAAATGCAGGAATTGAGTCAGGATTGACACTGTTTATTCAAACAATTAAACAATAAATGTCAAAGAACAAAAGCAAAAACTTGCAATCTAATACGTTTAAAATCGCGGCAATTCAAATAAAGAGAGAGAGAGAGAGAAATTGAATATTAAAGTCCAATGAAGCATTATAACCTTTAACAAAAAGTGCTTAATAAATAAGTTAACGGAGCACCTCAGTTGTGAAAAAAATACACTGTGAGAGGTGGTCCATGAATGGGCCAGTAGGTAGCCCTTTTATAAACCTTTAATGCCGTACCGTTGACCACAAAGTCTAACTTTAGCAAGCGTGTGACCGCAGAACATAACAAAAGTTGAACACTTTATCAAAAACGTTTTGCGTCACATCTCGGAAGCTTTAAGGAAAAAGCTACTTATAAGGCCAATGTTTATTTTAAGCCTTGTCGCTATCTTAGTTTCCAAAGCTAGCAAAACATCAGGTGAGAAGCTGCAGAAAGTCCCAGTTGGCCCCAGTCCTACTCTTAGCCCATCTTGTTCTTCTAGATGGTGTATGCATCCCGTTATTGCTACACTTTCTTGATGTTCAGAAAGATGTGCATGCAAAGGACAGGCGCTCGGAGCCTTGTTCATCAGAAAGACAGTGATCGGAGGTTATTGGCCTTCATAGGAGAGATACATCTGAGGTTACAGGAGGGCCTGAGGCCTCTTGCCTTTGTAGACTTTCAAGGCAACGTGGACAATGTTAGCACAATCCTGTCTATGGGTTGGCGGGAGAATTGAGACGCTCATGCTTCAGATGTGGACAAAATGGGTCTGGGGCACTACATGGTTAAACTAGACCCTTCTTCAAAGCCAAAGCTAGAAAGAGTTCACTTCTCACACTTAACTGTGTCAAATTCTCAGTAGCATAATACCGCAATGGGTGGCATCTTAGAAAATTATATTACAAGGCACCTCACTCCTATTGGCATAAATAAAAGCACAACATAGCTCCTGAATCTGATATCTTCCCAGGAATGCAAGAATAAGGTCTGTAGTTTGCAAGTATGTTAGATTTGGGGGTCTCTGGTTGGCACAGGTATGCACTTGTGAGAATCAGGGACCCTCTCCTCTAGTCATGGCAAGGGAACTACCCCCTTAAGAATAACCCCTGCTCCACCTTTAGGTTGCGTGGCGCGAGCAGTCAAGGCTAATCAACAGGGCGCAAAGTCAGTTAAGCATTTATGGTCAGGCACAGTAAGAATAATGACCCCCCCACAAATGGACACCAGGCTGTAAGTTGTATCAAAAATACTGGTACTTATGTAAAAATATAAGATATGCTACAGTTATTATCACAAGACAGATAACGCTATTAGAATATGACCACAGTGCTTAGTTAGTAATAAGAGGTTCTTTGTGGGTTTTACCAAGGCTTGTTGCTGGGTCCCGTGTGCTCCACAGATACTGGTGTTTTGACCCGCTGGTTCATGTGTGCAAACAGGGAAATAAAACGGTGCAGACCCTGGATCCGGTGATAGCCCAATAGTCCTTGGGAAGGGGTTCTGGGCGCTTCAGGCACAGGCGTACTGTTGATGTGCGTGATGGAATCTCAGCACACTGTGTAGAAAGGCGCCCATCGTACGTGATGTACTGTTGAGGTGCGCGCTGGAAAAGGCAAGAGTACTTCTTGAATGTGAGGTAAAATCGTAGGCGTCCCACACAGGCACCTCGCGGCGGGTACTCGTCCAGTACCGGCGGCGGAATCAGGTGCGGTGCGGACGCTTCCTCCTACGCACCGTACCTTCCGTCCGAATCAGAGGGGGATCAAGGCGGGTGACGATCTCGAGGCTCCGGAGTGGTGCGGCCGGTACGCTACAGGCGTACGGGCTGGCAATGCCTCGCACAAGACTTCAGAGTTTCAGAGGCGGGGGCAACCTGGGGCAGTGTGGCTCGGGGGAACAAGGAGGCAGGATGCGGGTGGCCCAGGTGGAGCGGGACACGGCTCTGTGAGGAGCGGTGCGGCTCGAGGCGGGGGCGTCCAGGCACGAGCTGCCAGGGGCAAGATGCGGGCGGCCCAGGCGGAGCGGGGCACGTCGCTCTAGGAGGAGCGGTGCGGCTCGAGGCGTGGGCGGCTAGGCACGAGCTGCCAAGGGGGTAGTGTGGTACTTAAGGCTATGGTGTGCCTACAGCGGTCTGTTACAAGTTCAATGCCATTTGCATGACCTGAGAGGAGAAAAAGAAATTAATGGTTACCCATGTACCGGGTAGTTCAGACAGGTGCAGTCACCTGGAACCAAACCATGTGCTTTAATAAGCCCTGTAAAGAAAAAACACTGACAAGAACACACAACATAGAAACATATATTACTAGGAATATACTAGAAGTTTTTGGTCATACTTGTAAGACTTGCTTGCTTGCTTCATGAGCAAAGGGAATGTCTGGGGGGTGTATGCTAATATGCAATATGAAGTGAGAAGTAATGCAGGTATAAATATTCATTCTCACTTACTTAGTTGGTCTTAGAAATGCTTGTTTTTTCTTTTATACTCACGAACTCGGGATGAGTTATCCTCCGTCTTACCCCACACGCTGCTCCCCTGAAGTGAGGAGAGCGCAGGGCGATCGCTATTTATACCCTGTATGTTGTTAATTGTTTGCCTCGTTAGTTTAGAAAGCGGAAATAGTAAGATGACCAAAAAAGGGTTTTCCGACGCTTATTAGGTCGAGCCGATGGTAAATTGAATGATTATAGGCCCTTGTATGGGACGTCTGGTGGCGCTCGGTGAGTATCGCAGCTCCGTGTGATCCTGAGCGCTGTACTGCCTTCGCGCATGCCCAATGCGCGTGTTATCCTATTGCGCATGAGCGAGGTGTGCCGGTAATCACCCGCACATGCGTTATGGGCAGAGTAGGTCCGGAGACTGGTATTTTCATGACCCGAGAAGGTTATTCTGGCAATTGCCGATAACTATTGTTGTGCTATAGATCAAGTACAATTTTTAAATGGTTGTGAATGTTTTTGTGCCGTATATCATAATGATCGATGTTGTGGGGCCCCAGGTCAAGGGGTAAGGTTGTATTACGATGCACATTCATTATAAAGATATGGAAACAAAACTACATTTCACCAAAAGGTCAGGTGGATGATAGATGTAACAGAGTTTAGTGGGACAGTTGTCCCCAAGGTACTTCATCGTTCAAACCTGAGATGTGGGTGCCTAGACGAAACACCCATCTTTGTTCTTTCTTAAAAAGACCTACATCAGATGGCAATTGTTCAATCACTGTCCACCTTAGGTCGTTCACGCAGTGTTGAGCATTGAGGCAATGCGTCGCCATTTTTGTTGTGCTCTTTTTGCAACGTACATTGCTTTTATGCTCGTTCATGCGTGACTTTATGACCCTGGTAGTCATCCCGACATATTCTAAGCCACAGGGACATGTGATGAGATAAACCACGTTCTTGGTATTGCAGTTTGTCATTCTACAGTGCTCCCATGTGGTGCCATTCCTGAAAGTTAATGTGGTGCTCTTTTCTGTAAGATGGCAACTGCTGCAATGCTGCATGGGAAATGGCCTTGTACTCCTGTGGTGGACTGTCTGGATTCGAGGGCAGGCTTGGGTCGTGTATGCACTAATATGTCCTTAAGGTTCCGTCCTCTACGATATACAAACATAGGTTTTTGAAGTTTGAGATTACCACATGTGAGGATGCCACAGTGTTTGTTGATAATCTTGGAGACTTCGTTAGACATGGTATTATAAGTCGTCACGCAGATAGGTCGTGTGACTTCTGTAGGAGCCTTCTGTCTATCCTCCAGTAGAGCCTCTCTGTGGTTATTCCTGGCTCGCTTCATAGCTTTATCGATGATTTTTACAGGATACTGTCGTAATTTTAGTTTCTCTTTCAGATCACAAGCCTGTGTTCTGAATTCCGAAACCTCAGTGCAGTTACGCCTTAGGCATAAAAACTGGCCGTATGGTAAGTTCTCTCTGAGGTGTCTCGGATGAAAACTATCAAACCGTAGCAGGCAATTCCTTGCTGTCGGTTTGAAGTGGGTCGTCGTTTTTAGCATCCCACCTTCCGCATAGATGTTTAAGTCCAGAAAAACCAGTGTTTGGTTAGAGACTGAACTTGTGAATTTCAAGAAAGCATTCTGATTATTTAGCCAAATGAGAAAGTCGTTTACAGACTGTTGGTCACCTTCCCAAATGACCACAATGTCATCTATGTACCTCTTCCACGACTTAATGTTTTGTCTGTAAGGGTTATGGGTGTGGAGAATCTTAGTTGTTTCTAAATGATGTACATATAACCCAGCCAGACTGGGAGCAAAAGTACTGCCCATGCTGGTACCATGGCTTTGTTGATAATTTGTTGATTTGTATTGAAAAAAGTTTTTCTGTAGTGCCAGGGATATACATTCTAGGACCAGCCCTCTGGGTGTTTGGTACTGCCATGGTGTTGTGAAGAGGACCTCCTCGATGATCAGGAGCGTCTCATCATGTGGCAAACTAGTATAAAGGCTTTCAACGTCCAGGCTTATTAGAAGTTGGGTACTGGCGTCAAAAGTCAAGTCTTGTAGGAGTTGCAAGACAGATTTGGTATCTTTTAGGTAGGTGTCCGTTGACTGTACCAGGGGACGTAAAAATGCTTCTGCAAATTTTGACAGAGGCTCTAGTATTGAGCCAATGCCCGATAATATGGGTCTCCCTGGTGGGTTCGTGATGTTCTTATGGATTTTAGGGATACAGTAGAAGTAGGGAATACGCGGCGCAGTCTGTGCCAGGAATTCGCCTTCCTTCTTACTCAGCCAGTCATGCGTTAAACCCTCTTCAATCATGCCTCCTATTCTTATACGGAGGTTCTCGGTGGGGTCCTGCTGCAGGATGGTGTAGTTACGTCTGTCTGCTAGCAGTCTCATGCACTCATTGTCATACGCCTCTGCGGTTTGCAGGACAATTGCACCACCTTTATCTGCTGGTTTTATTATCACGTCCTTTTCTTCAGCCAATGCTTTGATGGCTTGTTGTTCCAGTTTACTGGTATTGTAAAAGGTATTGGTGTTAGACGGATTTAAGTTGTTGACTTCAGTCATGATAGCTGTTTCAAACGTTAGTAGTTCGATAACGAGCATTGAATCTGGTGGAGTGAAAGTGGACTTAGGTCGGAGGCCTGTGTCAGTTGGTGTAGTGGATGGTTTGTCTATAAAAAAGGCTTGTAATTTCAGTTTCCTGACGAAGTCTTGTATCTCCATGTTTAGTCTGAAAATGTCGGGTTTTTGTGTTGGCACAAAACCCGAGCCTTTGTTCAACACTGTTTTCTGTATCTCAGTTAAGGGCCTTGGGGTCAAGTTCACTACTAGGTCCCTCTCTCGCTGGTTGAGGGTTGGTTGGGGAGGGAGCCCATCATGTTCTTGCGCATTTGTCATTACTGCATTGGAATCGCTTGATCTTTACAGCGCCGCTCTGCTGCTTGCCCCGGCCGCTGCTACCTGCCTGGCATCGCATTTCACTTGCCGCTTTGCTGCGCTGTGTGTCACAGAGGACGCGGTCGATTTCGGCAGGCTTAGTCCAGCTGATCGATCCCGTAAGGCCGCCGGCCATTTTGTTGTTGTATTGTTGTTTATCGCCCTGCCCTAGTCTCCACCCGCTCCCGCCTTCCCAGCTGACCCGCCCTCCCACGAAGCCCTTCCTCTGCACTCTGACCCTATCGCGCTGTGACCGTTCTGCTCCCTGCGGACACGGACGCTCCCCACGCTGCTCCCTGACCTGCCTTGCCTCTCAGCTGAGTATCGCTTCGCAGCTCTGCTGCTTGCTTTAGCCACTTGCTCACTGCTGCTTGATAGTGCCTGAATTATCTGCATAGCGCTATTGTTGGTATCTATGCGCATTTGTCATTACTGCATTGGAATCGCTTGATCTTTACAGCGCCGCTCTGCTGCTTGCCCCGGCCGCTGCTACCTGCCTGGCATCGCATTTCACTTGCCGCTTTGCTGCGCTGTGTGTCACAGAGGACGCGGTCGATTTCGGCAGGCTTAGTCCAGCTGATCGATCCCGTAAGGCCGCCGGCCATTTTGTTGTTGTATTGTTGTTTATCGCCCTGCCCTAGTCTCCACCCCGCTCCCGCCTTCCCAGCTGACCCGCCCTCGCCCCTCCCCCCTCACCACCTTTTATGACAGGAATATCCACGCGCAGCGTCCACGCGCAGCGACCGCGCCCAATCCGCGCCGAAGGTGCGCCAAAGGTAAGCTCGTCTACGCCCGTCCGCGCCTGGACCGCGCCCAGCGCCAGACCCCCTGGCCCCCGTCCCTCCCAGCCCCCCCGCATTACCTACGATGCCGCCACCCTCCTAGCCCTTAACCCCGGTCGCGCCCCCAAATGCGTCCAAGCCGCTCCTGGACGCACCCATGGACCGTTCTCCTGCCTCTCCTGCAAATTTAGCGGCACCGACAACATCTCCGCTGCGACCACAACACAGATTACCGACCCCAACCACCTAGAATGCATCCTTCTCACACCCGCTCGGTCCACAGGCACGCCATCGACCTTTGGAACCTACTAGACACCATCTCTCCGGACGTCGCTTTCCTCACGGAAACATGGATGAACGCTTCCTCCGCCCCTGACATCGCCATCGCTATCCCTGATGACTATAAGATCACACGCAAGGACCGCACCGACCATACAGGAGGAGGAATCGCCATCGTCCATAAGAAATCAATCCGCATCTCAACCAGCTCTGACGCCAACCTCGCTAACTCCGAACACCTTCACTTCCAGATCCACATCGACCCCAAATCCACACTCCGAGGCACTCTCCTCTACAGACCACCAGGACCCCGCGCAAAATTCAGTGAAGACATCACAGACTTCATCACCCCACACGCACTCCCCTCCAAAGACTACATCCTTCTGGGAGACCTCAACTTCCACCTTGAAAAGATCAACGACCGCAACACCGCCACCCTTTTGGACAACCTCGCCAACCTCGGACTTAAACAACTGGTCACTTCCCCCACCCACATCGCAGGTCACACTCTCGACCCCATCTTCACCTCCAGCAACCATGTCTCCTTCAGCCACACTACGGATCTCCTCTGGACTGACCACAGCTGCGTTCACTTCACCTACAACAAGCCGAAACCCACCATCCTCCTCCAACCAACTCTACAAAGAAACTGGAACAAAATCACCACAAAACAGATCTCCACATCGCTCCTTCAAACCTCCCCAGCCCTCTCTTCTAACGCCAACGAAGCCGCCTCCAACCTCACCCTTTGGTTATCCAACACCGCCGACAACTTAGCACCACTGAAAAAACGTCAACACAAACTTGGCATCAAGAAGGCCTCATGGTTCAACGACGACCTCAAGAAGTCCAAGAAACTGTGCCGCTCCCTTGAAAAGGCCTGGAAAAAAGACCCATCCACCAGCAACAAGGACGCCTTCAAAAGCGCCATCCGTACTCACCACCAACTGATCCGAAAAGCCAAGAAAACAGCATTCAAAGATCGACTTGACAACAACGCCCACAACAGCAAGGAACTTTTCAACATCATCAAGGAATTCTCCAACCCCTCGGCCAACTCCAACGACATCACCCCCTCTCAAACCCTCTGCGATTCCCTAGCCTCTTTTTTCCACAACAAGATTGCTGACATCCACAACAGCTTTGACAACCAACCCGGAAGCCAACCCACCCCACCATCAGCTGACCTTCTTCCCCCCGTCAACACCCTTAACGCCTGGAACCCAATCTCCACTGAGGACACCATCCGCCTGATGAATTCCATCCACTCTGGATCCCCCACTGACCCATGCCCTCACCACATCTTCAACAAAGCAGACTCCGTCATAGCTCCGCACCTCCGAGACGTCATCAACTGCTCCCTCAACTCCGCTACCTTCCCAGAAGACTGGAAACACGCTGAACTCACCGCCCTTCTGAAAAAACCAACAGCAGACCCCACCGAACTCAAAAACTACCGCCCCATCTCGCTTCTTCCATTCCCGGCCAAAGTCATCGAGAAAGCTGTCAACAACCAGCTCGCCGCCTTCCTCGAAGCCAACAAATCTCTCGACCCCTCACAATCTGGCTTCCGAGCCAAACACAGCACTGAGACCGCCCTCATCGCAGCAACAGACGACATTCGAACTCTACTGGACAATGGAGACACAGTCGCCCTCATCCTCCTCGACCTCTCTGCAGCCTTCGACACAGTCTGCCACAGCACCCTTTTACAACGCCTCAGAAACATCGGAATCCAAGGAAAGGCACTGGAATGGATCACCTCGTTCCTCACCGGAAGAACCCAGAGAGTCCGCCTCCCACCATTCAAGTCCGAGGCCTCAGAAATCATCTGCGGCGTACCACAAGGATCCTCACTCAGTCCCACCCTCTTCAACGTATACATGAGCCCCCTCGCGGCCATCGCCCGCCAACACAACCTCAACATCATCTCTTACGCGGATGACACTCAACTGATCCTATCTCTCACCAAGGACCCCAGCACCGCCAAAACTAACCTACACGAGGGAATGAAAGAAGTCGCCGAATGGATGAAACAAAGCCGTCTGAAACTGAACTCAGACAAAACAGAAGTCCTCATCCTAGGTAAATCCCCCTCTGCATGGGACGACTCTTGGTGGCCGGAAGCCCTCGGGAAAGCACCCATCCCGACAGACCACGCACGGAACCTAGGCGTCATCCTGGATTCTTCACTCTCAATGAACAGACAAGTCAGCGCCGTATCCTCTTCCTGCTTTAACATTCTTCGCATGCTCAGAAAAACATTTCGCTGGATCCCCTCCGAAACAAGGAAAACAGTCACCCACGCTCTGGTCACGAGCCGACTGGACTACGGAAACACCCTCTACGCAGGTACTACCGCAAAACTCCAGAAGAAACTACAACGAATCCAAAACGCCTCAGCCAGGCTCATATTAGACATCCCACGCAACGAACACATCTCTGGTCACCTTAAAAACCTCCATTGGCTACCCGTCAATAAGAGGATTACTTTCCGACTGCTTACCCACGCACACAAATCACTCTACGACATCGGACCAGAGTGCCTCAACTCTCGACTGTCCTTTTACACCCCCTCCCGCCAACTTCGCTCTTCCAGCCAAGCCTTGGCCACTGTACCTCGCATCAACAAGACCACCATGGGAGGCAGATCCTTCTCTTACCTGGCTGCCAAAACATGGAACTCACTCCCCGCTTACCTTCGCCTCACCCAGAATCACCTAGCATTCAGAAAGCAGCTTAAAACGTGGATATTTGACAAATAATCCTACTCCCCTTCCTAAGCGCCTTGAAACCCTCTGGGTATGTAGTGCGCTATATAAATGTTATGACTTGACTTGACTTGACATTGTGGGTAACCATGACCAGCGGCTGGAGGGCCGAACTGGAACGGAGTGAATGGTGGGGGTCCCATATACTATTGGAACTGAGGTGGGGGTTGGTATCCTCTCCAACCTCGCTGTCTCAGGAACTGCTGCCTCTTCTGTCTCCAACCGCCCCTTGCGGGTCGATATCGTTGGTTGCCACTGGAATTGGAGCCCGATGAACCGTTGTCAAAGCCATCGCTGTCGATGTCACTGTTTTGATTTTTAGAGACATAGTCGGGCCTGGTATAAGGGTATGCCCCCTCTGGTGTAAATTTATCCTTATCCTTACGGAGTTTGTTGAACTTGCTTTGTTTTAACGTAAATTCAAACTCCGTCATCTGTTGGTTAAGTTCATCTAACCTGATTTTTAGGTCAGCAGGGGTTATGTAAGTGCTCAATTGTACCTCTATTTTTTGGATCTCTATCTTTAGTTCATGAGTGTTCCTGGCAGCTGTCTTCACTATTAGGACGAGCCAGTCTCTCGTACAGTGCCAGGAGATGAGCGACCATTCCTTTTTAAACTGCATGTCAGTTTGGAATATGAATGGTTAGTTTTTGACGATTAAGCCTGGTGGTGCCATCTTGTTCCTTAGGTACTCGGTCATGAGCAGCCCATGTAGAGCTGTGATACTCACCGAGCGCCACCGGACGTCCCATACAAGGGCCTATATTCATTCAATTTACCATCGGCTTGACCTAATAAGCGGCGGAAAACCCTTTTTTGGTCATCTTACTATTTCCGCTTTCTAAACTAACGAGGCAAACAATTAACAACATACAGGGTATAAATAGCGATCGCCCTGGGCTCTCCTCACTTCAGCGGAGCAGCGTGTGGGGTAAGACGGAGAATAACTCATCCCGAGTTCGTGAGTATAAAAGAAAAAACAAGCAATTCTAAGACCAACTAAGTAATTGAGAATGAATATTTTGTACCTGCATTACTTCTCACTTCAGATTGCATATTAGCATACACCCCCCATACGTTCCCTTTGCTCATGAAGCAAGCAAGCAAGTCTTACAAGTATGACCAAAAACTTCTAGTATATTCCTAGTAATATATGTTTCTATGTTATGTGTTCTTGTCAGTGTTTTTTCTTTACAGGGCTAATTAAAGCACATGGTTTGGTTCCAGGGGACTGCACCTGTCTGAACTACCCGGTACATGGGTAACCATTAATTTATTTTTCTCCTCTCAGGTCATGCAAATTGCATTGAACTTGTAACAGACCGCTGTAGGCACACCATAGCCTTAAGTACTACACATCATTTTTACTATTTTTCACTTTTTGTCAACATTAATACATTTTGGTAATATTAATGAAACGTGAGTAAGGTGGGGAAGTTGTGCCCCTGTCCTGAAGAAGGAGCCATGTCTCCGAAACATGTCGACGCACACCTGAGGTCCTGTCCATTAACACGACAGATCTGACCTTGCACTGCACTTCTTTTTAACAGTACCAGCCGGAGTTAGAAATATTTTTTTTTTTTCGTTATACTCACGAGCCAGGTACTTTTTAACCTTCCACCACGTCCCACAACTCACATAATAATATCCCCACAAACATGCACCGCATATAGTCAAACTAAAAAGTGCTCCCGCGTAGTCGTAGGTCGTAGCACGCCGCATCCAGATAGAGGGGTGCGAAGACCCCGATGATGAAGCATGACACCAAGGGGCCTTTTGGTGTGTGAGGGGTATTTTACAAAACACTAAGTGCTCCCACACCACTGTGCTGAACACTCCCCTCTGACCTTAGTTGGATTCTTTTTGTTTATGTAAGTCTGTGGAGTAAGAATCCTTCTTTATTTACTCAACCTCCCCCTTCTGTTTTTTGTACTCACACAACCCAGACAGCAGATACACATCCTGGCAGAGGTGGGCTGAAATGGTTAGGCAAGCAAATGCTAACTTTCTAAATGTAGCATTTGCAAACACAGGATATTAAAATAAACTTTACTAAAAGAAGTATTTTATTATTCGGAGTTCAGGCATACTAAATTCGACCTTCTACCATGTTCCCTGAGCCTGCTGGGATTATAGGGTGTAATAATTCCAGCAGCCCATCTTGGCCTATGAGAACAGGTAGCCTTATAATAGTGAAAAACGAAAATGACTGTATTTCACTATTAGGACATGCCACACACATCAGGGCTTGTCCTACCTTATGCTTACAATGCACCCTGCCCTTGTGTCTACCATAGGGGTGACTCACATGAAGTAAAGGGAAGGTTTAGGAGCTGGCAAGTGTGTGCACTTGCCCAGCCAGCATGACAGTACCAGGCTGCACGCAGGTTCTCCAATGGCAGACCCTAGACACATTTTAAAAGGCTGCTACTGTGGGTGGCGCAACCAGCGCTGCAGGCCCACTAGCAGTATTGGCATTTACAAGCCCTGGCACTCCTGGTGCACTTTACTGGGGACTGATAGTAAATCCAATGAGCCAGTCAGGGAGATCAATTGTAGGTACAGTTTACATTGGGAGCACTTGCACTGCGGCACGGATTGGCCGTGGCGCAGTGCCCTGAGCAGCAAACACCATCAAAACATCTGAGGCACATCAGCAAAAAGTGGCAGGGAGACTCACGCCAATGTGCCAGGTCTAACAAAATGGAGTAATTTAAGTTGGTGATTCAGAATTGTTGATACATCGCCGGTCAGTGTAACACCAATCAATTTATTGATCAGGCCCACTTAACTCATCCATTACTAATAATGCTGAGATGAATTTACATTCTTGTTAATCAATGTCTTGATTAATTGAATTCCTGAAGACATCAAAGGTACCCAGTGGATATAATATTGATAGCGCCTAGACACCGCCACAGCTCTTCTTTTAATCACAGCCGTACAGTCCACACACTGCCTCATTAATATCATTGTCACTCTGGCCTTAATGTTCCTGTTCTACTTAGTGCTTAGACCCACTGTGTTATTCGTAGCACCTGCTCTGCTGTAGGTAGCGCCTAAACCCACTGTGTTCTTCATAGCCCCTGCTCTGGCTCCACTATTGGTAGCGCCTAGACCTGCTGCCCTAGATGGCATCTACATGTGTTCTGTTCAGGGTCATACTTTATTGTGCCCTTAATAGTCTTATATCCACTCTGCTATAGATAGTGCCTAGACACACTGTTCTGTGCATAGTGCCTACACTTGCTGTGCTATAGATTAGCGCCTAGACCTGCTGCTCTGAATAGCATCTACACCTGCTCTGGGTCCTACCGTACTGTTCCCTTAATAATCCTGTTCTCTCTCTACTATAGATAGTACCTAGATCCACTTTGCTCTGCATAGCACTCTCATCTGCTCGGGATGTAACTTGCTGTCCTCTGGTTATACCTGTTGTCGCTCTGTGAGAGATAGCGCCCAGACCCAATGTGCCAAAGATAGCACATACACCCGCCCATCTCGGGTTTATCCCGGATGTCTATTTTCTCTTCATAGAGGCTAAACCCATTGTGAATATGTCCCAGATTCATACACCTTTCAACACCAACCACAGTCAATGCTCAAATTCTTCATCACTTCTACCCAGGGGTCTTACCAATAAGTAGTCCATTCAAATACAGCAAAGAAATCAACAGAGAATCTGAAATATGAAAAAGACATCTTTATTACAATTTTTTGTGAGGCTACGTCGTCCAACTGTACTTGACAACTGAAAGAGGCAGCCTGCCTGGGATATCTCAGGCAGGCCTTTTATACACTGTATTATGCCCTGGGCACATTCTTGCTTTGAAGTATATTACTGCAGATCACTCCCATGTTGCTACAACAATACATTATTTGATGTCAAACCACATTCTGCTTGTCCAGCCCATATTCCATCATGAACACATGTCAAAGATAAATGTTCTTTCCTGTGCAGGCCGGGCAACCCACCATAAAACTGGTTACCTCCCCCATTATAAAAGACCACGAGGGAGGAACAGAAACAGATAGGAAAGTAAGATAGGGAGGCATGAATGGGTCATAAACCATAGCAATGTCTGTTGCTTCAGATCTTTAATATAGATTGACCAGAGGCAGGAACTGGCTTGACGAGGCCAGTGTCACGTAGGCAGAGTCAGCTTGTTCAGGTCAAATAGGAGTCAGGAAGAACTCAAGCTAAGGAGTACGTGTCCTTTGAGGTCGAATTTGGCTTTAGTTATTTGACTATGTAAAGGCAAGAAACAAAATGTGGATGCTGCTCACAACATGGAACCCAAGGTTTCAAGACAAAAACTACGATTTCAAGGTGATTGCGTCGTTCAATCATGACGCAAATGCATAGGTATAATATCCCAATCATTACCGGTCTGCCGATACCAAATTCGTCATGATATGATGATATTTATGACACTAGTGCAGAGCTTCGGTACCACACAATAGCAGGGTCCAGAATTTTCAGTACCACAAGTTGAGATGCGGGACTGTACAGATTGGAAATGAACTGTCCCAGTAATGCTGGAGTAGTGTTCTCTGCACCATGTACTCTTTAAGGTAGAAGCCTCATTGTAAAAGGTTAATGATAATTTAAACTACATTTTGGATCATTCTGATCTGCTGGCACACAGTTATAATACAAATCTAATACCCATGCAAAGCCAAACTTAAACATAAAATGACACACTTGTTTTCCCTGAGGCCTGTTGTGTGGTGTGATGCTACTGAAACCTTACAAAGACATTGATATACCCATTGAACACTCACAAACTCCACTATTAACCACAGGATGGTGTTATCTCTGGCCAGGACACCCCACACATCCATCATGAAGATGCACCCCTGAAAGAGACTTGTGGTTTCTTGCCATGGTTTTGGGAACAGTCAGCTTTTTATTGCTTTTCTGAATTCTTGGTCCGTATTGATGCTCCGTATTCTCTTTGGAAGTTTGCTCCACGGGTTGTGTGTCTGTACGGAGAAAGACCTCCCTTCCATGCAGAGTCCGTACCAGGTGCAGAG
The DNA here is from genome assembly GCF_964263255.1 of Lissotriton vulgaris. Taxonomy (NCBI): domain Eukaryota; kingdom Metazoa; phylum Chordata; class Amphibia; order Caudata; family Salamandridae; genus Lissotriton; species Lissotriton vulgaris. The sequence goes on from NW_028250131.1 coordinate 1,485,208, forward strand.
CCGTTCTTGAAATGAGGGTCCTCCTCTGAGTGCACAGGTTGAGCTCAGATTGTGAGAAAGTTGGTCCATCTCACGAAGGCTCAGTTTGAAATGAAGGGTCTTCTCTGAGTGCACAGGTTGAGTTTAGATTGTGATGGTTGGTCCATCTCACGAAGGCTCAGTTTGAAATGAAGGGTCTTCTCTGAGTGCACAGGTTGAGTTTAGATTGTGATGGTTGGTCCATCAAACGAAGGCTCAGTTTGAAATGAGGGGTCTCCTCTGAGTGCACAGGTTGAGTTTAGATTGTGATGGTTGGTCCATCTCACGAAGGCTCAGTTTGAAATGAAGGGTCTTCTCTGAGTGCACAGGTTGAGTTTAGATTGTGATGGTTGGTCCATCTCACGAAGGCTCAGTTTGAAATGAAGGGTCTTCTCTGAGTGCACAGGTTGAGTTTAGATTGTGATGGTTGGTCCATCTCACGAAGGCTCAGTTTGAAATGAAGGGTCTCCTCTGAGTGCACAGGTTGAGTTTAGATTGTGATGGTTGGTCCATCTCACGAAGGCTCAGTTTGAAATGAAGGGTCTCCTCTGAGTGCACAGGTTGAGTTTAGATTGTGATGGTTGGTCCATCTCACGAAGGCTCAGTTTGAAATGAAGGGTCTCCTCTGAGTGCACAGGTTGAGTTTAGATTGTGATTGTTGGTCCATCAAACGAAGGCTCAGTTTGAAATGAAGGGTCTTCTCTGAGTGCACAGGTTGAGTTTAGATTGTGATGGTTAGTCCATCTCACGAAGGCTCAGTTTGAAATGAAGGGTCTCCTCTGAGTGCACAGGTTGAGTTTAGATTGTGATGGTTAGTCCATCAAACGAAGGCTCAGTTTGAAAAGAGGGTTCTCCTCTGAGTGCACAGAATGGGTTTAGATTGTGATGGTTGGTCCATCCCACCGAAGGCTCAGTTTGAAATGAAGGGTCTCCTCTGAGTGCACAGGTTGAGTTTAGATTACGATGGTTGGTCCATCACACAATGGCTCAGTTTGAAATGAGGGGTCTCCTCTGAGTGCACAGGTTGAGTTTAGATTGTGATGGTTGGTCCATCTCACGAAGGCTCAGTTTGAAATGAGGGGTCTCCTCTGAGTGCACAGGTTGAGTTTAGATTGTGATGGTTGGTCCATCAAATGAAGGCTCAGTTTGAAATGAGGGGTCTCCTCTGAGTGCACAGGTTGAGTTTAGATTGTTATGGTTAGTCCATCTCACGAAGGCTCAGTTTGAAATGAGGGGTCTCCTCTGAGTGCACAGGTTGAGTTTAGATTGTGATGGTTGGTCCATCAAATGAAGGCTCAGTTTGAAATGAGGGGTCTCCTCTGAGTGCACAGGTTGAGTTTAGATTGCGATTGTTGGTCCATCCCACCGAAGGCTCAGTTTGAAATGCGGGGTCTCCTCTGAGTCCACAGGTTGAGTTTAGATTGTGATGGTTGGTCCATCCCACCGAAGGCTCAGTTTGAAATGAGGGGTCTCCTCTGAGTGCACAGGTTGAGTTTAGATTGTGAAGGTTGGTCCATCTCACGAAGGCTCAGTTTGAAAAGAGCGGTCTCCTCTGAGTGCACAGGTTGAGTTTAGATTGTGATGGTTGGTCCATCACACAATGGCTCAGTTTGAAATGAGGGGTCTCCTCTGAGTGCACAGGTTGAGTTTAGATTGTGATGGTTGGTCTATCCCATGGAAGGCTCAGTTTGAAATGAGGGGTCTCCTCTGAGATGACAGGTTGAGTTTAGATGGTGAAGGTTGGTCCATCCCACCGAAGGCTCAGTTTGATATGAGGGGTCTCCTCTGAGTGCACAGGTTGAGTTTAGATTGTGAAGGTTGGTCCATCTCACGAAGGCTCAGTTTGGAATGATGGGTCTCCTCTGAGTGCACAGGTTGAGTTTAGATTGTTATGGTTGGTCCATCTCCCGAAGGCTCAGTTTGAAATAAGGGGTCTCCTCTGAGTGCACAGGTTGAGCTTAGATTGTTATGGTCGGTCCATCTCATGAAGGCTCAGTTGGAAATGAAGGGTCTCCTCTGAGTGCACAGGTTGAGTTTAGATTGCGATGGTTGGTCCATCCCACCGAAGGCTCAGTTTGAAATGAGGGGTCTCCTCTGAGTGCACAGGTTGAGTTTAGATTTTGAGAAAGTTGGCCCATCTCACGAAAGCTCAGTTTGAAATGAGGGGTCTCCTCTGAGTGCACAGGTTGAGTTTAGATTGTGATGGTTGGTCCATCAAATGAAGGCTCAGTTTGAAATGTGGGGTCTCCTCTGAGTGCACAGGTTGAGTTTAGATTGTTATGGTTGGTCCATTTCACGAAGGCTCAGTTTGAAATGATGGGTCTCCTCTGAGTGCACAGGTTGAGTTTAGATTGTGATGGTTGGTCCATCCCACTGAAGGGTCAGTTTGAAATGAGGGGTCTCCTCTGAGTGCACAGGTAGAGTTTAGAATGTGATGGTTGGTCCATCCCATGGAAGGCTCAGTTTGAAATGAGGGGTCTCCTCTGAGTGCACAGGTTGAGTTTAGATGGTGAAGGTTGGTCCATCCCACCAAGGCTCAGTTTGAAATGAGGGGTCTCCTCTGAGAGCACAGGTTGAGTTTAGATTGTGATGGTTGGTCCATCCCACCGAAGGGTCAGTTTGAAATGAGGGGTCTCCTCTGAGTGCACAGGTTGAGCTCAGATTGTGAGAAAATTGGTCCATCTCACGAAGGCTCAGTTTGAAATGAGGGGTCTCCTCTGAGTGCACAGGTTGAGTTTAGATGGTGAAGGTTGGTCCATCCCACCGAAGGCTCAGTTTGAAATGAGGGTTCTCCTTCGAGTGCACAGGTTGAGTTTAGATTGTGATGATTGGTCCATCCCACCGAAGGGTCAGTTTGAAATGAGGGGTCTCCTCTGAGTGCACAGGTTGAGTTTAGATTGTGATGGTTGGTCTATCCCATGGAAGGCTCAGTTTGAAATGAGGGGTCTCCTCTGAGATGACAGGTTGAGTTTAGATGGTGAAGGTTGGTCTATCCCACCGAAGGCTCAGTTTGAAATGAGGGGTCTCCTCTGAGATGACAGGTTGAGTTTAGATGGTGAAGGTTGGTCCATCCAACCGAAGGCTCAGTTTGAAATGAGGGGTCTCCTCTGAGTGCACAGGTTGAGTTTAGATTGTGAAGGTTGGTCCATCCCACCGAAGGCTCAGTTTGAAATGAGGGGTCTCCTCTGAGTGCACAGGTTGAGTTTAGATTGTGATGGTTGGTCCATCAAATGAAGGCTCAATTTGAAATGAGGGGTCTCCTCTGAGTGCACAGGTTGAGTTTAGATTGTGAAGGTTGGTCCATCTCACGAAGGCTCAGTTTGAAATGAGGGGTCTCCTCTGAGTGCACAGGTTGAGTTTAGATTGTGAAGGTTGGTCCATCCCACCGAAGGCTCAGTTTGAAATGAGGGGTCTCCTCTGAGTGCACAGGTTGAGTTTAGATTGTGATGGTTAGTCCATCAAATGAAGGCTCAGTTTGAAATGAGGGTTCTCCTCTGAGTGCACAGGTTGAGTTTAGATTGTTATGGTTGGTCCATCTCATGAAGGCTCAGTTTGAAATGAGGGGTCTCCTCTGAGTGCACAGGTTGAGTTTAGATTGTGATGGTTGGTCCATCTCACGAAGGCTCAGTTTGAAATGAGGGGTCTCCTCTGAGTGCACAGGTTGAGCTCAGATTGTGAGACAATTGGTCCATCAAATGAAGGCTCAGTTTGAAATGAGGGGTCTCCTCTGAGAGCACAGGTTGAGTTTAGATTGTTATGGTTGGTCCATCTCACGAAGGCTCAGTTTGAAATGAGGGGTCTCCTCTGAGTGCACAGGTTGAGTTTAGATTGTGATGGTTGGTCCATCTCACGAAGGCTCAGTTTGAAATGAGGGGTCTCCTCTCAGTGCACAGGTTGAGTTTAGATTGTGAAGGTTGGTCCATCTCACGAAGCCTCAGTTTGAAATGAGCGGTCTCCTCTGAGTGCACAGGTTGAGTTTAGATTGTTATGGTTGGTCCATCTCACGAAGGCTCAGTTTGAAATGAGGAGTCTCCTCTGAGTGCACAGGTTGAGTTTAGATTGTGAAGGTTGGTCCATCTCACGAAGGCTCAGTTTGAAATGAGCGGTCTCCTCTGAGTGCACAGGTTGAGTTTAGATTGTTATGGTTGGTCCATCTCACGAAGGCTCAGTTTGAAATGAGGGGTCTCCTCTGAGTGCACAGGTAGAGTTTAGAATGTGATGGTTGGTCCATCCCATGGAAGGCTCAGTTTGAAATGAGGGGTCTCCTCTGAGTGCACAGGTTGAGTTTAGATGGTGAAGGTTGGTCCATCCCACCGAAGGCTCAGTTTGAAATGAGCGGTCTCCTCTGAGAGCACAGGTTGAGTTTAGATTGTTATGGTTGGTCCATATCACGAAGGCTCAGTTTGAAATGAGGGGTCTCCTCTGAGTGCACAGGTTGAGTTTAGATTGTGAAGGTTGGTCCATCTCACGAAGGCTCAGTTTGAAATGAGCGGTCTCCTCTGAGTGCACAGGTTGAGTTTAGATTGTTATGGTTGGTCCATCTGACGAAGGCTCAGTTTGAAATGAGGGGTCTCCTCTGAGTGCACAGGTTGAGTTTAGATTGTGAAGGTTGGTCCATCTCACGAAGGCTCAGTTTGAAATGAGGGGTCTCCTCTGAGTGCACAGGTTGAGTTTAGATTGTGAAGGTTGGTCCATCTCACGAAGGCTCAGTTTGAAATGAGGGGTCTCCTCTGAGTGCACAGGTTGAGTTTAGATTGTTATGGTTGGTCCATCTCACGAAGGCTCAGTTTGAAATGAGGGGTCTCCTCTGAGTGCACAGGTTGAGTTTAGATTGTGAAGGTTGGTCCACCTCACGAAGGCTCAGTTTGAAATGAGGGGTCTCCTCTGAGTGCACAGGTTGAGTTTAGATTGTGAAGGTTGGTCCATCTCACGAAGGCTCAGTTTGAAATGAGGGGTCTCCTCTGAGTGCACAGGTTGAGTTTAGATTGTGAAGGTTGGTCCATCTCACGAAGGCTCAGTTTGAAATGAGGGGTCTCCTCTGAGTGCACAGGTTGAGTTTAGATGGTGAAGGTTGGTCCATCCCACCGAAGGCTCAGTTTGAAATGAGGGGTCTCCTCTGAGTGCACAGGTTGAGTTTAGATTGTTATGGTTAGTCCATCAAACGAAGGCCCAGTTTGAAATGAGGGGTCTCCTCTGAGTGCACAGGTTGAGTTTAGATTGTGATGGTTGGTCCATCTCACGAAGGCTCAGTTTGAAATGAGGGGTCTCCTCTGAGTGCACAGGTTGAGTTTAGATTGTGATGGTTGGTCCATCTCACGAAGGCTCAGTTTGAAATGAGGGGTCTCCTCTGAGTGCACAGGTTGAGTTTAGATTGTGATGGTTGGTCCATCTCACGAAGGCTCAGTTTGAAATGAGGGGTCTCCTCTGAGTGCACAGGTTGAGTTTAGATTGTGATGGTTGGTCCATCTCACGAAGGCTCAGTTTGAAATGAGCGGTCTCCTCTGAGTGCCCAGGTTGAGTTTAGATTGTGATGGTTGGTCCATCTCACGAAGGCTCAGTTTGAAATGAGGGGTCTCCTCTGAGTGCACAGGTTGAGTTTAGATTGTGATGGTTGGTCCATCTCACGAAGGCTCAGTTTGAAATGAGGGGTCTCCTCTGAGTGCACAGGTTGAGTTAAGATTGTGATGGTTGGTCCATCTCATGAAGGCTCAGTTTGAAATGCTCTGAATCACATAATCTTCCTATTAGATGCCAGTGTAGAGTGCCAGGTGCGGGTGTAATTCCTTAAACGAGCTGCACAAAACTTTCCTTTCAGAGTTCATCCAGTTGGGTTCAGCATTGTAAGTTTTGTGCAGACCCTCCAAGGGGGAACGCAAGGGTCTTTCCCATTTTAATTCCCCCAAGAACCATTGCTCTCCTACACAGGAACAAAACTCTGAAGGATTTACAAAACACACAGCATAAACATAGAGCTTTACTCAAGGAGCTGTCTTTTCTTGGATTGCTCCTCTGTTAAAATACATACAGCAGTGCAGTTATACGTGCATTTCATTGCGTACATTCTACAAAGAGAATTACTTTATGAATGACAGATTCAAATGGACACCAACTGGTATACTCTGATATAGCAGCAATCTGATAAACAAAGGCGGCTCCAAAAGGAATTTACAACATCGTTAGCAGGAGGATGGGCCTGATAAATCTGGAACGTGTCCTGTGCTGTGATGAGAAGGTAGAAAGTGTCATTCTATCACATGAGTCTAAACACACAGGCAACACTAACACAATTATTAAGTAAAAACAAAAACACTGGCGCTAAAGGAAACTACCTCCTTGTGAAAGAGTAAAATGCTGCCACTCAAAATGAAGTTAGCCAGTAGCTGAAGTAGGCAGAACCACTGCCCCATGCTGTATTATGTAGTGGGCGGAAGCAAAATGTGAATAGCACAGCAACCGACCAATGTATGGAGAGCTGAAAGCCCCAAAAGTAAGTATGTTATATATGTAATTTTTGTAAAATAAAAGGTCTTGGTTTACACCACATCAAAAATGAATAAGGGTGCAAGTGTCATTCTGTAGGTGTGCACATTTGTGTAGAAACATCTGCATGCCTGCTGAAGGATGCAATATGAGCAACATCACTGTACTTTTTGTTTTTCTTTTTTTCCGATGTTTTGCAGCATTGGGAAAGCCTATACACCTAAAAGGTGAGACGTATTGACTTTGCCAGTGTGTGTTTAAAATGGTTCTAAACCTTCTAGTGTATATTTGGTCAGCGCCTCGGATCTCTGGAGTTACACTGTGCGGAAGATGCTCAGATTACCTGTCTGGGTCCTATCCCAGGCTTTCGGAAAGTTTAAAATACTCCCTTGCAGTAGTTGTTTATGTTTCCCACTGTTATTGTGATGCTCGTTGTTGCATGGTCCATTTGCTGGAAAAGGCTCCATCTTGTATTATTTGTTATAGTGGGGTTCCGGTGTAGGAGGACATGATGGTATAGGAAGCTGAGCGGCCAATTTGTTAGCGCGGGGACACACTGGTTAGTGTAACCAGGCGCTGTATAAGATCAGCTTATTATATTATTGTTAGGCCCTGTGATAATTGGAAGCATTCTCTGGACAGGAAGGGAGGCATCTTGTCGCTATGGAATTAACATTGTAGTGTGTTGATGGGAGAGGGTCTCACTCACTGAACAAGGAACCTTCTCTGGTGTCTTCTTGCTCCTTGAGTTCACAGTCCTCGATAGAAGGGGGCCACGGAAGGATCGTATGCCCTTACTCTGCCTGTTGCATCTTTACATTGAAAGTTTGATCTAGAATTTCTTAAGCGCACTTGTCTATATGGACAATTAAATGTCTAATTAAATGCCAAAGATATTTTGTGATGGACTCTGCTTTGCAGCTCATTCAATGTTTCTTTTTCTTAATCTAACAGGTGAAATAAATGCCGTAATAAATGAAAAAGGGAAATGCGTTAAACATCACTCATGTAAGAAGTGATGTAAAAACACTATACCTCAAAATCTCGTCTCTTGAAGGCTGATGCCTCGCCAGAGTCTTTGTACAGCAGGAAACCCAAAGTGCCCAATGAGGTCTGTACTTGGCTCTTAGGCATTAGGTGATATCCATAGAAGATATAACACACTGACGTACCGCAGCAAGCCTGATTACGAAGAAAGCAGCATCAACAAATCCACACTGAGGAGAAACTGTATGAATGAACAGAATGTGATATGGCATTTAATACCAAACGATACCTAATGCAACAAGAAAGTGTCCTCCTAGGGGAGAAATCAAATAAATGTACAGAATGCAATAAAGTGTTCTGAAGGAAGAAGAATCTAAAGCGGCGTCAAAGCATTCACACTGGGGAGAAACCATATCAATGTACAGGATGTGACAAGGCATTTATAACAAATGCAGAGCTGAAGCGACATCAAAAGGTCCACACTGGTGAGAAACCATATGAATGTACAGAATGTGACAAAGCATTTATAACAAATAGAGAGCTGAAACAACATCAAAAAATCCACACTGGGGAAAGATTGTATGAATGTACGGAATGTGACAAAGTATTTATAACAAATCAAGAGATGAATCGGCATCAGAAAATCCACACTGGAGAGAGACCTTATGAATGTACAGAATGTGACAAGGCATTTAAAACAAATGGAGAGTTGAATCGGCATAAGAAAATCCACACTGGAGAGAGACCTTATGAATGTACAGAATGTGACAAGGCATTTAAAACAAATGGAGAGTTGAATCGGCATAAGAAAATCCACACTGGAGAGAGACCTTATGAATGTACAGAATGTGACCAGGCATTTAAAACAAATGGAGAGTTGAATTGGCATAAGAAAATCCACACTGGAGAGAGAACTTATGAATGTACAGAATGTGACAAAGTATTTATAACACAAGGAGACCTAAAACAACATCAGAGAATCCACACTGGGGAGAAACCATATGGGTGTACTGAATGTGACAAAGCATTTACAACAAATAGAGTGCTAAAACAACACCAGAAAATCCACACTGGAGAGAGACCTTATGAATGTACAGAATGTGACAAGGCATTTAAAACAAATGGAGAGTTGAATTGGCATAGGAAAATCCACACTGGAGAGAGAACTTATGAATGTACAGAATGTGACAAAGTATTTTTAACACAAGGAGACCTAAAACGACATCAGAACATCCACACTGGGGAGAAACCATATGGGTGTACTGAATGTGACAAAGCATTTACAACAAATGAAGTGCTAAAACAACACCAGAGAATCCACACTGGGGAGAGACCGTATGAATGCACTGAATGTGACAAGGCATTTATTACCAATGGAGACCTATTGAAACATCAGAAAATCCACACTGGGGAGAAACCGTATGAATGTACTGAATGTAAAAAAGCATTCCGAAGGAAGCGGAATCTAAAGCATCATCAACAATTCCACTCTGGGGAGAAACAGTATGAATGTACAGAATGTGAAAAGGCATTTATAACAAATGGAGTGCTAAAACGACATCAGAAAATCCACACTGGAGAGAAACCTTATAAATGTACAGAATGCGACAGGAGATTTATAACAAATGGAGAGCTGAAGCAACATCAAAAGATCCACACTGGAGAGAAACCGTATAAATGTACAGAATGCGACAGGGGATTTATAACAAATGGACAGCTAAAACGACATCAGAAACTCCATACTGGTGAGAGACCTTATGAATGTACAGAATGTGACAAAGCATTTAAAACAAATGGAGAGCTGAAGCGACATCAAAAAATCCACACTGGGGAAAGATTGTATGAATGTACGGAATGTGACAAATTATTTATAACAAATCAAGAGATGAATTGGCATCAGAAAATCCACACTGGAGAGAGACCTTATGAATGTACAGAATGTGACAAGGCATTTAAAACAAATGGAGAGTTGAATCGGCATAAGAAAATCCACACTGGAGAGAGACCTTATGAATGTACAGAATGTGGCAAGGCATTTAAAACAAATGGAGAGTTGAATCGGCATAAGAAAATCCACACTGGGGAGAAACCATATGGGTGTACTGAATGTGACAAAGCATTTACAACAAATGGAGTGCTAAAACAACACCAGAGAATCCACACTGGGGAGAGACCGTATGAATGCACTGAATGTGACAAGGCATTTATTACCAATGGATACCTATTGCAACATCAGAAAATCCACACTGGGGAGAAACCGTATGAATGTACTGAATGTAACAAAGCATTCCGAAGGAAGCGGAATCTAAAGCACCATCAACAATTCCACACTGGGGAGAAACAGTATGAATGTACAGAATGTGAAAAGGCATTTATAACAAATGGAGTGCTAAAACGACATCAGAAAATCCACACTGGAGAGAAACCTTATAAATGTACAGAATGCGACAGGGGATTTATAACAAATGGAGAGCTGAAGCAACATCAGAAGGTCCACACTGGAGAGAGACCATTTAACTGCACTGAATGTGACAAAGCATTTAGTAGAAAATCACGTTTAATGCAACATCAGAAAATCCACATCGAGGAGAAACCCTATGAATGTACAGAATGTGACAAAGCATTTAGGACAATTGCAGATCTGAAGCGACATCAAAAAGTCCACACTGGAGAGAGACCATATCAATGTACAGAATGTGACATAGCATTTAAAACAAAGGGAGCCCTAAGGGAACATCAAAAAGTGCACACAGGAGGAGGAGGAGCCAAGCCGGCGACCAAGATGGTCGCATAGAGACTCGGCTCCGCCGACCTCCGCTCCCAGACACAATATCCTGAAATATATCCTGAAAGCAGTAATCACCTCCTGCTTCGGGAGTGCAAGCGGCGCACCTGCCTTCTCCTCTGATTCGCCTCCGTGGCTCGTAACCGAAATGGCACAGTCCGGAAGTTTGGGGCCTAGCCCGATGGAGAGCCGGGACCTCACGTGAACAGAGCAGCCGGCACCTAATGCAACAACAACGGATGATGCCGAATGAGTCTGCCCAATCGGAGGTGTAAATTGCTGATTTTAAACTACTGAGGTATCCTGTTGCCCCTCTCTGGGGATCACGGTGTGTGAGGTGGACCATGAGCGACTGGACCCTCTTCCCGACCTCGATAGATGTGGCCTAATCGAAAACAATGAGCCACGACATGCAAGAAGCGGTGTAACTGCCTAGATCGCCCCACCTGGACATAGAATTGAACGAGGAGTGTATGGCCCCCGGGGGTCTGATACTTCTGGGCTGACTTGAAGAGCTCTTCAGGAGCTATTGTTGCCTCGGATACCGGTATTCATCCGTTATAACCCCTATTGTCTTGGGTCCGCTGTTTGTGCAAGGAGCTGCGGGCCAGTGGAAAAGTGTTTTGAGGGCCCAACTGACGCTGGTTCCTCCTGGGCAGATTGTGAGTAAGAACTCAGTGTGTTGTGTATCATCTACCCTTGAGCCTTGGGACGCTGCCAGCAGATCTTTCGGAAAATTGCTTATCCCGATCGGAGTTGGTGATACTTTGGGACAAAATGGCGGCGCGACCAGAATCGGACAAGTCCCAACAGTGCTCCTCCAGAAGATCCAGGACTATTCAATCCAATAGACTGGACCGATACACTGTCTCCAAGGGCTCCCCGGGGGAAATAAAGAAGACATCATTGGGCCAGAAGATGGAAACCCTTGATGCTAAACTAGATACGGTCACGATCGAGATGGGGCTAATCCGGACTGACCTCGCAAAGACCAATGAAAGATAAAATCACTGGAACTCAAGTCTAAAAGCCTAATTGATGACGTGAGCCAGTTGCAGCGGGAAGTGCACGATCTCAAGGCCTCAAGAGCACTCACGGATCGTAAACTGAACGATTATGAAGGAAGGGTGAGGCGCAATAACGTCCGCATTCTAGAAGTACCTGAGAAAATGGCACGGGTGCTGCGATATAAAGACATAGATTGAGGCGGCAGCGACGAAGTGCGGGAACAGGGCAAGGGGATGGCCGAATGTAGGCCCTCCCTCTATTTTCTACCTCTAGTTAGTTGTAGATTAGTATCGGGGTGCAAGGGGGCGACAGGCACACTGTTAGTTGGGGATGCGCATAAGCGATTTGCAGGGTTGCAGGGTTGGGGTGGAGGGAGGAAAGTTGACGAGTTTTTTGTAAGGGGTTATGTTTCTTTAAGTTTTGTATTATCGATGGCATCAATATTTTGACTTGATTTACTTGCAACAGACACCAGTTGATCACTTTGTTTTCTCTTATGATGATTGGGGGTAGTGAGCTTAAGATTATAAGTTGGAATGTGAATAGATTGTGGGACAAAATCAAGCGTAGTGTGGTTCTTCAGTATCTTAGACGCCATGCATCGGATGTGGTCTTGCTTCATGAAACACATATAGTTGGGAACCCATGTATGGCTATGCATAGAATGGGGTACAAATTGGTTGCTCACGCTGGGTTTACTTCTGGGTCTAGGGGGTGGGTATCCTGATTCGAAAGACAGTTCCCTTAGTGATAGACTCCACGTGGGTGGACGACAGAGGGAGATATGTTGGGATCTCGGGCAGATGGGAGGGGCGTGTTCTTACCCTCTTATCGGTATATGTCCCCCCCGGGTTTGCAATCTACCTCATTCTTTGATTTAGGGCAACTGTTACTCAAGCTACCGGTGGAAATCTTGATTGTGGGCGGTGATTTCAATGCTGTTGTTTCTGGGATTTTGGATAGATGCCCCCCCCCCGCCCCCGGGATACAGGGCGTGCCAAAGGTGGTTGACTGATTTTATGGATGCAATGGGTTTGGTGGATGCATGGAGACTGTTTCATCCCGACAAGAAGCTACACACTTTCCACTCTGGTGTACATGGTAGCCTCTCGCGGTTGGAATATTGTCTGGTTCCAGCGGCTCAGGCATCCTATATTGTTGAAGCTGTGCATTTTGCTAGGGGCATCTCTGACCACTCCCCACTTTGGCTTCGTTTTTGTGTTGCACCGCACTCAGCTGGTAGGATAGCTCCTATTAACCAATGGTATTTGCGGAATCCAAAGATCCGTAAGGCCCTTATAAAGGCACTGGAAGGTTATTTTAAAGATAACGTAGGGTCTGTGTCCTCTGGTATTTCTCTTTGGGAAGCATTTTAAATGGGGATTAGGGGTCAAGCATTACTCTTAATAGGAGGGACGAAAAAGGAAAGGAATAAAGAGATCGTTGAGGCGGAATTTGAGATTAGAAGAATGGAGGAGGAACTGGACCAAGGGGTGATGCAGACTAATTTACATCTCTTAAACCTAAAACAACATGATTATAAGTCTCTAGTCACAGATGGGTCCAAAACTCTCGGCAGGGAACAGAAAGGATGGCTCTATGACCTCGGAGATAAGGCAGGGAAGTTAATCCCTTGGCTGGATAAACGAGAGGGGGCTGAGCGTGTGGTCCCAGAACTTGTCACAGATGAAGGAGAGTCGCTTACAGAACCCCAGATTATTGTGGATAGCTTTGCGAGTTATTTCCAAACTGTTTATGCCTCGGTTTCTGACTGGCCGGAGGAGGACTCCCATCTACTGCTTTGGGATATAAAGCTCCCCTGTTTGTCAAAGGAGTATAGTGACTTTATGGTTAGTCCTCTGACTACTAATGAAAGAGCTTAGGATATTCGATCGTTGCACTCAGGTAAGGCGATGGGGCCAAACGGACTCCCAATTGAATTCTATAATCTTAGGCCAGATAGATTGGTCTGTTATTTTAAGGGTATGTTTGATGAGGCACGGGAGAAGGGGATCCTGCCTAGGGACCAGAGAGTGGCGTCTGTAGTAGTAATTCATAAGGATGGTAAACCGAAGAATAGATGTGCCTCGTAAAGGCCTATCTCTTTACTAAATGCTGAGCCCAGAATTTTTGCCTAGGTCCTCTCTAATAGACTGGTGAAGGTGATAAACGGGTTGATCCACCCGGACCAATCGGGGTTTATCCCCCATAGAAATACTGCCTTAATTTAAGACGGTTGCATGGTGTGATTGCCAGGGCCCATACTCTGCAGGAACCAGCCGTGGTCGCCTCCCTGGATGTGACCATGGCCTTTGATACCATTGAATGGTCCTATCTATGGGCGGTCTTGGCTAAGTTTGGATTCGGGCCCGATTTTATAGGCTGGGTGTGGTATTATATGCTGAACCACTCGCCCAGGTAGTAGTTACCGGACGTGTTTCGGCAACATTCTGTCTAGGGCGAGGCACGCAGCAAGGCTGCCCCCTCTCCCCACTCCTTTTCTCCCTGGCGTTAGAGCCCGTGGCGTCTTGGATCCGCTGGGAGCCTTCAATTCGGTGGTCCCCTGAGTGGTAAAGCCGTATCTCCTTATATGCGGACGACATTCTGCTTTATCTGACCTCCCCTCGGACATCCCTCATGGTGGTATGCAATGTTCTTGCCTCTTTCGGCAGGAATTCCGGACTCTCCATTAACTGGGGTAAATCTCTTTTGTATGTCCTACATGGGGAAGCCCCGATTCCCCCGAAAAACTGTCCCATTCAAATTAATACGAGTGGTTTCAAATATCCTGGAATTTTTATTTCTCTGGATCCAACAGCCAGATATGTCGAAACTCTACTTCCCCCTTTGCAAAGGCTCAGGAGTGATTCCATCCATTGGCGAAAGCTTCCGATCTCTTTGTTGGGCCGAGCGGCCCTTTTTAAAATGATGTTGTTGCCTCGCTTTCCCTATGCCCTTCAGAACACTTTAGATGTAGTTCCTGCTAGTTATTTTCGCGAGGTAGAGGGGCTACTACGTAGTCTTTTATGGGAGGGGAGGCCTGGTATCGCTTTGACTAAGCCAACGCTCCCATGGTATGACGGAGGGATCGCCCTCCCAGACATCAAACATTATTACTGGGCATCCCAACTGGCTGCTATTAATCATGGAACATATGGGCCTTTAGCTGATCCAGGGAATGCTATGGACAAATGGCTTCTCCCAGGAGGTAATTATAATAGGGCACTGAATTCTAAGCAAGCAAAGCTGGCTCTCACGGGACCATCGAAACTTGCCTTGAAAATCTGGGATGATGCCACAAGCTCTCTGGAGTGGAAGAATAAACTGACACTCGCAACTCCACTTTTTGTCTCGGAACGATTAGGTAAGCGCCGGAACACAAAGGGATTTGATAAATGGGAACTGATAGGGATTTCTACTATAAAGGATATATGGGGCAAGGGGAAGAGTAAATCGTTCAGGGAAATGCGGGCAGAATTTGAGCTTTCAGGTGCCGAATATTTCCGCTATATGCAAGTTCGACATTCCTTAATGGCCACTCTACCGTTGGAGGAGGAGCTACCGGAGGCATCGCCTCTTGAGGACAGAATCTTAGTCATCTCCCCGATAAAACTATCTCCCTGATCTACAAGAAATTAATTAATAATAGAGCGGATCTACTTACAGAATTGAGGGCTCAGTGGACTAGAGATGGGATAGAATTAGACGATGAAGATTGGCAATCAGCGGTATCCTCCCCTAAAACTGTTGCTATTCCTGCACGATTGAGATTAGTACAATTAAAGATATTAAACAGGGTGTATGTCACTGGCCCAAGACTAGTACAGATGGGGTTGTAGGAGGATGGATTGTGCAAACGTAAATGTGGATTAGAGGGTACTTTCTTTCATATCCTCTGGAGTGTCGGCACATGACTGAGTATTGGGGTAAGCTTCATAATATTGTCCGGGAGGTCACGGGGGTCTCTTTGTTACCGGAGGTGCGGAGATGCCTTCTCAATATATGGGAGCCTACTGATTTGAACAATGCACAGACACAATGGACCACGCTGGGCTATATGATAGCGAAAAGAAATATTGCTCAGCAATGGGGCGCTTAGATACCCCCCACCCTCTAAAATTGGAAAAACGACTTAGATTGGAGTATGTTCAGAGAAAAAACTGTGTACATGGCAAGAGGGCGTCCCCGCAAATGGGCTTTAATTTGGAATCAATGGAATGTATATAGAGGAGAGATCTGCGTACCACCCAGAAATTCACTATTTGAGATCCCCTCATCCCCATAGAACCTTTGGCAAATTTGTATTTTGTGTTTGCTCCCTCCCGTCCTCCCCGTTATTTTTACAAATGTACTGCAGATCATAATGTGATTCGTCTGTATTGTGTCTTTTTGTTTGATGCCTTTATTTAATTAAAAAATATATATATTGTACATGTAGTAAGCAATTATTAAATACTGCATATGTACTATATAGTTATTAAATACTCTACTTCTACTTAATAATACACGAGGAAACAAATTCATCTTGAAGCCAGTGCAGAGTAGAACAGCACTACCCCTAAAATACATAGCAGTTCAGTATCTTCGAGCTTAGAGTAATGTGTGGGTGATTGATTATGTGTATTATTAACAATTGCATGTACACATAGCAGCTTTAAACGTGTCTCCTTCTGTGAACAAATAAAATAGCAGCAGGTTTATAAAAAAACAAAAAAAATACACACAGGAGAGAGACCATTCAACTGCACTGAATGTGACAAGGCATTTATTAGAAAGTCACATCTAATTCGACATCAAAAAGTCCACACTGGGGAGAAACCCTATGAATGCCCTGAATACCACAAAGGATTTATTGCAGAGCAAAATTGAATACAACATCAGAAAGTTCATGCAGGAGGGAAACCATATCAATGTATTGAATGTCACAACGCATTCGTAACAGATTTTGAACTGAAGTGACATCAGAAAATCCACACTGGTCATAAACGCTATGTACATACAGAATGTGATAAAGTCTTCCGCAGGAAGAATAGCTAATGCAGAGTCAACAAATCCACAATAGGGAGAACGCTTATTAATGTACGGATTGTGACGAGGGATTTATTACAAAACCACATTTTATATGATCTCTAAATGTTCATGCAAGAGAAACTATATACATGTATTGAACATGACAATACATGTATAAGAAATGCTAATACAACAGCAAAAGTCCACACTGAAGACTGCACTGAATGAGGCAAGGCATTTATTAGCAACGAAAAGTTAAAACAGCATCAAAGTCCCCATTGAGAAAATCTGTATGAATGTACAGAATGTGACAAAGTGTGAAGAGTGAAGTAACCACATGAATGTACAGACAGTGACAAGGCATTTATTCAAAGGGCACAGCACAGCCATTGTACCATTAGAAAGTCCACGGGGGAGAAATCACATCAGTGCACTTACTGTGACAAGGCATTTGTTAGAGAAGCACACTAACACAACATCAGAAAGTTCACGTGGAGAGAAATGATATGAATGTACTAAATGCAACAAAACATTTATTAGAAAAGCACCGCTAATGCGCGATCAAAGTCCACACAGGGAAGAAAGCCATGATACCAAGAATGCATATCACAACAAATGTGTCTAAGCATTTGTCAAAAAGAAAGACCGAACACAACATCCTCTGTTGCAGTCGCAACCGGTGAGTGCCGATCGCCCAAACGTCTGGCGGTGGCGGCTTGCACGCTGAAAACGCTGTGGCGCCTCCCGCGACCAGATCCCCCTGCAAGCTGATGGGGATGGATAGGGACTGGCGCGGTTTGGGCTGCTCCTATTGGATCCATCGAGCTTGAAAGTTGGCGGCGCGATGCAGTGCGCTATTTCCTGCGAGGACCTCCTTTGCCTGACTCGCCTTTTTCATCAGCGGGCCTCGGACGGAGGTTTGGTCCCTGGTGCACGCCTTCGGCAAGCTGCGGGGACACCCCGACATTCTGCATTCTGATTGGGTGCTTTATTTGGTCTCGACGGCCTCAGCCTTGTAGCGCTCAACAGCCTGGCTGCCCTCTCCACACGGCCTGGCGCGCTCTCTCAGCTGCATCCACCTGCATCCACCGGAAAGCCCATCGTTGCTCACATAATTTATGCCCGTGGCTCCTCTTTGGGGCCCCGATACCGGCCCAGTCTGCTCAGATTACCCGATCGGCTCCCCGCATTGCTTGCTGATTGTTTAGATCTGGCTCTGGCAATGGGAATTCACGGACAGACATCACGTGATTTTGTTTTTGTTTGTGTTAAATTGCTCATTGCACAGCAAATCTCGGGCTAGACCACTTCCCCTGACTTTGACTCTGAAAATCTACTTCAGCCACTTTCTCACAGGCAATTTCGAAACTAGGTTGTTCCCACTCTCAACTGGCAGCCATCTTGTAACGGCTACTGACTCAGGGGCATCCATCTGGGAACTACGCCCATCTGCTAATCTGGTGTGTCCCATCCTTCTGCCGATCTGCTGTTATTCATTGACTTTATTTTGCAGTAACTCAGGGTTCTTGAAATTGATTTAAACTGTAGTTTTTCTCCCATCAGCTGCATATCTATATATATACATTATGGGTGCTATAATCAACAGGATATTCACTGCATACTCTCGCTGGTTTTAGGATTAATGCTATCTCCTGACCTATCATGTATACTCCCTCCTCCCCCTTAACCCTACCCCTCCCCGCTCTACTCTTCTCCACTTCCCTGCTACTGACCTTTGCCCTCTCTTGTCCTGGCTCTTAGCCCCCACCCTGTCTATCTGTCTATTTGAGACCTAGCTATTTTGTCTGATGCCCGATGGAGCTACCTGGTTTAGCTATAGGGGAGACAGATCGGGGATTTCCCTCCTTGGACGTCACCTACCCAGTCGCTCTTTAGACAGACTTACTTGCGTCTCTCTTGTCGTCTCTTCCCATATCCTCCCTCTACCTATGTCTTTCCTTCCCTCCTCTCTCTAAGTATTGAGACTGAACTATTTTGTCTGATGCCCGATGGTGCTACCTGGTTTAGCTATAGGGGAGACAGATCGGGATTTCCCTCCTTGGACGTCACCTACCCAGTCGGTCTTTAGACAGACTTACTTGCGTCTCTCTTGTCGTCTCTTCCCATATCCTCCCTCTACCTATGTCTTTCCTTCCCTCCTCTCTCTAAGTATTGAGACTGAACTATTTTGTCTGATGCCCGATGGTGCTACCTGGTTTAGCTATAGGGGAGACAGATCGGGATTTCCCTCCTTGGACGTCACCTACCCAGTCGGTCTTTAGACAGACTTACTTGCGTCTCTCTTGTCGTCTCTTCCCATATCCTCCCTCTACCTATGTCTTTCCTTCCCTCCTCTCTCTAAGTATTGAGACTGAACTATTTTGTCTGATGCCCGATGGTGCTACCTGGTTTAGCTATAGGGGAGACAGATCGGGATTTCCCTCCTTGGACGTCACCTACCCAGTCGGTCTTTAGACAGACTTACTTGCGTCTCTCTTGTCGTCTCTTCCCATATCCTCCCTCTACCTATGTCTTTCCTTCCCTCCTCTCTCTAAGTATTGAGACTGAACTATTTTGTCTGATGCCCGATGGTGCTACCTGGTTTAGCTATAGGGGAGACAGATCAGGATTTCCCTCCTTGGACGTCACCTACCCAGTCGGTCTTTAGACAGACTTACTTGCGTCTCTCTTGTCGTCTCTTCCCGCATCCTCCCTCTACCTATGTCTTTCCTTCCCTCCTCTCTCTAAGTATTGAGACTGAACTATTTTGTCTGAGCTACATGGCTTAGCTATAGGGGAGATGGACCGTGGATTCCCTCCTTGGTCGTCACCTACCCAGTCTTTCTTTAGACAGACTTCCTCTTGTCTCTCCTTGTTATCTTTTCTCTTTTTCCTCCCTTTCCCACCTCCCTCGCCCCCTCCAATGCTTTTCCCTCTCCTTTCTCTCCTCTCCTAATGTATTGCCTATAATTTTTTATGTATTGTGTAATCGTTGATCTTGTCTGGTACATTGTTGATCCTCAGGTATAGTGCTCTGATACCTTTGGTTCTTGCCAACCTCACTTTCCCTCCTCCCCTCCCCCCACTACTTTTTCCCTCCTCTCTCTCCCCCCCTAAGGTATTGACTGTTTGATATGTTTACTTGTTTGATCTTTTCCTATATATTGTCGAACCACATTGTTGCACTTCCTTTCGTCTCTCCTGCAGTCTCCTACCGCATCCGCCCTCTATTTTTGTCTCTCCTTCCTTCCTCTCTCAATGTATTGAGACTGAACTATTTTGTCTGACGCCCGATGGAGCAACTTAGTTTAGCTATAGGGGAGATGGGCCTGGATTCCCTCCTTGGTCGTCACCTACCCAGTCGGTCTTTAGACAGACTTCTTTTCATCTCTCCTTATTGTCTCATCCCTAGCTCCTATCCCCTCTCCCCCGAATTCTCTCCCCTTGCCTGCTACTCTGCCTACCCCCTGTCCTTTGTGCCCTTTGACTAAGCACTCCGTCTCCCCTTGTTGGGGAAAGATCCAATATTTATACTCTGAAGTCTCAGCGAACCCTATTGAGTGAGTCCACTGTGCCAAGGGAGCCACTCACACTTGAGGTATGGTTTGGCACCCCTTGCCAAAGCACTCCCTCTCCCCTTTTTGGGGAAGGATCCAGTATGTAGCCCTTGGAGTCTCAGAGACCCCTCTGAGAGAGTCCACTGCGTAAAGGGTGCCTCTCGCAATAGAGATAGGGAAGTGATACCACTTCCCCTGGGATCACAGCTTACTGGACTTTGGACGTTGCCTTGACTCATCTACCGGTTTGTGTCCCCGTCACCCTTCCCCTCCTCTCCCTATGCTGTGTCTCTCACCCTCCCCTCCTCTTTCCCGCCTTCATTATCTGTCTACTTCCCCTACTCCAACCCCCCTCCCCTGAATCTTTCACCTTGCCTTCTTTTCCCCTTACGTATTTGTGCTTATTGTTTATCTCGACCTTACAAGTAACTATGTTGCCATGCTCTAAGAACTGTGTAACCTTTGTAACGATGTAACCTGTAACTATGATCCGATGCTCATGTAAAGCGCTCTGATACCTCCGGGTCTAGCCAGCGCTATATAAAACTTTTAAAATGAATAAAAATAAAAATAAATAAATGTTTGTGGCTGCGCAGTCACATGTTTCCAGCGGGCCTGGGTACGGCAGACTACATACATGTGCGTGTGCCACAAGCAATGTTTGTGGTGCAAAGTCACATGATTCCGTCGGGCCTGGGTACGACAGACTACATACATGTGCATGTGCCACAATCAATGTTTGTGGTGCACAGTCACATGATTCCAGCAGGCCTGGGTACGACAGACTACATACATGTGCATGTGCCGCAAGCAATGTTTGTGGTGCACAGTCACATGAATCCAGCGGGCCTGGGTACGACAGACTACATACATGTGCGTGTGCCACAAGCAATGTTTGTGGTGCACAGTCCCATGATTCCAGCGGGCCTGGGTACGACAGACTACATACATGTGCGTGTGCCACAATTAATATTTGTGGTGCACAGTCACATGATTCCGTCGGGCCTGGGTACGACAGACTACATACATGTGCCACAAGCAATGTTTGTGGTGCACAGTCACATGATTCCGTCGGGCCTGGGTACGACAGACTACATACATGTGCGTGTGCCACAAGCAATGTTTGTGGTGCATAGTCACATGATTCCGTCGGGCCTGGGTACGACAGACTACATACATGTGCGTGTGCCACAAGCAATGTTTGTGGTGCACAGTCACATGATTCTGTCGGGCCTGGGTACGACAGACTACATACATGTGCGTGTGCCACAAGCAATGTTTGTGGTGCACAGTCACATGATTCCGTCGGGCCTGGGTACGACACACTACATACATGTGCGTGTGCCACAAGCAATGTTTGTGGTGCACAGTCACATGATTCCGTCGTGCCTGGGTACGACAGACTACATACATGTGCGTGTGCCGCAAGCAATGTTTGTGGTGATATCAGGGAAAGCCTATGTGGGTAAAAACCTAGGACATCAGCAAGTGTGAGTGACCAATTAACATAAATCAGTAGGTGCGAAGGAAAAACGAAAAAATAAACTTGTATACAAATATATATTTAATAAGGGTTAAATAAAAATCATATAGAGACGCAAACTATATGATCAAGTAAAAATGCAATTCATTAAAAACAGACAACACACATCATAATGCAATACAGTTCCTAAAAATCATATACATGGTAAAGAACAATACATTCATATACTTCAATGACATAGGAATACAATTGTGAGACAACTCGACGCGCGTTTCGGCAGAAAACTGCCTTCTTCAGGAGTCTCTGCTGATAATCTAGAGATTTACAAAAGGGGGTGGTGATGAACAGAGTGTCTGAATTGAGCAGACCACTCTTACCCAGTCCAAAGATCAGGGCTTGATCCATCACCGTTATTTATCTCACTGCCCCATCCCAGCTCAGAACCTGGCTATATGCAAATCAGTCTGTCCCTGGCCCAGTGCATCATGGGAACAGGGCAGACTAAACTACCAAGCCAATTCTTTACCAGAAAGGAGACAAGCTACCGGGGACCGGTTTCTGGCATTTCAGCCTCGTCGGCCCGGCTTGCTTGAATCCTGATGGAGCAGTGAGAAAGGGACTCATGTCTGAGTATACCCTGCCACACCTATAGTGGCCAAAATCGATTTACAAAAGGGGGTGGTGATGAACAGAGTGTCTGAATTGAGCAGACCACTCTTACCCAGTCCAAAGATCAGGGCTTGATCCATCACCGTTATTTATCTCACTGCCCCATCCCAGCTCAGAACCTGGCTATATGCAAATCAGTCTGTCCCTGGCCCAGTGCATCATGGGAACAGGGCAGACTAAACTACCAAGCCAATTCTTTACCAGAAAGGAGACAAGCTACCGGGGACCGGTTTCTGGCATTTCAGCCTCGTCGGCCCGGCTTGCTTGAATCCTGATGGAGCAGTGAGAAAGGGACTCATGTCTGAGTATACCCTGCCACACCTATAGTGGCCAAAATCGATTTACAAAAGGGGGTGGTGATGAACAGAGTGTCTGAATTGAGCAGACCACTCTTACCCAGTCCAAAGATCAGGGCTTGATCCATCACCGTTATTTATCTCACTGCCCCATCCCAGCTCAGAACCTGGCTATATGCAAATCAGTCTGTCCCTGGCCCAGTGCATCATGGGAACAGGGCAGACTAAACTACCAAGCCAATTCTTTACCAGAAAGGAGACAAGCTACCGGGGACCGGTTTCTGGCATTTCAGCCTCGTCGGCCCGGCTTGCTTGAATCCTGATGGAGCAGTGAGAAAGGGACTCATGTCTGAGTATACCCTGCCACACCTATAGTGGCCAAAATCGATTTACAAAAGGGGGTGGTGATGAACAGAGTGTCTGAATTGAGCAGACCACTCTTACCCAGTCCAAAGATCAGGGCTTGATCCATCACCGTTATTTATCTCACTGCCCCATCCCAGCTCAGAACCTGGCTATATGCAAATCAGTCTGTCCCTGGCCCAGTGCATCATGGGAACAGGGCAGACTAAACTACCAAGCCAATTCTTTACCAGAAAGGAGACAAGCTACCGGGGACCGGTTTCTGGCATTTCAGCCTCGTCGGCCCGGCTTGCTTGAATCCTGATGGAGCAGTGAGAAAGGGACTCATGTCTGAGTATACCCTGCCACACCTATAGTGGCCAAAATCGATTTACAAAAGGGGGTGGTGATGAACAGAGTGTCTGAATTGAGCAGACCACTCTTACCCAGTCCAAAGATCAGGGCTTGATCCATCACCGTTATTTATCTCACTGCCCCATCCCAGCTCAGAACCTGGCTATATGCAAATCAGTCTGTCCCTGGCCCAGTGCATCATGGGAACAGGGCAGACTAAACTACCAAGCCAATTCTTTACCAGAAAGGAGACAAGCTACCGGGGACCGGTTTCTGGCATTTCAGCCTCGTCGGCCCGGCTTGCTTGAATCCTGATGGAGCAGTGAGAAAGGGACTCATGTCTGAGTATACCCTGCCACACCTATAGTGGCCAAAATCGATTTACAAAAGGGGGTGGTGATGAACAGAGTGTCTGAATTGAGCAGACCACTCTTACCCAGTCCAAAGATCAGGGCTTGATCCATCACCGTTATTTATCTCACTGCCCCATCCCAGCTCAGAACCTGGCTATATGCAAATCAGTCTGTCCCTGGCCCAGTGCATCATGGGAACAGGGCAGACTAAACTACCAAGCCAATTCTTTACCAGAAAGGAGACAAGCTACCGGGGACCGGTTTCTGGCATTTCAGCCTCGTCGGCCCGGCTTGCTTGAATCCTGATGGAGCAGTGAGAAAGGGACTCATGTCTGAGTATACCCTGCCACACCTATAGTGGCCAAAATCGATTTACAAAAGGGGGTGGTGATGAACAGAGTGTCTGAATTGAGCAGACCACTCTTACCCAGTCCAAAGATCAGGGCTTGATCCATCACCGTTATTTATCTCACTGCCCCATCCCAGCTCAGAACCTGGCTATATGCAAATCAGTCTGTCCCTGGCCCAGTGCATCATGGGAACAGGGCAGACTAAACTACCAAGCCAATTCTTTACCAGAAAGGAGACAAGCTACCGGGGACCGGTTTCTGGCATTTCAGCCTCGTCGGCCCGGCTTGCTTGAATCCTGATGGAGCAGTGAGAAAGGGACTCATGTCTGAGTATACCCTGCCACACCTATAGTGGCCAAAATCGATTTACAAAAGGGGGTGGTGATGAACAGAGTGTCTGAATTGAGCAGACCACTCTTACCCAGTCCAAAGATCAGGGCTTGATCCATCACCGTTATTTATCTCACTGCCCCATCCCAGCTCAGAACCTGGCTATATGCAAATCAGTCTGTCCCTGGCCCAGTGCATCATGGGAACAGGGCAGACTAAACTACCAAGCCAATTCTTTACCAGAAAGGAGACAAGCTACCGGGGACCGGTTTCTGGAATTTCAGCCTCGTCGGCCCGGCTTGCTTGAATCCTGATGGAGCAGTGAGAAAGGGACTCATGTCTGAGTATACCCTGCCACACCTATAGTGGCCAAAATCGATTTACAAAAGGGGGTGGTGATGAACAGAGTGTCTGAATTGAGCAGACCACTCTTACCCAGTCCAAAGATCAGGGCTTGATCCATCACCGTTATTTATCTCACTGCCCCATCCCAGCTCAGAACCTGGCTATATGCAAATCAGTCTGTCCCTGGCCCAGTGCATCATGGGAACAGGGCAGACTAAACTACCAAGCTACCGGGGACCGGTTTCTGGCATTTCAGCCGTCTTCGGCCCGGCTTGCTTGAATCCTGATGGTGCATTTAATCCTTTTTTAAAAGTACCCATAGCAAAAATCCAAAAGACTTCTCTTTTTCGTCTGACTTTGTCTCCACCTTTGCTGTCAGGGAGTCTGATCTTTTCCAGAATGCGCCATTTAAAATCTTCAGGTCCATGTTGTTTCTCTGCAAAGTGTTTAACAAAGGGTGCTAGTATTTTATTTGTGCGGATGGCAGACCGATGTTCAGTGAGTCTGGTCTGTATGGGTCTTGAGGTTTCACCCACATACCCTAGCTGGCAAGGACACATGATGAAGTATATGCAGTTTGCTGTTTTGCAATTCCACATATCTTTGGCGTTAACAAGGCAGCCATTGTGTTCAAAGGATTCTCCCGTGATGATATTATTGCAGGACTTACAGGATGAGCATTTAACTGTGCCTCTGACTGGAAAATTGTTTGTAAGAGATATTTGGACAAATTCGGAACAGTCTTTCTTAGAGGTGAAGCGAGAATGTACAATCAAGTCCTTAAGATTTTTGTTCCTACGGTGGGCGAACATGGGTTTATCTAGTTTGCAGTGGGTTGGGTTCGAGTTTAAAATGTGCCAGTTAGAATTCACAATATGTCGGACCGTGTTGTCAAGGGTAGAATGTTTAGTTATGCAGAGGCTATCCTCACAGGTTAGTCAGGGACTCATATAAGCGTGCAAGATTCTACGATAGAGATTCCCTCCTGAGATCTAAGCCCACCAATAATAACACCCAACACCCCAAAAATGCTGGGCAAACCCGCAGAAACCCCCACCCCCGGCCCCACCCGCTCCACCAAACCCTCAGTGATCTGGAATCCAAAATCGGCCAAAGTAAGAGCTGACAGAGTGCAGGCAATTGTGGTGCATGAACCCCCCTGCCCATCAGAACCACCCGCCTTTGCAAACCAAACAAAAACATTCCCAGGAAACCCGCCACCCACACCCCCACTCCAACCCCCCAATCAGGCTGAAATACCTCCCCGACCCACCCAAGGGACCCACAACTGGGAATAAGGAAAACAACAATAAGAAAATAACTTATCCCCTGAGGACATGGCAGGGCTCAGCGTACACCCCGCAATAAAGCAGGGTGGCCAAGCTATTGGGAAGGCATACAGAATACAGCAAAGAGTTCACCAATAAGTCAGAACCAATCAGTCATTGTCACTGAGATTTTTGGAAGCAGCGAGCTGGGAGCCGGAGGGTGACTGGGGTGAGGATTTATCAAGTTTCTTGGCAAGTGCGAGTGCATCTCGCGGGTCACTGAACACAAATGTCTTGGTACCCTGCTGGACTCTCAGCTTTGCCGGGTAGGTCAAACAGTAAGCAACATCATGTTTTTGGAGGATCCGTTTTCCTGGGAGGAATTCACGTAGAGCGGCCTGAACTGCTAGAGTATAGTCCGAGAAAAATGAGAGCGAATTTCCGTGGTGGTTGATTTTCCCCCTGTCGCATGCTGCACGAAGGATCGCGTCTCGATCTCTAAAATTCAATATTTTTGCAATGATGGGGCGAGGAGGGAGCCCCGGACCAGGGCAGGGACCAAGAGAGCGATGGGCGCATTCCACAATAAAGACTGAAGAAAGAATTACCCCAAATAATTCCCGAACCAGTTGTTCCACAAAATCCTCCATGCGGGAGATATTGGTAGATTCTGGCACGCCCGTGATACGGAGGTTGCTCCGGCGGGAACGTGCTTCCAAATCCTCATTCTTACTTCGAATAACGTCCAGTATTTTATCCATCTGGAGCATCTTCTGACGAGGACGATCCTGCGTGGCAGCGTCCTCAATGTCCGAGATCCGGGACTCCGCATGGAGTAGGCGATTGTCATGAAAGTCCACCCGGGCTTTAACCGAGTCCAGACGTGCAGAGAGTTGGTCGAGTTGAGCCACGAAACCATTGACCGCTGATTTAACGTCCTGCATAATCGCCTTTAGGTCGTCGTCACGTGCCGGAGGAGCTTCCATGTTGGCCTCAGAGTCGCCCCCATCCGGACCTGTGCAGTCCTGGCGAGTCGATTCACGCTGGTCAAAGGCGAGTTTGGGCTGTTTCGAGTCAGTCCTTCCCATGGCGAATGGTCGCCGGCAGAAGAGAAGCTCGACGGCGGTCAGGAGGGGCAGCAGCGCAGGGTACAGCGGGTCGAGCACCACCTCTCAGATGGGGCAGTCAGGGTAGCAGAACTGGTAGAGAACACAGCGCCAATCAG
This sequence comes from Lissotriton vulgaris, assembly GCF_964263255.1. Lineage (NCBI taxonomy): Eukaryota > Metazoa > Chordata > Amphibia > Caudata > Salamandridae > Lissotriton > Lissotriton vulgaris. The sequence goes on from NW_028250131.1 coordinate 1,512,068, forward strand.
CAGCAGCAGTCAGTTGCAACCCACAGTGGGCACAGAAGGGTGCCAAAGGACAGGAGGCACCGACACCTAGGGATCATAGAACAGCTGCAGTGTGGCTCCCCAGGGGCGAATTTCCCAGCGTGTGGTGAGGATGTCCAGAGAGTACACTGCGCTACAGAACGCTGGCGTCAGGTAGGCTTCAGGACCAGAGTGGCACTGTGTGATGTGGAGGGAAAGGCGTGTAGTGCAACTTATAAGAGCCACAGCAGCCCTGAGCAGGGCGAGTCCAGGATGCACTGGTGGCACCAAGCTCCTAAAGCGGGGGCGATGCGGTGGATGCAGGGCCCCACCATATGCAGCTGGCGGAAAGTGCAGGTCCAGGGCATCACGCCCGATCACCTCACCCTCAGTAAAGCAGCCAGCGAGGAGACATGCCGGTCAGAGGGATAGGCGCCGTCAGCACAGTCCGCCCAGAACTTGCCGCTGAGTCCCAGGGCTAATACTGCAGAGAGGTGGGTAGGCGGCTGATCCCAAGCGCAGAGGAGTGGCCTGAGCAGGGCGCGACGGGCCACGAAGGCAGGCGGCCGGAGCGCAGTCCCCCGCTGACCGCGCCACAAAAGATCACCTGTAGTCAACCGGTAGCAGTTGCCAAGCAGAAGAAGCCGCGACGAGGAGGCGCGGGTGCTCTGCCGCACAAGGCACCAGGCCCGGGCTCCAGCAGCTGCAGGATAGTGCCTGGCTGGGAATCAAGGCAGAGTTAGTGTTGCTGCAGGCCCGGGCCGGACCGTACAGCACACGGACCCCCAACCCCACCACGAGCAGCCCCAGCAGCAGCCACACTCACCAGAGCAGGATATGGAGAGGCCCTCGGCGCTCCCAGGCAGCAATCAGGAAAGCAGGCAGCGTAAGGTAGACCAGGCCCACCGCGAGAAGCGGGCCCCGTGAGGCAGGCGGGCATCTGATCTAGGTCCACACAGGCCGTACGGGAGTCAAAACGGCACCAAACGACTCCCAGGGTGCCGCCGCTTCGGTATAGACAGGTGAATGACAGAGATAATGCTGTCTGCTTGCGGATGATGCCGGATTGTTAGCCTGGCTGGCAGAGCCCACTTAGAGTGCAGCCATCTTGCAGCCGGCCAGGCCGCGCCCTCCTACATAGGGGTACGTTATAAGTTCCTTTACCACGCATACCATTGCCATGCATACCTTTGCATCTCATTTTCAAAATATATGAAAATATACAGTTTTATTATAAAAAGAATAAAAGGCATTTTATTTAAGTAAGGTATGTAAAAAGAGGCAGCCCAGTAATATTTTACAAACAATATTCTGCATTAAAACATTGATAAAATAATGTCACAATACAACTAACGCCTAAATCTGTGTGTTTACATTGTTTTCATTTGTACTGTAGTCCTACATTTATTTTATCCCTATATGTAAAGCTAGTCTACAATCAAAATCTGTTGTTATATGTGAGAAAGGTTAAAAAATAAATCACCAAACGAAAAAAATATAAATTTGGTCAGATTCAAAACCACATTAAAAACACATTCCAAAACATACGTTATTTTAAACGTATAAATTCAGCCGTCCACCATTTGTCTTCAGTGGTTCGCTGACTTTGCTCGTGACCAGACGCTTGAGATAGAGGAGGAGCCCAGTCACAGTTTGCTGTTCACACAGGGCCATCTATCTGCTTGCTTTCAATTAACCACATAAATCCCAATGCCATACATTAATGACATTTTTGTTTTATTCACAGGTTATTTGCAGACTTTCTGTAGACTTTATTTTGAGGATATTGACTAGACTCCGACCAATGTAAGCCACTATCGAAAGCATTTTTTTCTGAAATCAAATTCAGAATTAAACTAGACCTTTTAAATAAAATGTTTTATTTATTACTTTGATAGACATGATTTGGGGTGCAATACCTACCTCAGGGCAGGTGCTGGACAGTGACTGCAAGGCAACATTACTATTTTAACTCCTTCTGGTGGCAAAATTACTACCCTAACTTTGCCGGGTGCTTACCTCACGGCAGGTCCTGGACAGAGACTTGGTGGGGAAATGTACTATTCCAATTCCTCCGGGTGCTTACCTCAGGGCAGGTGCTGGACAGTGACTGGGGAGAAATGACTAATGTTACAGTATGATTTAATTACATTTTCTTTTGATTTCACAGGCCATATAATCTCTCTAATAAGTTGGAAAGTCTTAGAGATGTTTAAAAATTAACCAAGCAACACAACTAGTACATGCAAGGACAGAACTCTTGTCAGGTAAATAGTATTTTTTTTTAAACTAAACACAACCAAAGCTAACATTTTTCTTTAAACAGGCCACAAACAATAAGACTAAAACATCTCTAATTTTTTTCTGTGCTAAAAATAATTTTTCGCCATAAATACAGTTTTTGAAATAACCATTCAAAACCATTATCCCTTAACAGAGATATTAATCACAATACATTTTAAAGAATTCCATTCACAAAATGTTTTGTCTTGAAAAATATTTTTACAGATCACACAGCAAAACTAGTGTTTTTAACAATCCATCTGCTAGAAAACCCAAAGGAGAAATAATTAGACTGTCACAAACCATATTACTAAAGAATAAAAATCATCTCAGGTAAAAGTTCAGCAAAAAGCAATGCAGTGCGAAATCTCCTAACTTTCCTTTCACTGGCCGCAAAGCCTAAAATGTAATTTTCTCTCAGTTTTATCAGAAAAGAAAACATCACATTTTCCCTAAAATAACAGTGTTTCAACTAATCATGCGTCATTATAGAAAACAAGGGTAACCCTACTCCCACCAGGGCATATAATGTATTACAAAAACAATGGTTCTTGTGGGCAATGTATGCATAAGTGATACATATCTTCAGAGGGAAAATTCTAACCAGAGAAGAGGATGTGGGAAAAGAGAAATTGTTACACACAAAATAATGAGGAGGTCAATTCTTAATTTATACAATTGATGACTACATTGGGAATTATATAGTGCTCGGTGTCCCATGTGAAAAAAGAACCAAAAATAGAATGTGAATCAATACAATATACAAAAGGTTTCTTAAATATACAATAATGACCAGGCGCAAAAGACCAATATCCTACAAGGGCCACTTTTGAATTTCAAAGATGCCGTAAAATGGTTCTTTATAACATGAGTCACGGGTTCTCCACCCATAAGGATAGATTAGGGACATCTGTAATGAAACAATAAGATAGATACTTAGCTTAGAGGGAGAAAGACTCAAGTGATTTTGATAAAGGAGGCAAAAGAAGGATATAAGATGGGCCTGGTGAATAAATGGGCAAGGTGTCCCATACCATGGAGTGTGCCCCAGGCAAAGTGAGAGCTACTAAGGGAATTTTACTCATGTAGGACCCAGCTGGGCGCTTTTGTAAAAAAGAAGAAAGAGAATTCAAAAAATGACAACTGAAAGGTCCAAAGTACATGTTTTGGTATTGTCCTCTGCGATGTGAGTATCCACAACAGTCTGAATCTCAGACATTGTTTTCACAGAGGATGCATCCCGCTGGTTGCGATAACAAGCATTTACAATGCAACGGTCTCGCCTTTGCAGAAGTTAAAGCTATTGGCATTGTAAATGACAATTAATTTTTTTATGTGTTGGTTTTGAAAACAGAAAAATAAATGGCATTGTCATTTACAATGCCAATAGCTTAATCTTTCGCAAATTCCACACACACACACAGAGCCCAACACACACACAGAGCCCAACACACACACAAAGCCACACACCCACACAGAGTCACACACACAGAGCCACACACAGAGAGCCACACACACACACACACACAGAGCCACACGCACACACACATACAGAGCCCCACACACACAGAGCCCAACACACACACAAAGCCACACACACACACAGAGCCACACACACACGGAGCCACACACACAGAGCCACACACACACACATACACACACACAGAGCCACACACACACGGAGCCACACACACACACACAGAGCCACACACACACACACACACAGAGCCACACACACACACACACAGAGCCACACACACACAGAGCTGCACACACACACAGAGCCCCCCCACACACACACAAAGCCCCCCCCCCCCCACACACACACACACACACAGCCAAACACACACAGAGCCACACACACACACAGCAGCCCCTCGCCTTGTCTGACGGTTTTGAGCGACACATGCTCCTTGCTCTCCCAGACCAGCTCTGGTCGGCCAGCTCATCCCCCACCACCAGGTAGCAGAACTCCCCGTACTCCGCTGCCCCCAAGCAGCAGCAGCGCCTGGCTCACTGCGCAGCGGTTCACCCTGCCCGTCCAGTGGCTCTTCTTCTGGATCACCTTGGCCATGGCAGCGGGAGGCTTTCCCGGGGACTGGACAGGTGCCCCCGGAGTGGCTAGAGGCTCATAGAACAGGGGCACCGGCCGGAGGCGAGGGGCGAGCGTGTCCTGGAGCAGGAGCCCAACTTCCTCATCCGGCGAACTCGCAGCCTCCACCAGGAGAACTTTTCCAGCAGCCGCCCGGGGGTGCTCGGGCTGGCACTGCGCCCTCAAGTGCCTGCCGTGCTGTGTGGGTTCATACGGCCCTAGCTGTCACTTTCTGCCCTGCCTCGGGCTCCGGGGAATGGTCCGCGCCTCCTTTAAGAGCATACAAAGGCTTTTCGCTGCTTGTTTGCTGCTCCCGACCCCGCTGATGGAAACCGGCGGTGGGCATGAGCAGTGCGCTGCCCGGGGAACCTGCCAGAGGTGTCTCGGACACACACACCGCCCTGGGAGCCGCCCGGGTCCCAGCACCAGCCGCCGCCCCGGGCTTCGTCTGCTCCCAGGCTGGCATGCACAGGGTGTTTGTTTGCAGGGCTCGAGTCGGCGTCCCCCCACTCTTTTCACTGGGTGTACGCCGTCCCCCCTGCCAAGAAGCTGGGCCTCACAGTGACGTCACGAGGTCATTTGCATATTGTCAGTCCCCCCCACTTCTTTTTCTAGGACTTGTGTGAGCCACTGTGGGTCTCTCTACCTACCCTCGCCGGGCTTTAGGAGGTGAAGCTCGTGGAAAGGGACGGCCGGTGCGCCTAGAGGCGAGAGAGCAGCCCAGCCGTCATGAAGTGCACGGTGCTGGCGGCGGGATATTGAAATGGATGCCTGATGCTTCACATCGATTCTTCAGACGGCGGACTGTCCGAAGACCACACCTGACCGACCAACAACTTCAGGACTTCAGTGTTTACACATGTATGACGAAACTTGGACTGTCGCCAGTGGTGTGCAGTGCACCGTTCATGCGTGTGAGCTGTGTGTGGTTAGTGTTTCACTTGTAGCTGTGGATCTCTGTTCACCATGAGTCACGTCTTGTTACACAGAGCTGGCACACCGTTGCAGTAAATAAGTCTTTCTTACCACAGAAGCAATACAAAGTTGCATTAGAACTTTAGAAAGACGTGGATGGACACAGAGATGTCCCTTCAGTTCTCTAGGATGAAACAATGCTAACACATTAAGGTGTTCTGTGCAGCCCATGACGTGACACTCTTGGATGCCTGTTTCCGACCCACGGCACACGCATGCGTAGTCTCCTTTCTCCCACCTTTCACAGTCAAGACTAGAGGCCCTGGTGCGCATTGCTATTCTCCAGGAGCAAAGAAATGAGATGCAAAAGCCACAACAGGGATAAGAGGGAGCGTCCCCGCCCCCTCCCCCTGACTGTGCTCAGCCAGGGGATGGGTAGGGATGGCAGGGAGGATGGCGCAGGCAGAGCCAGGCAGGCCCCTCTGTGCAGGGCTGGGCGAAGGTGTGCAAATGTCCTCCCACCAAGGGCTCACACTGTCTGTAAGCCCCGTCCTTTTCAGACTGGGGGGTGTGTTTTTGACTGTTCCAGCCAATAGAGAAGAGGGTAGAAAGAAAGTCAAAAACACGCCCCCCAATCCGAAAAGGACTGGACTTAGATCGAAAGAATGTCGTCACTGGGACCTCTTCTCCAATGGCTGGCCACCGTTTCGGAGGCCAGTTAATGGAGAAGAGGGGCGGGGCTTAACCTTGCTACTCCAAGTCATTAAATCTCGCCAGCGAGACTGCGCATGTTCGCAGCCTACGCTAGCCGAAACCTAAAAAGGAAGGTTTATCATCGAACCACATGGGTCATAAAAGAACGGTAATTGTGGCCCCAATGAAAGAACCAAGCACTTACTTAAGATGTGCGGTTAAGACGGGAGTTTAATTGCATGTTAATGGGTCTTTTGATAGCAGCATCGCAGAGCCGCACGGACTGGAGACGATGGTCCGTATCCAGGAGGTCAGCCGAGGTCAGCCTCACAGAGCCATTGCTGCTTAGTGTAGGGTGCGCTATTCACCAAAACATGTAACCCCAGTATGCGGCCAGATGTGCACTTTGTGCTGTTATGGAGGAAAGTCACCGGCTGGAGTGGAGAGAGTTGAGCCTGATGTGTCGACGTCTCTGGAATAAAGTAGCAGCACCAGCAGTCTGCAACGGATGCTGTTGTTTAAGCCACAAAGTGTCAGAAAATTGAAATTTACTGACCAGAATTCATGTCTGTTCATCATTGCTTTAAATTATGAATGTGTGTAATGAAACCATCAAAGATAGAAAAAGAAGAGAGGGGGAGAACATAGGACTTGATATTCTCATGGATTTCAGCATTTAAACTTCACAATTAAAAAATCAAACACAAAACTCAACAGAGCCAATAAAGGCCGTAGATGCAATATATACCATACAAGTGAATATAGAGAAGAAGAAGGGCCAACAGGAATTCACTGGCAACATTTAAGACATTGTAGTAGTTACCACACCATACTGACGCATATCTGTAAGTTGTTAATGTTCTCAAAAGGAAGGAAGGGGTTTTAGAAAATACAGAGCTCCATCAAAGGGCAAGAGTGGTAACAAAGCTTCTCCACTCTTCTGAGGCAGTGAGTCCTTGATAAATGGAGTTTCAACGTTCCATACATTTCCATTTTTTGCTGAATTATGGGTGAAATCCCGTCCTCTTTCAGGGACAACTGCCATGCCAATCACTTGACATTTCTGCTGCAGTTTGAGCCTTTTCTGTCAAATGTGCCACCATAGGCGCATTGGGTACTGCACAGTGAATTCTGCTCCGATGTTGGCAGATCATGGTCTTGATTGGCTGAGATGTTTGTCCTATGAAGGGAAGACCACATGGGCACCATATGCAGTAGACTACATTACCTAAATTGCAGTTGGAAACAAAGTTAAGTTACGCTTTAAGATACCATGTTCAAAATATTTAGTATCAAATGAAAAAAAAATACATGCAATGCAGAAGCCACATCGAAGGCGACCCTTTGGTTGGGGGAGACCCCAGATTGTTTCTGGCTTTGTAGTATTGGACTCTTGAGATGAGAAATGTACCAGGTAGTCCATGATGGTTTTCCCTCTTTTAAAGGCAAACATCTGTGTTTATAGTGAGGAGTCAATGCTTTCTATTAAGTGTAAGCCTTGGTGGAGTTTGCGGAGTTCTGCTACGGGGAACTTCGCGAAGTGCAAAACAAACTCCTCCGCACTATGCGAAGCTCCGCAAGCAGCGGAGTTCGTGGGATAAATGCTGATTGCCGTGATTTTCAGTGCTAGGTGCTTGGTGCTTGTCTTCAATGTGCAGTCATCGCAAACGGCACTATGCACAGCGCAAGCAATCGCTGCTTCCTTTCTGGCGCTTGAGTAGGGTTTAACTCGACAGTTTCTCAGCGCGAGCGGTCCCGAGCATATGAGAAATCTGACCGCCTACATTGACAGATCTCGCCGGAAGGTTGATTTTCCACGCTTGCGCTTGCCAACTTGATGTTGACGATCATGAATGAGGGAAAATCTAGCCGGGAGATGGATTTTCCTCACCAACTTGGCGTTGACGAATGCAAGCAAGGAAAAAACTCTGCTACGCTGAGTTTTCCGGAACTCCGGGACTTCCACGTAGCACGGAGTGCGGAAATCTCTGCAAACTCCGCAGCGGAGCAGAGTTCACTGCCAGACATATTTAAAAGCCATTTTTTGGGGATCAATTTTTTGACTTTGCTAGTTTGCAGGCAGAACGTAGTTACACAAACCAATTTTTCTAATGGGGCCTTTTCTTGATGGAGTTAATTTTTTATACTCTTCTTTTTGGATAACGCCTTGCCACAAGTTTGTCATCTAACGAAGACCGCTCTCTAGTAGTCCTGTTTGTGGGTGCAATTCATGTGAAGAAAACGATCCTGTACCTCGAGGATACAAATGAAGGTTTGGAAAAAGGCAATGTATTAAAAGCCATACCCTAGAACACACTATTAATTTGATCACTATTGGTGGGGATGGCGCTGTCACTCCAACCTTTAAAGGAAGGGGATGTAGCTCGTACATAGACTTCATCATGGTATCAAGCTTATTTAAGGATTGGTTAATAAGGGTTGAGATCGAGTGGAACACATTTAGTGACCACAACCCTCTAGTACTCGAGATAAGGAAGTTGTCCCCTAGGAAAGTCATGAGGGGAGAGATGGCAGGCAGTATCGAGAAGGTAACGGACCAGGGAAGACGTCTGAGATGGTCTAAAGTTAATGGGGAGGTCTTCTATAAAACCCTAATGGAAACTGGGAAAGAACCTATCGGGGAGTGTCTAGACCCTTCGGTGGAGGGGCCGTCTCTGGTGAGGGCATTCGAGGAAGTGGCCCACCTGATAGACGGCCTGTTGAAGTCCACCACTCCTGGGAGGGTAAACGCAGTCCCGAGATGGTTCGATAAAGACTGCTCCCGAGCACAGAGGGATCTAAAAAACAGTCTCAAAAGCCCTCCCTGGGACAAGATTAGAATTGCACAGTGTAGGAGCGCCTATAAAAAGGCGATTAAAATCAGGAAGACCTCCCTCCAACTCCAAGCCTGGGAAGATTTAAGGGATGCAGCAGAGAGAAGAGACATGACTGCTTTCTGGAAAACAATAAATAAACCGTGTTTCCAGGACAATAATACCCCAGAAATTGGCACTACGATCGTGCCCGAACAATGGTACAACCACTTTAAAGGCTTGTACAATAACTCAGAGGAGAACAATTTTAATACAGGGGGGGTGGTCAGTGGGTTTCCTCTGTAGAATTTTCTCTGGGAGAAATCACAGTGGCCATTCAGGGCCTATCACGAAACAAAGCACCGGGCCCAGATGGCATACCACCGGATCTTTTCCTTAGTAATGTGGAGTTATGGGCTCCTATTCTTACAAGGCTAATAAACGCAGCTGTTGCTCCGCATTCATAGTCGTCTGCTACAATAGTCCCAATTTTCAAGAAGGGGAACAGGGACATCCCCAGTGCTACCGACCTATCTCATTGATAGATGCAACAGCCAAAATTCTGGGCAGAGTGATCTTAATGCGCCTTATAGACTGGCGGAAGAGAATCGAATTACTACTGACGTCCAGTATGGATTTAGATCAGGGAGATCAACAACGGACCAGTGTTTGAACCTCTATCTGTTGGTGGCCAAGTACACTATAGCCAGTAACGAAGAGGTACATCTAGGGTTTATGGACCTTACCGCAGTTTTTGACCACGTAAACAGAGAAATGTTATGGACCCTGATGATTAGGCTAGGAGTAGATCAGGGTCTGGTAAACATCTTGAGAGCATTGCACTGGAATACCTCTGCCAATGTGCGGTTTAATCTGGAAGGGGGCACTACAGAATCTTTTCCCTGCAATAGCGGGGTTAGACAGGTATGCATCCTGGCCCCCTTTTTGTTCTCGCTATATATAAATAACTTAGACTAGGCATTAAGCAAACTAAAGGTGGATTCCCCAAGAGTAGGTACTCTCCCCGTTCCGGTTCTGTTGTACGCGGATGACGCGGTACTGCTAGCCCGCACCCCCAAGGGACTTCAGTGTCTGATAGATGGGTTTGTTAGGTTTATGGACACCCTAGATCTATCGGCCAATCTTTCTAAGTCCTTTGTTATGTTGGCTGGTACTAAACCATGCAAGAAGTTCTCCTATAAGATAGGTGCACACAAAATAGGACAGGTACACACCTTTACTTATCTTGGCCTGTTATTTGATGGATTTTTTAATTTTAAGACATTAATTGTAGAGCGATGTTCCACATTAGTGGCCTCGACCGGTGCTATAATGAACTACGGGCGGAGGCTGGGGAGGTGGTCACCAGAGAAAATTATGAATTTGTATAGTTCAGTATGCTGCTCTAAAGCGACCTATGGGTCAGAAGTTTGGGGTTCTGTTAACACACAGCAACTACAGGTGGAGGAGAACAAATATTTGAGGAAGTTACTCCAAACCCCAAAAAGTACTTCGGCCTTTATCGTCCATGAGGAACTGGGCAGGCCCTATATTGAGGACCTGGTTAAGGTTAGACCCCTAATGGCCTGGCTGAAGATCTGGACAAATGCTGAGGCTGACCTGAGTAGGCAGATTATTAGAGACTGTCTGGGTAGGGACAAGGGAATGAGAATCCCATGGCTTATGTACGTAAAAAAATCCTTTGAAAGAATTGGCTGTGAGGATCTCTTCACAAACCCAGTGGAAATCGTACCCAAGACAAATCCCGAGATAAGCGAATATTCCTGGAGGAGGCAGCCTCACGTAGGGCAGCACTGGAAGGAGGCAAACCCACAGTCTGCGCGCATAGACTGGTCCAAACGGGAGGGTATGGAACCTTATCTCGCTCTTATGCCGAACGCACAGGATAGATTTTTAATCACTCGTTTTAGGCTCAACTTTTTACACCACCTACTGGCCGATCCGCCAGGTTTTACTCTAACTGTTGAGCAGAAGGGTGCCTGTGGCTGCGACAATCGGTCTCCGCAGGACACCCTTCATTTTGTATTATTATGTCCATTTTATGTATTAGCTAGGCGTAGATTTCTAGTAGGTATTTTAAAACAGGCCAAGTTTCGACAAGCTAAGGTTGCCCTACTATTCTTGCAAAAGGTTAATGACCCCCTCTCGCTGATCTGTGTTATGAATTTTATTAAGGTTGCTTTAAGGCTGAGGAACACAAGAGGGTTGTGCTGTCTAAAAACTGTGTTTATACTGGCACTTCCCCCTGAGCACTCTCCTCACCTGTACCTAATTTCCCCGCGCAGCCGATCTAAACGCTGCCTCGGGTCGGAGTTGTTTGTGCCGCCATTCTCGTCCAGCCCACAGGCCACGCCCACAGTCGTGAGGCCACGCGCTCTTCCCTCATTTAAAACAATGTGCTTCCCCCGGAGGCGTAGCGGACGTGCGCAACGGGCGCGCCGAAGGCGCGCCAAAGGCAAGCGCGTCTGCGCCCGTCCGCGTCCGGCTGGGACAGGGGCCACTCCCCCTGGCCCCCCCCTTAGGACTCAATATAGCGCTGCTACCCTTCTTACACTTAAAAAAAAAAAGATAGGTGCCTTCACCAACACCATCCTCTGAACCTCCCCACCTATTGTCAACACTGCAACACCAACCTCCAAACAGCCCGGCTCAAGCCGGCCCAGCAAAATTACACCCTACTGCTCCTAAATTGCAGGTCTCTGCCAAAACATAGCGCAGAAATCTTCCTGCTCTTAGACGAGCCATCTTCCTAACCGAAACTTGGTTAACCCCAGACTGCGACCCAGATGTGATTCAAGCCCTGCCACCGGGCTACCAAATTGCTCGTAGGGACCGCACACGCGGAAAAGGAGGAGGCCTCTCCATCATCCATAAATCTATATATCAATGCCACTGTACCCTGGATCCAATCCCAGACTGCGAAAGCATGTCTTTCTGCCTCAAACTCACCCCTAACGACAGTCTGACAGGGGCACTTGTATACCGCCCCCCAGGCCCACTGAATCACTTCCACTCCTCGCTAACTTCGCTAGCGGCCGAATCTGGCATGTCTTCTTCCAACTTCACGTTGCTGGGTGACTTTAATATTCACTTCGACAACAGCACTGATAGCACCGTCAACGAGCTAGTTTCTAGCTTAGCCGCAATTCAACTAGAACAATTAATCAGGTCCCCCACTCATAACAAAGGTCACCTGCTCGACCCAGTCTTTAGCAATTGCCCCAACCTCACGGTTGGCAATATTACTCCCCTCCCATGGACTGATCACTTCCTGATTCCCCTCAACTCGTCCACCTACAAAGTCATTCCCTCCTCCCCCACTTCACGCAAGATGAGAAACTGGTTGAGACTCCCGCTAGAGCAGTGATCGAGCCTCCTTTCCACCTCCAAACCCGCTCTTTCCAAAAGCCCTGCACCCGATAGCAGGACTTTCAATAAGTGGATCGAGGACTCCATCGATACCATCCTCCCCTCCAGGAAAACCAGGCTAAAAAGAGCACGAGAAACTGCCCCCTGGTACTCGGAGAAACTCAGGGAACTAAAACGACAGTGTAGAAAGCTGGAAAGGAAGTGGCGCCTAGGATACGCCATCACCGAAAAAGGCAGGTACAGGGAAACCATTAGGGCATACAAAACCGAAATAAACTTAGCTCAAACTAATTACTACAAAGAGAAAATTATGGCAGCTCGATCTAAGCCAAGAGAAATATACCAAGTAGTCAAAAGCTTTTCTAAGATCTCCCCTCCCACAGCCCCAAACTACGATCCTATAGCTCGATGCAACGAGCTGGCTGAATTTTTCTTTCAAAAAATCAACAAAATATATTTATCCTTCGCAGCCCCCAGCCCAGAGACTATCACTGTCATACCACCACCTCCAAGCGCTACAGAACACCCTTCGCGAGTTTACCTGAATGAATTCCCACCACTAGACCTGGAATCACTCAAATTCCTTGCACTTCAGGTAAAATCAGGCTCTCCCCTCGACCCAGCGCCCCCTCAGATGATGAACATGGCCAACCATGTCATCCTCCCCAACCTCATGGACCTACTCAATAGCTCCATGCAAAGAGGAGTGGTTCCCCTCTCCTGGAAACAGGCAATGGTGAGAGCATTGCTTAAGAAACTCAATCTCAATCCTACGGACCCTAACAACTACCGTCCAGTCTCCCTGCCACCTTGGACAAGCAAAATTCTGGAGAAATACATTAATCTCCACATCACTAACTTCCTTGAGGAGAATCTTCCACTGGACTCCACCTAAACATGGCACAGAAACGGCTCTTCTAGCCGTGACGGAAGAATCCAGGAGGATCTTGGATCGAGGGGGGTCAGTGGCAGTGGTCCTCCTCGATCTAAGCGCCGCGTTCGATACGGTGTGCCATAGAACCCTGCTGTCTCGACTAGCCGATCTGGGAGTCTCAGGAAACGCTCTTGACTGGCTGGGTTCTTTTCTGAGCGGAGGAACCTTTCAGGTCTTGGATGGCGACTCCTGCTCCACTAGCAGACCTCTAAACTGCAGGGTACCCCAAGGCTCCTCCCTGAGCCCCACGCTGTTCAATGTGTACATGAGGCTGCTGGCTGAGGTCGTCCGACAATACGGTATCAAGATCATCTCGTATGCGGACGACACTCAGCTGGTGGTCTCTCTGGCACAGAAGTACAGCGGGCTCCCCCAATCCAACCTGGCAGCCTGCATGGAGGATGTTAGAAGATGGATGACAACATCCTCTTTAAAACTCAACGGCGACAAGACCGAGATAATGATCCTCGGCCCCCCTACTCTCACCCCCTTCGACCAGCTATGTCCCTCAAGCTTAGGCCCACCTCCATCCCCGAAGGAGGACATCAAAAGTCTGGGAGTATGGCTGGACAAAATCCTTACCTTTAATACCCAGGCAACTAAAACAGCAGCAACCTGCTTCGGGATTATCCGAATGCTGAGAAAGATCCTGCCGATTTTGCCCTTGGAAGCTAAGCAGGTTGTTATTCAGGGCCTCATCCAGTCCAGGCTCGACTTTAACAACGCCCTCTACTTGGGAGCCCCTGAATGCGTGCTGGAGAAACTTCAGCGCATGCAGAACTGTGCAGCTCGCACGCTGCTCCAGATCCCTCGCAGAGAATCAGCTACGGCAGGGATCAGGTCACTCCACTGGCTCCCTGTCAGGGACAGAATAAAGTTCAAAACCCTGAGCATATCGCACCAAGCCTTCCATAGAGCTAGCCCTGAGATCATCCACTCACTTCTTTTCCCCTATTGTCCCAGTAAATCACTTCGACCCACGAACGCATTCCTTGCTGCAGTCCCCAGAGTCAAAAGGTCCAGAGCAGGAGGCAGGTCCTTCACGCTCAACGCTGCTAAACTTTGGAACTCTCTTCCTTTCTCACTAAGGTCCAACCCTACTCTCTCGTCCTTCCGTAAAGAGATAAAAACATAGCTCCCCACAAGGACTTCTCCCCTTGTCCCTCAGAGTTCTATTACCTCTACTTAAGGCTTGGACGCCCTCGGGCAGCAGTCGCGCTCTACAAAACCGCTTGACTTCACTTCACTTCACTGAATTTCGTGTTCTCTTACTTTATTTTGTAGAGGGCATGTGATGTTTATGAATTGTATTTGTTATGGTGCCTTTTTAATTGTGTAAATATGAACTTTTATGGTGTTTTTTAAATACCGAATAAAGGATTATTGATTGATTGATCATTATGCTGCTGGGTCTCGTACGGCCCGAGAGATACAATGCGGTAGGAGTTGCAGCACTGGAAGCAGGCTCCCAGCTGCGCTGGCAGGCTTCCAAAGTTAAACTATGCTGCACCTGCAGCCTACAGGTCTGGGTATCACAAAGTGTACCCTCAAGGCTTTCTCAGCAGTAGCGATTGGGCAATGGCGCTCATGACATCCTTAGTTAATCAGGGGTGCTGCGCCGGAGTGTCAGGTGAATATGATGTTATACTTTGTAGGCAGCTGAGCGAGTTGACTCAGACCCCAAGCCTGCCAAAGGTAGTGCAGACATGCTGCTGCCAGCTAACAGGCTTTACTTCGTCAGTGTGGTTTAATTAGCAGCGCTCAGCTCCGGCGCTGAAGACCCACTATAAATAAATCCTTGAGGAGAAAAAACTGTTTTTCTCCTCAAAAAAGACCTAGCAAAGAACAAAAATAAGGAAATTTTCAGAATGGTCAGTGAATTCTCCTCTCCTATAGCAGTGGCCAAGTCATTCCTCTCTACTGAGGCATGGGCGGACAGTTTGGTCACCTATTTCCATGACCAGATTAAAAATATTCAGGAGACCTTCCCGATAACGTCCCCTGTGCTGGGCGACAGTGGTGAGTCAGACTTCTCCTTAACTCATGTGAGAGAACCATCTTTATAATCAGTTTCCATTGGTTCCCTTGGAGAAATCTTTAAAAATCATGAAAGGCCTTATATCCGGCTCTCCCTCCGACCCATGCCCGGCCAGCATTATAACATCAATAGTGGAGATTATCAATCCTGCGGTTACCCGGATCCTTAACCTGTCTTTGCAGTCGGGCCTGGTCCCCAATAGGTGGAAAAGGGCAAAAATTCTTTCCATATTAAAAAAAACAACTTTGGACCTAGAACTGCCCTCTAATTACAGGCCAATATCTTTGCTTCCTTTTTTTTCTAAGGCCTTAGAAAAAGTTGTGAATCAGGTCACTACCACTTTTGTTGAAACTAATTCAATTCTCCACCAGAGTCAGTCTAGTTTCAGGGTGAACTTCAGCACTGAAACAGCACTGCTGGAAGTGTCGGAAGCTATAAAGAAAGTTTTGGATAAAGGCGGCAAGGCTGCATTGATATTACTGGACTTATCTGCGGCCTTTGATACCGCCCCCTTATGACCGACTCCTGGTGAGACTTAAAGGAATGCGGTTTTGGGAGTACGGTACTCAACCGATTTGCCTCCTTTCTAAAAGACTACAATCAAAAAGTTTGTTCCCCACATTTTCGTGGTGGGAGTTCCACAGGGCTCAATGTTGAACCCCACTCTTTTTAATATATATATGGCACCACTAGCATCTTTGGCCGAGGCTTATGGAGCAAACATTGTGTCATATGCGGATGACACACATCTTCCCTTCACCTGCGATAAAGACTCAGATTTTATCGGAGATAGGATTAACTCCTGTCTGACTGAAGTGTTCTCCTGGCTACATGCTAATCAGCTTAAATGTAATCCCGAAAAGTCGGAGATCATTTTCTTCGTCCACCCCCCAGCAGTGTATGGCGTATTTGGTGGACAGCTGATATGTCTCCCCTTTCCACTTCCGTCATAACAGTGAAAAATCTAGGGGTGAAGCTGGACGAGACCTCTCAATGCAGGCCGAGATTCAGGCAGTGGCTGGCTCTTGCTTTGGCATGTTGAAGATGCTGAAGCAGTTCCTGCCTCTCCTGCCTATCATCCATAGAAACACGGTAGTCTAAGATTTGATAGTCTCCAGGTTGGACTACGTGAACATACTGTACCTAGGGTTGCCGGAGTATCTATTGTCAAGAGTGCAAGTGGCCCAGAATGCGGCAGCCAGAGCAGTCCTCAAGCTGGGGCCCAGAGCATGGACGACCACATATCTGCAATCCCTGCAATGCTTCCCAATCCGCAAGAGGATCCATTTTAAGACCATGGTCCTGGCTTTCAAGGCTCTCCACGTCAAAGGTGCCTGGTCCATCATGAGGAGAGTCCAGTTCTACTGCCCTTGCCGTACATTAAGGTCCTCAACACTTCAGTTGGCACGTGCCCCTAAATACCACTGAGCGCGGCTAGGGGGGGCGCTCCTTCCAGGTTCAGGCGGCGCAACTGTGGAACGATCTACCAGTTGAATTAAGTCTGATGCAAGATCTCCTAGCGTTTAGGAAATCACTGAAAACCTGGCTATACCAGCAATAACCATGGTTGTTACACTGCATATCAAACTGTTTATTCTCACGCTTCAGAGCTGTGACACTCTATTGAGTAGCTTTGTGCTTATAAGTACCCATTTAACATAACATAACATAAGGAGGCGCTGTAAATGCATGATAATGCATTTTAGTGCGGAGATGTGGACCACCACACTGAAATGCTTAATCTACTGCCTTACGCGTGGTACTTGGCTGGCCTGGTCACATGACTGTGATTTACTTGCTGTTGGTCTTTGTGTATCCTCTCAGTGAGAAAAAAGGGGATTGGGTGTTGGCAGACTTGGCCACCCTGCCAGCATGGCTGGGGGCAGAGCTGTCCCCTGCCCACCTGCAGTTCAAAGGGCTGTCTCCAGCACACACACACACACACACTAAGAACCTGATACTGGCCTTTTTTCACCCTAGACATCTGGAAGCCTTAGTAGGTTAAGGGAAGAATGTTGCAGAACCAGATGTGGGGGTAGCTTGGGAAATTCCCCCACTTCAAAGGCTGGCACTAAGTATACATATTGCACCCCCAGAATACCTCTTCAGGACATTTCTGACCATGTGGAAGACTTCAGAAGGACTTCCTGGACACCTAGTGGACCACCCTGTTGCTTTAGGCCTGCCTGGGTTCTGGAGGTCTGCACTGCTGCTACTAGAGGCCTGCTCTGCTGCTTGAGGACCTTGCTTCCCAGAGGACGTCCCTGCTGCTAGAGGCCTGCTCTGCTGCTTGAGGACCATGCTTCCCAGAGGACGTCCCTGCTGCTAGAGGACTGCTCTGCTGCTTGAGGACCTTGCTTCCCAGAGGACGTCCCTGCTGCTAGAGGACTGCTCTGCTGCTTGAGGACCTTGCTTCCCAGAGGACGTCCCTGCTGCTAGAGGCCTGCTCTGCTGCTTGAGAACCTTGCTTCCCAGAGGACGCCCCTGCTGCTAGAGGACTGCTCTGCTGCTTGAGGACCTTGCTTCCCAGAGGACGTCCCTGCTGCTAGAGGCCTGCCTTGCTTCCCAGAGGACGTCCCTGCTGCTAGAGGACTGCTATGCTGCTTGTGGACCTTGCTTCCCAGAGGACGTCCCTGCTGCTAGAGGACTGCCTGCTGCTTGAGGACCTTGCTTCCCAGAGGCCGTCCCTGCTGCTAGAGGCCTGCTCTGCTGCTTGAGGACCTTGCTTCCCAGAGGACGTCCCTGCTGCTAGAGGCCTGCTCTGCTGCTTGAAGACCTTGCTTCCCAGAGGACGTCCCTGCTGCTAGAGGCCTGCCTTGCTTCCCAGAGGACGTCCCTGCTGCTAGAGGCCTGCTCTGCTGCTTGAGGACCTTGCTTCCCAGAGGACGTCCCTGCTGCTAGAGGCCTGCCTTGCTTCCCAGAGGACGTCCCTGCTGCTAGAGGCCTGCCTTGCTTCCCAGAGGACGTCCCTGCTGCTAGAGGACTGCTCTGCTGCTTGAGGATCTTGCTTCCCAGAGGACGTCCCTGCTACTAGAGGCCTGCCTGGGTTCCGGAGGTCTTCACTGCTGCTACTAGAGGCCTGCTCTGCTGCTTGAGGACCTTGCTTCCCAGAGGACGTCCCTGCTGCTAGAGGACTGCTCTGCTGCTTGAGGACCTTGCTTCCCAGAGGACGTCCCTGCTGCTAGAGGACTGCTCTGTTGCTTGAGGACCTTGCTTCCCAGAGGACGCCCTGCTGCTAGAGGCCTGCTCTGCTGCTTGAGAACCTTGCTTCCCAGAGGACGTCCCTGCTGCTAGAGGACTGCTCTGCTGCTTGAGGACCTTGCTTCCCAGAGGACGTCCCTGCTGCTAGAGGACTGCTCTGCTGCTTGAGAACCTTGCTTCCCAGAGGACGTCCCCGCTACTAGAGGACCGCTCTCCTGCTTGAGGACCTTGCTTCCCAGAGGACATCCCTGCTGCTAGAGGCCTGCCTTGCTTCCCAGAGGGCGTCCCTGCTGCTAGAGGACTGCTCTGCTGCTTGAGGACCTTGCTTCCCAGAGGACGTCCCTGCTGCTAGAGGACTGCCTGCTGCTTGAGGACCTTGCTTCCCAGAGGACGTCCCTGCTGCTAGAGGCCTGCTCTGCTGCTTGAGAACCTTGCTTCCCAGAGGACGTACCTGCTGCTAGAGGCCTGCTCTGCTGCTTAAGGATCTTGCGTCCCAGAGGACGTCCCTGCTGCTAGAGGACTGCTCTGCTGCTGAGGACCTTGCTTCCCAGAGGACGTCCCTGCTGCTAGAGGACTGCTCTGCTGCTTGAGGACCTTGCTTCTCAGAGGACGTCCCTGCTGCTAGAGGCCTGCCTTGCTTCCCAGAGGACGTCCCTGCTGCTAGAGGCCTGCCTTGCTTCCCAGAGGACGTCCCTTCTGCTAGAGGACTGCTCTGCTGCTTGAGGATCTTGCTTCCCAGAGGACGTCCCTGCTACTAGAGGCCTGCCTGGGTTCCGGAGGTCTTCACTGCTGCTACTAGAGGCCTGCTCTGCTGCTTGAGGACCTTTCTTCCCAGAGGACGTCCCTGCTCCTAGAGGTCTGCTCTGCTGCTTGAGGATCTTGCTTCCCTGAGGACGTCCCTGCTACTAGAGGACTGCTCTGCTGCTTGAGGACCTTGCTTCCCAGAGGACGTCCCTGCTGCTAGAGGCCTTCTCTGCTGCTTGAGGACCTTGCTTCCCAGAGGACGTCCCTGCTGCTAGAGACCTGCCTGGGTTCCGGAGGTCTGCACTGCTGCTACTAGAGGCCTACTCTGCTGCTGAGGACCTTGCTTCCCAGAGGACGTCCCTGCTGTTCGAGCCTGCCTGGGTTCCGGAGGTCTGCACTGCTGCTACTAGAGGCCTGCTCTGCTGCTTGAGGACCTTGCTTCCCAGAGGACGTCCCTGCTGCTAGAGGCCCGCTCTGCTGCTTGAGGACCTTGCTTCCCAGAGGACGTCCCTGCTGCTAGAGGACTGCTCTGCTGCTTGAGGACCTTGCTTCCCAGAGGACGTCCCTGCTGCTAGAGGACTGCTCTGCTGCTGAAGACCTTGCTTCCCAGAGGACGTCCCTGCTGCTAGAGGCCTGCTCTGCTGCTTGAGGACCTTGCTTCCCAGAGGACTTCCCTGCTGCTAGAGGACCGCTCTGCTGCTAGAGGCCTGCTCTGCTGCTGAGGACCTTGCTTCCCAGAGGACGTCCCTGCTGCTAGAGGCATGCTCTGCTGCTTGAGGACCGTGCTTCCCAGAGGACGTCCCTGCTGCTAGAGGACCGCTCTGCTGCTTGAGGACCTTGCTTCCCAGAGGACGTCCCTGCTGCTAGAGGCCTGCCTGGGTTCCGGAGGTCTGCACTGCTGCTACTAGAGGCCTGCTCTGCTGCTTGAGGACCTTGCTTCCTGTGGTACTGAAAATTCTGGACCCCTCTATTCTATGGTACCGAAGCCCCGCACTCGTGTAAAAAATGTCATCGGATCATGACGATTTTGGTATTGGCAGACCGGTAATGAATGGGATACTATACACCAGTATTTGCGTCACGATCAAGTGACGCAAACACCCTGAAATCGTAGTTTTCGTCTTTAACCCGTGGGTTCCATTTTGTGAGCGGCATCCATTTTGTGATTGCCCTTACATAGTCAAATGACCGCAGCTGAATTTGATACCAAAGGACACGTGCACCTTTGCTGACTCCTCTGTGACCTGGGCAAGCTGGAACCATTGCCCCAAGCCAAACCTGTTCGGTCAGTTCCTCTCCCAGTGGCAGAACAAGATAGCCTCAAAGCACAACAGGCAATAAACTGTTCGCATCGTACACACACTCCCGCCCAAATCTTGCTCACACCTGTCTTTGCTCTTTTCTCTTCTTTCTCTTTATGATGAGGAGGAGCCCGGTTTTATTGAGGGTACACCGATATCTGATGAGAATGTTGGGCCTTGCCGGGTAATTTATTACGAACTGGACACACTGAAATGTGGACTTGTCATCATGACTCTACCTTTTCTTTGTAGTGAAAATAGCCCACTGTAAATCTAAGAATGTTTGCACTGTAGATCTAGGAATTCTTGCCTGAAGCTCAATATTTTGTATAAAAAGAGAAGATTGGCTCTGTAAAAACGAGCAGTCTCCTGGGAATATACACACCGTGTTGTTGTACTTCTAGGACACCTGTTACTTGTTTGCAGCCAATAAATTCGATCTTGACTTCACCTAGAAGACTCTGTGTTTCTGTGGTCCGAAACAGGGAAGGACTCGAGGTCTTCGGGTGTTGTCCCCTGGCACCGCTGGGTCCATAAAAACCCGGTACCTCAGTTGGCGCCCAACTCGGGGCGGTATCAAGCGGTTTCGGTCCAAGCCAGATGTTCGTGAGGAGCTTCGTGTGAAAATTCCAGAGGACGGCCAGCCACTTCAGCGACCCCTGTATGTCGACGTGGTTCCGAAGGTCTTTGCTGCGAGATTCCCCGCGTCCCGACGGCTACGAAGGACAGCTGCCCTGACTATCGCCCTGTAATGGACCCTTGATGTTTGGTAGAGCGAAACGATAGACGAGTCTTCTGGTGAAGTCATCGATACCTCAGTTAAGTATAAGTGGAGCGTCTCCCAGTCCTTAGTTTGTTTAGTGTCCCTTCGGGACCGCTTTGATTTGGAACTTGCAAGCGCCAAAGCCGAAGGACTCGTGTATTCACGAGAATATCGTAATCGATAATCCTTTGAAGTTTGAAGCTAGACTAAAGAGCGAAGATGCCTGGTCTTAGCAGACTTGGGAATTTGTTTTGTCTTGGTTGTAATAGGGACTCCCGATTGGAGGACTCGTGTCCGGTTCCTCCGATCGGAACTCCAACATATGAGCTCTATGTGAAGCATGGCGTAGGCCCTATCACATACAATGAAGTATGGGTCAGATACACCAGAAAAGATGGTGTTTTAAAATGGCCCCAATATGGTAGTTTCGACACAGAAATCTTAGATAATCTAGAAATTAAACTTTTCAAGAAGAAAGTCCGGCCGGCGATGTTTGACTCTTTCCGCCTATGGCGCAAAGAAGCCAAGCAGAAAGAAATGAAATTTGCAAAGAAGAATAAACAAAGTATGTCAATGGTACAAGCTGCCGTTGCGTTCAGGGATAATGAGGAAGAACAGGAGAACGAACAAACGCTTAGAAGTAGGAAGTTAGCGGTAGATAAATGCTACCCAGTCTTGCCACGTAAAGGACAAGAGTTAAAAGAGAAAGTTGATCAAGACCCTTTAATGTCTCATCTATTGAGTTCACCACCCCCCTATGCACAAAATGCTACTGCACCCCCGCAACACTTTGTTATACCACGCCCCACAGCACAAACACCAGTTCTTCCACAAACACCAGCTCCTCTTCAGCTGGTTCCTACTCCTCCGCCGCAGCCCTCTCAAGGGCCGCCGCTTTTGCTACCTACTCCTTTTGTTTTTCCTACAACTTTGCCTACTGCTCCAACTGTTTTCCCTGATACACCTTCTGTGTCTGTCTCCACTTCTGCATCACCTCACCCTGTCTTTCCTCCTGTCCTTCCGTCAGCCTCTCCTTCTGTTCGACAGAGAGTGACGGACACTGTTTCTGGTCTTTTCTCACCTTTCTTTGGGTCGCCTAATACGAACCCTAGTACAGACCGAAGACAGTTGCGAAGTCAACTGCCCGACCGTCGAGAGAGAGAACTACTGGATCGGTTAGCGCGTAAATGGGTTCTCGACACTTCAAAGTATGATGTACAGTCTATCATGGAAGTCTTCCGACAGTGGGAAGCACCGAAGCAGAGATATGTTTTTGAGCAAATGTGTATTTTTCTCTGGGAAGATTTGGAGGGAAACGATCTAGAGTGCCATTCACCTGAGTTATGTCGTGTGCGGTTCAATTTTTCAGAAGGCATGATTGTAGGTCCCGATGTTGAAAGAGCAATTGAGATATTGTTGTCGTATCGGAGTAAAGGGGCGACCTCTCAGTATGACGCACCTGGTAGGAAAAAGGTGCGACAATACCCCATGAGAGAGGTTCCTCCAGTCTGGAGGGAAGGTGACGCAAATGCCAATCCAGCCATCCCACCACATTTTCAGCGTGTATGGGTACATGTTCCGTGGAAGAGATCCAAAGTTTTGGCCCTGAAACAGACATTGCCTGATCCCCGTAAAAATCCTGCAGGGTATTATAATGAGTTGTCACAGACTGCAAGCTCCTGTATCATGAATTTAGCCGACGTAGACATGTTGTTTGGAAATGTTGTTCCACAGCCTTTATGGGGAAAGATTCGTCATACAGATCATGATCAAGAGTTAGGTGACACCTGGGTTAATATTGCTGCTGCCGATTCTAGACAAGTTGGTGGTGCTAAACCTGAGCCTTTAGTAGCAGAACTTCCTGGTAGGATTATTGCATATATGAAGACTTTAATGCCCGAATTGCGTGTGAATTGGGACAAGTTGTCTGCATGCCAACAGAAGAAGGATGAGACTGTGTCTGACTTCTTTACGCGGTTCGAGGAGACTTTCGCCGATCATAGTGGTCAGGATATGTCCACGGAGGGTGGCCAAAGATTGTTCGTTGACAAGTTTGTACATAATTTACTTCCTGAATTATGTAATAAGATGAAGGATTCTGAGAGTGCTTGGGCTGTTTCAACGTCAGCACAGATTTTAGCCACAGCCCAGTACTATGAGAATAGGCGCAAAGATGAGCTAGAGAAAGCGGATAAAAAGACTAAAAAATTGAAGACTAAGGGCCCGATGTAGGTAATTCTAATTTACCACTTCTAAAATACCGAATCATACCGATTCGGTATTTAAGAAGTGGTAAATTAGAGGGGGGGGGAATGTAGGTCGTTCAGAATCTATAAATACCGAATCTGTAAGATTCGGTATTTACCGATTCTGTAAATACCGAATCGTCATCCCCCATTGATGCCTATGGGCCTTGAAGCCCATAGGAATCAATATGGAATACCGAATCGGTATTTACCGATTCGGTAGATTCCGAATTTTGCAAGGGTGCAGGGGGTATCACTTTGACACCCTATAGCACCCCAATACCGGACTTGTGTGCCATGTGGCACACAGACATGCCATAAGGGCATGTCTGTGTGTCACATTGCACAGGTGTGCATGCACAGATGTGCATGCACACCTGTATTCGGTATTTTACCACCCAATAGGATTGGGTGGTAAAATACCGAATCTGACTGGCCTTTGGGACTCAGAAGAGTCCCACCTACATATGGAAGTTACAAAATCGGTAAAAATACCGATTCGGTATTTTACCGATTCGGTAAATTGACCGATTCGGTAAATTTACCTAATCGGTAAAATAGGCCCCCCTACATCAGCAATGACCATTTACCGGTCGGTAACGGCCGAAATCGGCCGTTACCGGTCGGTAAATGGCCACCTACATCTGGCCCAAGAACCCTTCTGCAGCAAGCTTATCCACCTCAAGTCAAGTCAAGTCATAAAATTTGTATAGCGCACTACATACCCAGAGGGTTTCAAGGCGCTTAGGAAGGGGAGGAGGATTATTTGTCAAATATGCACGTTTTAAGCTGCTTTCTGAACGCTAGGTGGTTCTGGGTGAGGCGAAGGTAAGCGGGGAGTGAGTTCCATGTTTTAGCAGCCAGGTATGAAAAGGATCTGCCTCCCATGGTGGTCTTGTTGATGCGAGGTACAGTGGCGAAGGCTTGGCTGGAAGAGCGTAGTTGGCGGGAGGGGGTGTAGAAGGACAGTCGAGAGTTGAGGCAATCTGGTCCGATGTCCTAGAGTGATTTGTGTGCGTGGGTAAGCAGTCGGAAAGTGATCCTCTTATTGACGGGTAGCCAGTGGAGGTCTTTAAGGTGACCGGAGATGTGTTCGTTGCGTGGGATGTCTAATATGAGCCTGGCTGAGGCGTTTTGGATTCGTTGGAGTTTCTTCTGGAGTTTAGCGGTGGTACCTGCGTAGAGGGTGTTTCCGTAGTCCAGTCGGCTCGTGACCAGAGCGTGGGTGACTGTTTTCCTTGTTTCAGAGGGGATCCAGCGAAATGTTTTTCTGAGCATGCGAAGAATGTTGAAGCAGGAAGAGGATACGGTGTTGACTTGTCTGTTCATTGAGAGTGAAGAGTCCAGGATGACGCCAAGGTTCCGTGCGTGGTCTGTCGGAATGGGTGCTTTTCCGAGGGCTTCCGGCCACCAGGAGTCGTCCCAAGCAGAGGGGGATGTGCCTAAGATGAGGACTTCTGTTTTATCTGAGTTCAGTTTCAGACGGCTTTGTTTCATCCATTCAGCGACTTCTTTCATTCCTTCGTGTAGGTTAGTTTTGGCGGTGCTGGGGTCCTTGGTGAGAGAAAGGATCAGTTGAGTGTCGTCCGCCTAAGAGATGATGTTGAGGTTGTGTTGGCGGGCGATGGCCGCGAGGGGGCTCATGTATACGTTGAAGAGGGTGGGGCTGAGTGATGATCCTTGAGGCACGCCGCAGATGACTTCAGAGGCCTTGGACTTGAATGGAGGAAGGCGGACTCTCTGGGTTCTTCCGGTGAGGAACGAGGTGATCCATTCAAGTGCTTTTCCTTGGATTCCGATGTTATTGAGGCGTTGTAGAAGGGTGCTGTGGCAGACTGTGTCGAATGCTGCAGAGAGGTCGAGGAGGATGAGGGCGACTGTGTCTCCATTGTCCAGTAGAGTTCGAATGTCGTCTGTTGCTGCGATGAGGGCGGTCTCAGTGCTGTGTTTAGCTCGGAAGCCAGATTGTGAGGGGTCGAGTGATTTGTTGGCTTCGAGGAAGGCGGCGAGCTGGTTGTTGACGGCTTTCTCGATGACTTTGGCCGGGAATGGAAGAAGCGAGATGGGGCGGTAATTTTTGAGTTCGGTGGGGTCCGCTGTTGGTTTTTTCAGAAGGGCGGTGAGTTCAGCGTGTTTCCAGTCTTCTGGGAAGGTCGCGGATATCAAGGAGCAGTTGATGACGTCTCGGAGGTGCGGTGCTATGACGGAGTCTGCTTTGTTGAAGATGTGGTGAGGGCATGGGTCTGTGGGGGATCCAGAGTGGATGGAATTCATCAGGCGGATGGTTTCCTCAGTGGAGATTGGGTTCCAGGCGTTAAGGGTGTTTACGGGGGGAAGATGGTCAACAGATGGTGGGGTGGGTTGGTTTCCGGGTTGGTTGACAAGCTGTTGTGGATGTCTGCAATCTTGTTGTAATAATGTAATAATGGTCAGCGCGATTATCAGCAGCCTCAGCAATATCCAAGGAACTCGCAAACAAGCGAGTTTTCTCAGCAGCGTTTACCGTATGGACCGAATCAGTATGCGTATTGCAAGGAAGAGGGCCACTTCAAGAATAGTTGTCCGGTTTTGTTACGACATATGAATGGTGCTTCTGGTGCGAGAGGTCGAGGCGTTCAACAAGCTCCTAGAAGTAGGGGCCGTGGAAATTTTTCCCAGAACGCTCGTTCTTTCCTGCCTCAGAATTCCATGAATAGTTTTGACCAGCAGAATAACGCGTTCGCTAGGACAGCTCAGTACTATGCTGATGACTACTATGCAGAAAATGAGAATATGGAGGGTAATGATTGCTAGGACAGCCACGGACAAAGAGAGGGAGTCGTTTCAGTTCCAGTAAATCAGAATGGACCTTATGTTGAGGTAATTGCATCAGGTGTGTCAGAGCCTTTTCTGCTGAATACTGGTGCTACAAAGAGTTCTAGTATGCACTCAAAGCTCCCTGGTGCACCTTTGTCTGGCGAAATGAATGTTTCAGTAGGTTTTTCTGGCGCCCCGGTTAGGAACCCGATCTCTAGTCCTATGGCTCTTTCTGTTGGTCCTTGTGAATTCGAAGCACCCCTTATTGTTACGACAGGTTGTGGTGAGAACTTGCTAGGATTGGATTTGTTGAAAAGATTGTACGCGACATTGTATTGTTCTCCTTCGGGAGTACAGCTCACATTGGGTAAGAAAGTGATTTCTCCGATGTATTTGTCAAAGGATAAAATGCCAGACAAATTGTCTTCTCTTCCAGATGTACTTTGGGCCACTGGCTCTAATGATGTGGGTCTCTTGGAAATAGCGCCATATGTTATAACAATGAAAATGAATGTTAGAGTGCCACGCATTCCCCAGTACAAAATCTCTGGCGAAGGTGAAAAGGCGTTGTTAGCAATCATTTATGATCTGATTGAGAAAGATGTCATTGAAGAGACAGCAGGCAACATCTGTAATAGTCCTGTTCTGACGGTTCTGAAGCGTACTGATCCTTCTCAGCCACCTGTGTACAGATTTGTGATTGATCTTAGAGAGGTCAATAAGATTGTTGTGCCACAATTTCCGGTTGTACCTGATATCACTGCCCTATTGACTATGATTCCAGCTTCAGCCACTTGGTTCTCGGTGATTGACTTGAAGAATGCTTTCTTCAGCATCCCGATTGCTGAGGAGAGCAGGGATATTTTTGGCTTCAGTTTAGGATGACGAAGTTTCCGATTACAACGCGCTCCTCAGGGCTATTGTGAAAGTCCATCCATATTCAGTCAGGCTTTGAAATCACAGCTTGACACGATTGTTTTACCTGTCGGCGCTACCCTTATTCAGTACGTCAATGATCTGCTAATAGCGACAGATACTGAGGATATTTGTAAAAAAGCCACACTGTCATTGTTGCGTCATCTGTGTGAATTGCGCCACAAAGTCTCTCTTTCAAAGTTGCAATATTGTCGACAAGAGGTGACCTACTTAGGTCACCTCTTATCGAAGGAGGGAAGGAAGCTGACCCCAGAAAGAATTCAGGCAATTGCAAAATTGAGTGTCCCAAGGACACAGAGAGAAGTGCGTGCCTTCTTGGGTATTACATCGTATTGTAGACAGTGGATTCCAAATTTTTCTTTACTGGCCAAACCCTTGGTGGCATTAACATGATACACCGAAACCCATTCCGTGGTCTGAAGAGTGACAGAAAAGTTTTTCCGAATTGCGTGATGCATTATGTTCGGCTCCTGTGTTGGGTACCCCCGACTACAGTAAGCCCTTTACATTGTATGTCCAGGAGATAGAAGGTTGTGCATTATCAGTTCTGACACAGACTTTTGGGGACAAACAGCGTCCATGCGCATACTTTTCGGCAACTTTAGATCCGGTAGCTAAGGCGTTGCCAAGTTGCTTGAGAGCCACTGCGGCAGCTGCTGTCTGTATACGACACATTGAGAAGGAGGAGTCCCAGTAATCAAGAGATGATTTACAAAGCAAAAAATATAATAAACCAATCACAAAAGAAGTCTATTCACACTGTTTTAATCACAATGTGAATGGTTATTACAAATATATAACATATATTGACATGTGAAATATAGTTCATGAAGTGCCCCAAAGGTAGTAGAAGAGCAAGGGAGGGGGGAGTGTTCTTGTGAGGAAATGGTGGAGGGAGGAAGAAGAAAGTTTGTTGTGACAATTAAATCAGTCAATTGGCGTTATTCGTCCATGTTACACAGTATGTGCAGGAATAAAGACCGCAAAGTTCAAATTATTATTTCAAAAGAACAGCATACTCCAACAAGTTCAATAAATGAAAGGTCAGGGCGTGGAGTTGGTGATAAGGGTGGTTGTCGACGTTTCGACCCTCTATTGCGCAGGTAGATTTACTATCCTTGCTGTGGGGTCTTCATCAGGACGGGGGAAGGGGGACACACCTATTCAATATAAAATATATGAATTAAAATTCGGAAACGAATCCCTAACTAGTTTCAAAAAGGAAAAGCACATCAGTGTTGGCATGAGGTCGTAAGGAATGAAAACATTCTTGTGACATAGACTAGAGCCGAATGAATTCATAAGCCACACATATTGATGTCCGTGACTTTACTTAACTCAACAAGTATTAGATTAACCTTACACAAATGAAAAGGTATACACTGACTAGATTTTCTATGGAGGAAAGACGGAGTATTGCCAGTCCGAAACTACAGCAGACGGACAAATAAACATCCAAGGACTCAAGAGTTTAACTAGCAATTAATCCATATCAGTATGGAAAACTCACCATAAAGTAGCATAGAATTAGATCGTAGTGCCATGAGATGGCTAAGTCCAATTAGATCGTCGTTATAATGAAAGAGCTGTTGATAGCCAAAAAACGGCAGATCATTAAACACTTGCCCATGTACATTAAATTGACGTATATACTAGAATAACAATGGGGCTTACCACGAGTTATTAACGTGACGACCCCAGGGTGTGCGTGATCTGCTGACCCAGTAGTATTATCGAGGCTGAGGAATGTAAATACAAAAGGCCCCGAAGTTAGCAGGTGGGAAGATGGTAGTAGTAGCACCACATATTGAAAACTTTATCCAGCAAGTGGAACTCACCAAAGAAACACGGTCCTGTAGCGATCGTGGGGGGTCGGGCTGGTGCACAAAAGTGCTACGTGAATAATTCTGAAAATAGAATTAGAGCACCAGAGTCTAAGTAACAGGGCGAGTGGCTTATGCAGTGCTCATAAAATTAAATTGAAACGGACGGTGGGACTCACCGGGTGGCAACGATCGGAAGCCGATCTTGCGTGGTCCGGATCAGTCGGAAAGAATGCTTCGTGATGTCAACTGAAATGACAGAGCGGGAGATAATATACCAGACTGCCCATAGCGGTGTACTCATCTCACAAGTATCAACAGTCTGAAAAGGGCGCTTACCGGGTTGGAGTCAGTCCTGTCCCGCAACGAGCATGGATCGCAATGGCGATGCTTCGTTCCGGGTTTAGAATTATCCCCATGACAACGGAGTCACGTGGTGCGGAGCACCCATGTGGATATAGTAAAAAGACTACAGATAGATGGGATAGATCACCTCTAAATGTTGTAACGGTGTGTAGTATCTTAAAATCATTGCCAATGCACGCTAGTAAGGGGATTATGTGGAATGATTATAGTCTCATAATTTAAACAAACACAAGATATAAAAAAACACATAATTGACATAGAAGATACGTATAACACTTTTGAGAGTATCTTAAAATCATTGCCAATGCACGCTATTAAGGGGATAATGTGGAATGATTATAGTCTCATAATTTAAACATTCACAAGATGTAAAAACACATAATTGACATGGAAGATACGTATAACACTTATGAGAGAACAATTAGACGGTGACAGTATATATATATACGTGGTTTTCATGGCGTACCTCTCATATGGGGGCAGAGTACCAGCCGAAACCATGTGGCACTGGAGAATGGAAAGTATGGCAATGAATGCAATGAAGTTGGATATAACAGGGCGTGGCGTACCTCTCACACGAGGGTAAAGGCCACAGGTCAAATGTCAGAGATGATTAGTAATAACAATACTATAAGCCAGATGCAAGTTGCACGGCGTACCTCTCCCATGAGGGTAAAAACCATCCAGAGTCACATGCTACAGACCACTAGATAGAGTTACATGTGTTATATGCCATATAGAGCTGCATGTCATTACATTCAGGTAAGTGATAAGGTTGCCAGTTGTGAAAAAGAACTATCTTGTTCATTGAGTCCATTCTCAATGGAGTCAAACCTCACCATCCACTTCAACTCCCGTATATTCAAGATATTCGCAATATTACCACCCCGGGGTCCTAAGGTGGCTTTCTCTAGAATTACCCACTTCAGACTTTCCGGTGTGTGGCCGGCTGTTAAAAAATGTTCGACTAGAGGTGCACCTGGTGTTGAGCACCTGATCCTGCTCATATGTTGAAGAATTCTGGCCTTCGCCTTCTGTTGTGTCTGACCAACATATATCAGCGAGCATGGGCAAAGGATGGCATATATAATGTTCGATGAGTTACAGTTGGTATGTGTTTTCAGTGAAACTCTTTGATCGCGGTACGTGAATTCCTTGGTTTGGATGACACTGTCGCATGCCTTGCACTGACCACATCTGAAATGGCCCACTATGGCCGGTAAGTTCCAAAGTGTTGCAACCGTTGGGTCATCTCTGGTCTTCAATAGGGAGCAAACCACATGATCCTTCACACTCCGTGCTTTTTTGAAAGCGTGTAGTGGCGGGTTTGGTTGTTGGATATCATCTGAAATCAATTCCCAATGGCGATTAATGATACGTTTAATTTTGTTACTCTGTGTGCTGAAGGTAGTCACGCATACAATCCTTTCTTGATGATCTCCCTTGTCAGTTTTCGGAGTGAGCAACTCGTCTCGGGGGTAGAACCAAGCTCTTTTCCTGGCTCGCTTGAGTAGTAGTTTAGGATATCCCCTACTCAAAAGTTGTTGTTTTAGTTCTTCAGATTCGGTAAAGTAGTGATCCTTGTTGGAACAATTCCTGCGAATCCGCAGGAATTGTCCAAATGGTAAATTATCTCGTAGGGCTCTGGGGTGGTTACTGTTATAATGTAACAGAGAATTCCTCTCAGTGGGCTTTCGATAAAGTGTTGTTAGCAGATGCCCCGAACATTCATAGATGGTGAGATCAAGGAAGTTGATTTTGTGATTGTCTGATTCAATCGTGAATTTAAGATGTCCAGATTGGTTATTCAACCAACCAAAGAACAACATCAGTCCAGTCAGTTTACCATTTGGACAATTCCTGCGGATTCGCAGGAATTGTTCCAACAAGGATCACTACTTTACCGAATCTGAAGAACTAAAACAACGACTTTTGAGTGTGAAGGATCATGTGGTTTGCTCCCTGTTGAAGACCAGAGATGACCCAACGGTTGCAACACTTTGGAACTTACCGGCCATAGTGGGCCATTTCAGATGTGGTCAGTGCAAGGCATGCGACAGTGTCATCCAAACCAAGGAATTCACGTACCGCGATCAAAGAGTTTCACTGAAAACACATACCAACTGTAACTCATTGAACATTATATATGCCATCCTTTGCCCATGCTCGCTGATATATGTTGGTCAGACACAACAGAAGGCGAAGGCCAGAATTCTTCAACATATGAGCAGGATCAGGTGCTCAACACCAGGTGCACCTCTAGTCGAACATTTTTCAACAGCCGGCCACACACCGGAAAGTCTGAAGTGGGTAATTCTAGAGAAAGCCACCTTAGGACCCCGGGGTGGTAATATTGCGAATATCTTGAATATACGGGAGTTGAAGTGGATGGTGAGGTTTGACTCCATTGAGAATGGACTCAATGAACAAGATAGTTCTTTTTCACAACTGGCAACCTTATCACTTACCTGAATGTAATGACATGCAGCTCTATGTGGCATATAACACATGTAACTCTATCTAGTGGTCTGTAGCATGTGACTCTGGATGGTTTTTACCCTCATGGGAGAGGTACGCCGTGCAACTTGCATCTGGCTTATAGTATTGTTATTACTAATCATCTCTGACATTTGACCTGTGGCCTTTACCCTCGTGTGAGAGGTACGCCACGCCCTGTTATATCCAACTTCATTGCATTCATTGCCATACTTTCCATTCTCCAGTGCCACATGGTTTCGGCTGGTACTCTGCCCCCATATGAGAGGTACGCCATGAAATCCACGTATATATATATACTGTCACCGTCTAATTGTTCTCTCATAAGTGTTATACGTATCTTCCATGTCAATTATGTGTTTTTACATCTTGTGAATGTTTAAATTATGAGACTATAATCATTCCACATTATCCCCTTAATAGCGTGCATTGGCAATGATTTTAAGATACTCTCAAAAGTGTTATACGTATCTTCTATGTCAATTATGTGTTTTTTTATATCTTGTGTTTGTTTAAATTATGAGACTATAATCATTCCACATAATCCCCTTACTAGCGTGCATTGGCAATGATTTTAAGATACTACACACCGTTACAACATTTAGAGGTGATCTATCCCATCTATCCGTAGTCTTTTTACTATATCCACATGGGTGCTCCGCACCACGTGACTCCGTTGTCATGGGGATAATTCTAAACCCGGAACGAAGCATCGCCATTGCGATCCATGCTCGTTGCGGGACAGGACTGACTCCAACCCGGTAAGCGCCCTTTTCAGACTGTTGATACTTGTGAGATGAGTACACCGCTATGGGCAGTCTGGTATATTATCTCCCGCTCTGTCATTTCAGTTGACATCACGAAGCATTCTTTCCGACTAATCCGGACCACGCAAGATCGGCTTCCGATCGTTGCCACCCGGTGAGTCCCACCGTCCGTTTCAATTTAATTTTATGAGCACTGCATAAGCCACTCACCCTGTTACTTAGACTCTGGTGCTTTAATTCTATTTTCAGAATTATTCACGTAGCACTTTTGTGCACCAGCCCGACCCCCCCACGATCGCTACAGGACCGTGTTTCTTTGGTGAGTTCCACTTGCTGGATAAAGTTTTCAATATGTGGTGCTACTACTACCATCTTCCCACCTGCTAACTTCGGGGCCTTTTGTATTTACATTCCTCAGCCTCGATAATACTACTGGGTCAGCAGATCACGCACACCCTGGGGTCGTCACGTTAATAACTCGTGGTAAGCCCCATTGTTATTCTAGTATATACGTCAATTTAATGTACATGGGCAAGTGTTTAATGATCTGCCGTTTTTTGGCTATCAACAGCTCTTTCATTATAACGACGATCTAATTGGACTTAGCCATCTCATGGCACTACGATCTAATTCTATGCTACTTTATGGTGAGTTTTCCATACTGATATGGATTAATTGCTAGTTAAACTCTTGAGTCCTTGGATGTTTATTTGTCCGTCTGCTGTAGTTTCGGACTGGCAATACTCCGTCTTTCCTCCATAGAAAATCTAGTCAGTGTATACCTTTTCATTTGTGTAAGGTTAATCTAATACTTGTTGAGTTAAGTAAAGTCACGGACATCAATATGTGTGGCTTATGAATTCATTCGGCTCTAGTCTATGTCACAAGAATGTTTTCATTCCTTACGACCTCATGCCAACACTGATGTGCTTTTCCTTAGGGATTCTAGTTAGGGATTCGTTTCCGAATTTTAATTCATATATTTTATATTGAATAGGTGTGTCCCCCTTCCCCCGTCCTGATGAAGACCCCACAGCAAGGATAGTAAATCTACCTGCGCAATAGAGAGTCGAAACGTCGACAACCACCCTTATCACCAACTCCACGCCCTGACCTTTCATTTATTGAACTTGTTCGAGTATGCTGTTCTTTTGAAATAATAATTTGAACTTTGCGGTCTTTATTCCTGCACATACTGTGTAACATGGACGAATAACGCCAATTGACTGATTTAATTGTCACAACAAACTTTCTTCTTCCTCCCTCCACCATTTCCTCACAAGAACACTCCCCCCTCCCTTGCTCTTCTACTACCTTTGGGGCACTTCATGAACTATATTTCACATGTCAATATATGTTATATATTTGTAATAACCATTCACATTGTGATTAAAACAGTGTGAATAGACTTCTTTTGTGATTGGTTTATTATATTTTTTGCTTTGTAAATCATCTCTTGATTACTGGGACTCCTCCTTCTCAATGCATTGATCACCCAGGTCCCAGTGACATTAGTTGGGTACAACCCCCTACTTATATTCCGTCTGTATTCGACAGTCTGCTGGGTTAGTAATGAATAAAACGTTAAATGTCATGGTCCCACATGCAGTAGACAAATGATTGTTGGATTGAATTGTCAGAGCATCAGAGGTGGTTGTTACCCGATACGTACGTGCTTGCAGTAGTTACGATGGCTCATGGAATGGCTCACATCAGTGTGAAAGGGATCTGTAAGTGGTTGGCCCCAGTATGGCAGAATGATGGAATCCCTAAATGCGCAGAGAAAGTGGTCAAGAATTGTATGGTGTGTCTGAAATACAATCCTGGTAGGGGAACCCCGACTCCATCTGGTCATTTTGCGCCTCCAACGTATCCGTTCAAGGTTTTGCAGCTAGATTTCATCCATATGGAAAGGTGCAACAATTTGAAATATGTACTCGTTGTTGTTTGCGCCTTTTCAAAATGGGTCGAGGCATACCCCCGGAAGGACAACACTGCCTTATCCACAGCCAAAGCCCTTGTCAAAGAGTTCTTCCCCAGGTTTGGAATGCCCAGAATGGTTTGGAGTTATAATGGGAGTGAATTTGTGGGTCGAGTGATGAAGAAAGTGTGTGAGGGGCTTGGCATACAACAGAAGTTCCACGCTGCGAATCACCCCCAATCAGCTGGACTAGTAGAGTGCTATAACGGCACTCTAAAATTAAAGCTGGCAAAAATTCAAGCAAGCACAGGCCTTAAATGGCCTGACGCCCTGCCCTTGGCACTCCTATCCACGAGAATGACTGTTCACTCTAGAGTGGGACTTAGCCCACATGAAATTGTGTTCGGCCGCCCGGCCAACATATGGGGAGTGCCAAGGCCCACTAGGTTTAGCGAAATAGAGCATCCTGTACTGCTTGACTACCTGTATGAATTGACGGCTAAATTGCGTGTTTTACACCAACAGGTCCACAAAATTCTACCTCAGGCTTCTGAAGCTCCAGGGCATCCCATCGATCCTGGAACCTACGTACTGGTCAAGAACTTCCAGCGAACAAAGAACGACCAGCCTCGGTGGACCGGCCCTCATCTAGTCCTTCTCTCAATGAGATCTGCCATTCGAGTTGAAGGGAAAAAACATTGGGTCCACGGAAATCATTGTAAGAGGTCCCACTGCCTCTTCCATATGACCGGTGGGTCCGGGAGAAAATTGCTGACTGCGAAGCTGAGACTGTACCTCCCTTCCTAGCTTTTAGCGATGCACGTATAAAAGGGACGAATTCTGAAAAGGAAAGCGACAACATTTTGCAAGAAGCTGTACCTCAATCGATTCGATTGAACACTACGGAGCCTGAACTCTTGTTTTTGGACCACACATCGCCTGGCAGGAACCGTTACAATTTAAGGCCAAGACCCATGACTATGGACAAATAACCTTTTTTTCATTTTATTGTGCAGCTCTCATCTAGGAAACTTGCTAATTTTTGTTTTTCGAACCGTCATCCGGTTCTGCTGCTAGGGTCGCGGTTGCCACAGGCTTTGGAGTGTAGCTGGAGACGGTTAGGTCGACAGTTCTGTTGGGTCAAGGGAGTTACCCTGGATTGACAGAAGCACTCTTCAGCAGAAACAACCTACCACCGCCGGCAGCAAATTAGAGTGGATGGAGTTTTCTGAGATGGAGAGATCTGCCAGATCTACGAACTTTGAGGCAAGAATATGCACTGTGATGGCAAAAACGCGATTTTTGATAACATGCATTTTTATGTTGTGTAGTATAATGATGTTCTTAATAGGCTATGCTTTATTCACCTTTCGAGTCTCATTTGCACCCACTACATAGCCCATACCTCCTCCTACTGTGTTCTCGCACTCTTTTCACCCTCTACCTGAACACGAATCTGCCAGAAGATTGGAATTCATAAATAACTCATTCGTTCAGCTCCTACACCAACACCAGGCTGTCATAAACACGACAAATTGTTGGGTTTGTCGACTTATGCCACACACGACCGATAAGGGTATCCCGTATTTTGTCTTGCCATTTAGCTATTATGGTTCTTTGTGGGCATTTGAACAATGTTCCTATTTGCCCTCGAACCATATTCCCCACGTTCCACAGGGAGCAACTCGAGCAACAAGGCACTGATAGCAGGAATCAGAAATATGAGCAGAGATATCGACACATATAGAACGCTTCCCAGAGACGAAATGAAGGCCTACAGTAGATGGAATATAACAAAATACGGAATTTCCTTAAGTGAGAGCCAGCGAGCAAAGAAATCCTCCCCATCTGTAATGTACCCCATCAAGGTCACCTATGTCTGCAGGGAAATGGCAAAAACCCCAGAGCTCAGTTAGGGACGAGTGTCTGTACCGAAACATATGTCTTCCCATCTCAGACCTCCCCTTCATTTTCAGCAGCTAAGGGTACATATTTCATCTGCCATGATAGAGCATATACATGGCTGCCCCCTGACTTTACGGGCACATGTTTCATCTCGTTCCTGTTGCCACCCACCTACACGGCCGCTGCAGATTACCACAGGACAAGGACAGTTAGGGGTGTTGTGAGTAAAGACGACACTGCGGAACAAGAGTTTGGGGATTTTGCAAAAGGTTTTCTGCCGTTTTGGGGGCCTATGGTGAACAGCAGGAACATTCGCCAGCTGACAAGGGTAGTTGAATCCACCGTGATCGGAACGGCTGGTGCCCTTAGTAACTTGACTGCAGAGCTCCAGTCGGACACCTTATGACTCTTCAGAACAGGGTTGCCCTAGATGTCATACTCGCAGACCGTGGTGGCTTATGTAAAGTCATCCAATCCAGTTGCTGCATCTTCATCCCAGATAACGCTCCGACAGTATACCAGGCCATCTCCAACCTGCATAAGATCTGAGTCCATTCACGTGGATGAAGGAGACTGGTCCTTAGTGGGGTGGTTCTGGGGACTGATATCTGCCTGAGGATGGAAGATTCTGATAGCCGTTGGGATGATCTTAGCCATCCTTTTCCTGTTCTGTCTGTGCGTACAGTGCGCTCCTGCAATATGTGGCCTCTGTGCTACATCATGTGTAAGGAAGCCTGTATCGAGAGATGAACTAAGTAATAGGATGATGTTACAGCAACATCTCAACTACTTTATGAATACAGATTTGGACTCAGATTATTATTATTATTATTATTATTGGGACATTTGTTGAGCGCTGCGATTACGCACACCGGCGTGTCCACGCGCTGAAAGTGGGAATGGGCAAAGGAAAGGGAACACAAGAAGTACACGGGCCATTATTTGCTGTAAAGATAAGTTTTTAGTTTTGCCCGGAATCTAGCCTCATCTGGTTCCAGACGCAGGTCCGTTGGCAATTTGTTCCAGTTGGTTGCCGCCAAGTATCTAAAAGACCTGCCTCCCATGCGGGCCTTCTTAATTCTTGGAGTCCTCAGTAAGCCACCCCCTGTAGATCTAAGCGCGTGTGTTGGTATGTACGCTTTGATCAAATTCGTCAGAGGGGCGGGTGCCCTGCCATTCAAAATGCGGTGACAGGTGCAGAGGGCTTTATACTCCACTCTTCTCCTCACCGGGAGCCAGTGTAGCTGCTGGAGGGCCGCCTTGGAAGGCGCCCTTTTAGGCAGTCTAAGAATCAGACGTGCTGCCGCATTCTGCAGCACTTGCAGCCGGGCCATGCTTTTTTCTGGGGCCCCCAGGTACAGCAGGTTCCCATAATCCGACCTAGCTGTCACCAGGGCATGGACCAGGGTTTGACGTGCTTCAAGCGGGAGTAGGTCCAGGACCTTTCTCAGCTTCTTCAGAATCCCGAAGCAGACTCCCACCACCCGATTTATCTGTGGGCCAAATGTGAGCCCTACGTCAAACCACACCCCCAAATTGCGCGCCTCTAGGCACGGGGTTGGGGTAGGTCCAAGGCAGGAGGGCCACCATGCCGGCGACCAGGCAGACTGGGCTCTCCCCACCACCAGCACCTCTGTCTTGCTGCCGTTCAGCTTCAAGCAATTGTTGGCCATCCATTCGGCTAGATCTTTCATGCACGAACGGAAGCCATCGGCAGCAAGACAGGGCGCCTGCGACAGGGAGATCACCAGCTGCGTGTCATCGGCGTAGGAGACCAGTTGGAGGCCATGGCTCTCCACGATCGATGCAACAGGCATGAGTATAGGTTATTGCCTATGCAAGGGCAAAAGGAGGGTCTGTGGTACTGAAAATTACGGACCCCGCTATTGTATGGTACCGAAACCCTGCACTCGTGTCAAAAATGTCATCGGATCATGACGATTTTGGTATTGGCAGACCGGTAATGAATGGGATACTATACACCAGTATTTGCGTCACGATCAAGTGACGCAAACACCCTGAAATCGTAGTTTTTGTCTTTAGCCTGTGGGTTCCATTTTGTGAGCGGCATCCATTTCAAATGACCGCAGCTGAATTTGATACCAAAGGACACGTGCACCTCTGCTGACTCCTCTGTGACCTGGGCAAGCTGGAACCATTGCCCCAAGCCAAACCTGTTCGGTCAGTTCCTCTCCCAGTGGCCGAACAAGATAGCATCAAAGCACAACAGGCCATAAACTGTTCGCATTGCACACACACTCCCGCCCAAATCTTGCTCACACCTGTCTTTGCTCTTTTCTCTTCTTTCTCTTTATGATGAGGAGGAGCCCGGTTTTATTGAGGGTACACTGATATCTGATGAGAATGTTGGGCCTTGCCGGGTAATTTATTACGAACTGGACACACTGAAATGTGGACTTGTCATCATGACTCTACCTTTTCTTTGTAGTGAAAATATGTGAATAGCCCACTGTAAATCTAAGAATGTTTGCACTGTAGATCTAGGAATTCTTGCCTGAAGCTCAATATTTTGTATAAAAAGAGAAGATTGGCTCTGTAAAAACGAGCAGTCTCCTGAGAATATACACACCGTGTTGTTGTACTGTTACTTGGTTGCAGCCAATAAATTCGATCTTGACTTCACATAGAAGACTCTGTGTTTCTGTGGTCCGAAACAGGGTAAGACTCGAGGTCTTCGGGTGTTGTCCGCTGGCCCTGCCGGGTCCATAAAAACCCGGTACCTCATTCCCAGAGGACGTCCCTGCTGCTAGAGGCCAGCCTTGGTTCCAGAGGTCTGCACTGCTGCCACTAGAGGCCTGCTCTGCTGCTGAGGACCTTGCTTCCCAGAGGACGTCCCTGCTGCTAGAGGGCT
Organism: Lissotriton vulgaris; assembly: GCF_964263255.1. Lineage (NCBI taxonomy): Eukaryota > Metazoa > Chordata > Amphibia > Caudata > Salamandridae > Lissotriton > Lissotriton vulgaris. Next base: position 1,551,360 of record NW_028250131.1, read on the forward strand.
GCTCTGCTGCTGAGGACCTTGCTTCCCAGAGGACGTCCCTGCTGCTAGAGGCCTGCTCTGCTGCTTGAGGACCTTGCTTCCCAGAGGACGTCCCTGCTGCTAGATGACTGCTCTGCTGCTTGAGGACCTTGCTTCCCAGAGGACGTCCCTGCTGCTAGAGGACTGCTCTGCTGCTGAGGACCTTGCTTCCCAGAGGACGTCCCTGCTGCTAGAGGCCTGCCTGGGTTCCGGAGGTCTGCACTGCTGCTGCTAGAGGCCTGCTCTGCTGCTTGAGGACCTTGCTTTCCAGAGGACGTCCCTGCTGCTACAGGACTGCTCTGCTGCTTGAGGACCTTGCTTCCCAGAGAACGTCCCTGCTGCTAGAGGCCTGCCTGGGTTCCGGAGGTCTGCACTGCTGCTGCTAGAGGCCTGCTCTGCTGCTTGAGGACCTTGCTTCCCAGAGGACGACCCTGCTGATAGAGGACTGCTCTGCTGCTTGAGGACCTTGCTTCCCAGAGGACGTCCCTGCTGCTAGAGGCCTGCCTGGGTTCCGGAGGTCTGCACTGCTGCTACTAGAGGCCTGCTCTGCTGCTTGAGGACCTTGCTTCCCTGAGGACGTCCCTGCTGCTAGAGGACCACTTTGCTGCTTGAGGACCTTGCTTCCCAGAGGACGTCCCTGCTACTAGAGGCCTGCTCTGCTGCTTGAGGACCTTGCTTCCCAGAGGACGTCCCTGCTGCTAGAGATCTGCACTGCTGGTGGCGGACCTTGCTTCCCAGAGGACGTCCCTGCTACTAGAGGCCTGCTCTGCTGCTTGAGGACCTTGCTTCCCAGAGGACGTCCCTGCTGCTAGAGGACTGCTCTGCTGCTGAGGACCTTGCTTCCCAGAGGACGTCCCTGCTGCTAGAGGACTGCTCTGCTGCTGAGGACCTTGCTCCCCAGAGGACTTCCCTGCTGCTAGAGGCCTGCCTGGGTTCCGGAGGTCTGCACTGATGCTGCTAGAGGACCGCTCTGCTGCTTGAGGACCTTGCTTCCCAGAGGACGTCCCTGCTGCTAGAGGACTGCTCTGCTGCTGAGGACCTTGCTTCCCAGAGGACGTCCCTGCTGCTAGAGGACTGCTCTGCTGCTTGAGGACCTTGCTTCCCAGAGAACGTCCCTGCTGCTAGAGGACTGCTCTGCTGCTTGAGGACCTTGCTTCCCAGAGAACGTCCCTGCTGCTAGAGGCCTGCCTGGGTTCCGGAGGTCTGCACTGCTGCTGCTAGAGGCCTGCTCTGCTGCTTGAGGACCTTGCTTCCCAGAGGACGACCCTGCTGCTAGAGGCCTGCCTGGGTTCCGGAGGTCTGCACTGCTGCTGCTAGAGGCCTGCTCTGCTGCTGCTAGAGGCCTGCTCTGCTGCTTGAGGACCTTGCTTCCCAGAGGACGACCCTGCTGCTAGAGGACTGCTCTGCTGCTTGAGGACCTTGCTTCCCAGAGGACGTCCCTGCTGCTAGAGGCCTGCCTGGGTTCCGGAGGTCTGCACTGCTGCTACTAGAGGCCGGCTCTGCTGCTTGAGGACCTTGCTTCCCAGAGCACGTCCCTGTTGCTAGAGGACCGCTCTGCTGCTTGAGGACCTTGCTTCCCTGAGGACGTCCCTGCTGCTAGAGGACCGTTTTGCTGCTTGAGGACCTTGCTTCCCAGAGGATGTCCCTGCTACTAAAGGCCTGCTCTGCTGCTTGAGGATCTTGCTTCCCAGAGGACGTCCCTGCTGCTAGAGGTCTGCACTGCTGCTTGAGGACCTTGCTTCCCAGAGGACGTCCCTGCTACTAGAGGCCTGCTCTGCTGCTTGAGGACCTTGCTTCCCAGAGGACGTCCCTGCTGCTAGATTACTGCTCTGCTGCTGAGGACCTTGCTTCCCAGAGGACGTCCCTGCTGCTAGAGGACTGCTCTGCTGCTGAGGACCTTGCTCCCCAGAGGACTTCCCTGCTGCTAGAGGCCTGCCTGGGTTCCGGAGGTCTGCACTGATGGTGCTAGAGGACCGCTCTGCTGCTTGAGGACCTTGCTTCCCAGAGGACGTCCCTGCTGCTAGAGGACTGCTCTGCTGCTGAGGACCTTGCTTCCCAGAGGACATCCCTGCTGCTAGAGGACTGCTCTGCTGCTGAGGACCTTGCTTCCCAGAGGTCGTCCCTGCTGCTAGAGGACTGCTCTGCTGCTGAGGACCTTGCTTACCAGAGGACGTCCCTGCTGCTAGAGGCCTGCTCTGCTGCTTGAGGACCTTGCTTCCCAGAGGACGTCCCTGCTGCTGAGGACCTTGCTTCCCAGATGACGTCCCTGCTGCTAGAGGACTTCTCTGCTGCTTGAGGACCTTGCTTCCCAGAGGACGTCCCTGCTGCTAGAGGCCTGCTCTGTTGCTTGAGGACCTTGCTTCCCAGAGGACGTCCCTGCTACTAGAGGCCTGCTCTGCTGCTTGAGGACCTTGCTTCCCAGAGGATGTCCCTGCTACTAGAGGCCTGCTCTGCTGCTAAGGACCTTGCTTCCCAGAGGACGTCCCTGCTGCTAGAGGTCTGCTCTGCTGCTTGAGGACCTTGCTTCCCAGAGGACGTCCCTGCTGCTAGAGGCCTACTCTGCTGCTTGAGGACCTTGCTTCCCAGAGGACGTCCCTGCTGCTAGAGGCCTGCTCTGCTGCTTGAGGACCTTGCTTCCCAGAGGAAGTCCCTGCTGCTAGAGGCCTGCTCTGTTGCTTGAGGACCTTGCTTCCCAGAGGACGTCCCTGCTGCTAGAGGACTGCTCTGTTGCTTGAGGACCTTGCTTCCCAGAGGACGTCCCTGCTGCTAGAGGCCTGCTCTGCTGCTTGAGGACCTTGCTTCCCAGAGGACGTCCCTGCTGCTAGAGGGCTGCTCTGCTGCTTGAGGACCTTGCTTCCCAGAGGACGTCCCTGCTGCTAGAGGCCTGCTCTGTTGCTTGAGGACCTTGCATCCCAGAGGACTTACCTGCTGCTAGAGGACTGCTCTGCTGCTTGAGGACCTTGCTTCCCAGAGGACGTCCCTGCTACTAGAGGACTGCTCTGCTGCTTGAGGACCTTGCTTCTCAGAGGACGTCCCTGCTGCTAGAGGGCTGCTCTGCTGCTTGAGGACCTTGCTTCCCAGAGGACGTCCCTGCTGCTAGAGGCCTGCTCTGTTGCTTGAGGACCTTGCATCCCAGAGGACTTCCCTGCTGCTAGAGGACTGCTCTGCTGCTTGAGGACCTTGCTTCCCAGAGGACGTCCCTGCTACTAGAGGACTGCTCTGCTGCTTGAGGACCTTGCTTCCCAGAGGACGTCCCTGCTACTAGAGGACTGCTCTGCTGCTTGAGGACCTTGCTTCCCAGAGGACGTCCCTGCTGCTAGAGGACTGCTCTGCTGCTGAGGACCTTGCTTCCCAGAGGACGTCCCTGCTGCTAGAGGGCTGCTCTGCTGCTTGAGGACCTTGCTTCCCAGAGGACGTCCCTGCTGCTAGAGGCCTGCTCTGTTGCTTGAGGACCTTGCATCCCAGAGGACGTCCCTGCTGCTAGAGGCCTGCTCTGTTGCTTGAGGACCTTGCTTCTCAGAGGACGTCTCTGCTGCTAGAGGCCTGCCTGGGTTCCGGAGGTCTGCACTGCTGCTGCTAGAGGACCGCTCTGCTGCTTGAGGACCTTGCTTCCCAGAGGACGTCCCTGCTGCTAGAGGCCTGCTCTGTTGCTTGAGGACCTTGCTTCCCAGAGGACGTCCCTGCTGCTAGAGGACTGCTCTGTTGCTTGAGGACCTTGCTTCCCAGAGGACGTCCCTGCTGCTAGAGGCCTGCTCTGCTGCTTGAGGACCTTGCTTCCCAGAGGACGTCCCTGCTGCTAGAGGGCTGCTCTGCTGCTTGAGGACCTTGCTTCCCAGAGGACGTCCCTGCTGCTAGAGGCCTGCTCTGTTGCTTGAGGACCTTGCATCCCAGAGGACTTACCTGCTGCTAGAGGACTGCTCTGCTGCTTGAGGACCTTGCTTCCCAGAGGACGTCCCTGCTACTAGAGGACTGCTCTGCTGCTTGAGGACCTTGCTTCTCAGAGGACGTCCCTGCTGCTAGAGGGCTGCTCTGCTGCTTGAGGACCTTGCTTCCCAGAGGACGTCCCTGCTGCTAGAGGCCTGCTCTGTTGCTTGAGGACCTTGCATCCCAGAGGACTTCCCTGCTGCTAGAGGACTGCTCTGCTGCTTGAGGACCTTGCTTCCCAGAGGACATCCCTGCTACTAGAAGCCTACCTTGATTCTTGAAGGAGAACTGGACCATCTCCATGAATACAGGACCACCAAAAATGAGTGCAAGGGATAGTTGGCTCGCCTTCTGTGTGAGCTACAGGGGCATAACAAGCTCCAGAGACCTTGAAATCTACACCTCATCTCTGTTGGACTGAGTGTTAATACCCCCTTCCCCCCACCAAATGGTGTCTTCCAGGTCTTGCACTCTTGGAAGTGGTATTAGAGGTCCTGCTCCTGCCTAGCCCTAAATGTGGGACTTCTAAAAAGTCTCACTGAAAGTAGTAGAAGAACTGACAGAAGACTAGGAGCTGCCTGACAGTGGATCCACCCTAGGTGAATTGACCGTTGGTCTGACTGTGTAGTAGCTCCTGCTACGTTAGTCTATGCAGCGGCAAATCCTGCTCACCAGGGCCGCTCAGTGATCGTGTCTGGCTTAATGGAGCCCTCTTCTGCTACAGATTGTAGCTCTGTCACGCTGGAGGTTTTGGTCTTTCAAATGTTGTCTAAGTCTGAAGGTAAACATTTTCACTGGGCTCGATGGTGACCAGCTCCCAATTGATGACGACTGCAAGGAAGCTGGCTCTGTATATATTATACCAAAGTGAGGTACACAGAGTCCAGCGGATCCCCGAAGGTAGGCAGAGGTAAAAGTAGATAGTACCTCACTCTCTATTTGTGGTAGTGTTGTCTAGCAGTAAGGCCTTATCAGAGGGTAGTGCTAAGCGTTTATTGTACACACTCAGGCAAGGAATGCTTTCACACACTCAAGGACTGAACTCAGACCAACTTGTTTGTATAAAATATTATTTAGTTGTAGTTTATTTTTCTAGAACCAAGCCCGGCCTGGTACAGGTATGTATAGCAATACTTTGTAGAAATATATGCAATCAAATGACAGTTCAAATGCAGTGAATCAATATACAGTTGAATTACTTTGTAATTACTTTTCCTGCTCAGTCAGTTATCTCAAGATACCAGGCTGGTACATTTCCTGTGGGAAGGAAGAACATGGTCAATGTTTCTGCACATTTGTTTCAGTTTTTATAATGTACTCATGAGCAAATATCTAGTTCTCTGAAAGCAGAACTAGGGTTTATGTGTCCATGGGTAAGAGTAGGTTCACAGTGTGGCAGTAAGTTGCACCACCAGCGGCACCGAGGCGACCAGGTGCGAAGTGCACGGTCCGTATGTTAGCCAATGGCGCAAGCATGGCTGTGGGAGTGGTGGACTGCGGCAAGCAGGCCACCAAGTTGGATAAACATGGACTCCTGGGGTTAGGGACAACACGGAGGCAAAATGGCCCACACAAGAACTACACTGCCAGTGGCACAGAGGCGGCTGGGTGTAGGATGCATTCCTGGCTGTGGTTATAGGCATCGGTCAAGGATTCCTCCGAATCGGTCAGTTGCTGTAGGCGAATAAGATCTTTAGGAGTTGCTGCTTTTAGGCCTGCTTCGTTCCATGACAGAATCAGTCGGACAGTTGTGGTTGGTTCCTCTGGACTGCTTCGACTCTTTCGTTTGGTGCGTTTGCCTTCGGTTGTAGTTGAGAGGAGATCTTCAGTTGACGACTGCATGTTGGTTTTTAAGAGCTTGCTTGTCGGGCATCACTATGATCCAGGCTTGGATCACTGGTAGGACCTCCTTGAGAGTTTGATTCACTCCTGCTCAGGCTCGGGTTGTCAGGTACAGAGTGGAGGTGACCCGGGCCAGAATCAATGTTGGTTTAGCTTGAACAAGTCCGATGCTCACAGTTGACAAAAAATTCTTTTAGGATTTGAAGGCAGGGTGAGTCTCTGGGTTTTTGAGGACTGCCGACCGCAGGACACACCAAAGTTCTTTTGGAGGAGTCTGAGGTTGGGAAAGGCCGGTAGGGCTGGGGCCAAGTCAGTAGTTGTCCTCCTCGTCGCAAGGCTTTTCGGTCTTTCTTCTTTTCTCCTATTCGGCTCTGGTCTGAGGAGCCAAAGTTTGGTGTTGCCCCTAAATACTCAATTTTGGGGTGTGACTGGTAGAGACAGGTTGGGGCTAATGGGCCCTTTCCTTGGGGTGGGTACAGCCCCTTGCGCTGTGCAGTGACATATAGTATGTATCAAGGTCCCCTCTTCATGCCCGCAGCAGAGACACACCGGGGAAGCCACCAAGCCCGCCCTCCAGAGCCTAACCCTGGTAAAATAAACCCGGTGGAGGTATTTAAATTGAATAATCCACAGGCGCCCTGCAATAGCCGCCCCACACAGGGGAAGCCAAAGCTTCTGTCCAGTCCTCTTTTTCCATCTGGCCCACATCACCCTCCCAGGCCTCCCACAGACGCTGCAAAGAGGGGGAACCGTCCGTAACTAGGGACTGATAGATTTTGGAGATCTTATGGTCTAGGAGGTCCCCGATAAAAACCTTAGCCGGGCTAAACTCCGGCAGCAAGTCCAGACCCTAAAAGCTGGGAGCAAAAGCATGCCGAAATTGTAAATATTTAAAGAACTGATAGACGTCTGAATGTCTGGAAAGGATTTCAACACCATACCGTGCATAACGTCCCCCAGAGTAGATATCCCGATGTTATCTCAATCGCGAAACCTGGAGAGACTCCGCAACTGCAGAAAACGGTCGTTGTGCCATAATGGGGTCTCCCTAGTCAATCTATTCCACCAGCCCATCTTCCGCAATGCCTGGCTCCAGATCTGAAAAACACTCTGTGTGACAGGCAGAAGGAGACGCCTCAACGGAGCAGAGTATAGAATAATGTGTAGGGACTGGTCCCCCATGCAGCGCCGCTCCACGCGTACGCTGGGTCTACCCTGTTTCCATACCACCACTCGTTTAAGACAAGTAGATGCAATGCAACATAATAACATAATAGGACCAAATATCAGAGGTTGCCAGTCCCCCGCTATATGTAGATAGGAAGCACGTCTGGACCGTCACCCTCACCGCCCCACCCTCCCAAACGAACTGTCCCAGAACTGAATTCACCTGCCGGAACCACAGTGGGGGAATCTGATAGGGATGATTTTGTAATTGATACAGTAGTCGCGGGAGTGACGCCATCTTAAAGATGGCTGACCGGCCGTAGATGGACAGAGGTATGTGGGACCGGGTCTTAATGTCCTCACACACCCGCTCCCATACAGGTACAAGATTATGTTCCCAGGCCGTGGTGGGGGAATCAGACAAATACACCCCCAAATATTTCATGCCCCCTTGTACCACCTGTACAGACGACGCCCAAGAACCAAGCTCGCCCGACCTCCCAACACCCACAGGGTGGACTTCCGAGGGTTCATATATAAACCAGACGTTACCCCGAAGATATGCATAATACAAAACAGCTGAGGGTGCGTTCGTTCCAGGTTGGTAAGAAACAACAAAACATCGTCAGCATAAAGGACGATGCAATCGGACAGTCCATGCACCCATTCAAACGCGGACACCTGAACGTCCATCCTAACCCAAGCAGCCAAGGGTTCCATTGCTAAAGCGAAAAGATATGGAGCTAATAGACACCCCTGTCTGGTGCCCCGCCCAATAGGGAATGCGGAAGAAACAAAGCCTGCCACTCGCACCGAGGCCGTTAAGTCAGTATACAAGAGGGTGAGGTAGAACAAAAAACGCGGTCCGAAATTCAGCCACCGCAGTAGCGCAAATAAATAGACCCAACTCAAGGAGTCAAACGCCCGGTCCATATCCGCCAACAGAAGCGCTGCCCATTCCCCCAGTCCCTGGATCGTCGAGACTGCCACATTAGCCTGCCTAATATTATGGCGTGTTACACGCTGGGACATATACCCAGCTTGGTCCGGGTGTACCAGTAAGGCTATGTGAAGGCAGAGGCAGTTCGCCAAAGCTTTAGCTAATATCGGTCAGGAGGGAGATAGGGCGATACGAGGCGTGGTGCTCCGGCGGTCTACCAGGCTTATGAAAAACTACTATATCAGCATATTTCTAGTGCTGGGCAGACACATCCAGTGCCTGGCCTCCTCCACCACCCTGCGTTAGTGGGGTCCCAGCTGCAAAAAATATATTTTTTTTAATTCGCAGGGAAAGCCTTTAGGGCCTAGGGCCTTGCCAGAATCAATATCACCCAAGGCCGCCCCAGTTCTTCGTCAGTAAGCGGGCCTTCCAATTGTTCCCTAACCGCATCCGAGAGTGCCTTCAGTGGGAGGTCGTCCAAGAAACGATCAATGACTTCCGCTGGGAGGCATTCCTTAGGGGCATATAACTGAGCATAATACACTGCAAAACTGCATGCAATAGCTGACGTGCCTGACACAGGTAGCCCATCCGACTCCACGACACCTGGAAGGTCCTGGGGGGGGCGAATCGAACCCTGACACAATCGGTGCAGCATTTTACTAGATTTGTCACCCCATTGGTAGATCCTACTACGGATAGTAAGCCAGGCCTGTCGAGCCTCATATAAGCGGATATGAGAATATTCCTGCTGCGCTAACAGTACACCACATCTACAGAAACTCTTTTCAATGGGACACCCCAGGGAGGCTCCTGAGATCCCCCTCACAGAAAAAACATGTGACTCTCAGATTTTCAGGACCAGATGGGGTGGTCGCTCCTTTTTGGTAGCGGCCGCCAAGCTATTGAATTCTCTACCCACCATTACCTCCAGCGTGGATTCTAATCCGGTTTTTAAAAAACATCTGAAAACCTGGCTTATCTCATCTAAGGTTGCTACAGGTGTACTTCTTTCATTTCGCCTCGTTTGCCTGCTCTAGCGCCTTGACACCTATGGGTAGAAGTACACTCTTTAAATAATATCCAATACTATCAAGCCGCACCACCTGTTGATTTAGCTATGAGGTCAATATGGAATATTGAAACATTTTCCCTGACTGTTTATCGCAGTATTCAAGACGAAGGGTCTGATCTGGGAGTGAGCTAGCGCTTGGCTGCAGTTCCTGTTCAGTATTGTGAATAGAGGCATCCTATAATGAATCAATCAGAAATCTGCTCCTTTGTGGCTGGAATATTTTAGGTTCTCAAGCCGCAAAACTGCAACTCAAAGCAAAAAACGAATAGGAGGTTTCTGGTAAAGAAAAGGCTGCTCTGGAAACTAAGAAGCAGCAGGCTAAACACAAAAGAAAGACTGACTCTCTTCCACTGCAGGAGTCCATTAAGAGTGGAACATGATGAGTGTTCTGCAAGAGGACAAGTATATCAGACAGAAAAGTGAAAGTGACCTGGACTCTTCATACAGTCTAGGGTGCACCCCCTGCTCCCCCAGAGGTGTTGGGCCCGGATTTATAACTCCCTAGACCAAGGACTCAGTTTAATGCACCAAAAAAATGAGTCAAAAACTAACTGGTTTTTGACTCAAACACTGCTCGCTGAGCAGCACTGCGTAGGGAGTGTTTTTTGGTAACTACCAGCCCCTCTAGATGAGATGAGAAACACAGTACAACTCCCAAAACTCTTTTCATAAATTAATAACACACTTAAAACAAGCATTTACAATGCAATGGCCTCGTCTTTGTTAAAGTTAGAGCTATTGGCATTGCAAATGGCATTGTTTTCATTTTTTGTTTTTTTTAAAACATAAATAAATAGTATTGTCATTTACAATGGCAATAGGTGAGCTTTAGAGAGTAGTAGAGAGTATTAGCAGACACAGAGCCCCCCCCCCACACACACACACAGAGCCACACACACACACACACACACACACACACACACACACACACACAGAGCCACACACACACAGAGGGAACAGAGGCAAAAAAAGCGAGCACAACAGGGAACAGAGGCAAGAAAAGCGAGCACAACCAGGGGGCAGAGGCAAGAAAAGGATCACAACCAGGGAACAGAGGCAAGAAAAAACGATCACAACCAGGGAAGAGAGGAAAGAAAAAACGATTACAACCAGGGAAGAAAGACATGAAAAAACAATTACAACCAGGGAAGAGAGGCAAGAAAAAACGATCACAACCAGGGAAGAGAGGCAAGAAAAACAATCACAACCAGGGAACAGAGGCACACACTAGTGGAGAAGTGTGGCTTAGGGGTTAGAGGCGGCAGACCCGGAAGCTGAGATCGGCCCTGGACCGGGGTTCAATTCCCCGCCCCGACGGGGGTTGGGCTCAATAATTCCACAGACTCGATAATTCTCACTCCGGTGCCTACTCGACTCACGGGTTCACACTCTGCGACTCTGGGCAATAGCTTGCTTAATCTCCACAACGGCCCCTCGCGGCGGGATGCCTGGCTTTCACCTTGTGGATACCCTGCCGGGGTATCTCACAGGGGAATACCAGGACAGGTTCCCTAAGCAAGCGCATAGATGCCTGCGATGTGGGCGATTTGCGCTATATAAATACATGTACATTTACATTTACACACACCCACAGAGCCACACACACAGGGGCACACACACAGCCACACACACACAGCCACAGCCACACCCACACACACACACAAGCCACACACACAGAGCTACACACACACAGTTACACACACACACACAGCCACACACACACACACAGCCACACACACACAGCCACACATCTTCCATCCATTCACCCATCCAGACATATACCCACCTACTGAATCATCCATCAAACATGCAATCTACCCATCCAACACCTAACTCAATTCAACCATCCACTGGCTCAATTCAAACATAAAACTCTTTCCAGCCACCCATTGACTTGTGCATTCCATTAACTTCATCAATGTAACTACCATTCAACTGGACCACCCACTAACTCATGCATCCACTGAGTCCATCCACCCGCTGACTCATGCATCCACGTGCTATTGATTGCCTTTTTGCCTTTAGGAAAGCTATCAAGACCTTTCTGTTCACCTCACTATAAATGGGATCGGTCCTTTTGATATTTCTCAGTCTGGTATTTGTTGTTTGTGCCCTCTTCGTGGCTAGCGCTTGGACGCCCCTTTGCTGGGGCAGCTGTGCGCTCTATAAAAACAGTTAACATAACATAACATAACATAACAAAAAATGGTTAACATAACACTGACTCATGCATCCACCCAACCACCACTCAACTCCATTCACCCACTGACACATACGTCCAACCATCAATTCATGAATCCACCAACTCTATTCAACCAACCACCACTCAACTTTATCCACCCACTGACTCCATCCACCCAACCATCACTCATCCACATTCACCCACTGACCCCATCCACCACTGTACTCCATCCACCCACCAACTCATGCATCCACTGACTTCATCCACCCAACCACCACTCAACTCCATTAACTCAATGAAACATACATATACCGCTGTACTCTATCCACCCACTGACTCATGCATCCACTGACTCCTAACAGTTTGAGCCCCTCAGTCACTTCGGGACACTCGCCGAGTCTCTGCCCCTCACTTTCCAAGCCCCCACCCCGCCGCCTTCCTCGTACACACTCTCACATCACCGTCCTTAGCTGCCCACAGGTAGCCTCCGCCTCTCCCTCCCTGAAGCGCCTTCAGAGCCCGGCTTACCGTGGGCAGCTTCCACTTGATCATGAAGACCGTGAAGTCCGGGCTCATGTGCCGGTGGCCGTGGCCAGCTGGCAGGCAGGGGATGGCGTAGCTCTTGCAGCTCTGAGTCACCCAGGCGTGCTCCCACTGCTCCCAGAAGGCCTGCTCGTAGAAGTAGCAGGCTATTACGATGGTGGCAGGCACGGTGTAGAGCACGCTGAAGATGCCAATGCGCACCATCAACTTCTCTAGCTTCTCGGTCTTTGGCGCCATCGTGCTTCATGATGGTGCGAATGCGGAAAAGTGACACAAAGCCATCCAGCAGGAAGGAGGTGCCAATGAAGAGCACGAAGCAACGCAGAGCGTCCACGCTGTTGATGCCCACAAAGCAGCCGCCGCTCAGCACATCGACGTTCACTTGTCCCATGGCTAAGCTGTTGATGGTCTTGACAGCGGGCACAGTCCAAGCAGCCAGTGGAAGTACTGCGAGTTGGCTCCAATGACTTCGTGGCCCTACTTCATGCCAGCCGCCAGGAACCAGGTGAGAAAGATAACTCACCAGATGGACGAGGCCATGCTGAAGAAGTACAGCAGCATGAGTAACCAATTGGGTCAGGACCCAAGAAAGCAAAGCCATTGTTTACCTGTGCTCAGGTCATGCTACTATCAGGCCGCCACCGAGCATACCTGACCTCAGGCTATCGGCTGCCTGCGCTAAGGAGAGGCAGGGCCAGGCCCCTCCCTGCAGCAGTGGCTCGCCTTCCCTTCAGAGGGAGCCTCAGTCCGCTGTGTCAGGTGCCCCACAAGACTCACCTGGGCTTGTGAAGCGATACTGCAGAGACGACAGGGACCACCGCCCCCGTTCCCAAACAACCCCCGCGGGGAACAACACCCGTCACGGATTGCATGGATCCAGGGAAGGGGGCCAAATAAATAACGGGAGTGGCCTTGGTGGACGGGTCGCAGGGCAGGGTCTTGGCACAGCTGGGAAACAAGAGGAGATCAGATGAGGAATAGGTACTATTTCTGCAGCAGAACACTCCACAACACGCATGCAGGATGGAGCCCTTGGCTCCGGTACTCACCAAGACACACTTGTGCCGAACCCAGGAAGACGTCACAACGTAGCGTCCAGGTACCTTGGTGCCTTGTAGTATAAACGAAAGGAAGCGCTCCTGCGCCAGAACCACCAATAACAAAGAAACAACAGAAGGCGCTCCTGCGCATAAGTGACCAATAACAAAACTCCAGGGTAAGCGCTATAGCGCGGCCCAATGCATGTTTGAACAATGCTCCTGCGGCACATGCAATAGAACAGCAGTGTTCCTACGCGTCATGCGTCAGGTCACTAGTAGCAGTGCTCCTGTGTAAGTAAAGTACAAAACAAACAAAGCCTGTCACAGCGCTCCTGCGCTTGCTAACAGAACATGCAGCAGCGCTCCTGGGTAAGTAAAGTACAAAACAAATAAAGCCTGTCACAGCGCTCCTGCGCTTGCTAACAGACATGCAGCAGCACTCCTGCGCCAGGATAGGGTTAATCCAACAATGGAGCACTGCGCTCCTGCACACAGCAACCGGATCAAGCGGAGATAGAAACCCCGCAAGGTAGTCTGAGCCCCGAGGGCTCGAAGAAGTACTAGACAGCACAGCACGCGCTGGTACTCGAAATGCGGCCAGAAGGAAGTAACGCAACGCCAGGAGGCTAGGGGCAGGCGTCACCGTGACTAGTCGTGCCGTGGAACTCCAGGGATCAGGTTACGGCAGAACCAGTCCGATGCCGTCAGCTTGAGCTCCGAGCACGATCCAGAAAGCGGAATCAGAAGCGCCGACCCGGAGGTGCTTCCTGCCTTTAACCCTAGTCCCCCGGAAGCGCTGTCATTGGCCGGAGGACTAGACCGGGATACTCTTTCCGGCCGGAAGTGAGTATTCCCGCATGCATGTTGTGGTGTTTGAACGGCGGAAAACCGCCACCTGACACGCTGCAAGCGTCCTCCCTGCTCAGAGATGTGCCCACGTGGACTGGCACCCGAAGGCCTGAAGACACCCGCGGCGGCCGTGTGCCCTTTGCCCTCCGTGCCCTCTTTCTTGTGAGCCTTCCTTCTCCGGTGGTTGCCGCAGGATGGCCAAGACATGAGAGCTGGAGACCGCCAGCTCAGCCCGCACCCTCCATCTACCTCCTCCCCCTCTTTCTGCTGCAGAGCTCAGAGGAACTGAAGGTAAGGAAACACCTCTCGGCGCAGACACGCAGAAGCAACCCGATACCGGCAACTCTCTTGTCGCCATTATTTCCCCACAATGCAAATCTCATGTGCGAGTCTGACCCATATCAGCCTTTCATGAGGGAAAGTTTAGTAAAATGTCTCCCCCCACGGCAATGCAATGGGGTTTCGCATTTGTACTGCTCATCTGTTTCCATCGGGTGCTCCGGGCACATGGGCTTGTACATGGGTACGGAACGGGTGGCCACTCCCCAATCGCACACTGTTGTGCCATGGAAGGTGGATGGCATTACGGTTAGGGGTGTTCCCGTAACCAAATAATATGTGCTTGTCACTGCAGCTGCGCTGCCTCTATTTATTTCGCTTACAGCTCCTAGCAGTTTTTTTTTTCATTTTCACTGGTGCGTGTTTTTTCTTTTTTATTCTAACTATTCTTTGCGTCAGAAGCCGGTCTCCTTTGTCATTGTTTTAGAACGAAAACGTACTTTTGTATGTTTTAGATGATGTAGGAAGTGATTAGTCGGTTTTTTGGACACGCCGCTCGAGCCATGGAGGAACCGCCTGTGATACCTAATTAGTGTTCCTGCTTCTCCTGACTTGCCTGGTGTTACTGCGCCACCTCCGCCACCTGGAACGAGGGAAACGCGCCCCACACCGAGCTACCGCCGCGCCAGGAGTCACCAGCGGCAGCGGAGCGGTCTCGGTACCCCAGGGGGACCTGCAACAGCGCACGCTGTGCGCGTCATCTTCTAGCGCCAGGAGGCGCCTTAAAAGTCGGGTCCACCCGGCCATTGTGTGTTCCTGCTTCTCCTGACTTGCCTGGTGTTACTGCGCCACCTCCGCCACCTGGAACGAGGGAAACGCGCCCCACACCGAGCTACCGCCGCGCCAGGAGTCACCAGCGGCAGCGGAGCGGTCTCGGTACCCCAGGGGGACCTGCAACAGCGCACGCTGTGCGCGTCATCTTCTAGCGCCAGGAGGCGCCTTAAAAGTCGGGTCCACCCGCAATGCGGGACGCGAGCGGGACGCCGGGCAAAGCCCGGGCCAAGGGCGGGCCCGTTTTAGCCCGTTCGAGACCGTGAGAGACTGGACTGGACCTTCCCTCTTACTCCCACCCTCTAAATTGACTAGTGGCAAGGTAAACCAATTCTACATCTACTGTGTGACTGGCCTATTGTTAGTTATTCAGTGTTAGGGCCTTGTTGCCAACCATTGTTTGTTCATCATGTCTAAACAAAAAACGCCTGTCACTCCGGCTAATACCATGCATAACTACTTAGTTCAGGTAGTGACTAAAATTAATAATAACCGGAGGACCTCCCTAGGTATGGGGGATTCGCCACCTTGTGCCCAAATCAACCAATCAGGGGTGTCCCAGCCCGTAACTGATGATCTTATTGTCTCCGACCCTAGTGAAGTCCTAATTGAGCACTTAGAAATTAATGGTTCGATGACTTCTACGGACCATCAATCTGATCCCTTTGCAGATCTGATCAACTTAGAAGACCAAGATAAATCTGTGACAATTGAGGAGTCAGTTATAGAAACCAATACCTCCCCAACACCTGTCCCCGCTCCAAGAGCAAAAAAAGGGATCACTAAGGCGCCACCTAGAAGAGGTGGCTTACGCTCTTCTAAAAACAAACCCGTAACCCCACCTAGACGAGCAAAAAGAAAGAAAGAGGATGGGATAAGGGAGGAGGAGTATGAAAATGAAGAAGGGGAGGACACCCTTTTAATTAAGCTCATGGGCACACTAGAGTCCAAACTACTAGGTTTAATGAAACCCCTCATATCAAAGGTTGACCAATTAGTTACCAAGGTCAACAAGTTAGAGTCCCTGTTAAGGAAAACCAACGAGGGGGTGGGTGAAATACCAAATCTAGTTGCTTCAAAAATTGACCAAATGGAGACTGTGGGAAAATCAACAGGGGTGACCATGAATGCTGGTTTACAAGCTTCTTCAGACCATGTCCAACACGCCAGTCTTAGGAATGATATTTCCCTCGACATGAATCCACCTTCTGAGGCAGCCCAATTAATGGGCAATAGCATTACTGAGACCCTAAACCCAGAATCTGCCCCAGTTGAATTAATTGTTGAAGCCTCGCCCCTTATTTTAGTACTAGCTAACACTCCCCTGCTGAAAACTGGTCAGATCGAGTCCCCTGATTCCCTAAGAAATAAGGCTCTCCAGTGGTTGAGTAGTAACATGCATATATCCCCCTGGGGCAAGGAAAAACTATCAGACTATCTGCTTACAGCAAGAAGAGTTAGGTGGATAGGTACTAAGCCAAAGAAATTTCAAGGGGATTGTGTGGTTCTGAACTTTAAGGGCCCCGATGTTCTGCCCGATGTCCTACGGAACATTCTCCCTCCACAACGTAGGACAGCTGAAATAGTTCCACTGACACTGGATTTCTTCTATAGTAGAAGGGGTCTAGTAGCAAAGCCGAGTATACTAAGAACTAAATGGACAGTAGTGGGAAATAGAAGGGCTAGAACCAATCCAGCATGTGAGTGGGGGCTAAGCTTGGATAATCAATATTCTGTGTTAACGGATCTGAATGAGTGTGATTGACTCGCACATGTCTCTCCTGCTACCCTGAATATGTGGCCGGGCCAAGGCCGTATCAAGATTTCCATGCTAAATGAATCTATACCAACCCCAGATGAACCTTGTACTTCCGGCTCAGAAGAACAAAATAGAGCCCAGGTGGAACAGGAAAAATCATTGGAGGAAGTTGAGTTGTTATCGAGATTGAACAAAAATGTAATATTAGGAGTAGATCCTGCAGAAACATTAATCATTCCCGACACTGTCCAGACGTACTCTCAGCAGGCTAAACCAAAATTATCAATCGTTTCATGGAACATAGCCGGAATAGCTAATAAGTTAAATATTCCCGATTGGGGTGATTTTATTAATCAGTACGATATCATCATGTTCCAAGAAACTTGGTCGACTATACCAATTTTTAGGCAAGGGTATTTAAATTTCTTTGTCCCGGCAATTAGCAATAGAGTGGGACGTCCCTCGGGGGGCCTGTTAATTTGGGTACGCCAAACTTTGAATTGTTCGGTAAAGCAAAGGTCTATACCCTCTAACGATATTTTGGCACTTGATTTTACCTGGCAAAATGGTCATCAACTAGCCCTGTTTAATTTGTATTCAAGGGGAGTAGCCAGGGGTAAATCATCAGAGACCCTATCGTGCCTTGAGAACAATATTGAACAGCTACCAGACCCCTCTTACATAATAATAGGCGGGGATTTTAATACTACCTTCGAGCCCTTGGGCGAGGAGGATAAAGTCCTGGCTGAAGATGAGGATACCAAGTGGGGTATACCCCAACTAGATATCCCTGTAATTAAGACTTGGAGTACGGTAGCAATACAACTGAAAAGCTTTTGTCTCTCAAGAGGACTTAGAGCAGCGAATGGCCGGACAGTGTCAGATTCTATGGGGAAAAATACCTTTGATAATGGTAGATCGGCCAGCAGGATAGATTATATACTCCTAGATGTAAGGCTCTGGGATAAATTGGAAGATATGGAAGTGAAGGCTAAGATTGAAAGTGACCACAATCCATTGTGCCTGACACTACATACCTACCATGACATATTTGAGTATCCTAGAGAGGATCATATGGTCACACAGGACCTAGTATGTTCTAATAACTTCCGTTATTTGAAGTGGAGTATGCTCCTAGAAGATCTCGCTAAAATAGAGACTCTAAAGAAAGTAGTAGTGGGTGAAGTTGCTAAGATTAAGTCCCATTTTGGACAGACTAATTTTATCGACTACATGATGACTGCCCATGAGATATTTTTTACTACAATCCAAAGTTTTTTCCGTAAAAAAACCTCCACAAGTAAAATGAAGAAACCACAAGAAACAAGGGGGTGGTATGATAAGAATTGCAGGGCAGCTCGAGATACCCTCTCGAAGGAATTAAGACTGGGAAGGCCTGAAGCAGTAAGGCTGGCGAGAAATCAGTATAGGCAGGTTCAAAAATTGGCTAAGAAGCGTTGGGACGAGGATTGTTGGCAAGAACTTAAGGAGATTTGTGCCTCCAAGGATTCAAAGCGCTTCTGGGCCTCAGTAAAATGGGCAAAGGGTGGCATAGCACCCCAGCCTGTTAATAATGTCGCAAAGAACAGTTGGATAGAATACTTTCAACCACAGTATGCCCGTAATCCTATGTTTAATAATGTCAGCCTTCCTCCACAAGTCTACTACAAAACACCACTATTTGTTGAGAGGGATGTGAGTGTTGTATTAGACTGCATAGCAGGGGGGAAAGCACCAGGTATGGATGGCATTCCGGCTGATATTTTTCTATCTGACCGGAAGTCCTGGTGTACCTACTTTACAATGTTGGCCAATGCAGTGGCTATGGGAGGGGAAGTGCCTGCCTCATGGAAGGGAGCAGAAATAATTCCCATATATAAAAAAGGTGACCGTTCCCTGGCTAAAAACTATAGACCCATTAGTCTAATCGACACAGCTCAGAAGTTAATGGGTCGACTAGTCCAAAATAAACTGCAGCAATGGATCGACGCAAATAACATCTTGTCACCTTACCAAGCTGGGTTTAGGCCCCTAACTAGTAGCGTCGACCAAGTTCTCCATTTTCTAACAATTTATTGGAGAAATGTCACCTTGAAGAAGGGGACATTGTATGCAGTTTTTGTAGATCTAAAAGCCGCTTTCGACTTAGTCCCCAGGGAAAAACTCTGGCAGACCTTGGCGGATGCAGGCATAAAACAGGAACTGCTCACACTCCTTGTTCGCCTACATGAAAACAATTTCGCAAAGATACGATGGGGCAAACAAGGAGAGGTAACTGATTCCTTCCCGGTTGAACGTGGGGTGCGGCAAGGGTGTGTCCTAGCGCCAACCCTCTTCTCCATTTATATAAATGGTATTGTTGAACATCTAGAGAAGATTGCTAGTGACGCCCCTGTAATAGCCGGCTCCCGTGTACCAGTTCTCATGTTTGCGGACGATACATTATTACTCTCCCGCACCCCTAGTGGGTTACAAAAAGTAGTTGATGCCTTTGGTGTATATTGTGATGATAAGGGCCTAGAATTAAATACTACCAAAACGAAATTCATGTGCCTTAACCAACAGTCCTCCTTTAAGGGTGTAATAAAATACAAAGGAACACCCCTAGAAAGAGTGGACTCTTTTTCATACCTAGGTATCACTCTGCAAGAAAACATGAGCTGGAATCACCACATAACTACAACCCTTCTAAAATTTAGACAGTTATCAGGTGCTATTTCGCTAAAACACCGTACCTCTCTGACAAAGCCTTTGAATTGTGTCATGGAAATGTATTCTATGAAAGTCCTGGGGGCTTGTTTATATGGTTCTGAATTATGGGGTTTTTCAAACTTGAGCAATCTGGGCCGAGCGGAAAATAGGTTCCTAAGAGGGGTCACAATGGTCCCCCAAAGTACCCCAATAATTCCGTTAAAATTAGACCTGGGCAGAAAATCAGTTGTGGATATAGCGAGGCTTCGGCCCCTCCTGTACTTGAGGCGAATTATGGTGACCCCAGAGTTAGGCCACTATGCAGCAGCATTGATGGATGTCATCAAATTCGATCGTTTCCATACTATCCCATGGCTAAGGGAGTTGCGGGGTCTACTTACAGAATTGAAATTGGACCACCTATGGGACAACAAAGATCCAACTTGCTTCCCCTCTAAGGAAAAGCTAAAAGATCTTTATTGGGAGATGATATATCTTGCAATGTTTAGTGACAGTACAAGTGCAAAGCTAACATCTCGCTTTTTAAACTTAAAAATGTATCCATCATACGAATGTTTTTGGGACTTAATTGAAAAACCGTATGATAGAAAACTTTATTTCCAATTTCGCATTGGTACATTACCCTTAAATGCGTTTAAGAAGCATTGGTCCCAGACATGGGATGAACATTGTCACCATTGTAATGAGGAAATTGAACACATCTCCCATTTTTTGTTTTGTTGCCCACTGTATTTGGCCCCCAGACGTAAGTGGTTAAAACCGGTGTGCTTAAAGTTGGGAACCCGAAGCCAAGCCGAAGCCCTCAGGATACTTGAATCAGATTGTACAACATTATATGTGGTTGGTGTAGCAAAGTATCTGGCATGGCCGTGGCTAATTCGTACCCGATCATTATTGGCTACTGTATCATAATGAAATTATGTATATCCATAAATTGTTTTATTGCGACAAACTGTACGTTTTTTTTAACCTATGAAATGTGTCTCTTAAATTGTAATAATGTGTTGTAATTTTATGACCTTTTATTACGTCTTATTCGACATCAAATGTTTAATATGTATTTTTAGAAGTATTTTTATAAGTAGTATTTATTGTATAGGGCTAGGTGAATGCTTTTATGACAAAATGTCGAATAAAGCTTATAAATTGAATTGATACTGGTAATTAGGGACTTTTTGACAAAGGCAATAGGTCTCGGGGCAGGGTATTCCTACCCTGCCCCCTAATGTTTTTTTAAAACTTATTTTCAGGCGACTGAGTACCCAAGTCATAAAATGGCTGCCATCACATCTTAATGGATATAGCAGCAGCCAATCCTATCTTCTCCCCAGATCTATGGGCTCCACAATCATCCACAGTGACATATACATACATTTCTATATTTCATTTCTCAAATACTACTGAATGGCTTTACATCAAAAGGATACTTTCTAGACCAAGATCTAGCTTTCTGCCAAATTTGGTGTAATTTAATTGACCCATTTTTGTCTGTAGCTTTGTCTAATTTTAGTATGGAAAAATGCATTTCGGACCCCCCCCCCTTTCTCTTGGCCCCTGATTGGCAGAGTACCCCAAAACTTTCCAGGAAGAAACTGAGGTGGATAAACTGTTTTTCAAAAAAAAGTTTCAGGAAGATTCTTCAAAGAGTGACAAAGCTATTTGCAAACCAAAAAATGCTTTTCCTCCGGAAACAGCCACCACTGGATATCATACATACATATATATATATACAAGGTCCAAGAATTTTCAAAACCGAAAACACAATGATTCCATTATTTTGTATACTGTTTCTAATGATGTATGCACTTTACTTCATTATGATGAGTGGCGGTGCTCAGTCAATGGTTATATTTGCGATATTTTGCACATTGGCGACTAGTTTGCACAAGCCAGATTTTGAATATACTGGGGTTACCTGAATGCTCTGGCGTCAGGTTTACACAGTTATTCCAGCAAATGCAAGTTTATAAACATTATCGATATATTGATATATGGCGCAATTTTGCACAACGGGATTTTGTTTTTGTATTAACAAACAAAGTATAAGTTGCAATGCTTTTAATATCCATTTTTTAATATCTAGTATTTAAGAAATGAATAAGCATATCTGATGATTAAGATACAATGTATCAATTACTGCATATTTGCACATAACATCTGACAATATCGAATGTACCTGTATATATATGTATATGTATATATGTATTAAGGTGGCAGATTGAATCGGTTTTCTATGTCCATTCTGACAATCAGTATCACGTGGAGGGTAATGGTCACTTTAAAAAGGTGTGTTCCTGTATTCACGTTGTCATGTGAACAAGGCTATTTTCGAGCCAAAACGTTATGGCGACAAGCACGCATAAATTTGAATCGCTACTCGGGTGGTGCAAGGACTCGTTCGCCGTGTATGGACTATTCCCAGCATACAGTGACCAATTAGGTCTCCCCTGCCTGTAATTGAGCACTCTTACACCTGACACCGCGGTTTAGAGTTCACTGATGTGTCTTCTGGAGAGATCTCCGTGCTACCTGCATGTGGGCGGCTTGAATTTCGGCAGAGCCTGCCTTTCTTTCTATTTAAATAAAAGCGGGTTTCATTTCACTGGGTAATAAGCACCTCCCTTTGAAGTGCTTTAGAACGTGTATTTAAATCTTATGAACTGTGTGAAACGTAAGAACCTACTGTAAGGATTACGTTGATGATGACAAGAACTTGTAAAGCTCTGACAGTGAAGCTGGGGGATACTGGTGCTGAGGCTAGGTAGGTATAAAACACAAACTGCAAAGGTCTCAAGGAACGGAAGAGCGACGAGCAGTCAGAGGTTCAAAATCTGTGCTAGCAGAGAGCGAGGGGCAAGCAGATTCCACAATAACACACCTCTCGGCGCAGACACGCAGAAGCAACCCGATACCGGCACCTCTCTTATCGACATTTCGATCAAGGCGGATCAAGGCACAAAGTGCTCACACTGTAAGCCCCGTCCTTTTCAGACTGGGGGCGTGTTTTTCGAAAAATGTCAACAACATAAAACACGCCCACCAGTCTGAAAAGGACAGGGCTTAAAGCATTGCCAACACAAAGTTTGTGTCCTCGAGAGGAGCAAGCCCCGTCCTTTTCAGACTGGGGGGCGTGTTTTTTGTTTAGTGACTGAAGACGTCACGGAGAAAAAGGACAGCAAAAAACACGCCCTCAATCTGAAATGGACAGGGCTTAAAGGGACAGACAAGGCTCTTCTCCAATGGCTGGCCGCCGTTTAGGAAGCCAGCCAATGGAGAAGAGCTGGCTCGTTTACCTCCCTATAAAACACATAATTTCTCGCCCAGCGAGACTGCGCAGCGCAGCCTACGCAGGCCGAGACCTAATAGCATTACGAAATGGGATGTATAATTCAAAATGTATATTTTAAAGTCTTATTGCAGTGTATAAAATACAAACAGTAACCATAAACAATGAAAACAATAAATGCACCAAGGCATGTAATGGTCAGAGAGAACAAAAGGAACTTTCTGACACGATTAGCAAGTTTCTAACATCTAAGACCCTAAAGATGTATCTAAACTGTGCTAAAGTTTGGCTAACGCATGAACCAGCAAGCCTATTTCTTGAGGTTGGATTGCATGGTATATCTTGTGTAACAAATTGGGTTGTTGGTTGAGGGGGTGAAACTCTATTCGATCAACAGCCACAATCCTTCTCAGGGTGAACCACAAAAAGTCCCTAAATGAACCTGTGCTTAGCCTTCAGGGAGCTTCGCATAAAAGCAGTCAGGCTTTAGGTGCAGGCAAAGTGAAAAGTATTTGTGCAGCATGATAGAAAGGGTGTTTCTGGTTGGCCAGGTAGACTCCATCACTGTAGTCAGGGCAAGGGAGTTACACACTGAAGATAACCCCGGCTCACCCCGTTGGTAGCTTTGCAGAGCAGTCAGGCTTATCCCAGAGGCATCAATGGTTTAAATGCGAAGCTGGAGGAAGACGATTTTATTGAGTTTACAACCCAATTCAAAATACTATTGTTTCAAGAAACATGGCAGACCAAATTCTCGCCTCTAGTGGGATACAAAGAATTATTCGTCCCAGCTCAGAAGGATGGACGCTCCGGTAGGGCCAAAGGGGGCCTATCCATTTTCACATCAACAGATTTCACCTGGTCACCAACTTGCATCAACTTAGACTCCCCATGGATGCAATGTATTAAAGTTGAAATTTCCCCTAACTTGGGTCTCCTGATTGTGAATCTCTACATGCACCCCTGCGGAAAACATAAAGGGAAAAGGATAAAACAACTAGTCACCACAATCAAGTCATTGAAATCAATCTACCCAAGCGAAAACATGATTATAACGGGAGATTTTAATCTGAACCTAATTCGTGAACAGGAGGGAACCCTCCCCATTCACATCGAGCCACGGCAGGGTAATCAATGCAAACAAAGTGCATTGGGAAGGAAATTCGCCTGAGAACTGGAAGCTCTCCATCTGTAGAGCCTAAATGGGAGAGGCCATCTGGACAGACCAGCCGCCCTAACGAGGGTCTCCAAGAACTCAGGTTCTACCTTAGATTATACCCTGGCTGACCCCGACCTATTCCATCATATCAGTGGCTTCCAGATTCAGGAACGCGGAGAAAGCGATCATTTCCCACAGACCCTCATCCTGACCATTCAACCTACAAAGTCGGAGAAGGCCCTGCCTTTGTCCTTGAATACAAAAATCTTTAACCTACAACGGCTAAACTGGAACGAAGGAAATCTCTCTATCCTAATGGCGTCATGCCACGTATTGCTCCAACCATCTGAAACATCGAGAGACATAGTAAAAACTTGGGAAAACTTTGTAATGGAGATCAATAAGATACACCAAGCTAACAACAGAGGACGCAAACCCATAAGAAATAGAGGGGGGGAATGGTACACACCTAAACTGCGTCAACTAAAATGGCAAATAAACGCATTTCTCAGGGCCGAACACAAAAAAGATCCCCAGTTATCACAACCCACGCTGAATACAATCGAATCTCTAAAAAAAGAACTAAAAAGAGAGATCAATCTGGCCAAGCGAATGTATAGGGAAAAACTAGCGTGCTCCATACTCCATGCAAGCAAATTGCAGAATTCAAAAGATTTTTGGGCAAAAATAAACTTTATGCTCAATGGCAAATATCGCCAGTTTAACTCAGACATGACGGACCAGCTCTGGAGCAGTCACATCGACTTATATAATTCCTCGCATAATTCACTCACGGATAATAACGCTGAGCGTCCTGAAGAGCTTCCTCGGTCCAGCCCGAGTACATAGCCAGTTTCAAAAATCACTGGCAATTTACCGACATCATTGAATACAGGAGACATGGAATTGTTCTCATTAAAGCAGGTCTCAAACACCATAAAATCATTGAGAGCAGATGGAGCGCCTGGACCAAACGGGCTTCCCAATGCCTTATTTAGGAAAGACCTAACGTTCTGGGCCAGCCAATTAACACCCTTATTTTGTCACAGTCGAAAGACCGGGAACATCCCTGAATCAAGGAGAGGCAGCATTCTTCACCCAATCTATAAATCCGGGTCCCGCTCAGACCCTAACAACTATAACCTTAATAGATGTGGAGGCCAAGATTTACGCTTCCAACTTGTTGGTAGAATTGGAATCCTGGGTGAGCAGTACAGGGATAATTCCCCGGACACAAACGTACTTTCAGCCAGGACTGGGCACCCTAACCAACTTATATGCGTTAACCCTCCTTGTTAACAAAGCAATCTACAACTCCACCCGTTGTATACTTGTTTCCTGGACCTAAAAGCGGCCTTTGACAAAGTGCCCATATCCAATCTTTGGGCCAAAATGAAAGCTTGGGGTGTGCCGCCAAAGTTATTGGGAGCAATTATCGAGCTTTATTCAGACACCTGGGTCCAAGTGAAAAAAGGAGAGGGTCGACGACTGACAAGGAAATTCCATACAACCGATGGCTTAAAGCAAGGCTGCGTACTGGCCCCCAGCCTCTTCAACATCTACACCGCGGACCTAGAAAGTGACCTACGTACCATTCAGGGAGATCCACCAAAATTGGCCCACTCACCTATAATAAGTCTACAATACGCAGACGACATTTGTGCTCCTCTCAAAAACCCCCATCGGGCTACAACGCTTGATCTCCAAACTGTTGCAGTACCTCTCGAACGCACAACTGACTATAAATGTAAAAAAAAAACATCCTATGCTTCTGCGGCTCACGAAAGAAAAAACAAAAATTCGTCTGGAAGATAAATTCAACCTCACCAGGTAGACCAATATAAATACCTGGGAATCTTACTGGACTACCAATTAAAGTTCAAACAGCACCTGGAACAGGGGAAATCCAAAGCTAAACAGCTTCAATTTGCTTTTAAAACTGTTCAAAGCAACTAAGCGGACATACCACCGGCCACATTCTTAAGATTGCAGCCGCTAAATTTCTGCCATCACTAACATACGGGACTCAGCTGACGAATCCCTGGCCCACCTTTGCTGGTTAGAAGTTGAAAAACAGGCCGGGCTACCAGACTCAACACCTAAGCAACCAAAGGTACCCAGTAGTCAAAGGAGTCTGTCACCCAGAACCACACCGTAGACGCAGTGCAGACAACACCCAGAGGAACATAAAACACCCGATAGTGAGAGTAAGCAAGGCCAAGTTAGGACTCAAGGACAAGTGGAAAAAATTCCCATCAGAGGCCACACTGTACCGCCCTCGTTGTACATCATTTGGGATCTCCCAGCCCAGGAGACTCAACACAGCGGCCGACAGACACTACCAGTGCCGAGGTTAAAATGTGGGAGGGTGGTAACACATGAAAGTACGTGGCAACTCAAAAAGCAGTGTGGGGTGAGAAACAAGTAGAAAGTGAGTATTAAAATTAGGTGAGCTGGGTAGAAAATCAGAGTTTATTAGTTACTCCCAGTCCCTAAGGCTAAAAATAATGTGCAAAAGGCGGTGTAGGAATTAATAACCGCGCAGAGTAGTGGTCGACATGTTTCAGCATTTATGAAAGAAGTTTTCATGCATTCTTCAGGACCAAGATTTTAAAACTACTGCTTTATAGTGAAGGGTAAAAGATATCACCTGCGACGATCAGGTTATGCTCAACCAAGGACTGTTATTGCATCGCATCAGACAAGGGATCCAAAGGGAGACAGACAGACAACATGAAATTAGAGAAAGTTAGTGATTTACTTTCCCGCGGTTTTTTGAAATTTTCTCAAACAAAATACTGCTTAGTAAGGTCACAACTCTATACATTTACAATTGGTAGCACTCACCCATAATAGATGGTTGAGAGGCTTCACCCCACCTGGCTGCGGCTCAGGTATGA
Source organism: Lissotriton vulgaris (assembly GCF_964263255.1). Lineage (NCBI taxonomy): Eukaryota > Metazoa > Chordata > Amphibia > Caudata > Salamandridae > Lissotriton > Lissotriton vulgaris. Next base: position 1,577,866 of record NW_028250131.1, read on the forward strand.
GGAGCACCGCTCTATAGAAGGAGAATTGAATGAAAGAAAAAGAGACAGTCATCGCTTATTTCAAATCCATCGTTGGTGGATGGAAGATATCGCCGAACAAAAAACTGTCTTTGCTGATTGATTCATTATAACGTACGCTGATTAAAAAGACCTGCCGATATTCTATTATATTGTATGTCCTATTTGTGTGGTTTAAGGATTGACTGGTTATGTCGAGACCTGTAACGGCGTGATCGGGATGTTAAGCTACGCCGTGTACGATGGTTTTAGACTAGTCCGGTACATTCACACTGCTCACCTATCCGTCGGTGTCTCCTGACAGTCATCCGAGCTGTCTGGGGGGGCACCGATTGTGAGACTCGCTTAGTGTTATATGCTGTTGTTACAGAAGATCGAGTCACATGACAGGCAGAGATCTCGTGATCACTAGTGCTGACGGGAATTGTAGTTCCCATGGTGTCCGGTGTTGTAGTTTTACTTAAAACTATGGTGTGTGATCATGAATGTGGCTGATAGAGACTGGTTGATCTCAATATGATTATTTAGAGAGACATCCATGGAATAGGCTCATTTAGTCCAGCTTTATCGCTATTGAGTCGGTACACCCATTTTTGTTCGATCTTAAACAGAAAACGGCTAACATCTGGACAAGACTCGGGAATATGTGGTTGCTCCAGGACTGTCCAGTGAAACTCATTGGGACCGTGTCCTTTCTCTAGGAAGTGTGCCGTCAGACGAGTGGCTTGTTTACGACAACGTACCGTACTTTTGTGCTCTTGTATCCTTGTCCTCACCTTCCTGGTGGTCATACCGACGTATTGCAGTTTACAGGGACAGGTGATCAGGTAAATTAGGTTATTGCTATTGCAGTTTGTAAACCTAGTCTGGATCCAAGGTCGATTCGTGCCAATGTCTATACTCGTAGATTTGCAGGTTTGTGGGCATACCGTGCATGCCCCGCACGGATGGTGGCCTTGGACAGGTGGTAAGTCCCACAGGGTACCTACTTGCCTAGGTTCTTTGCTGCGTGGACGTGTATGGACTAATTGGTCCTTCAGGTTTCTTCCTCTCTTGTAGGCGAAGAGGGGTAACTGAATGTCATCACCACCAGTTTTCAGGATCGCCCAATGTTTTCTCACGATTTTCTGAACCTGATTGGATCTGGTATTGAAGGTATTTACGAACGTTATACGATTCGTCTTCTCTTTGGGTGGCTGGATCTCAAGCAGAGATTCGCGATTATTGTTTGATGCCCTCTTTTTGGATTTCCGTATTATTTTCTTTGGGTATTTCTTCGCAACCAACTGTTGTTCCAGATTGTTGAAATGGGTTTTGAATGCTTCTTTGTTTGAGCAGTTCCGTTGAACCCTGAAGAATTGGCCAAAGGGTAAATTGTCTCTCAGGGCGCGTGGATGACAGCTGTCATATCTCAGTAGGGCATTGCGCGCCATGGGTTTTCGGTATAGTTCGGATTCCAAGCCATTTGGGGTTACATTAATTCTCAAGTCCAGGAAAGCCAATGAAGTACGACTGGATTCGATGGTGAACCTCAAGAATGTATTTCTGTTGTTGAGCCAACCGTGGAAGGACTGAAGGTTTTCTTCTGTCCCTCGCCAGACCACCAAAATATCATCAATGTAGCGCTTCCAAACATGTAGGCACTGTAGGTATGGATTCGTTGGTATGAAGACATCTTGTTGTTCAAAGTTATGGACATACAAATTCGCTAAGCTCGGCGCAAAGACACTACCCATGCTAGTCCCAGATGTCTGTAGGTAGGTAGTGTCTTCAAAGCGAAAATAGTTTTCTTTCATGGCAATTTCTGCCAGTGTCATGATGAATCGTACTGGTGTGATTGATTGGTGGTTACTTTGCTCGAGAAGGTTTCCTACAACCTCCAAAGTCTCGGTCTGCGGGATGGAGGTGTAGAGTGATTCCACATCAAATGACACAAGTATGTCGGTTTCACTGTTAAACAGTATGGTAGGAAGAAGTCTCAAAACATCTTTGGTGTCCTGGAGGTATGTGGGCATGGCTTTAACCATGGGGTTGAGGAAGTGGTCCACAAAGGTCGATAGAGGCTCGAGTACCGACCCGATTCCTGAAATAATAGGCCTTCCCGGTGGCGGTCTTTGTGGCTTATGGACTTTGGGTAGGCAGTAGAAGTATGGTATAGTCGGGTGAGTTGTCATGAGGAATTGTCCCTCTTGTGGGGTAATCCAACTTTCAGCTGTTGCTTCTTCTACCAGATTAGCAATCTTCACTCTTAATCTTTCAGTGGGATCTTCATTCAAGGGCTGGTAAGATCTGCGATCTCCAAGTTGTCTGAGACACTCATTCCTGTATGTTTCAGTATCTTGGATCACAATCGCTCCGCCTTTATCGGCCTGTTTTATAATGATTTGTTCATTAGAAGCCAGTGATCGTAGAGCCGCTTGTTCGTCTCTTGACAGATTCATGAAGGATCTGTTGTTGCTTTGATAGAGGTGCTTGATGTCGTTCTCTACTGCCGTTTCGAAGGTCAGGACTTTAGATGGTAGACCGACAACTGGTGGGTTGAACGTGGAGGGTTTTTTTTAAACCGGTGTTCTTGTCCAGCTCGATGGAATCAGTGTTCGCAGGTTTTAAGAAGAAGTAATGTAACCTTATTTTTCTGAACAGTTTAGCCAGCTCCACCTGTGCTAGGAAGGGGTCTCCTTTCTGAGTTGTTACGAAGCCCAAACCTTTATTTAGGACAGCTTCTTCTGTGGGTGACAGGTTGTGGGAGCTGAGGTTCATTACGAGGCTGTTGTGTTGCTCGTCCCTGCAGTTTCTGGTGGGACTTTCTTCCCGCTCCGGAGGTCCATTCTGGATTGCGGCGCCGGATTCCAATGTACTTGGGGTGTTGTACCTAGTCTCTTCCTCCCTCTGCCTCGATTCTGGCCAAACCCTAAAAAAGGAAACGCTCCAGGGCCTTGTTGTGGTTGAGGTTGGCCATACGGGCCCATCTGCGGAGGATAGGGTGCTCCAAACATCCATGGGTTGGCTGGCCACCAGGGTTGGAAGCCATTGAAGTTTTGTGGATGTTGTCCACCTCTCCAGTTTCTGCGGTTCCCACGCCCTCTCGGAGTGTTGTTCAGGGATCCATTGTTTGAAGAGTCCGAATCACTTGATGTTCCATCTGAGCTAGAAGTGCCATATGTAGAGCCAGTTTTCTTGCCACCTCGGTTAAATGTGGGTGCTGTGTATGACTCACTTGTGTAGGGATATACTTTCTCGGTTGAGAATTTGGCAAGGTCTTTTTTGAATTTCTCCAATTTAGTGAAGAGGATGGATTCTTCTTCTCGAGCAAAGTAACCACCAATCAATCACACCAGTACGATTCATCATGACACTGGCAGAAATTGCCATGAAAGAAAACTATTTTCGCTTTGAAGACACTACCTACCTACAGACATCTGGGACTAGCATGGGTAGTGTCTTTGCGCCGAGCTTAGCGAATTTGTATGTCCATAACTTTGAACAACAAGATGTCTTCATACCAACGAATCCATACCTACAGTGCCTACATGTTTGGAAGCGCTACATTGATGATATTTTGGTGGTCTGGCGAGGGACAGAAGAAAACCTTCAGTCCTTCCACGGTTGGCTCAACAACAGAAATACATTCTTGAGGTTCACCATCGAATCCAGTCGTACTTCATTGGCTTTCCTGGACTTGAGAATTAATGTAACCCCAAATGGCTTGGAATCCGAACTATACCGAAAACCCATGGCGCGCAATGCCCTACTGAGATATGACAGCTGTCATCCACGCGCCCTGAGAGACAATTTACCCTTTGGCCAATTCTTGAGGGTTCAACGGAACTGCTCAAACAAAGAAGCATTCAAAACCCATTCCAACAATCTGGAACAACAGTTGGTTGCGAAGAAATACCCAAAGAAAATAATACGGAAATCCAAAAAGAGGGCATCAAACAATAATCGCGAATCTCTGCTTGAGATCCAGCCACCCAAAGAGAAGACGAATCGTATAACGTTCGTAAATACCTTCAATACCAGATCCAATCAGGTTCAGAAAATCGTGAGAAAACATTGGGCGATCCTGAAAACTGGCAGTGATGACATTCAGTTACCCCTCTTCGCCTACAAGAGAGGAAGAAACCTGAAGGACCAATTAGTCCATACACGTCCACGCAGCAAAGAACCTAGGCAAGTAGGTACCCTGTGGGACTTACCACCTGTCCAAGGCCACCATCCGTGCGGGGCATGCACGGTATGCCCACAAACCTGCAAATCTACGAGTATAGACATTGGCACGAATCGACCTTGGATCCAGACTAGGTTTACAAACTGCAATAGCAATAACCTAATTTACCTGATCACCTGTCCCTGTAAACTGCAATACGTCGGTATGACCACCAGGAAGGTGAGGACAAGGATACAAGAGCACAAAAGTACGGTACGTTGTCGTAAACAAGCCACTCGTCTGACGGCACACTTCCTAGAGAAAGGACACGGTCCCAATGAGTTTCACTGGACAGTCCTGGAGCAACCACATATTCCCGAGTCTTGTCCAGATGTTAGCCGTTTTCTGTTTAAGATCGAACAAAAATGGGTGTACCGACTCAATAGCGATAAAGCTGGACTAAATGAGCCTATTCCATGGATGTCTCTCTAAATAATCATATTGAGATCAACCAGTCTCTATCAGCCACATTCATGATCACACACCATAGTTTTAAGTAAAACTACAACACCGGACACCATGGGAACTACAATTCCCGTCAGCACTAGTGATCACGAGATCTCTGCCTGTCATGTGACTCGATCTTCTGTAACAACAGCATATAACACTAAGCGAGTCTCACAACCGGTGCCCCCCCAGACAGCTCGGATGACTGTCAGGAGACACCGACGGATAGGTGAGTAGTGTGAATGTACCGGACTAGTCTAAAACCATTGTACACGGCGTAGCTTAACATCCCGATCACGCCGTTACAGGTCTCGACATAACCAGTCAATCCTTAAACCACACAAATAGGACATACAATATAATAGAATATCGGCAGGTCTTTTTAATCAGCGTACGTTATAATGAATCAATCAGCAAAGACAGTTTTTTGTTTGGCGATATCTTCCATCCACCAACGATGGATTTGAAATAAGCGATGACTGTCTCTTTTTCTTTCATTCAATTCTCCTTCTATAGAGCGGTGCTCCTCATACCTGAGCCGCAGCCAGGTGGGGTGAAGCCTCTCAACCATCTATTATGGGTGAGTGCTACCAATTGTAAATGTATAGAGTTGTGACCTTACTAAGCAGTATTTTGTTTGAGAAAATTTCAAAAAACCGCGGGAAAGTAAATCACTAACTTTCTCTAATTTCATGTTGTCTGTCTGTCTCCCTTTGGATCCCTTGTCTGATGCGATGCAATAACAGTCCTTGGTTGAGCATAACCTGATCGTCGCAGGTGATATCTTTTACCCTTCACTATAAAGCAGTAGTTTTAAAATCTTGGTCCTGAAGAATGCATGAAAACTTCTTTCATAAATGCTGAAACATGTCGACCACTACTCTGCGCGGTTATTAATTCCTACACCGCCTTTTGCACATTATTTTTAGCCTTAGGGACTGGGAGTAACTAATAAACTCTGATTTTCTACCCAGCTCACCTAATTTTAATACTCACTTTCTACTTGTTTCTCACCCCACACTGCTTTTTGAGTTGCCACGTACTTTCATGTGTTACCACCCTCCCACATTTTAACCTCGGCACTGGTAGTGTCTGCCGGCCGCTGTGTTGAGTCTCCTGGGCTGGGAGATCCCAAATGATGTACAACGAGGGCGGTACAGTGTGGCCTCTGATGGGAATTTTTTCCACTTGTCCTTGAGTCCTAACTTGGCCTTGCTTACTCTCACTATCGGGTGTTTTATGTTCCTCTGGGTGTTGTCTGCACTGCGTCTACGGTGTGGTTCTGGGTGACAGACTCCTTTGACTACTGGGTACCTTTGGTTGCTTAGGTATTACTGTATGGGGCATGTACCTCAGTGGTCGTTAAACTAGCCCTTGGGCCCTCCTCAAAATGTTGTGTGTTGAGTGTTATGTGAACAGTACAGCTTAGGCTGTGGGCCCTGTACACTCTGTAGGAGACCTACTCTGGTCTTCTATAATTGATGAAAGCTTGCCTTTCGTTGCTTTCTTCCGAACTTTTTCTGTCTTTGCTGTTTTCTCTATAGTACGCTAGCTATGGCCACCAACTGGGGCTTAGCCTTTGAAAGTGAAGAAATCCAAAGCATCTTAGATGAGAATCCAAGTCTCATAGATAACATCCCAGCCCCAGTAACAACCAGTAATGACGACGGTTGGGCAAAGATTTTGGTCCTTAAAAAATCACACACCAGGACTACAGTCCATGGTATCGTCATGGCCCAATATCTCCGTGGCAATTGCGCACCCTCTGGACTCATTGTCAACAACGCACCACGACTATTCCTTGATGACAAAGGCTTCCTCAAGGACTGGTCGATGATTGCGTGGAGATGTACAAGAGACTGGCTGGTCCTCATAATTAAGACTGCCAAAAGAGTAGCGGATGACATACTCATCGAGATTCAAGTCTTGGAGGGCCAGATAAAAACAACACTAAAGAGCGGCCCATTCAAGAAGGGACAGGATGACAGTGATAAAACTAATAAGGATTTTAAAGAATCCATCCTCTTCACTAAATTGGAGAAATTCAAAAAAGACCTTGCCAAATTCTCAACCGAGAAAGTATATCCCTACACAAGTGAGTCATACACAGCACCCACATTTAACCGAGGTGGCAAGAAAACTGGCTCTACATATGGCACTTCTAGCTCAGATGGAACATCAAGTGATTCGGACTCTTCAAACAATGGATCCCTGAACAACACTCCGAGAGGGCGTGGGAACCGCAGAAACTGGAGAGGTGGACAACATCCACAAAACTTCAATGGCTTCCAACCCTGGTGGCCAGCCAACCCATGGATGTTTGGAGCACCCTATCCTCCGCAGATGGGCCCGTATGGCCAACCTCAACCACAACAAGGCCCTGGAGCGTTTCCTTTTTTAGGGTTTGGCCAGAATCGAGGCAGAGGGAGGAAGAGACAAGGTACAACACCCCAAGTACATTGGAATCCGGCGCCGCAATCCAGAATGGACCTCCGGAGCGGGAAGAAAGTCCCACCAGAAACTGCAGGGACGAGCAACACAACAGCCTCGTAATGAACCTCAGCTCCCACAACCTGTCACCCACAGAAGAAGCTGTCCTAAATAAAGGTTTGGGCTTCGTAACAACTCAGAAAGGAGACCCCTTCCTAGCACAGGTGGAGCTGGCTAAACTGTTCAGAAAAATAAGGTTACATTACTGCTTCTTAAAACCTGCGAACACTGATTCCATCGAGCTGGACAAGAACACCGGTTTAAAAAAACCCTCCACGTTCAACCCACCAGTTGTCGGTCTACCATCTAAAGTCCTGACCTTCGAAACGGCAGTAGAGAACGACATCAAGCACCTCTATCAAAGCAACAACAGATCCTTCATGAATCTGTCAAGAGACGAACAAGCGGCTCTACGATCACTGGCTTCTAATGAACAAATCATTATAAAACAGGCCGATAAAGGCGGAGCGATTGTGATCCAAGATACTGAAACATACAGGAATGAGTGTCTCAGACAACTTGGAGATCGCAGATCTTACCAGCCCTTGAATGAAGATCCCACTGAAAGATTAAGAGTGAAGATTGCTAATCTGGTAGAAGAAGCAACAGCTGAAAGTTGGATTACCCCACAAGAGGGACAATTCCTCATGACAACTCACCCGACTATACCATACTTCTACTGCCTACCCAAAGTCCATAAGCCACAAAGACCGCCACCGGGAAGGCCTATTATTTCAGGAATTGGGTCGGTACTCGAGCCTCTATCGACCTTTGTGGACCACTTCCTCAACCCCATGGTTAAAGCCATGCCCACATACCTCCAGGACACCAAAGATGTTTTGAGACTTCTTCCTACCATACTGTTTAACAGTGAAACCGACATACTTGTGTCATTTGATGTGGAATCACTCTACACCTCCATCCCGCAGACCGAGACTTTGGAGGTTGTAGGAAACCTTCTCGAGCAAAGTAACCACCAATCAATCACACCAGTACGATTCGTCATGACACTGGCAGAAGTTGCCATGAAAGAAAACTATTTTCGCTTTGAAGACACTACCTACCTACAGACATCTGGGACTAGCATGGGTAGTGTCTTTGCGCCGAGCTTAGCGAATTTGTATGTCCATAACTTTGAACAACAAGATGTCTTCATACCAACGAATCCATACCTACAGTGCCTACATGTTTGGAAGCGCTACATTGATGATATTTTGGTGGTCTGGCGAGGGACAGAAGAAAACCTTCAGTCCTTCCACGGTTGGCTCAACAACAGAAATACATTCTTGAGGTTCACCATCGAATCCAGTCGTACTTCATTGGCTTTCCTGGACTTGAGAATTAATGTAACCCCAAATGGCTTGGAATCCGAACTATACCGAAAACCCATGGCGCGCAATGCCCTACTGAGATATGACAGCTGTCATCCACGCGCCCTGAGAGACAATTTACCCTTTAGCCAATTCTTGAGGGTTCAACGGAACTGCTCAAACAAAGAAGCATTCAAAACCCATTCCAACAATCTGGAACAACAGTTGGTTGCGAAGAAATACCCAAAGAAAATAATACGGAAATCCAAAAAGAGGGCATCAAACAATAATCGCGAATCTCTGCTTGAGATCCAGCCACCCAAAGAGAAGACGAATCGTATAACGTTCGTAAATACCTTCAATACCAGATCCAATCAGGTTCAGAAAATCGTGAGAAAACATTGGGCGATCCTGAAAACTGGCGGTGATGACATTCAGTTACCCCTCTTCGCCTACAAGAGAGGAAGAAACCTGAAGGACCAATTAGTCCATACACGTCCACGCAGCAAAGAACCTAGGCAAGTAGGTACCCTGTGGGACTTACCACCTGTCCAAGGCCACCATCCGTGCGGGGCATGCACGGTATGCCCACAAACCTGCAAATCTACGAGTATAGACATTGGCACGAATCGACCTTGGATCCAGACTAGGTTTACAAACTGCAATAGCAATAACCTAATTTACCTGATCACCTGTCCCTGTAAACTGCAATACGTCGGTATGACCACCAGGAAGGTGAGGACAAGGATACAAGAGCACAAAAGTACGGTACGTTGTCGTAAACAAGCCACTCGTCTGACGGCACACTTCCTAGAGAAAGGACACGGTCCCAATGAGTTTCACTGGACAGTCCTGGAGCAACCACATATTCCCGAGTCTTGTCCAGATGTTAGCCGTTTTCTGTTTAAGATCGAACAAAAATGGGTGTACCGACTCAATAGCGATAAAGCTGGACTAAATGAGCCTATTCCATGGATGTCTCTCTAAATAATCATATTGAGATCAACCAGTCTCTATCAGCCACATTCATGATCACACACCATAGTTTTAAGTAAAACTACAACACCGGACACCATGGGAACTACAATTCCCGTCAGCACTAGTGATCACGAGATCTCTGCCTGTCATGTGACTCGATCTTCTGTAACAACAGCATATAACACTAAGCGAGTCTCACAACCGGTGCCCCCCCAGACAGCTCGGATGACTGTCAGGAGACACCGACGGATAGGTGAGTAGTGTGAATGTACCGGACTAGTCTAAAACCATTGTACACGGCGTAGCTTAACATCCCGATCACGCCGTTACAGGTCTCGACATAACCAGTCAATCCTTAAACCACACAAATAGGACATACAATATAATAGAATATCGGCAGGTCTTTTTAATCAGCGTACGTTATAATGAATCAATCAGCAAAGACAGTTTTTTGTTTGGCGATATCTTCCATCCACCAACGATGGATTTGAAATAAGCGATGACTGTCTCTTTTTCTTTCATTCAATTCTCCTTCTATAGAGCGGTGCTCCTCATACCTGAGCCGCAGCCAGGTGGGGTGAAGCCTCTCAACCATCTATTATGGGTGAGTGCTACCAATTGTAAATGTATAGAGTTGTGACCTTACTAAGCAGTATTTTGTTTGAGAAAATTTCAAAAAACCGCGGGAAAGTAAATCACTAACTTTCTCTAATTTCATGTTGTCTGTCTGTCTCCCTTTGGATCCCTTGTCTGATGCGATGCAATAACAGTCCTTGGTTGAGCATAACCTGATCGTCGCAGGTGATATCTTTTACCCTTCACTATAAAGCAGTAGTTTTAAAATCTTGGTCCTGAAGAATGCATGAAAACTTCTTTCATAAATGCTGAAACATGTCGACCACTACTCTGCGCGGTTATTAATTCCTACACCGCCTTTTGCACATTATTTTTAGCCTTAGGGACTGGGAGTAACTAATAAACTCTGATTTTCTACCCAGCTCACCTAATTTTAATACTCACTTTCTACTTGTTTCTCACCCCACACTGCTTTTTGAGTTGCCACGTACTTTCATGTGTTACCACCCTCCCACATTTTAACCTCGGCACTGGTAGTGTCTGCCGGCCGCTGTGTTGAGTCTCCTGGGCTGGGAGATCCCAAATGATGTACAACGAGGGCGGTACAGTGTGGCCTCTGATGGGAATTTTTTCCACTTGTCCTTGAGTCCTAACTTGGCCTTGCTTACTCTCACTATCGGGTGTTTTATGTTCCTCTGGGTGTTGTCTGCACTGCGTCTACGGTGTGGTTCTGGGTGACAGACTCCTTTGACTACTGGGTACCTTTGGTTGCTTAGGTATTACTGTATGGGGCATGTACCTCAGTGGTCGTTAAACTAGCCCTTGGGCCCTCCTCAAAATGTTGTGTGTTGAGTGTTATGTGAACAGTACAGCTTAGGCTGTGGGCCCTGTACACTCTGTAGGAGACCTACTCTGGTCTTCTATAATTGATGAAAGCTTGCCTTTCGTTGCTTTCTTCCGAACTTTTTCTGTCTTTGCTGTTTTCTCTATAGTACGCTAGCTATGGCCACCAACTGGGGCTTAGCCTTTGAAAGTGAAGAAATCCAAAGCATCTTAGATGAGAATCCAAGTCTCATAGATAACATCCCAGCCCCAGTAACAACCAGTAATGACGACGGTTGGGCAAAGATTTTGGTCCTTAAAAAATCACACACCAGGACTACAGTCCATGGTATCGTCATGGCCCAATATCTCCGTGGCAATTGCGCACCCTCTGGACTCATTGTCAACAACGCACCACGACTATTCCTTGATGACAAAGGCTTCCTCAAGGACTGGTCGATGATTGCGTGGAGATGTACAAGAGACTGGCTGGTCCTCATAATTAAGACTGCCAAAAGAGTAGCGGATGACATACTCATCGAGATTCAAGTCTTGGAGGGCCAGATAAAAACAACACTAAAGAGCGGCCCATTCAAGAAGGGACAGGATGACAGTGATAAAACTAATAAGGATTTTAAAGAATCCATCCTCTTCACTAAATTGGAGAAATTCAAAAAAGACCTTGCCAAATTCTCAACCGAGAAAGTATATCCCTACACAAGTGAGTCATACACAGCACCCACATTTAACCGAGGTGGCAAGAAAACTGGCTCTACATATGGCACTTCTAGCTCAGATGGAACATCAAGTGATTCGGACTCTTCAAACAATGGATCCCTGAACAACACTCCGAGAGGGCGTGGGAACCGCAGAAACTGGAGAGGTGGACAACATCCACAAAACTTCAATGGCTTCCAACCCTGGTGGCCAGCCAACCCATGGATGTTTGGAGCACCCTATCCTCCGCAGATGGGCCCGTATGGCCAACCTCAACCACAACAAGGCCCTGGAGCGTTTCCTTTTTTAGGGTTTGGCCAGAATCGAGGCAGAGGGAGGAAGAGACAAGGTACAACACCCCAAGTACATTGGAATCCGGCGCCGCAATCCAGAATGGACCTCCGGAGCGGGAAGAAAGTCCCACCAGAAACTGCAGGGACGAGCAACACAACAGCCTCGTAATGAACCTCAGCTCCCACAACCTGTCACCCACAGAAGAAGCTGTCCTAAATAAAGGTTTGGGCTTCGTAACAACTCAGAAAGGAGACCCCTTCCTAGCACAGGTGGAGCTGGCTAAACTGTTCAGAAAAATAAGGTTACATTACTGCTTCTTAAAACCTGCGAACACTGATTCCATCGAGCTGGACAAGAACACCGGTTTAAAAAAACCCTCCACGTTCAACCCACCAGTTGTCGGTCTACCATCTAAAGTCCTGACCTTCGAAACGGCAGTAGAGAACGACATCAAGCACCTCTATCAAAGCAACAACAGATCCTTCATGAATCTGTCAAGAGACGAACAAGCGGCTCTACGATCACTGGCTTCTAATGAACAAATCATTATAAAACAGGCCGATAAAGGCGGAGCGATTGTGATCCAAGATACTGAAACATACAGGAATGAGTGTCTCAGACAACTTGGAGATCGCAGATCTTACCAGCCCTTGAATGAAGATCCCACTGAAAGATTAAGAGTGAAGATTGCTAATCTGGTAGAAGAAGCAACAGCTGAAAGTTGGATTACCCCACAAGAGGGACAATTCCTCATGACAACTCACCCGACTATACCATACTTCTACTGCCTACCCAAAGTCCATAAGCCACAAAGACCGCCACCGGGAAGGCCTATTATTTCAGGAATTGGGTCGGTACTCGAGCCTCTATCGACCTTTGTGGACCACTTCCTCAACCCCATGGTTAAAGCCATGCCCACATACCTCCAGGACACCAAAGATGTTTTGAGACTTCTTCCTACCATACTGTTTAACAGTGAAACCGACATACTTGTGTCATTTGATGTGGAATCACTCTACACCTCCATCCCGCAGACCGAGACTTTGGAGGTTGTAGGAAACCTTCTCGAGCAAAGTAACCACCAATCAATCACACCAGTACGATTCGTCATGACACTGGCAGAAGTTGCCATGAAAGAAAACTATTTTCGCTTTGAAGACACTACCTACCTACAGACATCTGGGACTAGCATGGGTAGTGTCTTTGCGCCGAGCTTAGCGAATTTGTATGTCCATAACTTTGAACAACAAGATGTCTTCATACCAACGAATCCATACCTACAGTGCCTACATGTTTGGAAGCGCTACATTGATGATATTTTGGTGGTCTGGCGAGGGACAGAAGAAAACCTTCAGTCCTTCCACGGTTGGCTCAACAACAGAAATACATTCTTGAGGTTCACCATCGAATCCAGTCGTACTTCATTGGCTTTCCTGGACTTGAGAATTAATGTAACCCCAAATGGCTTGGAATCCGAACTATACCGAAAACCCATGGCGCGCAATGCCCTACTGAGATATGACAGCTGTCATCCACGCGCCCTGAGAGACAATTTACCCTTTAGCCAATTCTTGAGGGTTCAACGGAACTGCTCAAACAAAGAAGCATTCAAAACCCATTCCAACAATCTGGAACAACAGTTGGTTGCGAAGAAATACCCAAAGAAAATAATACGGAAATCCAAAAAGAGGGCATCAAACAATAATCGCGAATCTCTGCTTGAGATCCAGCCACCCAAAGAGAAGACGAATCGTATAACGTTCGTAAATACCTTCAATACCAGATCCAATCAGGTTCAGAAAATCGTGAGAAAACATTGGGCGATCCTGAAAACTGGCGGTGATGACATTCAGTTACCCCTCTTCGCCTACAAGAGAGGAAGAAACCTGAAGGACCAATTAGTCCATACACGTCCACGCAGCAAAGAACCTAGGCAAGTAGGTACCCTGTGGGACTTACCACCTGTCCAAGGCCACCATCCGTGCGGGGCATGCACGGTATGCCCACAAACCTGCAAATCTACGAGTATAGACATTGGCACGAATCGACCTTGGATCCAGACTAGGTTTACAAACTGCAATAGCAATAACCTAATTTACCTGATCACCTGTCCCTGTAAACTGCAATACGTCGGTATGACCACCAGGAAGGTGAGGACAAGGATACAAGAGCACAAAAGTACGGTACGTTGTCGTAAACAAGCCACTCGTCTGACGGCACACTTCCTAGAGAAAGGACACGGTCCCAATGAGTTTCACTGGACAGTCCTGGAGCAACCACATATTCCCGAGTCTTGTCCAGATGTTAGCCGTTTTCTGTTTAAGATCGAACAAAAATGGGTGTACCGACTCAATAGCGATAAAGCTGGACTAAATGAGCCTATTCCATGGATGTCTCTCTAAATAATCATATTGAGATCAACCAGTCTCTATCAGCCACATTCATGATCACACACCATAGTTTTAAGTAAAACTACAACACCGGACACCATGGGAACTACAATTCCCGTCAGCACTAGTGATCACGAGATCTCTGCCTGTCATGTGACTCGATCTTCTGTAACAACAGCATATAACACTAAGCGAGTCTCACAATCGGTGCTCCCCCAGACAGCTCGGATGACTGTCAGGAGACACCGACGGATAGGTGAGCAGTGTGAATGTACCGGACTAGTCTAAAACCATCGTACACGGCGTAGCTTAACATCCCGATCACGCCGTTACAGGTCTCGACATAACCAGTCAATCCTTAAACCACACAAATAGGACATACAATATAATAGAATATCGGCAGGTCTTTTTAATCAGCGTACGTTATAATGAATCAATCAGCAAAGACAGTTTTTTGTTTGGCGATATCTTCCATCCACCAACGATGGATTTGAAATAAGCGATGACTGTCTCTTTTTCTTTCATTCAATTCTCCTTCTATAGAGCGGTGCTCCTCATACCTGAGCCGCAGCCAGGTGGGGTGAAGCCTCTCAACCATCTATTATGGGTGAGTGCTACCAATTGTAAATGTATAGAGTTGTGACCTTACTAAGCAGTATTTTGTTTGAGAAAATTTCAAAAAACCGCGGGAAAGTAAATCACTAACTTTCTCTAATTTCATGTTGTCTGTCTGTCTCCCTTTGGATCCCTTGTCTGATGCGATGCAATAACAGTCCTTGGTTGAGCATAACCTGATCGTCGCAGGTGATATCTTTTACCCTTCACTATAAAGCAGTAGTTTTAAAATCTTGGTCCTGAAGAATGCATGAAAACTTCTTTCATAAATGCTGAAACATGTCGACCACTACTCTGCGCGGTTATTAATTCCTACACCGCCTTTTGCACATTATTTTTAGCCTTAGGGACTGGGAGTAACTAATAAACTCTGATTTTCTACCCAGCTCACCTAATTTTAATACTCACTTTCTACTTGTTTCTCACCCCACACTGCTTTTTGAGTTGCCACGTACTTTCATGTGTTACCACCCTCCCACATTTTAACCTCGGCACTGGTAGTGTCTGCCGGCCGTGTGTTGAGTCTCCTGGGCTGGGAGATCCCAAATGATGTACAACGAGGGCGGTACAGTGTGGCCTCTGATGGGAATTATTTCCACTTGTCCTTGAGTCCTAACTTGGCCTTGCTTACTCTCACTATCGGGTGTTTTATGTTCCTCTGGGTGTTGTCTGCACTGCGTCTACGGTGTGGTTCTGGGTGACAGACTCCTTTGACTACTGGGTACCTTTGGTTGCTTAGGTATTACTGTATGGGGCATGTACCTCAGTGGTCGTTAAACTAGCCCTTGGGCCCTCCTCAAAATGTTGTGTGTTGTGTGTTATGTGTACCAGACTCAACATACAAGACCTTGAGGCAAGCACTTGAAGCATTAAAACTGGAAGAATCCTGTCGTCTGCCCATGACTTATTCTGCTTTCAAGCTGATAACCAAGAAAGCAGTCAAACAAGCATCATTACTCATGGATAAAGCAGCAGTGGCTGGCAAAAGCCATGCCTGGATCGTTTTGCCGTCATACACCTATTTAAAACCTCAGGGATATCTGAAAGACTGCTTCAGGGATTACTACAAAAGGAAACTGAGACTTCTAAGGCTGGGCTGCTTCTCATTTAAAGAGCTCACTCCCAAATTGCTACGGTTGTGGGCAACTCCCGACTGCCGCCTCTGCGGCAACGGTGCAGAGTCTTTACTGCACCTTGTATGCATATGCCCGGCACTTCAGAACCTTAGAAAAACTCTCCTTCTACCACTCCTAAGAGAAGCCCAGGTGAGAACTTGCAGGGTGGCGGTGATAAGATGCCTAAGTGGATCTTGGATAGAACTCTCATGTAAAACCATAACATTTTTTAATCTTGCCACCATAGAGCTGGAAAACAGGGCAGCAACCAAAGAGGTCTCTGGACAATAGGCCAGGCTCTGGCTGGCCATGTCCTGTTCCTCTCCCCCCCTCCTCCCTAAACGGTCGTCTTTTTTGTATCATGAGTTAAAAACAACGTGCACCCTGTTTGAACTTTCATTATTCTCCCATACCTTTTACTTTTCTCCCTCTTATTATGAGTAAAAAATAACGTGCACCCAGATCGAACTCACGCTATTCCTTTTATTCTTTTTCCTTTTAGACCTTTCCCTGCTAATTTTGCACATTTTACTATATCAGTTTTCAACTTGATTTAAAGTTGATTTTGCGTTGTTTTTATGATGTAAATGTTGCTTGCATGGTGGTAAGTCCACCCTTTTATGATTTTTTAAAAATCAAATAAAGTATCTATTTCTAGTTATCCCAGAGGCAATGTGTAAAGTGTTTGTGCAACACACACACTGCAGGGACACACTAGGCACACCACAAAAGAAACTCCACACAAGGTTATATAAAAATATTCTTTGTATTATCCATAAAAACACATTAGATCACAATCACATATATTACTGTGCCACCAGGCACTTGTCATGACTTCACAGGGATTACATCAACCACTTGGCCAGTCAGGCACCATCATAAACATTACAGTTAGGATACCCAGTAACTACTGGCAGGATTGCGCTTCTCGTAAAGCATTAGGTATAAGCATCATCAGCAGTGCACCATAGCAGCCACTTATACAGTGCACTTATCATAACCACATCATGCCCACCTTCGGCATACCACCATTGCTGCAAATCGCCATCCTTGTACTGTATGTAGGGTGCAACCCTGACAAGGGGTTACCACAAATAAGAGAGGCACCTGCGCTCCTGCGCCCTGTACTGCAGCATTGCCTTTCCCTGCATTGGCTCTTGGGCTACCTACCTACTGTGAGAAGTTAGCCTGGCATATGATGTCCACTATTCTAAACGACCCCTATTGATGTTGGTTGTAAAGTCAACCTTATAGACAGCACGAGTATGGGTGTGATCTTGGGTCCTCGGCCAATGATTAGCATTGTGCTGCTCTGATGTCAGCGCGCTCATTTGTCACCGGACTGTCTGGCCACTGTGATAGGCGCACGCCACGTCCTCATCGTGGTCGGCGCACGCCCAAGCCACAAAAAACACACACGCTTAATAGTAACCCAAAAATTTGCCCCCCAGCCAGGCATGGGTTTTTCCCTCCCAATTGGTAAAAAAGTCACCCAATATGGCAACACTATCTGTAACTCTTGAACAGATTCAATTCCGGGTGACCGGAGGCAGCTCCGCGCGGAGGATGTTTAAAGCCTCTTTGTTTTCTGAAAGTAACATTACACCGACACATTCCTTCTTCCGGGTCAATCGCGGCAGAGTCAGCACCAGCAGCGGAAGCCGGAGGGAGCATTCATCTCAGGACAACATTACCCCGCCCCCTCCCTCTCACAATGTCTGCTTCCGGGTGCGAGGTGGCAGAGTCTCCTCTAGTACCGGATCCTGCTGAGCTCCTCAGGCCTGCAGGTAAAACAGTGTCCGGGTCAGCGGGGGTAAAGTCATCACCAGCAGCGGAGCCCAGCCTCGCCCCCTCTCTTCCTGTGAGCCCTGGCTGCAGGCACCCTCACTTTCAGCCGAGGTAAGTGAGCCTCTCACAAACATCTGCAACCTAAGGAGTGTGAATGTAGCCTGGGTTGTACTGACCTCACACCATCATCAGGAGGTGCAGGGGGAAGGTGTACTGACCTCACACCATCATCAGGGGATGCAGGTGTACTGAACTCACACCATCATCAGGGGGTGCAGGTGTACTGACCTCACACCATCATCAGGGGGTGCAGGTGTACTGACCTCACACCATCATCAGGGGGTGCAGGGGGTGCAGGTGTACTGACCTCACACCATCATCAGGGTGTGCAGGGGGCAGGTTTACTGAACTTGCAGAACATAAAGGCAAAACTGCACATGCAAAGCTCTTTAAATAGGCAAATAATAAAAATAGTTTTAAGATGTATCCCTGCACTCTTCTCTGTTTCCAAACAGGATTGCATGCTTCCTGTGCAGGAACATACCTGGTTATGGGACTCTGCATGAGACAAGGAGGCCAGTAGCTCCCGTCAGGCTGATGAACTCGAAATAGCGCTATTCATGGAAGGAATTACTGGCCGGAATCACACTTAATAGTCAGATGCAAGTGATGTGGTGTTCATTGAGAATAGCAGACATGCGCAGTCCAGAGAGGGAACTGTGTTTCCAGTTGCACAGTTACATTGAGTAAGATGCAGTCATCTCCAGTTCCTGATAGAAAAATCCTAGTCTGAATTCAGCCTCAACAGTAGGGCCGACCAGGGATGTTGTTGCCACTGCAGGGTTCTCCAGGAGTGCACACCACCTCATGGTAGACAGATACACAAAGTGATTGGTTATGTGTCACTCGTGAGTTCACCCTCCCAACCTCTAGCTCAGTCAGTCAATAAGCTTTATTCGGTTGAAACAAAGCAACCTTAAAAGCACAGTACAAAATTTAAAATACATTCATTACAATACATAATAAAAAGGGAAATACTGTATCAAAGAATAATAAAGTTAATACACCAAAAGGAAGAAAAATAAATAAAAACCTCATTCGTTATAAAAAATATGCAACCCTCAATGTCTCTTGGTGAAAACAATCTATTCATGGAGGCTTTTCCACACTTAATACTGTCTCCTCCGCAGTACTCCTAGTGTAGACAATAAATTCATGGGTGTTACAAATGGGCTTCAGAATGTACGGGAGTCCAAAGTTCGTAAAAACTTATTCAAGTAAAGACCAACCCCAGGCTTCAAGTCATTATTAACAGGCCATTCAGAAAAAATAATTACTGATGGGTATGTTAAATTTGGTGGGTATATGGCCTCTATTGCCTCTACAGTGGTTCTTTTCTATGTTTAAACTTACAGGGGGCAAGTATACGGTTCTAGGATAGAAGTCTCTCAGTTCCCTAGTAACTATAGGGCTGTCTCCTATTTGTGGCTGCCAGCCTTGCAGATATGGGACAACGCGGGGATCCCTAAAGTTTACAATGATCAGGTCACCCACTATATCTTTAGGTAGAGGTCCCAACCACTTCACCCTTCTAATGTTTAAAATTTTTCCTTCGATGTTTGGTGGAAGGGGCCGGTTCTTGGTTAGCCAGAAAGATACCTTATTTGCCAATTCCGCTTGTCGTTCAATCTTACCAGTAGTTAGTTCGGGCATGCCTGAGAGAATGCACACAAATGGAGCGGCCTCCGGCGGTAGGTCAATATAGGTAAACTTTCTTTGCATATAGCCATGGTTGGGAAAAGTCCCCTCTAAGGGCGTGGGAGCATTTATCGGCCCTACACTATTGACTGTGCTCTGCGGTACTACCAAATTTGGTGTTGTGTACCGAGTATTTAATATTATTGGCGTTTTTGGGGCAACTAACTGGGGCAACTAACTGGGATGGGGCAGTAGTGCTTTGTGCCAAAATTTTGGGAACATCAGTAGTGACTAGAGGTTCTACCTGCTTTGATCCTACCAATCTTTTTAAGAGTTTTGTGTTCTCTTTCATTGTCTCTTCTATACTAGTGACCTTATCCCCTATTACCATGATTCTCTTTACCAGTGGGGATATTAAGGATTTGACAAGAAGTTCGATCTGGGCCAGTAGAACAGATGATATGGTAGATAAGGGGGAATTTGGAATTGAACATGCCCTGGATGGTTTCGGGGTGTTGCTAATGACTGGGGGGGAACTAGAGTACAATTTTTGTTTTTTTGCCCCTCGCCCCCTCTTACCCCCCTCTCTGCGCCTCTCCCCCCTCTCATCCCCCTCGCCCCCCTCTCTGCCCCATGTGCCCCCTCTCTGTTCCTCACCCCCTCTCTGCCCCTCGCCCCCTCTCACCCTCTCTCTGCCCCTCGCCCCCCTCTGTCTCACACTCTCTCTTCACCCCCTCGCCCCCTCTCACCCCCTCTCTGCCCCTCGCCCCCCCCTCTCAGTCTCACACTCTCTCTTCACCCCTCGCCCCCTCTCTGCCCCTCCTTCTCCCGCCTCCCCCCTCCTCTCCTTCTCCCCCCTCTTCCTCTTCCTCCTCCTCTCCCCACCTCACCCCCCCTCTGCCCCTCCTCTCAGTCTCACCCTCTCTCTCCGTTCCCTCTCGCCCCCTCCCCCATCTCAGTCTTCCTCTCTCCCTTGCTCTCCTTCTCCCCCCTCTGCCCCCTCCCCCTCACCCCTTCCTCTCCCCCCTTCCTCTCCCCTTTCACCCCTTCCTCTCCCCCCTCACCCCTTCCTCCTCCCTCCTCCTCCCTCCTCTCCCCCCTCTCGCCCCCAGTCTGCCCTCCTCTCAGTCTCATCCTCTCTCCTCTCAGGGGTCTCTTCTCTTCTCCTTCGCTGTTGGAAACTAAAGAACAGTTTCACTTCCGGGTCACCCGGGGCAGAGTCGGCAGAAGAAACGGAGCCGATGGAGCTCTCCTCAGGCCTGAGAGGTGAACAGTGTCCGGGTCAATGAAGGCAGCGTCAGCACGAGCAGCGGAGGCTGAATGAAGCCTCTCAGGATACCATAAGCCCCGCCCCGCTCCCTCTCAATAATGTCTGCTTTCGGGTCAGTGTCGGCAGAGTCAGCGTCTGTACCGGATGTTGCCGAGCTCTCCTCAGGCTTGTGAGTATGATAGTGTCCGGGTCACGAAGGGTAGAGTCAGCACCAGCAGCGAGCCCCAGCCTCCTGCAGAGGAGAGTGGCCTTGATGGTCTGTCTGTCTGTCCAGGGGGGAGGAGCCCTGAGGGTCTGTCTGTCTGTCCAGTGGAAGGAGGAGCCCTGAGGATCTGTCTCTCTGTCCAGAGGAAGGAGGAGCCCTGAGGTTCTGTCTGTCTGTCCAGTGGAAGGAGGAATCCTGAGGGTCTGCCTGTCTGTCCCGTGGAAGGAGGAGCCTTGGCTGCAGTTACCTTCAGTTTCAATTGTAGACACTGCAGGGGTAAGTGAGCCTCTCACAGCCATCGTACAACCTAAGAGGTGTGAATACAGCCTGGGGGTGTACTTACCTCACACCGTCATCAGGGGGTGCAGTGGGCAGGTGTACTGATCTCACACCATCATCAGGGGGGCAGGTGTACTGACCTCACACCATCATCAGGGGGGAGGGGGACAGGTGTACTGACCTCACACCATCATCAGGGCGTACAGGGGGAAGGTGTACTGACATCACACCATCATCAGGGGTGCAGGGGGAAGGTGTACTGCCCTCACACCATCATCGGGGGGCGCGGGGGGCAGCTGAACTGTCCTCACACCATCATCAGGGGGTGCAGGGGGCAGGTGTACTGACCTCACACCATCATCAAGGTATGCAGGGGGAAGGTGTACTGACCTCACACCATCATCAGGGGGTGCTGGGGGCAGGTGTACTGACTTCACACCATCATCAGGGGGCGCAGGGGGCAGGTGTACTGACCTCACAGCATCATCAGGGGGGATGGGGCAGGTGTACTGACCTCACACCATCATCAGGGGGGATGGGGCAGGTGTACTGACCTCACACCAGCATCAGGGGGAGGGGGACAGGCGTACTGACCTCACACCATCAGCAGGGGGAAGGTGTACTGACCTCACACCATCATCAGGAGTGCAGGGGGCAGGTGTACTGACCTCACACCATCATCAGGGGATGCAGGTGGCAGGTGTACTGACCTCACACCATCATCAGGGGGTGCAGGGGGCAGGTGTACTGACCTCACACCATCATCAGGGGCGCAGGGGGCAGGTGTACTCATCTCACACCATCATTGGGGGTGCACCCTGCAGGTGTACTGGCCTCACTCCATCATCAGGGGGTGCAGAGGGCAGGTGTACTGACCTCACACCATCATCAGGGGGTGCAGGGGGCAGGTGTACTGACTTCACACCATCACCAGGGGGTGCAGGGGGAAGGTGTACTGACCTCACACCATCTTCAGGGGTACAGCCTGGGGAGTACTGACCTCACACCATCATCAGGGGTGCAGCCTGGGGAGTACTGATCTCACACCATCATCAGGAGTGCAGAGGGCAGGTGTACTGACCTCACACCATCATCAGGGGATGCAGGGGGCAGGTGTACTGACCTCACGCCATTATCAGGGGGTGCAGGGGACAGGTGTACTGACCTCACACCATCATCAGGGGGTGCAGGGGGAAGGTGTACTGACCTCACACCATCATCAGGGGGCAGGTGTACTGACCTCACACCATCATTGGGGGGTGCAGCCTGCAGGTGTACTGGCCTCACACCATCATCAGGGAAGTGCAGGGGGCAGATGTACTGACCTCACACCATCATCAGGGGGTTCAGCCTGGGGGTGTACTGACCTCACGCCATCATCAGGGGGGAGGGTGGGTGTACTGACCTCACACCATCATTAGGAGTGCAGGGGGCAGGTGTACTGACCTCACACCATCATCAGGGGATGCAGGGGCAGGTGTACTGACCTCACACCATTATCAGGGGGTGCAGGGGGAAGGTTTACTGACCTCACACCATCATCAGGGGGCAGGTGTACTGACTTCACACCATCATTGGGGGGTGCAGCCTGCAGGTGTACCGGCCTCACACAATCATCAGGGGAGTGCAGGGGGCAGGTGTACTGACCTCACTCCGTCATCAGGGGGTTCAGCCTGGGGGTGTACTGACCTCTCGCCATCATCAGGGGAGAGGGGGAAGGTGTACTGACCTCACACCACCACCAGGAGTGCAGGGGGCAGGTGTACTCACCTCCACCATCATCAGGGGGTGCAGGGGGAGGTGTACTGACCTCACACCATCATCAGGAGTGCAGGGGGGCAGGTATACTGACCTCACACCACAATCAGGGAGGAGAGGGGGCAGGTGTACTGACCTCACACCATTATCAGGGGGGGGGGGGTGCAGGGGGCAGGTGTACTGACCTCACATTATCATCAGGGGGCACAGCCTGCAGGTGTACTGACCTCACAACATCATCAGGGGATGCAGCCTGCAGGTGTATGTGTAATGTTTAATTGTGAGACGACATGGCCCACTGTTATATATGAATCCCTTCATTTAGCCATGGCTCTTTAAAGAACAGTGCATTATGATATTTAAACACCCATATTAACAGTGTTTAGATCCAAGCTACGTGTGCCAGAATGCTATGTATCCTTGCTGAAATTCAGGACTTGAGTTGTACTGTGCAAGGGGGTGACATTGTGACCTTGTTATAAGTTGGGATACTCCTTGTTCTTATTACACTTCACCCCAATGCCAACACGGTTGACAGGTTTATGCTCCTGTTCCTTGATACAAGGAGGAAACAAAAGCATATTTTTACAGAACAATATTAGTTTCTTCTCTCGGAATACATGTCTTTATTAAGCACCTTTGTCCACAGTTCTGTACATTGAACCCTTTGATATCCGGACTTTGTTCCCTAAAGTAAGGTGGTTGTTTTATTCATAACTAGCATATGAAGCTGCCTTCTAATTCGTTGATATTCTAATGATTTGTGGGGCCCGGGCAACACATATTTGGGGCTCCCTATTTGGAATACACTTGAATGTATTACTGCTTTTAGGGTCATTGAAGTCCGTGTGATGCCCCAAAAATATTTAATCGTGTTAAGCCTTCAGAACCCGTGGCCGGCAACAGCATCTAAAGCCCAAGCTGACTAGAGTCCACCAGCCAAGTACTATCAAAGAAGCTTGAACAGACATTGATAAAGATATTTCTTTTTGCGATTGAGTCTATATTTTTTCTTGCAAAAAGGTGTTATGTGGCTGTCCAGTCAGCGTCTTACTCCTATTGCAGGAAATCCTGTTATTGGTTATGTGTTCTACGTTTAGTGGACTAGTGCACAATATTGCAATAAAAAGACTTATACATAAAGCACTTGAAAGTGTATATAAATGTTTGTAATTACAAATATATCCCCTTTCACAATAGGCATTCCTGCTGCAGCATAGAAATTCAAAGCACGGATCTCAGGATTTTCGCCATCGCATTTGTGAAAATCGAATACCTTTCTCTTTATTTCTCTTCCCTCGCCTTGTCCATCTCAACTTCTATATATGTGTAAACCTACAGCTAAATCCGAGCCGCTTTCAGTGGCGGGCCTTGGCGGGGTCGCAAACCCCAAATCTCCACAACAATCGTTTCGCTGGTTTCCCACAAACGATGCCAGGGCCACAAGTATTCCTTTTCAGTGTGTTTTTATTTTAATCCAAGTCACTCGGCGCGTTTCGGAGGCAACCTCCTGGTTCACGAGTACGAGTGCAATGCAAATCACAGTGTTTATACAATATCATGTGATACACCTCTACGTAATAGACAGTGACAACAGATTCAAGGGGTTTGAACGTCCTTGGAGCTGGAAAAACAGACTTGTTTAGTCAATGTTGGGAGATACATCGTGAGACATTGCATTAAAATCATCATGCAGTATGTAAATTAAACATTAGGTCATTGCTGTGAACCTAAACATTTTTCTTGAGTTTTTTACCTGCCGTTGCAAAAAGCATTAACTCCGCATTGTCATGTGCGGCACATTGTCATTTCCAACCAAATAAGTGCTGGCGAAAGTTCACTGTGATTATAAGTTTAACCACGTCATATGTAATTCTACGCGCTTGGTGTAAAACACATTCAATCATTAATGCTGATGACCAAGCACGTAGAATTACAGATGACGTGGTTTCTCTTATAATCACACAGAACTCAACTCTGAGGTGAGGCTGGGTAGACCACGCATACAGAGGAGAATGTGAGGGTTGAGGCTGCACGGATCAAGCATGCACAAGAGAATGTGAGGGTTGAGGCTGCACAAATCAAGCATGCACAAGAGAATGTGAGGGTTGAGGCTGGGCAGACCACGCATACACAGTTGAATGTGAGGGTTGAGTCTGAGCAGACCAAGAGTGCACAAGAGAATGTGAGGGTTGAGTCTAAGCACACCAAGCGTGAACAAGAGAATGTGAGGGTTGAGTCTGAGCACACTGTAGGAAGGTGGATATCTGACTATGGCTGCCCCCAACTTTTTGCCTGGTGTTTTTCTGGTTTTTCGACTTAATTGACCTGGGGCCCTGTTATTCAGGACCCCAGGCCCACTGCTCTCTCTGTAAAATGGATTCCATGTACCTTAGGTACATACCAATTGGTACTGGGCCACCTTATCAGTCCCTGTACAGCATACCTTAGGTATCCAGGGCATAGGTGTACCCAGGGCCTACCAGGGGCTGAAGCATGTATTATGCCACCCCTGGCTGGCCATCTAAACAGACACAACTGGCTGCACGACAGCTGGGGCAAGGTGGTGTAATCACCCTTTGCTTTAGATATAGTATCTCTATATCTAACCCTAAAATGGACACATATATTCCTATCAGTCACTCCTATGGCAGGCCTTATCAATCCTGAAGGCAGAGTGCTTGGAATCATGTGAGATGGTGCTCTGGCATGAGCTGAGCCCGTTTGCAGCTTGCGGAACCAAGTCCTAATAGCTGTTCCATGATAACGCTATACCATATATTCTTAAGTGCATTATGACCCTCGCAGTCAAATGCTAACTTTGGCATAGCATTATCAAAACATGTCGAGTAAGGTGTCATACGAATTGGAATACTAACCCCTTGCCAATTCTGGCGACGGGGTTAGCATTCCACCCTTCTAGAGGGACACGACATGTATGTAACTGTGAACCCCGGTTAAAGTTAACTCGAGCCTCAGCATCACAAAATGGATGCTGCCACCACAGACACAAGTCTGACCTCCTGCTGCTGGGAGTCCTTCCAGCGAGGGAGGCTTGGACAAAGGGTTTCCTGCCTTGGGAGGTGCTAGCACCACCCCAGACAGGATTTTGTGTATTAGGTAGGACAGGGCTCAAAGGAATGAGACATGCCTGGGGCACACAAGGTGTCCCTGTGCATACACCGGTCAGAACCAGTTCCTGGGGCACTACAGCCCCAGAGCTGGTGCAACACCGGACAAAGGAAAGGGGGTGTAACCACCCCCCTTCCTGGTCCCACCCAGAGGAGGGACCTAGTCGTAGTGCAGCCCCCTTTAGCCGAATAAAGGTAGGAGCTGGTCCCATTCCAAATTAGATTATCCTAATCAACTTTACAAGAAGAAACTCTGGACTTCGACGTTCTGCTCCACAGAAGACTGAAGAAAATCTCCCTTGTGGGCAAGGAGTATCCACCCTGCACAAGCAGGCACCATCAGCGTACAGCGGCTTCCCTTTGTCGTCTTCCTGCAAGGATCCAGACTTCAGAGCCTGACGAGACCCGGACTCCCAGACCTCTCCGACCTCTACCCCCATCTGCAGCACAGCTGAGACCCGTGGGTGCGACGAGACACGTGGGACCGGCCATCTTGAAAGAAGCAGCACTTCGCTCCAGCACGACTTCAGAGGCATCCTCGTCCAAGTGCTTTGGGGACTGAGAAGCCCCGACCCCGAGCAGCTCCTGCATCGAAGATCAGCCCTCCAGCATCCACGAGATCTGCGTGGGGCCCTTCTGCCTGTTTGCTGCTCGACGCGTTATCTGGTCACTTGCCGGCTGGCTTGTGACCTCCTAGACGACGAACTCCGACAACTTTGCTGCTGGTCTGGTTGCTCCAGACTGTCCCTTGCACCCTTCCAAAAGAGGAGCACCCCGGACCCTCCTGGTCCACTCCAGACGCCGATTCCACTCACAGCGTGGGTTGCCTTTACCAAGGCCTGTTGAACCCGAATCCGGAGACGACACCGCCAACAGCGAGAGCCTGCGTGGGACAGCTCGTGCCCCCATCCTGGTCGTCGAAGACACCACCTGGTCCACGTGGCTGCAGAGACAAGCATCCACCTTCACCTGATCGCGACGACGACACCTGGTTCCACTCCTGGTTCCACTCCAGTCACTGGCTAGTGACTTTGAACATTGTCCCCTCTGCTTTCAGGTTCTTCTCTTCACTGATCCACCCTTGGATCACACCGGACATCTTCCTCCTGACCGCCTGCAGCATCTTTTCCTCCAGGCTCCATAGACTTCAACGCCGGAACCCGACACAACGTGGCACCTATGCACCCGCAGCCTGTGGGTGAGGTAACACGAGCATTTCGGTGCTCAAGGGTAGCTTGACTCTCCTAGTGTCCAGTTCCACAGTGGTTTTAGTCCTATCTAGTCAGGGACATCCGTATTCACCTTTCCTTTAAACTGTACTGTCCATAGATGTCTGTACGCATCTCGCGTGTTAGTTCACACTCTGCACACGCTTTCCGTGGGCCTCCTATTACCTACCTCAAGTTAGTATAGCGTGGTCCCAGCGATCTTACAGCCTCTGGACAGCTCCATTCCTTTGATTGACTTGCACATTCCACTTACTTAGTATATGGTTTGTCGTGCCCCTAGGGCACCATTGTAAATCGTGCAACTTAAACGTATTTTTCCTAAGAGTTTGTCATGTGCTTAGCCCTCTGACCTCATAAAGAGTTCAGAGGTGTATGTTAGTTAATAAATACTTGTTTATTTTCATAACAACCTGTGTGGTGTCCTTTCACTTGGTATTCAAGGTTTTATATGTGGTAAAACAGCTGGCTTCACATGCCAAAAGAGTTTAGCCTAAAGACTGCTTTTGTCCACGCTACTAGGATAGCTGGTCTATAAGGTTGACTTTACAACCAATCACCATAAGGGTTGTTTGGACTGATACAAGGTGATCACTAGAACTAGTGAGCATCATATATCAGGCCAACTTCTCACACACACCATGCATGCGCAAGAGAATGTGAGGGTTGAGGCTGGCAGACCAAGCAATACAAAAGGGGATGATGGACGGAGCATCTGAGCAAATCAAACACTCACCCCCAGTCAACTGATCTGGGTTTAATGCATCACCATTCTTTAGCTCACTCTCCCACCCCAGTTCAGACATGGCCATATGCAAATCAATCTGATCCTGTGCCTCATGGGAACAGTCCAGCCCGAACTGCCAATCCATGTCTTTCCTGGACCAGAAACAAGTATCCTGGGACCGATTTCGGATTCATAATCCTCATCAGCCAGGCTATCTTGAATCCAGTGGCAAAGTGAGCAAGGAACTCACTGTGAGAAGTTAGCCTGGCATATGATGTCCACTTTTCTAGTGGGCACCTTGCACCAGTCTAAAAGACTCTTATTGAAGGTGGTTGTATGTAAAGTCAACCTTATAAACAAGCTATCCTAGTGTTAGCATGGACCAGCAGTCTTAGGCTAAAACCTCAGAGAGCATGTGAAGCAAGCTGTTTTACCAATTATAATCCCTTGAATACCAAATGAAAGGACACCACACAAGGTATATATCATATATATATATATATATATATGTATGTATTACTAACACAACCCCTCTGCACTCTTCATGAGGTCAGAGATCGAAGTACATTACAAGTTATTCATTAAGCAGTTACACAAATACAGTTCTGTCCTATGGCCTTCATGAACCATATACTAAATAAGTGGTATAAGGACCACTTCAGGAATGGTGAATTGGCCTAGGGCCTAGAGAATCGCTGGGGTCACACTGGACAACAAAGGGATTGGAAGTAGGAGGCCCACGGGAGACGCGTGCAGTGTCTAAACACAGTCGCGAGTTACCATAGAGTTATAATGGGAACGTCAAAGTTACAAAGTAGTAGATTAAGGACACTTCTGGGTGGACTACGGTAAAACCCTTTTAAAGTAGGACACTTCGAGAGTCAACACCCAAGGGAGCACCGGAGTACTCGAGTTACCTCACCCAGGGAAGCCGGGTGCATAGGTGTTCTTTCGTTTCGGGTTTCGTCACTGTTTCCTATGGAGAGCTGCAAAGAAGTGCTGCAGGCGACCAGGAGAAAAGTGTGAAGAACATGAAAGCAGAGGGGTCAGAGTCTGGGTCACTTGCCAGTGACCAGGAAGGGACCAGGAAGGAACCAGGTGATATCGAGATGCAATCAGGTGAAGAGGTGAAGCTTGTCTCTGCAGCCACGAGGACCAGGAGGCGTCGACGACGACCAGGAGCTGGATTCGAGCTGTCCCACAGAGTTTCTAGTTGACTGCGGTGTCGGTATCTGGATTGGACCCAACAAGCCTTGGCAAACGCAATCCACGCAGGAAGGGAAGATTGGCAGCTTCTCCTTTGCAGGGAAGCTGGAGCAAGCCCGGAGCAACCAGGCAAGCATTGTAGTTTCAAAGAAAAGTCTTGTTGAATCTCCCCACCAGACCATTGCATTGTGGTGGTAGGGTGTGGTGAACTTGTAGTTCACGCCACACTCTTTCCACATAGCAGTCAAGTATCCAGACATAAAGTTTGCACCTCTGTCTGAGACAACCTCCCTCAGAAAACCCACTCTTTAGAAAACTCCCAGGAGGGCTCTTGCCACAACAGGTGCTGTTGTGGTCCTTAGGCGAATAGCTTCTGGGTATCTGGTGGCATGATCCACTACCACCAGAATAAACCTGTGCCCAGAGGCTGTTTGAGGATCCACTGGTCAAACAATGTCTATCCCAACTCTTTCAAAGGGAACCCCCACCACAGGTAGTGGTATAACGGGGGCCTTTGTGGTGCCACCTGATTTGCCACTGGCTTGGCAGGTGACACAGGAGCGACAAAACTCCTTAGTCTCCTCTGACATGTGGGGCCAGTGAAAGTGAGGGGCAAGCCTGTCCCAAGTCTTGTTCTGGCCAAGATGTCCTGCTAAGGGAATATCATGGGCTAAGGCAGGGGTCTTCAAACTGTGGGGCGCGACCCCCAGGGGGGCCGTGGAGCGATGCAAAGGGGGTCGCGCCTTTACAGTCATACTTCTGCCCAGGCCCAAGGCCTTCAGCCCCCCTCCTCCCTCGTGTGTCTTTCAGCCTGGCTGCTGCTGCAGTATAACTCGAGCTGTGGGCTCGGCTGGGCAGTGTCTGGAGTCATCTCCTGCCGCCCAAGTTTTTCACAGGTCTTTAAAGACCATTTGCATATTTACATGCCTTTGTAAACTGGTTACAGAGGCTTCGTTTTTTCCTGGGTCCAGTACCCCCTGTGCCCCCACTCTGCCTGTTCCTTACATTTGAATTTTACAATTACTGCTGTAGAGTGAGAATGCATTAAATGAAAAGGAATATAAAGTAGGGTTGCCAAAAGAACAAGCATTTGCAATGCAATAGGTCTCGCATTAGAAAAGTTTGAGCTATTGGTATTGTAAATGACACATTTTTTATTTATGTGTTGGTTTTTAAAATAGCGAAATTAATAGCTTTGTCATTTACAATACCAATAGTTTTAACTTTCGCAAATATGACACCTATAGCATTTGTAATGCAATATGTGTTTTATTTCCATAACTTAGATGTATTGATATCACAAATAACAATGGCTTTTATTTTAAAATAATTAATACTTAAATAAAAGCTATTGTAATTTATAATTGTAAATGACTTTTGTGAAGATTATGTTCAGTGTATTTTATTGTGACGAAAATCCAAGAACAGAAGTGAAATATTAACATCTTTTTGTGACATTTGTAATAAAGCTTGAAACATTCAGAGAACATATTTGAACCAGTTGTTGTTGAATGGTTGCACAGATTGATGCTGTGGTGGCGCTGAGTGATGTGGTAGCGCTGAGTGATGTGGTGGCGACGAGTGATGCTGTGGTGTTCAGTGATGCTGTGGTAGCGCATAGTGATGTTGTGGTGCCCCTGAGTGATGCTGTGGTGTTGCTGAGTGATGCAGTGGTGATGCGATATATAGATAGAGGGAGGGCGATAGATAGAGGTAGGGCGATATATAGATAGGGTGAGGGCAATAGATTGATGGCGTGAGGGCGATAGAGTGAGGGCGACGGATAGATAGAGTGAGGGTGACAGATAGATAGCTTGTAGGCGATAGATAGATAGGGTGATAGATAGAGTGAGGGCGACAGATAGATAGAGTGGGGGCGACAGATAGATTGAGGGTGACAGATAGATAAGAGTGAGGCCTCGTGGTGGACGTGGTGGTGGACGTGGTGGTGGTGGTGGATGTGGTGGTATTGGATGTGGTGGTGGTGGATGTGGTGGTGGTGGACGCGGCCTGCATCAAAAAGTGAGACAGACAACTCATGCCTTCTTGAATTATGGAACAATAAGCAGAGTGGCGGAGGCCGAAAGGAGCATACGGGTCCGACCCGTATGCTCCATGAGGAGAGATGAGATGATGAGAGAGGACAGCAAGGGAGTGAGACAATTCGATTGAAGAGGTAAGGGATGAGTAGAAATGTGAATTGCCGAAGAGAAGTGTGGACACGCAAGAAGTGAGTGTGAGCCAAAGGTGAGGACTTCTGTTAGAACAAAGAGGAGATATGAAAGTTGAATGGGGGGACTGGAGAGGTGTAAGATACAAATAGACAAAAGTTTGAATGGAGAGATGAGGTGAATGAGAAGTGCTGAGGGGCACAGGAGGTGACGGGCCAGAGAGGCCATGAGATAAATGCGAGAGACTGTTAAAGATGAGGGCAGTGAAAAGACAGAATAACAAGAGGTGATTAAAGGTGTAGTGAGAGGTTGAATGGGGAGAGTTCAGAAGTTGTAAAAAGGGGTGAAAGAAAATGGCCTGCAAAGTGAGGGAGAGATCTAGGGTTAGGAGAGGAGAGAGGAATGGAAGGGATGGGGTGAGAGGAAAGCTGCATGGGTAAACTGCTTAACGCTGCACAAAACCGCCAGTTTTTTTAGGGACCCCTGCTTCTTCTGGCCAGGGTCAGATGAGCTTCTAATGTGGCAGCACCTATTCGTGCGGAGTGGAAGGCCCTTCACAAAAGTTGACTAGAAATCTTTCTGAAGTTAATTGCTGTGTTTTGGTTATAAACGGGTACTGATGCGGTGAAATCCTTCCTCAGTGTTACTGTGTGTAAAAAATGTAAAAATAATGAAGTAATGCTATCCCAAAATACGCGGCATCACATACCATCACTTACATTTTCTTCCCACACAATTTAGTCAAGTTTGTCCCGTAATTTGGTCCTCACCTGCCTCATAATTCTAGTAGCCCTGCCTACAGGTTTAGACATTTTTGTCAGGAGGGGGTCCTTATGCCTCGAAATGTTGACAGGGGGGTCTCGGCATCCAAAAGTTTGAAGACCTCTGGGCTAAGGTAAGAAGGAAGCCCCTGAATGCCAAAGGTATGACCAACCTCCTGGAAGCACCAGGCTTGGGGTCTCTACCCTCAGAATACAGGAGCCCTTCATCCCAATACACTCTATGGGTACCTATAGCTTTCCCAGCAGCTTCAGCAGCAGCTTCCTGTCTGAGGGGTTCAAGAGAGGGGCAGTCCAATTGCGCCTGCCTCAGGTCTGCCCTGGAAGGTCCCCCTGTCCCAAGAAACTCAACCTGATCAGGCTCAAGTTCTTCTAGGACAGTTCCTTCTTGGGTCTCACAGCCAACTCCCTGGGAAGACTGATCCTCATTCTGAGGCAAGGGGGAAGGCACTGCCTTAACCCTACTGCTCTTTCTCTTGGTAGGCAACTGGTCCATAGTTTCAGGATCCAGGGCCTGTTCAGTTTTGCACTTTTTGGCCTGTGACCTGGTCACAGCAAGGACATGTGCTGATATACCCAGCATCTCTGCATGAGTCCTATACTCCACTTCAGACCAGACTGAAGATTCTAGATCATTGCCAAGCAGACATTCTACAGGGAGGTCTGAACTAACAACAACCCGTTTGAGGCCAGTTACCCCTCCCCAGGAGAAATTAACAATTGCCATACTATGGGTGGTAGTGACATTGCTTGCATTGGTCACCAGGTAATTGTCACCTAGTATGATCTGTCCAGGGTCCAAAAAGTTAGGCGTCACCATGGTGACACTGGCACATGTGTCCCTGTAGACCTGAGCCACTTTATTATTAATCAAAGGAGTCTGTCTGTACTTGCCCAGGTTACTGGGGCTCACAGTAGAGGACTTAGCCATGTCCACATCACAGACAAGAACAGCCTGAGTAAGTATTCTGACTAGGCCAGAATCCACTTAAGTTCTCAGGGTTAACCCTACTACACCCTTCTGTTGAGAACCATCACTATTAGCTGAACTAAGGGGAACAGTTGCCTTAGGGGCAATGGTGGCTGGAGCTGTCTCCTTCTTGGTGCAATTACTGAACCAGTGAGTATTACTTTTACAAAAATTGCACCATGGTTTCTTTGGACCTTCTTTCCTCTTGGATGTCTTGGAACCTCACTCATTAGAAGCTTTTTGGGGACCTGGCGAAGACTTCTGCTCTTTTGCTTTCTCCCCAACCTTTTGGTCTTGCTTCTTCTGATCACCACCTTGGTTCTGTACCTTCTGCCTCACCCTGGTTCTGACCCATTGGTCTGCCTTCATTCCCAATTCTTGGGGAGAGGTCAGATCAGAGTCAATCAGGTATTGATGTAACAACTGGTTCTGACAATTATTAAGAATGTGTTCTCTCATAATCAAACTATACAATCCTGTATAGTCTTTGACCTTACTGCCCAGTAACCAGCCTTCCAGAGCCTTAGTGGCACACTCTACAAAGTCAGTCCAGTCCTGAGTCTGTGTCTTCTGTGTTTCTCTGAACAGCAACCTGTTCTGCTCAGTGGTTAAGCCAAACCCATCGATCAGAGCACTCTTCAGGACAGTGTAGTTGTCAGCATCCTCATCACTAACCGTGAGAAGCTTATCTCTGCCTTTATCTGAAAAGGAGAGCCATAGTATAGCGGCCCACTGACTCTGGGGTACCTGCTGTACTTTGCAGGCCCTCTCCAAAGCAGTTATCCATTTGTGGATGTCATCCCCACTCTTGTAGGGAGGGACAATCTTATTTAGGTTTTTATGGTCATGAGACCATACCCTATCTCTAGAAATTATGCTGCCACCAGTGGACTCTAGTCCACACAATTTTCTCTCTCTCTCAAGAGCCAGGGTCTCTTCCTCAAGGGCAATTCCTTGCCTCTTGGTCCTAAGCTTTGATTCTCTCATCCTTGCTTTATGTTCTTTTCTCTCAGGGGAAGTCATTCTCTTGAGAGCTGAGGCATCTGACACCAGAGTGGTTGGATTCACTGGAAAGGTATGTCCTCCTTCTGTGCTCAGTGTTGAGTCTTCTTGAGGGTCTGGCTTGGATTCTCTCTTCTCCAGCCCCATGTAGCCTTAGGTTGATCTGGTTCAGTTCTTCAACATGAACCTGATCAGCATCATCTTCATCCTCAGCACCCCCTGGATGGTCATCCCTGGAGTCTTCTGTTGAGGGATGCCCCCCCTCCACTACCTGTCTGATCTGGGGTTTCTGCCTTCTCAGCATCATGCTCCACTAAGAGATCTATTAGGTGTCTTAGGGTTGGACTCTGTCCTTGTCTCCGTCTCCTTAGTGAACACAAACTTCTAATAATAATAATAATAATAAAGAGCTTATAGAGCGCTCAGTAACGCCATCTCGGCGTGTCCCCGCGCTGAAGCTATCATTGAAACAGCATAGAAGCCCAGGATCTATGCAGTGTATAGATGTGTTTTAAGCATAGCCCTAAACCGCAATTCACTGCTCTCCAGTCTCAGAGCAGGGGGAAGTTTGTTCCATTGTTGAGCTGCTTGGAGCGCAAAGGAGCGTCCACCCATTCTAGCCTTCCTAATCCTGGGGACTGTCAGCAATCCGGCACCCTCCGAACGGAGGGTCCTAGTAGGTTCATATCGGCTGACTAGATCCTTTAGGTATGTCGGTGACCTGTCCCAGACAATTCGGTGACAGAAGAGGAGGCACTTAAAGTTCATTAAAAGTGATTGTATCATATCTAGAATCTAGAAGGTGCCCTGGGAGGTTCAACTTCTACGGGGAGAGACCCACTAGGCTCTCCTCTCAAGGACGTTTTCTAGTGAGGTGTGGTGTGTGCAGCTACCTACACTTAGTGTTATCTACTAAACTTCTCTAGGAGTTGTAGTCAGGGTGTGCTAAGCCATTTGCTCTACAACAGCTAAGTTCAGTAGAACTTAAGTATTATAAGACTTGATTTATATGTGCCTCTAGGTACCTTAATGTGATCTTTCAAATGATATTTTAAGATTATATGGTAAAGCAATAACAAGATCTTATCCCATCCGCTGCACACCAATGTGAGAGTTTAGCCTGGTATATGATGTCCACTATTCTAGTGAGCACCTTGCGCCAGTCTAAACGACCCTTATTGATAGTGGTTGTAAAGTCAACCTTATAGACAAACTATCCTAGTGGAAGCATGGACCAGCATCTTAGGCTAAAACCTCAGAGAGCATGTGAAGCAAGCTGTTGTACCAATTATAATCCCATGAATACCAAATGAAAGGACACCACACAAGGTATATATCAAATATATATGTATTTATTACTAACACAACCCCTCTGCACTCTTTATGAGCTCAGAGATCGAAGTACATTACAAGTTACTCATTAAGCATACTATAAGTTGCACAAATACAGTTCTGCCCTTGGGGCCTCACGAACCATATACTAAATAAGTGGTATAAGGACCACTTCAGGAATGGTAAATAGGCCTAGGGAATCGCTAGGGCTACACTGGACAACCAAGGGATTCGAAGTAGGAGGCCCACGGGAGACGCGTGCAGTGTCAAAACACAGTCATGAGTTACCATAGAGTTATAATGGGAACATAAAAGTTACAAAGTAGTAGATTAAGGACACCTCCGGATGGACTACGGTAAAACCCTTTTAAACTAGGACACTTCGAGAGTCTACACCCACGGGAGCACCGGAGTACTCGAGTTACCTCACCCAGGGAAGCCGGGTGCATAGGTGTTCTTTCGTGTCGGGTTCCGTCGCTGTTTCTTATGGAGAGCTGCAAAGAAGTGCTGCAGGCGAGCAGGAGGAAAGTGTCCAGGTGGATCCAAGTGTGGATCGATTATGTGAAGAACCTGATAGCAGAGGGGACAGAGTCTGGGTCACTAGCCAGTGACCAGGAAGGAACCAGGAAGGAACCAGGCGATGTCGAGATGCAATCAGGTGAAGAGGTGAAGCTTGTCTCTGCAGCCATGAGGACCAGGAGGCGTCGGCGATGACCAGGAGCTGGATTTGAGCTATCCCATGAAGGATCTAGTTGACTGCGGTGTCGGTATCTGGATTGGACTCAAAAGCCGTGGCAAACGCAATCCATGCAGGAAGGGAAGATTGGCTTCAGGTCAGACCAGCAAGGTCTGGGGAGCTTCTCCTTTGCAGGGAAGCTGGAGCAAGCCCGGAGCAACCAGGCAAGCATTTTAGTTTCAAAGAAAAGTCTTCAGAGGGCTAACTAGCCAACGGGCTAGCAACGGGAAGACGGGTCGAGCTGAAATGCAAGAGCAGGCCCCACGCGGCACTCGTGGAGTGTGAAAGGCTGAGTTTCAGTGCAAATGGCGCTCGGGTCTGGGGCTTCTCAATCCCGAATGCACAACTTCGAAGGTGCCTCGGTCATTGCACAGTTAGCAAAGTGCAGGTAGTCCAGGATGTCCAGTCCCACGTCTCTCGTGTCCGCCACGGGTCTCAGCTCTGCTGTGGATGTGGATCGGAGTCGGAGAAGTCTGGAAGTCCAGTTCCTGAGTCGCTGAGTCTTCAGGTTCCGGCAGGATCGTTGACAAAGAAAACCCGGAAAGTTACTGTTGGTGCCTGTTTGCCAAGGGTGGT
The DNA here is from genome assembly GCF_964263255.1 of Lissotriton vulgaris. NCBI lineage: Eukaryota > Metazoa > Chordata > Amphibia > Caudata > Salamandridae > Lissotriton > Lissotriton vulgaris. Next base: position 1,614,702 of record NW_028250131.1, read on the forward strand.
CACTCCTTGACCACAAGGGAGATGCCTTCAGTCTTCTAGTCAGAATAGAACGTCGAAGGTCCAAGAGTTTCATTTCAGAGTTTCAGTCCAGGATAATCTAATGTCTCTAGACACAGCTCCTATCTTTATACTAAACTAAGGGGCTGGATTACCTGCTAGGTCCCTCCTATGGGTGGACCCTGAGAAGGGGGTGGTTACACCCCTTTCCCTTTGTCCAGTTTTACGCTAGAGCGGGGCTGGAGGGCCCCAGCAACTGGTTTGAAGCAGGCTATGCATGGAGCACCTTGTGTGCCCCAGGCAGTTTCTTGAAAAGCATCTTTCCATTCAACCCACCCTGCCCCAATACACTACAGGCTGTCTGGGGAGGTGCTAGCATCTCCCTCAACAGGAAACCTATTGTCCAGGCCTCCATTGCCGGAGTTTCGTCCAGCTGCAGGAGGTCAGACTCGTGTCTGTGGCAGCAGCATCCATTTTGTGATGCTGAGGCTCTGTTTAGCTTTTAACCGGGTAAAGCAGTAACTATTTGTCTTCTCCCTCTAGATGGGTAGATGGGTGGAATGCTACCCCCGCTGCCAGGACTGGTGAGGGGGGGGGGGTGATAGTATTCCAAAGTGTTTGACACCTTACACGACATGTTTTGATAAAGCCAAACCAAAGTTAGCATTAACCGCGAGGTTCATAATGCACTTAAGAGTATATGGTATGGCTATATTATAGAACAGCTATAAGGACATGGTTCCGAAAACTGCAGAAGGGCTCAGCTCATGCTAGAGCACCCTCTCACATTAAACCAAGCACTCTGCCTCCAGGATTGTTAAGGCATGCTTAGGAGTGACTTATAGGTATATATGTGTCTATATATAAGGGTAGATATAGGTATACTATATCTAAGCAATGGGTGATTACACCACTTTGCCCAAGCTGAGTGATCAGCCTGTGGTGTCAGTTTGGATGTCCAGCCAGGGGTGGCATAATACATGCTGCAGCCCCTGGTAGGCCTTGGATGCACCTGTGCCCTGGGTACCTATGGTAAGCTATACAGGGGCTCAGAAAGATGACCCAATTCCCAATTAGGTATGTACCTAAAGTACATGGTATCAATTTAGAGAAAGGGAACAGCTGGGCTGTGGGTCTGATTAGCAGGCCTACAGCCACAATAAAGTAGAAAAACCAGAAAATCATAGCAAAAAGTGGGGGTGACACTAGGAATCAGACGCTACTCTCCTACACTCACATCTGAGCATACCCTGCCAACTTAAGGCGAACAAAGCGATACAAAAGGGTATGATGGACGGAGCGTCTGAGCAAATCAAACACTCACCCCCAGTCAACTGATCTGGGTTTAATCCATCACCATTCTTTAGCTCACTCTGCCATCCCAGTTTAGACATGGCCATATGCAAATCAGTCTGACTCTGTGCCTCATGGGAACAGTCCAGCCCAAACTGCCAAGCCATGTCTTTCCTGGACTGGAAACAAGCATCCTGGGATCTGTGACTGGGGGTGAATGTTTTGCCATTGTGCAACATGCCGTCCATCATCTTGTGTGTTTTGCTGTTCACCCTATGTGGGAAGGGTATGCCCAGACGTGGGTGCCGTGCTCACTAAGCCACTGGAGTCAAGCTATCCTGGCTGAAGACGGCTGATAGCCAGAAACCGGTCCTAGGATGCTTGATTCTGATCCAGGGAAGACATGGCTTGGCAGATCGGGCTGGACTGTTCCCATGAGGCACAGGGTCAAGACTGATTTGCATATGGCCATGTCTGAACTGGGGTGGCTTGGTGAGCAGAAAAACGATGGATTAAACCCAGATCTGTGACTGGGGGTGAATGTTTTGCTATTGTGCAACATTCCGTCCATCATCTTGTGTGTTTTGCTGTTCACCCTATGTGGGAAGAGTATGCCCAGACCTGGGTCCCGTGCTCACTAAGCCACTGGAGTCAAGCTATCCTGGCTGAAGATGGCTGATAGCCAGAAACCGGTCCTAGGATGCTTGATTCTGATCCAGGGAAGACATGGCTTGGCAGTTCGGGCTGACTGTTCTCATGAGGCACAGGGTCAAGACTGATTTGCATATGGACATGTCTGAACTGGGGTGGCTTGTTGAGCAGAAAAACGATGGATTAAACCCAGATCTGTGACTGGGAGTGAATGTTTTGCCAACGTGCAACATCCCTTCCATCATCTTGTGTGTTGTGATATTGGAGAGGGCACCAGCTGTTACTGTGATGGTGGCTTCAAGGACCCTGGTCAGTCCTCGTACAGCCCGACTGTTGGCCATGGTGCCCCAGAAAGGAAGGAAACCTTTAAAGAAGTCCCCGGTTTCCTGGCCTGCTGTATCCTCGGCTGATATGATGCCCCTACGTGAGCGGCGCAGAGCGCCCTTCATTGACAGGTGGTAACCTCCATGGGTAGAATACGTTGGTGGAAGGAGGAAGGCTAGATAGCAGGTACCAGACCAGTTATAGGGAGCCAAGTGTAGGCGGCAGTGCCACAGATGAAATAGGTGTTGTGGGATGCCACCAGCTTTGGAGGAGATGTAGAGTTTAAAGTTTTTGTGATATCTCACGTACTGGTACCAACTTTCTTAGTCCCTAGGCCATGGATCCAGACACGGCCTTGCACATTTATGACATTCACAGTGTCTCGTTCATCAGGAGTATCCTTCTTGTGCGGAATCTGGAAAATGTTCGTCGATTAGTTGAGTTGAATACTACATCTCACCGAGTTCATCTGGTGGTAGTAGAGCTGTGGATGAGCTGTCGGGCAAAAAGGAGCATTGACATGGCCGGATCTGTTCTGCCAGAATTCATCCCAAAATGTTCCAAGGGTAGAATTGGCAGTACCATTGACAGTGTAGGCCTCCTGCATCAACATCCACCATGCAAGACAAGACCCAGAGATGGAAAAGGGGTAGGGAAAGAATGGGACAGGGTGTATCATGGAATGCGGCATCAGTCCACACACCCAGCAGTTGGAAGTGTTCATGATCAGCTGGTGATGATGCAACATTTGGATGAAGGTGTTGTTGAAGAATTCTGCACGGCGTGGTCATTCGTGGGCTGGTAACATGTAATACTGGTGTTCTGCAGGAGTTGGGGTAGGAGTTGGAGAGGTAACAGGATGGTAGATTAGTAACAGCCAACCAAGGATATACAGGATGAGGGAGACAAACAGCAACACCACGGTGACCATGAAGCATTTCCTATGTCGTAGGCTGACATCTTGTTTCTAGATTCGGGTGTTTTAGACGGGGGCCATTGTGCTAATCCAGGGACCGCTAGCGGCTGTCTGTGATTGGTGGTTGCTTCACTGGGTGCAGGTGCCAAGGGCCCTTATGGCTTACCTCAGTCTGACACACCAGCACTACTCTCAGCCGGGGAAGATCACAGCCTTACAGCTTGTAGGTACTTGGCGTAGTCAAGGGCAAGCCTTCCCTCGGTGGCGCAAAACAATTGTTCTTGGTGTTGAGCAGAGTTAAGGGAGGGTTCCACCCTTCCTTTCAGTATGCTGTCACTCTCTGCTTCCGTAGATGTAGAATGCAGTCTGGCATCGCTGAATGGGACAAACGTTGGGACTGCTTCTGTAAAGAGTACGAAAAGTATTAGTTAGACTGTACAGATAATCAGTTTTTATACCCAATGCTGTACAAACATATTAGTAGTATGGGACTGAATATCAATCACACTCTGTACTGTGTTTTCAACCATGCCCCTGTCTGCCACCCACCTAGCAGGACCTCCTACATTCATTCCTTCCCTTTTTCTAAGAGCTGTTTGTCTGGCCGTCTGGTCAGCCAGGGCATTGCCTTTCCCAACATCATCTGTCACTTTCTTATGGGCCTTACATTTTATAATGGCCACCTTTCTGGGGAGTGTCAGGGAGTCTAACTGTCGGTGACTTAGGGGGCCATGTTGAATTTTGGTCCCATGGGAAGTAAGGAAATTCCTTTCTTTCCACAACCTCCCGAAGTTGTGGGCTACCCCAAAGGAATATTGGCTGTCAGTATAAATATTTACTGTAATCCCTTTGCTTAACTCACAAGCTCTATTGAGGGTCACTAATTCTGCTGCTTGAGCAGAGCACTGTGGAATCTGAGCTGTTTCTACTACTCGCCCTAATGGCTTGAGAGCGTAGGCAGCTGAGGTGTTACCATCTGGCCCTCTGAGACATGATCCTTCTGCATACAGTGTACTGAAACTGAAGCTTTTTCAAAGAGACTTTGTGATTATGGTGGCAAGGTGGCGTAACAACAGAGAGTAGCTTCTTTACATGCTGGGGCAGAAATTGCAGCAATGAGGAGGTCATCTACATATTGTAATAGTGTGGCATTATCAGGGAGTTCCAAGGAATCTAGTTGACTTTTTAGGGCTTGACTATAGATACTGGGGCTCTCGGTGAAACCTTAAGGGTCGCGGCAGAATCTAAAGCTCCGCCCACCAAGGGAGAAACCAAAAAAAGTCTGCTGTCAGGATGTATAGGAATGCTGAAAAAAGCATTCTTCAGGTCTATGACAGAGAAGTGTGTTGCATCAGAAGGGACCATCGTTTAGAGGGCTGTAATGTCTGGGACAACAGGATATTGGGAGATTGTTATTTTGTTAAGGGCTCTATGGTCAATTGCAAATCTGTATATTTTAGGGGAGAGAGCATCTCCATTGGTCTTTTTAAGAACGGGAATAATGGGACTTTTACAGATATTGCCACGTGTCTCATCCACTACGCCCTTGTCCATTAATTCAGATATTATTGTTAAAAGGGCCTTTTCTACTTCCGCGGGAAGTCGATACTGCCGGAGGCGGGGGAGAAGTGCACCTGGCTGGATGCCTACCACATGAGGGGATATGTTGAGACACCCAAAATCAGTGTCTGATGATGCCCAGAGAGAGGAAGGTAAAGACTGCAATTCTGGTGGGAGGGGACCAGACAGATACATATAGGAAGCTGCAGGGGGAGGAAATAGTTAGGGATTTACCTTGGGGACTACATAATATGGTCGCATACCGAGCTTTCAGTAAATCCATGCCTAACAGGTTTTCACTGCAACTTGTAGTAAGGACCAAGGGAGCGTCAACATGTGCAGGGCCAATATCGAGAGGGAGGGGTTCAGAGACAGGGCTGGTCAGAGATTTGCCTGCAAAACCCACGGAGACATTCATATTGCCAGAAAGGGGTGCCTCCGGGACTGGCAATAGAAGACCTGGTGGCCCCAGTATCCAAAAGAAGATTCTGATTGTTCCCCATAACTGACATTTGAACATACGGGCCCCTTTGATCCACTGGAATTTGCACTCTGGTAATACCCCTTTCCTGGCTGTCCTATGCTTGGTAGGACCCTGTCTCATCAACTTCATCATAGTCATCATTGTAATAAGTGGGTGTTGCTTTGTACCCATCATACTTATTGGATGGGCGCTGCCAGATGGGAGCGTCATCCCTGGGTCTGCGCTCTTTATCCTGTGAATGGGGTGGGCCATGGTCCCTGTTCGGCCTCCCCTCCCTGGGAACGCGAGGCCGAGTCTTCCCTGTTTGGATGTTTTCAGCTAACACAGGACACTCATGTATCCAATGACAGTACCCCTTACAATAAGCACACTGATCCGTTTGGAGTGCTCCCGTACGTTGAGGGCTGGAGGGGGTAGACTGGCGAGCCCTTGGAGGGGGTTGGGGTTGAGGTCTGGGAGGGTAAGCCTGCTGCAGAAGTGCCTTAGTCTTAAGATCCCTAACCTTCTTATTTTCTTTGTTTCTATCCTCATTCTCCCTATTCTCGTGATATTGTGCCATAGCCAAGATACCAGTCATAGTTTGTGCGGACCACGTACTTTCAACTTTCTTAAGCCTGGCGGAGATCTCAGGAAGCAAGTTGCTGACAAACTTATCGACAAATACTGGGCCAGAACCTGGGGTCCGGGGATCCAAACCACTGTGTCCCTTGTATTCTGTCTCAAAACGGGTATAGAAGTCAGCCACATTCTCATCTTTTCGCTGCCTACAGGCATTTATTTTATCCCAGTTAATGACAGTTTCCGGTAAAAGTGTTTTCATAAACGTCATTATTTTACCGGGCAAAGTCAGGATGGCAGCTTCTGGTTTAGTCCTCCCTACCCTTGCTTCTTCCATAGCCTCTAGTTCAGCCCATTACCTCCCAACACCACTTTATGGTCAGTATGTCGAATTGTGTCCCAAATCTCAGTGGGGACAACTGTACCAAAAAGTAAATCTATATCCTCAAGAACAAGAGTACCAGCAGATATAATCTGACCTAATTCTCTGTAAAAGGCAGCTGGATTCCTCCGGGGATCTGGTAATTGTCCTTTTAACTGCATTTCTTCTGACCTTTTCCAAGGAACATGAACCCAAATTCTGCGCCAGTGTGCCTCAACAGCCCCTGGACCATTATATTGGGCATCTGTAAGTGCGTTAACAAAGACAGGGGCCGCCTCTCTCATTGGCATAGCTGTTTCTCTAGGGGTGTTGGGAAAAACGGCCATATCACGGTAAGCCATTAAAGCAGACATAGCGCCAAACATCCCCTCTCCCTGAACATCGCCTCTTTTTATTTGCGACCTAAGGTCCATTAATCTGGTGGGTATCTGCATAAGCACATTCTCAAATCTTTGCATGACCAGGGTACACATGTATTCAGCCCAGGTGGTCTGTTCCATAATCGTCCACTGGGAAAAGGTGGACCATATTTCTTTAAAGGCATAAATATTCCCGTTATTTATCCAACATTCACACTGTTGCCTCTGTAGGTCATTTTCTTGAAGGAATGAAAAGCTGACTGCAGAGCGCAAGGAGGCTAGTCGGGGGGAATTCTCAATTTTTATAAATCCTGCTTAACTGTAGATCACGGGGAAGAAGGAAACAGCGTGTAGGGGTAAAGCCACAGGGGTTGAGCGGATGTAGACTTGTTGTCATTCCCGCAGCGAGAACAGGGTTAGCGGGCGTGGTCTGTGTTGTAGGAAAAGTCGGGAGGGATGGTGTGACAGGGAGAACAGTAAGAGGGGCAATGGGGGCAGGAGTTGGCTGTGGCGGGGGACATGCGGGGTGTGAGGTGTCAGGGCAGGGTACATTGGGGCATATGCAGGAGGGATTTCTAGCATGGTATCAAGCAAAGAATCACCTTCTTCTCCCCCTTACATATGGCCCTTTCCTTTCTCCTCACGAGCTGGATAACATTTTTGTACCCGGGCCCCATGCTCCCTATCGGCTATTTCTACTGACTTTGTCATTTGATTTTGTAAATTTTCTGTGGCGTGGTCGGCCATTGACATACGTTCCTGTTTTCTTTCTTGAGCCTTCTGCTTTCTAGCTCTCTGCTCTTTCTCTTTCCTCCAAAATCGGACAGATTCAAACATAGACGGGTTTGTTTGTCTTTTCATTAATTGTTCCTCTAAGTTGGTGAGAACTTGGGAATTAAAGGAGCCATAAAGTGGCCACTGTAATTCCGCTTCACTTTGTTTCGTATATTTGACCCAGAATGAGGAAAACATTATGGCAGAAGGGCCATGTTTAACATACATCGTATGGCCAGGGGTCCCTTCTGGAGGAAGCGGACAAGCCACCTCCAGCTGGGAGTCCTGTGTACACATACAACAACATAATTTCTTGAACTTACTACTGACTAGCATGCTTAAAACAGATAACACCATATACAGGGTCTGGGCTTACTGGCAATAAGGACAAGCCTCACCAGAATAATGATAAACCAAGAAAAGTACCAATATTGCCACGTTATTTGAATACTGGATCTCGGGTGATCTCTCGAATGACTGAATTAAGCAGTAATTCTCAATGAACCATGTTTCAGACTGAATCGGTTTCGTTTTATTTTTAACTTAGATGCATGTATCAGTTCAATATGCAATTTTTTGTTTTTTTGATTCAGGGAACATTTCTTTAGTTCCACAATGAGCACAGATTTGAAACAAATAACAATACGTAAAAACAATAATTAGACAGCAAAATCACAACTAACACTCGTCATTCATACCACACAAAACAATCAAGATATAATACAATTATTTACAATCTATACAATGTCACCATTGAAGTACAGACGAAGCATTGGAAATCAGTAAGTACACAATGTTATTATTTTCTGAAATGATCAAAGGTTCCTAATGCTGAATAGAAGAGGTCTACGCGTTTCGATTACCCCTGGTTGTGGGGAAATCTCATCAGGACCGTGTGCCTGTGAATGGAGAACGAGATTCGGTCAGAAGGGGGGACAAAACCAACTTCCTCACAACGCTACAGTGGGAGAAGAGAAAACTAATCATACCTCTCAGTAGCTGGCTTTGCTTTTGTGGTTATCACTGTTGGTAAAAAATGAGGTGGAATTTAAACCTCTAAAGTGAAAGCGCCAGAAGCAATTATTCAATCTCAACAAGAACATTCACTCGTGTCTACTTACATCGTGTTACGCCTACTGCGGCTGTTTGTTGAACTGGAAAAGGGTCGGGTTGATGCGGGTAGCTGGGGGGTAGAGGAAATGGTTTTAAACTTTTGGGGGGAGCAACTCGGTTTCTTTTGTTATTGTTTAAGACAAGGAGACTTACTGTTATTTGTTAAGCGCAGGGAGTTCACATGTATCACTGTTTAGGTTGGGCGGATCAATCGCGTGCTCCGGTTTTCCTGTAAGTAAAGTGGAGCAGGTATCAGGTATCCAGATTAATTCTCAAGATCGCCTAGCTTGCGATGGTTAACTGGCTTGTGTAAGCGTTTTACCTATAAGCGTCGTGTCCGCTGTCTTAGTCGGGGGGTCTGCGCTCATCGATCTCTGTTCAGTTAGTCCAGTGACCGGCACCTTGCAGTCGGTAGCTTAGCTCTCGCGTTCGGTTGGGTTTAAACTCACTTCCTGGTTACCCGGGGATTATGGGGATTGTGGTTCTTTTGCCCGTTATCATGGAGACGGGCTGCGTTTGGAGTCTAAAGTGTATGGGGCCGTAGGTCTCGGTCTCTATGGGAAACAGCAGTCTGAATCTCGGTCTTTTCATTATCATCAGCCTCTTCAAGGCGGTAAAGCTCGGAGAGTTCATTAAGACCGTTTATAGCAGAGTTAAATTTAACTATTAGCATTGCTTCCGTGTGTGACAGTTTCTCTTCCATGTCACCACCTCTGGGGTCTTTCTCAATTTTAGCAATTACTGTCCATCTTAACTCGTCAACGGTATGTTTGTGATTGATCCAATGGTTAACCAGTGGGGCCGTTAACACATTCTTTTTAATGCGTGATTTGTGCTGGGTAATGCGACATCTCACCTCTTGACTTGTTTTTCCGATGTAAATTTTATCGCAGGGGCATTTGATTCCATATACGACGAACTTGGATTTACAATTTGTAAATTTGTCATGTTTCCACGATATCTGTTTGTGCTGGAACAGATTTCCTTCCTCAGTACTGGCACAGCAGATACAAGAGCCACATCTATGATGACCTTGGATCGGTGGTAATCCAAGCATGGTACTGATTGTTGGTATGCTCGGTTTGACTGCTGCTCGAACTAGGTGATTGGCTACGCTTTGGTCCTTTTTGAAGGCAAATAATGGTTTATCTTTAAGTGTCTCATCGATGTTTTCCACTAGATGCCAATTTTGTAGAATTGTTTTTTTGAAATCATTTGAATTTGGGCAGAATGTAGAGACACAAACCATCCTATTTTGGGGTGGTTTGACCTTATTTGTTAAAAGTGTATCTCGGGGGATCCACCATACTCTTTTCATCGTTCTTCGGAGAAGTTTTATAGGGTAGCCTCTTTGGGAGAGTTTTTCAGTCAGGTTAGCAGCATGTAGCATATATGCGTCCTTGAAAGAGCAGTTTCTCTTGATCCGCAGGTATTGTGAAAAAGGAAGATTCTCTTTTAGATTCCGTGGGTGGCTGCTGTTAAAGTGCAGTGCCTTGTTTCTGTCCGTCAGTTTTTTGTACAGTGTTGTGACCAGACCATCATCTGTCGGGTACACTTCGACATCGAGAAATGCCATTTTAATTTTGGAATAGTTAATGGTGAATTTGATCTCCTCCGTTCTCGCATTTAACCAGTGGTGAAATTCCTTCAATTCTTCTTCCGTCCCTTTCCATGTCATAAAAACATCGTCGATATATCGACTCCAACTTGTGATCTTTTCTATGAATGGGTTTGACTGGTACACAAACTTTTTTTCAAATAACGCCATAAAAAGTATGGCTAACTCCGGTGCAAAGGGGCAACCCATGGCTACCCCACTTATTTGAAAAAAGAAGTCTCCGTTGAAGTTGAAGAAGTTCTTCTTTAATGCCAGTGTGGCTAATTGTAGAATGAATTCAGTTGGTACTCTGTTAGGTCTTGGTCGTTGGTCTAGAAAAAACTGTATTGCATCCAGTCCATCACTCTGGGGGATTTGGGTATACAGTGAGCATACATCCATCGTGACTAGGAAGTCTTCATTTTGGTTAAATGGGATAGTTGGTAGTTTGTTCATAAAATCAGTTGTATCTCTAAGAAAAGATTTAACTTCTGTCATAAAAGGTTTCAGAAAAAAGTCTACAAACTTAGACACTGGTTCGAATAGTGACTCGCATCCCGAGACTATTGGTCTGCCGGGGGGATTTTGTTCATCTTTGTGGATCTTGGGCAAGACGTAAAACAAAGGTATTCGTGGGGTGTTGCATTTCAGGTATTCGAATTCTTTTTTGCCTATTATGCCTTCTGCTAAACCTTTTTCCAGAATTGGGTTGAGTTGTTGTTGTAATTCTGCGGTCGGATTGTGATTTATTTTCCTATAGCATTTGACATTATCCAGTTGACTCATTACTTCTTTTTTGTAGTTTTCAATGTCCCAAATTACAATGGCGCCACCCTTATCCGCCTGTTTTATTACGATTGAAGTGTCTTTTTTGAGGTTTTCTAAGGCGCGTTTTTCATCATGGGTGATGTTAAATTTGGTCCAATTTTTTCTTTCTTCCATTTTACTTAATGCTGATATGATGGTTTTTTCAAAAATGACGGTTTCTTTCGCAATTTTGTTTGATGGTGGGCAAAATTTTGATTTTCTCTTCAGTCCGGTAACCTCTAATGGTTGATTTACTGGTGTTTGGGCGAAGAAGGATTTTAGTTTGATTTTGCGGCAAAATTCCAGGGCCTCCATTTTTAGTTTAACAAAGTTGGTGTGTCTCCTGGGGACAAAGGAAAGACCTTTTTCAAGTATGCTTCTCTCTGATAATGTGAGAATTTTGTTTGACAGGTTAAAGATCGGGGAAACTACCAGTTCTTGTAGTTCCGTCTCCGTGTCGACATTTCCCATGGCTGGTTGTACCGTGGGCGCGCTCGGTTTTCCGGTTGGCCTCTTCCTAAAAAAGGACCCGCAGAGGGTCCTGGTTGTTGTTGGAAGGCTCCTCTTTTGTTCCCACCTCTCCTTTGGTTGTAGCCGTCACTGTCACTATTGCTTGATGCCGATGAGGTGTCTGAGAAGGAAATAAACTTATTGTTTGAACGTCCTTGATATTCCCCTAGGTATCTTCTTGACTCAACTCTGGAGTAAAAATCAGTTTGTAGGTAGGGATATGTTCTTTCGAAGTTAAAGTTTTTCTTGTCTTTTTGGAACTGATTTTCTTTTTGATTAATTGTATAATCCTTAAATTCTAAAATGTCCTTTTCAACTTTTTCCAATAATGTTTTTGCGTCCGTGATGAGTGGGTTGGCTTGTATCTCACTTTCCAGTGTTTTAATCTCTTCTAACTGTTGCAACGAGATTCTTTGTGCCGTCTCGACCGTTAAGACCATGAGGTCTCGGCTGCACTTGGTCTCTATAAAGCTGTATCCTTTCTTGTAGATAGGGTCGTCGGTGAATATCACGGGGATATTTTTAATCTGTAGTCCTCCTGGTATTGTGCCAGCTCGCAGATGCTGGAGGAGATAATGACCATGTAGGTCTGTGCGAATTTGTTTCTTTTTAAGTCTCAAGAGTTTCTCTGTCTCGTTTTGGTTTTTGGCAGTTGTGCTTAATGTAGCTGAAGCGAAGGGAGGGGGTTTTGCCAAAAGGTTTTTTATGTGTTCCTCATTATAGGCAAATGTTTGATCTTCAGACATACTGTGCTAAGTATCACTTGTAACTCAAACAAAAATTCACTCAAAACTAAACTCAAAACAACATGCAACAACACTGAGCTTTGGTCAGAACAAAGTCAGTCCCTCCAAGTGGGGCCTAAGAAGGACCTCGCAGAACGGCTTCTGCAAAAGTATTAACACCATATACAGGGTCTGGACTTACTGGCAATAAGGACAAGCCTCACCAGAACAATGATAAACCAAGAAAAGTACCAATATTGCCACGTTATTTGAATACTGGATCTCGGGTGATCTCTCGAATGACTGAATTAAGCAGTAATTCTCAATGAACCATGTTTCAGACTGAATCGGTTTCGTTTTATTTTTAACTTAGATGCATGTATCAGTTCAATATGCAATTTTTTGTTTTTTTGATTCAGGGAACATTTCTTTAGTTCCACAATGAGCACAGATTTGAAACAAATAACAATACGTAAAAACAATAATTAGACAGCAAAATCACAACTAACACTCGTCATTCATACCACACAAAACAATCAAGATATAATACAATTATTTACAATCTATACAATGTCACCATTGAAGTACAGACGAAGCATTGGAAATCAGTAAGTACACAATGTTATTATTTTCTGAAATGATCAAAGGTTCCTAATGCTGAATAGAAGAGGTCTACGCGTTTCGATTACCCCTGGTTGTGGGGAAATCTCATCAGGACCGTGTGCCTGTGAATAGAGAACGAGATTCGGTCAGAAGGGGGGACAAAACCAACTTCCTCACAACGCTACAGTGGGAGAAGAGAAAACTAATCATACCTCTCAGTAGCTGGCTTTGCTTTTGTGGTTATCACTGTTGGTAAAAAATGAGGTGGAATTTAAACCTCTAAAGTGAAAGCGCCAGAAGCAATTATTCAATCTCAACAAGAACATTCACTCGTGTCTACTTACATCGTGTTACGCCTACTGCGGCTGTTTGTTGAACTGGAAAAGGGTCGGGTTGATGCGGGTAGCTGGGGGGTAGAGGAAATGGTTTTAAACTTTTGGGGGGAGCAAGAAAAACTTTAACTTCGAAAGAACATATCCCTACCTACAAACTGATTTTTACTCCAGAGTTGAGTCAAGAAGATACCTAGGGGAATATCAAGGACGTTCAAACAATAAGTTTATTTCCTTCTCAGACACCTCATCGGCATCAAGCAATAGTGACAGTGACTGCTACAACCAAAGGAGAGGTGGGAACAAAAGAGGAGCCTTCCAACAACAACCAGGACCCTCTGCGGGTCCTTTTTTAGGAAGAGGCCAACCGGAAAACCGAACGCGCCCACGGTACAACCAGCCATGGGAAATGTCGACACGGAGACGGAACTACAAGAACTGGTAGTTTCCCCGATCTTTAACCTGTCAAACAAAATTCTCACATCATCAGAGAGAAGCATACTTGAAAAAGGTCTTTCCTTTGTCCCCAGGAGACACACCAACTTTGTTAAACTAAAAATGGAGGCCCTGGAATTTTGCCGCAAAATCAAACTAAAATCCTTCTTCGCCCAAACACCAGTAAATCAACCATTAGAGGTTACCGGACTGAAGAGAAAATCAAAATTTTGCCCACCATCAAACAAAATTGCGAAAGAAACCGTCATTTTTGAAAAAACCATCATATCAGCATTAAGTAAAATGGAAGAAAGAAAAAATTGGACCAAATTTAACATCACCCATGATGAAAAACGCGCCTTAGAAAACCTCAAAAAAGACACTTCAATCGTAATAAAACAGGCGGATAAGGGTGGCGCCATTGTAATTTGGGACATTGAAAACTACAAAAAAGAAGTAATGAGTCAACTGGATAATGTCAAATGCTATAGGAAAATAAATCACAATCCGACCGCAGAATTACAACAACAACTCAACCCAATTCTGGAAAAAGGTTTAGCAGAAGGCATAATAGGCAAAAAAGAATTCGAATACCTGAAATGCAACACCCCACGAATACCTTTGTTTTACGTCTTGCCCAAGATCCACAAAGATGAACAAAATCCCCCCGGCAGACCAATAGTCTCGGGATGCGAGTCACTATTCGAACCAGTGTCTAAGTTTGTAGACTTTTTTCTGAAACCTTTTATGACAGAAGTTAAATCTTTTCTTAGAGATACAACTGATTTTATGAACAAACTACCAACTATCCCATTTAACCAAAATGAAGACTTCCTAGTCACGATGGATGTATGCTCACTGTATACCCAAATCCCCCAGAGTGATGGACTGGATGCAATACAGTTTTTTCTAGACCAACGACCAAGACCTAACAGAGTACCAACTGAATTCATTCTACAATTAGCCACACTGGCATTAAAGAAGAACTTCTTCAACTTCAACGGAGACTTCTTTTTTCAAATAAGTGGGGGAGCCATGGGTTGCCCCTTTGCACCGGAGTTAGCCATACTTTTTATGGCGTTATTTGAAGAAAAGTTTGTGTACCAGTCAAACCCATTCATAGAAAAGATCACAAGTTGGAGTCGATATATCGACGATGTTTTTATGACATGGAAAGGGACGGAAGAAGAATTGAAGGAATTTTACCACTGGTTAAATGCGAGAACGGAGGAGATCAAATTCACCATTAACTATTCCAAAATTAAAATGGCATTTCTCGATGTCGAAGTGTACCCGACAGATGATGGTCTGGTCACAACACTGTACAAAAAACTGACGGACAGAAACAAGGCACTGCACTTTAACAGCAGCCACCCACGGAATCTAAAAGAGAATCTTCCTTTTTCACAATACCTGCGGATCAAGAGAAACTGCTCTTTCAAGGACGCATATATGCTACATGCTGCTAACCTGACTGAAAAACTCTCCCAAAGAGGCTACCCTATAAAACTTCTCCGAAGAACGATGAAAAGAGTATGGTGGATCCCCCGAGATACACTTTTAACAAATAAGGTCAAACCACCCCAAAATAGGATGGTTTGTGTCTCTACATTCTGCCCAAATTCAAATGATTTCAAAAAAACAATTCTACAAAATTGGCATCTAGTGGAAAACATCGATGAGACACTTAAAGATAAACCATTATTTGCCTTCAAAAAGGACCAAAGCGTAGCCAATCACCTAGTTCGAGCAGCAGTCAAACCGAGCATACCAACAATCAGTACCATGCTTGGATTACCACCGATCCAAGGTCATCATAGATGTGGCTCTTGTATCTGCTGTGCCAGTACTGAGGAAGGAAATCTGTTCCAGCACAAACAGATATCGTGGAAACATGACAAATTTACAAATTGTAAATCCAAGTTCGTCGTATATGGAATCAAATGCCCCTGCGATAAAATTTACATCGGAAAAACAAGTCAAGAGGTGAGATGTCGCATTACCCAGCACAAATCACGCATTAAAAAGAATGTGTTAACGGCCCCACTGGTTAACCATTGGATCAATCACAAACATACCGTTGACGAGTTAAGATGGACAGTAATTGCTAAAATTGAGAAAGACCCCAGAGGTGGTGACATGGAAGAGAAACTGTCACACACGGAAGCAATGCTAATAGTTAAATTTAACTCTGCTATAAACGGTCTTAATGAACTCTCCGAGCTTTACCGCCTTTAAGAGGCTGATGATAATGAAAAGACCGAGATTCAGACTGCTGTTTCCCATAGAGACCGAGACCTACGGCCCCATACACTTTAGACTCCAAACGCAGCCCGTCTCCATGATAACGGGCAAAAGAACCACAATCCCCATAATCCCCGGGTAACCAGGAAGTGAGTTTAAACCCAACCGAACGCGAGAGCTAAGCTACCGACTGCAAGGTGCCGGTCACTGGACTAACTGAACAGAGATCGATGAGCGCAGACCCCCCGACTAAGACAGCGGACACGACGCTTATAGGTAAAACGCTTACACAAGCCAGTTAACCATCGCAAGCTAGGCGATCTTGACAATTAATCTGGATACCTGATACCTGCTCCACTTTACTTACAGGAAAACCGGAGCACGCGATTGATCCGCCCAACCTAAACAGTGATACATGTGAACTCCCTGCGCTTAACAAATAACAGTAAGTCTCCTTGTCTTAAACAATAACAAAAGAAACCGAGTTGCTCCCCCCAAAAGTTTAAAACCATTTCCTCTACCCCCCAGCTACCCGCATCAACCCGACCCTTTTCCAGTTCAACAAACAGCCGCAGTAGGCGTAACACGATGTAAGTAGACACGAGTGAATGTTCTTGTTGAGATTGAATAATTGCTTCTGGCGCTTTCACTTTAGAGGTTTAAATTCCACCTCATTTTTTACCAACAGTGATAACCACAAAAGCAAAGCCAGCTACTGAGAGGTATGATTAGTTTTCTCTTCTCCCACTGTAGCGTTGTGAGGAAGTTGGTTTTGTCCCCCCTTCTGACCGAATCTCGTTCTCCATTCACAGGCACACGGTCCTGATGAGATTTCCCCACAACCAGGGGTAATCGAAACGCGTAGACCTCTTCTATTCAGCATTAGGAACCTTTGATCATTTCAGAAAATAATAACATTGTGTACTTACTGATTTCCAATGCTTCGTCTGTACTTCAATGGTGACATTGTATAGATTGTAAATAATTGTATTATATCTTGATTGTTTTGTGTGGTATGAATGACGAGTGTTAGTTGTGATTTTGCTGTCTAATTATTGTTTTTACGTATTGTTATTTGTTTCAAATCTGTGCTCATTGTGGAACTAAAGAAATGTTCCCTGAATCAAAAAAACAAAAAATTGCATATTGAACTGATACATGCATCTAAGTTAAAAATAAAACGAAACCGATTCAGTCTGAAACATGGTTCATTGAGAATTACTGCTTAATTCAGTCATTCGAGAGATCACCCGAGATCCAGTATTCAAATAACGTGGCAATATTGGTACTTTTCTTGGTTTATCATAAAACAGATAACAGACACCAGCGGGATTTAAAACTCACCTCGCTTGCTTGGCTTTTGCAAAAGTCAATAAGAGCAGAATCATACAGAACAGACACCAGCCGGTATTTTAAATTCACCTCGCTTGCTTGGCTTGGGAAAAACTAAATAACAGCTTGGCTTTTGCGAAAGCCAATAACAGAATCATACAGACTTGGTGGGTGATCTGTCCACCCTTACCTTACAGGGGTATTTCTCTTCTGCAGACGTAGGGCTGTGTCCTGCTCCAGAAATTATTTGCTAGGGGACACCAGCGAGAACGCGGTCAAGTGGCCCAGATCGGGTGGGGAGGAACAGAGGGGGAGGGGTTCGGCTTACCGGATTGCAAGAATCCCTCGGCTAGGGTACCTCCGTAGGAGTCTCTCCGTGCACCCCCTCACATCCACCGGGCCTGAACTTTGTGCTCGTGGAGTCCCTGTTCAGGCGCCATTTGAAGAACCGGAATAACCCACTTAATTGGTCTCGGCGGCGGGGGAACCGCCCAAGTCTTCCATACCTTCCATACTTAGTAAAAGGAGACACAGGAGCCTTCGTCTGCTGGAGGAACCCAGATTTATTCAATAGCCCGGGCTATGGAACAGAGTCCCAAGCAAGTCAGAGACAAAACCCAGGAGGCTGCTACTTCACTCTGTAGCTTACAAGCCTTTTATACTTTTTCATCCCAGTCTGTTGGCTGTTAGTTCAATGTTTAAACAGGGCAGTGTTTGCAGTTGATAACCAGATCCAGACGACATTTGTAGATGGTGACCTGGTCAAGGCTTGGTACACAAATCATTGTTCACTCGGCTTTGATCAAGGCTCAGTCCTTTCAGGTCATTGTTCAATTGTCTTGATCAAAGCCCGGTCTTTCAAGTCATTGTTTAATCACCCTGATGAAGGTCCAGCAGTCAGACCATTGTCCAGATAACCTGATCACAGTGTCAAGGATGTTTACCAGGCTGGGAGCAGGAAATGGAAAAACAAATTATTTACTCAGGGTGTGAGTGTCTTGTGGCTTCTAGTTGAACTGCAAAGAACAGGGGGTTGTGTGTTTGACAGTTCCTGGGCAGAAATGCAGGCTGCAAGATGGTTTTTGTCGTGTCAGTTAGAATTTCCTCAGGCATCAGCAGAAATGACCAGGTGGGTCGTGTGGAAGTGTTTGACACGAGATGGCAATGAAAAAGCAATGGAGTCCCGGTACAAATGATGCTGATTAGAAGAACACTAGGGTCAGACTGATTTGCATATGGCCATGTCTGAACTGGGGTGGCAGAGTGAGCTAAAGAATGGTGATGGATTGAACCCAGATCAGTTGACTGGGGGTGAGTGTTTGATTTGCTCAAACGCTCCGTCCATCATCCCCTTTTGTATGGGCAAACCAAGCATGCACAGGAGAATGTGAGGGTTAAATCCGGGCACACCACGCGTGCACAAGAGAGTGTGAGGGTTGAGGCTGGCAGACCACGCATGCACTTTACGGAGCAGATTTATTATTTTTTAGTGCAACATAGTTCAGCAGTTAGGTGCAGCACTGTGATGTGCGATGGGGGAGAGAGACGCGCTGAGCCAGATTTATGAAATACATCACCCTGCTGCTCACTACCCCAGCACTAGTACACAGTCTACCTAGTGCCACACAAAACCTTTACACCATAGGCCAGAGGTGTGTGTGCTGTCTAGCATAGGATTTGTACTGGAAACACACCATTCCAGTATAAAATCTTATACATAGAGTAATCCTTAAACACTCCGGAGTTTGTGTTTGTGCTGTAAAGTGCAGGGCAGGTTGTGTTTGTGCTGTAAAGTGCAGAGCAGGTTGTGTCCACAAGCACGCCGTCAAACTCTGGGACCTCTCGACAGAACAGCACCAGACATCGCCTTCCTCACAGAGACATGGATGAACGCTTCCTCGGCCCCTGACATCGCCATAGCCATCCCAGAAGGCTAAGGGATCACCCGGAAGGACCGCATCAACCAAACAGGAGGAGGAATCGCCATCATCTACAGGGACACCATCAACATCAACATCACAACCAACGCCGAAGACACACTCTCCACCGCCGAACACCAACACTTCCAGATCCACACCGACCCCAAGACCACCCTCAGAGGAACGCTCATGTACAGACTGTGAGAAGTTGGCCTGATATATAATGTTCACTATTCTAGTGAGCACTTTGTATCAGTCCAAACAACCCTTATTGATGATTGGTTGTAAGTCAACCGTAGACCAGCTATCCTAGTAGCATGGACAAGAGCAGTCTTTAGGCGAGACTCTAGAGGGTGTGTTAAGCCAGCTGGTATACCATCACATATACCCCTTGAACACCAAGTGAAAGGACACCACACAAGTTGTTATGAAAATAAACAGTTATTTATTTAGAACACAACAACCCTGGACTCTTTATGAGGACAGGGTGCTAAGCACAATACAAAGCTCTTACGAAAATACTTTAAGTTTGCACAATTTACACAAATGCCCGAGGGGCACGAAAAACCATATACTCTAAAAGTGGAATGCGAAATTACTAGCAGGTAAGTATTACTCTAATAGACTTTAGGATCACTAGGACTGGACTACTGAACCTTCAGATTACTAGCAGGAGGCCTAGGGGGATCGGGTGCAGAGTGTGCACTCTCACGCGGGATGCGGGACAAAGTCTATGGTTGCTAGGAATTACAAAGTTAGTGTTATCGGACGAATCCGACTAGGTAGAGCTGAAACGAAAAAGGATCTGGACCCTTGGATAGTGAGGCTATGCTGGAGCACCGAAATGCTTAGGTTACCTAGCCCAGGGGCTGCGGCTGCATAGGTCTGAAAAGACGTCGGGAATCCTCGTTGCAGTCTATGGAGCCTGAAAGAAGAAGTTGCTGGCAGGCGACCAGTGAAGAGATTTGAAGGGATCCAAGCCTGGATCGGTGATGGAGGATACCTGTAAGCAGAGACGACCAAGTTCTGAATCACTAGCCAGTTATTAGATGGGCACCAGGATGAACCGGATGGAGTCACCTCGACCAGGTGAGTGGGCGGCGCTGGGCTCTGCAGTCTCACGGACCAGGAGGCGTTGTCGGCGACCAGGATGGAGGTGCGAGCTGTCCCACGAAGGTATCTGCTGTCGAAGTCGCTGGATCAAGGATTGGGGCAACATCTCGGTGGTTGGAGGAGCCCAGTCCTTGATGGACTGTATCTTGCTCTCCAGTGGCCGAACCTGGCCTCCACCTACAAGGTGGCTCAGGTATACAACCTGTGTCTGCCCTATCTGGCACTTTGTGGCCTTGATAGTGAGACCTGCTACTTGCAGTGCCTCTAACACTTTCCGCAGGTGGACCAGGTGATCCTCCCAGGTGGAACTAAAGACAGCTATATCATCAAGATATGCTGCACAGAAGTCATCCAGCCCAGTGAGAACTTGATTCAACAGCCTTTGGAAGGTGGCAGGTGCATTTTTCAAACCAAAGGGCATTACCACAAATTGATAATGCCCACCAGGGGTAGAAAATGCTGTCTTGGGCTTGGCATCCTCAGCTAACCTGATTTGCCAATACCGAGCTGTCAGGTCAAATGTGCTTAAGTAGTTGGCAGAAGCCAATCTATCTATAAGTTCATCTGCCCTTGGTATTGGGTGGGCATCAGTCTTAGTGACTGCATAGAGGCCTCTGTAGTCTATGCAAAACCTCATCTCTTTCTTACCACCCTGGGTGTGAGGCTTTGGCACTAGAACTACTGGACTAGCCCAAGGGCTATCTGAGGGCTCAATGACTCCCAGCTCCAACATTTTCTGCACTTCTGTCTTAATGCAGTCTCTAACATGATCAGGCTGCCTGTAGATTTTACTCTTGACTGGCAGGATGTCACCAGTGTCAACCTCATGGGTACACCAATTGGTTTGACTGGGTGTCAGAGAGAACATATGTCTGAAAGATTGAAGAACTTGTTTGCAATCCTTCTGTTGATGGTCAGAGAGGCTGCCACAAAAGACAACACCATCTACTGATCCATCATCAGGATTCTGAGTGAGCAGGTCTGGGAGAGGGTCACTCTCCTCCTCCTGTCCCTCATCTGTGGCCATGAGCAAGCTCATGTTCTTCCTGTCAACATATGCTTTGAGCCTATTCACATGGAGCACCCTGTGGGGGCTCCTGGGAGTTCCAAGGTCCACCAAGTAGGTGACCTCTCCCTTTTGCTCAAGGATTGTGTGGGGCCCAGACCATTTGTCTTTGAGTGCTGCTGGGGCCACTGGCTCCAACACCCACACCTTCTGTCCAGGCTTGTACACAGTCAGGACAGCCTTTTGGTCATGTCAAGCTTTTTGGAGTTCTTGGCTTGCCTCAAGGGTTAGAAGCCTTTTCCATATACTCAGCCATCCTGGAGCGGAGACCAAGTACATAGTCCACTATGTTGGTTGCAGGCTTTTTGAGAGGTCTCTCCCATCCTTCCTTCACCAAACACAGGGGTCCTCTTACAGGATGCCCATACAGAAGTTCAAAAGGGCTGAAGCCAAACCCCTTCTGTGGGACCTCTCTGTAAGCAAACAAAAGGCAGGGTATCAGGACATCCCATCTACGCCTGAGCTTTTCAGGTAGTCCATGAATCATCCCTTTTAGGGTCCTGTTGAACCTTTCAACAAGCCCATTGCATTGTGGATGATAGGGTGTGGTGAACTTGTAGTTGACACCACATTCCTTCCACATAGCAGTCAAATATCCTGACATGAAGTTTGCACCTCTGTCAGAGACAACCTCCTTAGGGAAGCCCACTCTGGAGAACACTCCAACTAGGGCTCTTGCCACAACAGGTGCTGTAGTGGTCCTAAGGGGAATAGCTTCAGGATACCTGGTGGCATGGTCCACCACCACCAGTATAAACTTGTGCCCTGATGCTGTCTGGGGTTCCATTGGACCAACAATGTCAATCCCCACTCTTTCAAAGGGTACCCCCACCACTGGCATTGGTATAAGGGGGGCCTTTGTTGTGCCACCTGACTTGCCACTGGCTTGGCAAGTGACACAGGAGCGACAAAACTCCTTGGTATCTTCATTCATGTGAGGCCAGTGAAAGTGTGAGACAATTCTGTCCCAAGTCTTATTCTGGCCTAAGTGTCCTGCAAGGGGAATCTCATGGGCCAAGGTGAGAAGGAAACCTCTCAGAGACAAGGGGATGACCAGCCTCCTGGTTGCACCAGGTTTGGGGTCTCTTGTCTCAGAGTACAGGAGTCCATCTTCCCAGTATACCCTGTGGGCACCTGTGGCGTTCCCTGCAGCCTCAGCAGCAGCCTGCTGTCTGAGGGGTTCAAGGGAAGGGCAGTCTAACTGTGCCTTCCCCAGGTCTTCTCTGGAGGGTCCCCCTGAACCCAGAAACTCAACCTGATCAGGTTCAAGTTCTTTAGGCTCAGTTTCCCTCAGCTCTTTGAGGTCAGCCTCCTCTGAGACTTGATCCACAACCTGGGGCAAGGGGGAAGGCAATGCCTTAACCCTACTGCTCTTCTTCTTGGAAGGTGTCTGGTCCATTGTTCCAGGATCCAGCACCTGTTCAGTGGGGCATCTTCTGGCCTGTGACCTAGTCACAGCAAGCACATGTGCTGGTAAGCCTAACATTTCCATGTGAGTCGTCTGCTCCACTTCTGACCATAGGGATGAATCCAAATCATTGCCCAACAAACATTCAACTGGGAGGTCTGAACTAACAACAATCTTCTTTTGGCCACTTACCCCTCCCCAGGAGAAATCAACAATTGCCATACTATGGTGGGTAGTGGCATTGCTGGCATTGGTCACTAGGTACTCTGGTCCTAGCATGATCTGTCCAGGGTCCACAAAGTTAGGTGTCACCATTGTGACACTGGCACAAGTGTCCCTGTAGGCCTGAGCCATCTTTCCATTGATAAAAGGTGTCTGTCTGTATTTGCCCAAAGTATTGGGACTGGCATCAGGGGATATATCCACATCCCCTGTACAGACAAGGACAGCCTGAGTGAGTGTGCCAACTAAGTTGTCATACCCCTCAGAACCCAAGGTTAACCCAACTAATCCATTGGGAGGTGCACTACCACTACTGGCTGTAATAGGGGGTGCAGTTGCCTTAGGGGCTGTAGTGGTAGGAGTTTGCCCTCCTTTCTTGGTGCACTCACTAAACCAGTGAGTTTTACCTTTACAGTACTGGCACCACCTTTTAGACTGGCCTTCTCGAGTCTTCTTCTTCCGGGAAGCCTGACCCCCACCCTCTTTGGTTTGTTGGGGGCCTGTCGAAGACTTCTGGTCATTTTGTTCACCCTTGGTATTACTACCCTTCTGGTCTGCTTTCTTCTGACCACCCTGGTTCTGGCCCTGGTTCTGCTTAACCCTTGTTCTGACCCATCTGTCTGCCTTCTTTCCCAATTCTTGGGGAGAGGTCAGATCTGAGTCAACAAGGTGCTGATGCAACAACTGGTTCTGACAATTGTTTAAAATCTGTTCCCTCATGATCAGATTGTACAATCCTGTATAATCAGTAACCTTACTGCCCAGCAACCAGCCCTCCAAAGCCTTAGTGGCACAATCCACAAAATCAGACCAATCCTGAGACTGAGTTTTCTGGGTATCTCTGAACAGCAACCTGTACTGCTCAGTGGTTAGGCCAAACCCATCTATCAGTGTATTTTTCAGGACTTGGTAATTGTTAGCATCCTCAGCTCTAGTAGTGAGGAGCGTATCTCTACCTTTGCCTTCAAAGGAGAGCCACAAGACAGCTGCCCACTGACTCTGGGGGACTCACTGGACAGTGCAGGCCCTCTCCAAAGCAGGTATCTATTTGTGGATATCATCCCCTTGTTTAAAGGGGGGCACTATCTTACTCAGGTGTCTAGTGTCTAAACTCCTGTCCTTTTCTCTAGGGCCACAAGCCAGCAGGCAAGTAGCCGGACAACGCGGTGAGCAGCAAAGAGCAGAGGGGCCCCACGCAGATCTGGTGAATCCTGGGGGGCTGGTCTTCGGTGCTGGAACTGCTCAGGGTTAGGGCTTCTCGAACCCCAAAGAACTCACTCGAGGATCCCTCGGCGGTCATGCTGGATAAGCGTTGTGCAGTTCTGAAGATGGCCGGTCCCTCGAGGTCTCGTCACACCCACGGATCTCAGCTGGGCTGATGATGTAGGTAGAGGTCAGAGGTGCCAGGGAAGCCGGGTCTCGTCGTGCTGGTCAGTCGGATTCCGGAGGAAGGACGTGCAGCAAACCGCAGTGTTCTTAGATGGTGCCTTCGGGTGCAGGGTGACTACTCCTTAGTCACAAGGGAGAAATCTTGAGAAGAAGTCTTGAGTTCCTTTCGTGGAAAGTAGTTTCAGGATTCAAAGATGATCTAATTTGGAAGGGGGCCCGCTCCTATCTTTATACTAGGAAAAGGGGCTGGCACGCGACTAGGTCCTTCCCATGGGTGGGACCAGGAAGGGGGGTGGTTACACTCCTCTCCCATGCCGGACTTTCCCCAGGTCAGGGGCTGGTGTGCCCCTGGAACTGGTTCTAGCCGGCCTATGCATAGTGAGCACCGGGGTGCCACTTGCAGTCACCTTCCTCTAAAGCCCTGCCTACCCAGGATACACAAAACCCTGTCTGGGATGGTGCTAGCACCGCCCCTGACAGGAAACCCTTTGTCCAAGCCTCCCTCGCTGGAAGGACTCCCAGCAGCAGGAGGTCAGACTTGTGTCTGTGGTGGCAGCATCCATTTTGTGATGCTGAGGCTTGAGTTAACTTTAACCGGGGTTCACAGTTACATACATGTCGTGTCCCTCTAGAAGGGTGGAATGCTAACCCCGTCGCCAGAATTGGCGAGGGGTTAGTATTCCAATTTGTATGACACCTTACTCGACATGTTTTGATAAAGCGATACCAGAGTTGGCATATAACCGCAAGGATTATAATGCACTTAAGAGTATATGGTATACGTTATCATGGAACAGCTATTAGGACTTGGTTCCACAAGCTGCAAACGGGCTCAGCTCATGCCAGAGCACCATCTCACATGATTCCAAGCACTCTGCCTTCAGGATTGTCAAGGCCTGCCATAGGAGTGACTGATAGGAATCTATGTGTCCATTTTAGGGTTAGATATAGGTATACTATATCTAAAGCAAAGGGTGATTACACCACCTTGCCCCAGCTGTCGTGCAGCCAGTTGTGTCAGATTTAGATGGCCAGCCAGGGGTGGCATAATACATGCTGCAGCCCCTGGTAGGCCCTGGGTACACCTATGCCCTGAGTTACAGGGTCTGATAAGGTGGCCCAGTACCAATTGGTAAATGCACCTAAGGTACACATGTCAATTTAGTGATAGAACAGCTAGGCTGTGGGTCTGATTAGCAGGCCCACAGCCAGGGAAGTCGTAAACCAGTGAAGCAAAAAGCAAAAATCTGGGGTGATCATAGGATTGCAGACGCTACTCTCCTACTCAGACTCCCGGGCCCGCGCACACAATTCAGAGAAACCATCACCGACTTCATCAGCCCACACGCCCTGGCCTCACCTGAATGCATCCTCCTAGGGGACCTGAACTTCCACCTGAAGAACAACAACACCACCACCCTGCTCGACAACCTCGCCACCCTCTGACTCAAACAACTGGTGAACACCCCCACCCACCTCGCTGGCCACACGCTCGACCCCATCTTCTCCCCCAGCAACCTTGTCTCCTTCAGCCGCTCCACCGGACTACACTGGACCGACCACAGATGCCTCCACTTCACCTTCAAAAAGAATACTTCACACCACCGCACGCAACAAATCCCCCGTAGATGCTGGAGCAAAATCACCACAGACCAGCTCCTCTCATCACTATGCCAGAACCCGCCAGCTGACACCGCTGACACCAACGACGCAGCCCACAACCTCGCACAGTGGATCACCAACTTCGCCAACGACCTCGCTCCACTGAAGAACCCCCCAGGCAAGACCGGCTACATGAAAACCTCATGGTTCACAGACACCCTCAAAGACTCAAAGAAATCCTGCCGAACACTTGAAAAAACCTGGTGCCACGAACGGACAACAGAAAACCTGACAGCCCTCAAGAACGCAACTCGCGAACACCACCATCTGATCCGCACCACCAAAAGAGCATCATTCAAAGAGGGGCTAGACAACAACACCAACAACAGCAAAGAACTCTTCAGCAGCGTCAACGAGCTCTCCAACCCGAGCGCCTGCAACAACGACATCACCCCATCGCAATACCTCTGCAACTCCCTAGCCACGTTCTTCCACCGCAGGATCGCAGATATACACGACAGCTTCGGACCCCAGACTCTGCCTCCAGCCACCGAAGCATCGACCCCCACCACCACCCTCCGCACCTGGACCCCCATCAGCACGGAAGACACTACCCACGTCATGAACACCATCCACTCTGGCTCCCCCTCCGACCCTTGCCCCCATCATATCTTCAACAAAGCCGACAGCATCATCGCACCCCACCACTGGTACATCATAAACAACTCCTTCAAGTCAGCCACCTTCCCTGAGTGCTGGAAGCACGCAGAAATCAACGCCCTTCTGAAGAAACCCACAACGGACCCCAAAGACCTCAAGAACTTCCGCTCCATCTCTCTCCTTCCCTTCCCGGCTAAAGTCCTCGAGAAGACCGTCAATAAACAGCTGACAGCTTTCCTCGAGGCAAACAACTCGGTCGACCCGTCCCAGTCCGGATTTCGAGCCAACCACAGCACCGAGACCACCCTCATCGCAGCCACGGACGACATCAGGACCCTGATGGACAATGGAGAAACAACCCCCCTCATCCTCCTAGATCTCTCGGCAGCCTTTGACACTGTCTGCCACCGCACCCTAACAACCCGCCTCCACAACACTTGGATCCAAGGAAAGGCCCTGGACTGGATCACCTCGTTCCTCTCCGACAGAACCCAGAGAATTCGGCTCCCTCCCTTCCGATCAGCGGCCACCAAGATCATCTGCGGAGTACCCCAAGGCTCCTCGCTCAGCCCTACCCTCTTCAATATCTACATGAGCCCCCTCGCCGCCATAGCACGCAAACACGACATCAACATCATCTCCTACGCCGATGACACCCAACTGATACTCCCCTCACCAAAGACCCAGACACCGCCAAAACCAACCTCCATGAAGGAATGAAAGACGTCGCAGTATGGATGAAGCTCAGTCGCCTGAAGCTGAACTCAGACAAAACGGAGGTCCTCATCCTCGGACAATCCACATCCGCCTGGGATGACTCCTGGTGGCCCACAGCACTGGGCTCAGCGCCAACACCCACGAACCATGCACGCAACCTGGGATTCATCCTGGACTCCTCCCTCACGATGACCAAACAAGTCAACGCCGTCTCGTCATCTTGCTTCAACACCTACGGAAACGCCCTATACGCAGGAACCACAGCCAAACTTCAGACACGACTTCAACGCATACAGAATGCCTCCGCACGACTCATCCTCGACATCCCTCGCCACAGCCACATATCCGCCCACCTGAAAGACATGCACTGGCTCCCCGTCTGCAAGAGGATCAGGTTCAGGCTCCTCACCCACGCACACAAAGCACTACATGACAAGGGCCCGAATACCTCAACAACTGCCTCTCGTTCTACAACCCCACCCGCCAGCTCCGCTCCGCCATCCTCGCCCTCGCCACCGGCCCACGAATTCGCAGAACCACCACCGGAGGAAGATCCTTCTCCTACCTGGTAGCCAAAACATGGAACTCCCTCCCCGTGCACCTACGACTGACCCAGGTCCATCTCACCTTCAGAAAACACCTCAAGACCTGGCTCTTCAAGCAGTTGCGACACCCTCCCTCCCTTCAGCGCCTTGAGACCCTCACGGGTGAATAGCGCGCTCTATAAATGTATTGATTGATTGATTGATTGTTTGTGCTGTAAAGTGCAGGGCAGGTTGTGTTTGTGCTGTGAAGTGCAGGGCAGGTTGTGTTTGTGCTGTAAAGTGCAGTGCACATGCAATGTGTGGAGTGTTTGAAGAAGTGACAACGTTTCTCCGTATTATCACCTGATTCAAGGGTTTTTTACATAAAATTCACAGATCCTCAGTACTCTCACAATGCGATAGTGAAGCCTTGCACATTTTTCCATATTTCCGTGCGTCCCTAATATATGAAGTATCGCGTGTCCATGGCGGTGATAGAAAGGAGGAGTTTATTTCTTACAGAATACTCCACCCACAGATCTGCTTCCTCCTGAGACACTGACACCTTCCAACTCCTCCGGCAGCATTCCACATTGGGTGTTGTCTCAGAGACTCTGGGATGTCTCAGCTCTGTTGAAGAGACTGCAAGAACTTTGTGTGAATAGTGAGCCGTGATTATTTGAGGTGTTACATGTGATTGTGCAGATCTGTGCCCACCCTGTGTGTAGTTCTCTGGGAGTAGGTGATGCCCGTGAATGACTTGGACGAAGTCTAACCTTTCACTACAAAATGTATGGAAGTGATTTGTGTGTGCGAGACTGTGTGTATGTGCTGGTTTGTGATTGGTCGTCTTGGGTGGATACATTATATATGAGCGTGTAAGCAACTGATCCGTTTGATGACTTATTTCCAGTGTGTAGGTCTTTGTGCCTGGGGATGAATTGTGTTTCACGTGTGTGTTTATTTATTTATTTATTTGGCATATTTATATAGCGCTGATCTGTCACCCAAAGGGCATTCTGGCGCTGTTTCACGTGAGTGTGTGCACTGGAGAGCACAATGCCTGTGTAATTGTGCAGCATTGAAGATGTGGTTAAGAAATATCTGGTTTGTTACATGAATTCGATTTATAAATGACGTGTGAGGCTGTGCGAGTGAGAGTTGGAGTTTGTGTCACATCTGTGAGTACACAATTGAATGGACTTTTTAAAGAGCAATTTATTTGTGTGCGTGTTTGTTGCAAACATTTGGCGTGTGTGTTGCAAGCATTTTGCCAAAGACAAGCCTGTCTGCTCCCAGGCACCCCTGGCCGCCACTGCTGGGACCAGAAGTCAGGTAGTATACTCAATATTTCGCATATTTAGCATAAGATCTAAAGTCTTTCAGGTACACAGATTTTAGTATCTCCCCCATGTTTGCCTCTTTTTTAGAGGCAAATGGCGTGTATGCTAGCCACACATATAGAGTAATCTGGTACTCAACAGACCTCAGTTTGGACCAACAAACAATAAGACTCTTCAACATCCTCAGATTGAGAAATCGTTAAAAGCGCTTTACTAAACCCACCCTCCCTAGGCAAAGATAAGGTGGAAATATCAAATTATTAGAATCTCCTAAGCCGGATATCCTGTTCGTAACTGAAACCTGGTTGTCAGAGGAATCTACTCCATATCTCCAGAAGCCATACCTGAAGATGACCAAAAGAGAACAAGCTCAGAGAAAGGAGGTGAGAAAGCAGCAATTATTCACCAGTGGATCCACACATCCCTGAAACAAATTACTCAAACTGAAGGGGTAGATCTGCTTCACTTTCTCAAGTTTCGAGTTGATGACGACAACTCGGTCCCTAAAGATAATGAATTTGCTGATTTAATGATGTTGAATTTACACCAACACATTACATGCTCGGATCACAAAAAATGAAATCCCTTAGATCTTATCTGGGCGTATAATTCGAAATGACTGAATATAATCATCCCTCCTTGCCTACGGTCCAATCAGTATTTGATCAGCGTTTGTATTCCGGTAGATCTTTCTAACTTGATCCACAAGCAGGAAATGAAACCATACACACATGGCGATACATTAATACAGAGCCAGTGTTATCAACACTTTCAAACCCCTCCCCCCTCTTCCCATCAATTGAAGACATTCTCTCCAAAGAAAAATATCCCACTCTGTGGTTCGGACATCCTAGTGACCAACACCCCTCAAATTCAACAGCGTGTTATAAACCGCACCAGACCAGAGCCCTGGTACAAGCCAGAGTTAAAGGAGGCGAAACCTGCATTGCGTCGACACTGGCGGGAAAGGGAAGATGAAGAGAGCAAAATCACATTTTAAATTGAGCTTGAGGAATATAAAGGCAAACCCATTCCTTGCAAAGTCCTCTTAATAGACAAATAATAAAAATGGTTTTTTGATATCCTGAATGATTTGTCGCCCCCAGATGAAATGAGAACTTCCCTGACCCCTGTCGAGGCATTCTGTGACAATCTAAATACTTGACAAAAACATTCTTTATAGATAGTATAAACAAATACAGCAGTAATAATTCTGAAGTTGAGTCTGATAAGAACTCTACTCTCCTTATCCTTGTTTGAAGAAATAAACAGGCTTCATGAATGTGTGATCAAGGTCAAATCCGGGTCACCAACTGACCCTTGCCCTCCGGCAGTCATAGAATCTCTGACCTCAACAATCAATCAGCATTTATAAAGCGTACCCCAAGGGTATCTGGGCGCTGAGGGTGCTGCGTCTTAGTCGAAAAGAGAGGTCTTGAGCAGTCCCCTGCAGAGCGTTTTCATCAATTCAGCAGCTCAAGCTGTCGCTCCAAGCTTGTTTCAAAATGCTGTAGAGCTCACGATACTGAAAAACCAGGGAGAAGTCCCGGATATAACCAAGAATTATAGGCCAATACCTCTGCTCCCTTAACCTGCAAAAACTATTGGTCAGAAAACTGTCTTCAAGAGGTTCCAGGCTTTATAACTACACCGGCTCTCAGATAATTCATATCAATGGAATGTCCGCCTCACAACTCCAGGTTCAAAATATGATGCAATTTGATGATTACTTCATGAGGTTGAATCAGCTAAAACTGGATATTGAAAAAACTGAGATTGTAATTCAAAAGAATAAGACCAGTCTTTGGAACCAACTTTACTCTCCAACAAAAATGAGATTGTTACCGGAGCCTAAACCCACAGCTAAAAGCCTCTGAGTGATAATCAATAGCAATCTTAGCAAGACCCAGCTGCTGGAGCAGTAGGATCTAAATACAGATTTATACTGAAACTACTTAAGAGAATAACCCCACTCCTCCTACTTAAGGCAAGAAAAGCAATAGTGGTGGCCGCAGTCCTATCTAGATCGCATTATATCAACCGAGTATATGTAAGAATGCCCAGTATCACCATTCATAGACTACAAGTTATTCACAGCGAAGCAGCTTGTTTACTACATCATCTTCAGAGGTGGGCACACGCCACACCTATATTGAACTAGCATATCCACTCTAAGACCCTCTGCCTCAGCCCTAAAGGGTCGAGAGGTCTAGCCCCTCACTTCATTGCAAACCAGGTGGAAATGCATACACCCGTACAAAACCAGAGATCTCCTCACTTGAATTTACTTTCTATTCCAAAATTACAGAGGATCAGATCAGGTGGACGCAGCTTTGGTACAAGCTCCTTCCATTCGAATCTCTCTCCCAGCTAAATCCATTTGAATCTAACTTCAAGTGTTTTCCCAGAAATCTGACAACGCACAAACCTATTCTTCCCTGGTCTGATTAGTTGTCTCCTCTTTTATGTGTCTCTGATTCAGTTCCAAGAAACCCCAGGTTGAACATGCTCTCTAAATATGTAATGAAATAACACACGTTTTGTAGATTCTGTAGAGGTTTGATGTGTTGGCGCGTGCTTCAGTCACTGACCTGAATATTGCAAAAGAGAGCTGTACAGTGCAAGTGAGGATGTTAGCGCAGTCTTGTCTGCCAGGATATTATAAACCTTCGATTGCTGTAAGGCTGTTACAGTGTCCAGTTTTTGTGGTGGCACAGTGTACAATTTGAGCAGACCAAGGAACAGACATAGTGTTGGAAACATTTCAAATCCGTGCCTTTCATAATATATAAACTATGTTGCGGGTATTGTGACATTTTAATGATTCATTTTTTTCTGGTTTTAGAAATGAGCGATGTTCTCTGATCACACTGGGGTTGGTGAGACAGGAAGGAGGATTTTGACCTAACTGTCCTGTGATAACGTGTTGTGTTTTCTCTTTTCCTCTCCTCTGCAGACATTGAGACTTGAACATCAATTTACCGGAATGGGGAGAAGACGGGCTCCAGGAAAGAAAGTGACAGCGGAGTGTTCACGTGAATCCGTAAGAGCCACAGTCCCATCTTATCCTCTTCATGACGTCTCAGCTTCAAGATCCCGAAATGATGCTCAGAGGGACCAGGACCTGGAACCTCTTTCGGAGAACCTGCCTCACATTATCCTTCTATCCATGCTGGAGGAGTTGGAAGCCAAACTGGATAATTTGCTGAATACTGTGGAAGACATACCTTCTAAAGTCACTGGGCTGATTAAGAAAATCTGGATAGAAAAGGATCAAGGTTACCTAGATAATGGTGCAGTGTCTTTGGAGATGGTCTGTCCGGCGAGCATTAGAGATTGTACTGTTAGCCGGTCTCCTGTGACACCTCAACTGGACAGGCCAGGGGATCCGAGCTTGTGTCTTCAGACAGTGTGTTATGATGGGCATGCACCAAAGCAGGAGTGTACGCTCTCTTCTCCGACCGATGTTCAAGGGCGTCCAGAGGAGCCAAACCTTTGTCTAAAGCCAATGTTTCCAGATCGACGTTACCCACAGGAGGACCAGTGCTTGCAACCTGGGTTTCCAGATGTACACGAGTCGAAGCGACACCAGCATATGCAGCCTGGGTTTCCAGATGTACACGAGTTGCAGCAGGAAGAGTGCATGCAGCCTGGATTTCCAAATGTACACGAGTCACAGCGAGACAAGTGCATGCAACCTGGGTTTCCAGATGGAAATGGACCTCAGCAGGATTGTACTCTATCCAGATGCCCTCAGACAGATTCTCCAGGCAGATCACTGGAGGCGAACCTGTGTCTTCACTCAGAATTTGTTCTTGGCCAGGCACCAGAGGAAGACCAGAGCGTACAGTCAGCGTTCGCAGAAGAGAGGGAGCCAGATGAGCCCCTGAAGCAAGAATCATCCTCATTGTCTAGTAAAAGCTGGGACCAGCAACAGAACCTCTGCCCACACCCACTATTTCCTGAAGGACACGAACCACAGCAAAACCACTGTATACAACCCGCGCTGCCAGATGGGAACGGACCTGATGATCCCTTGAAGGAAGAATTGATGTGTTTTGATTTCCAAGATCCCCAGGAGAACCGCAGCCTACAACCCGTGTCACCTGATGGGATGTCATCAGACGAACACTTAGAGTCTGGGCTGTTGTCCTTTCATGAGTTGGGGTCACAACAAACCCAGTGCCTACAGCAACACCTATGCTTGAAGCAGGAACTTCCTTATGCGCAGGATCCAAACGTGAACTACGAGCTAGAATCAATGCGCCCTGAAGCACAGGAACCAGATCAGAACGACAAGCTAGAACAGACCTGGGCAGATGCACCGGGTTCAGATCAGAACAACACAGTGGAACCACTGCACTCTGCGGCACTAGATCGAGAGAGAGAATCAGTGCTTCCTGAAGCACAAAAAACAGATCAGAACACGGTGGAACCACTACACCCAGAGGAGCAGGATTCAAATCAGAACTACAAGCTAGAACCAGCCTGTACTGATGCATGGGGTTCAGATCAGAACAACAAGCTACTGCACCCTGAATCACAGCATCAACATCAGAACTGCAAGGCAGAACTGCTCTGTCCTGAAGAGCGGGGTCTGCCTGTGCCCCCATCATGCCTAGAACTGGACACAATTACTGCAGATGAAGACGCCCCCTCAGACTCAATGGAGACAGGACCAACACAGTCACATTTATTTCCGTCCAAAGCCACCCCAGGTATGTGTTTCGCTATACATGGACACGCGGAGGGCATACTAACGCATGTAACCTCTTGAGAATGCATATTAGCAGATTTTAGAAAGTCTCTGAGGCGATCATTTGGGTTTGGGTGGAACCCACTGAGCGATACTGACCCCCAGTGTACACTGGGTGCAGATGTGTCCCTGCATTCTTCTCTGTTTCCACACAGGACTGCATCCTTCCTGTGCAGAAACAGGCCTGGTAATGGGACTCTGCATGAGACAAATACGCCAGTAGCTCTCGTCCTTCCTTGTCTGTCCCTATTCCAGGCTGAGGAACTGGAAATAGCGCAATTCATGGGAGGAATTACTGGGCAGAATCACAATAGTCGGATACAAGTGATGTGGTGTTCATTGAGAATAGCAGACATGCGCAGTCTAGAGAGGTTGCACAGTTACATTGGGTAAGATGCAGTCGTCTCCAGTTCCTGATATAAAAATCCTAGTCTGTATTCGGCCTCAACAGCAGGGCTGACTAGGGATGTTCTTGCCACTGCAGGGTTCTCCAAGAGTGCACACGGCCTTGTTGTGAAAGACAGATACACTACGTGATTCGCTGTATCTGACTTGTGAGTTCACCCTCCCGAATTCTAGCTCAGCCCCAAGTGTGCTATGAATGATTTTAAGGGAAGATAAAAGTAGCGATGATCTCCCTACAGCAGCATCCTGCCTTTAGCAAACTCTTTAACTATGAAAAATGTCATTGCATCATCACACGTAACATGCTGAGTTAGGGTTTGCACACCGTCTTCACGTGTGCTGTTGTGCCTCCCTGCCCGGACCTACACCCCGCCCTCGGCCTCACAGCTGTCCCTCCCTCCCACTGAATCTCCTGGCCCGACCCTCCGCCATTTCCTCTGTGACCGTCCTGATCCTTCCAGAGGCGGTCGCTCCCCCACGCAGCTCCTCACCCCGACTGCAGTGGTATCGTAGCTCTTGAAATTGACTCTGATTGCTGCCTCCCCGCATTGCTGCTAATTTTTTACTTTGATACTTTTCATCGTTGCGCTTGTATTTTGATGTGATTGCAGCCTCCTCGCATTGCTCGCAATATAGAACTTTGACGCTCCTATTTACCCGCGCTGCCAAATCGAACTATCTAATTAATTGACCCGAACACGCTGATTTGTGTGTGCTTACCGCTGCATTGTGCCTTAATTTATTTAATTTCCGTTGAATGTTTGATCGCATAGCGGAGTATTGCCCCAATCCAGTTTGGTTTACTTTGGTTTATTGCCAGCAGCCATCTTCACGTGTGTTGTTGTGCCTCACTGCCCGGACCTACACTCCGCCCTCGGCCTCACAGCTGTCCCTCCCTCGCCCCTCCCCCCTCCCACCATCCACATATGACAGATGTATCTGCGAGCAGAGTTCGCGTGCAGCGAGCGCGCCCCATGCGCACCGAAGGTGCGCCAAAAGTAAGCCCGTCTATGCCCGTCCCGCCTGGACCGCGCCCAGCTCCAGACCCCCTGGTCCCCCCCGCTCCCAACCCACTAAAATCACATATGACGCCGCTACTCTCCTTGTCTTCAATCCTGGACGTACACCATTTTGCTGCGAAGCTACTCCTGGACGTACTCACGGCCCTTTCGCCTGCCTTTCCTGCAAGTTTAACGGCTTTAGGACCTTCACCAATTCCACGTCCTCCAAACACATCTCCGACTCAAACTGCCTAAAGTGCATCCTGCTCAACACCCGCTCGGTCCACAGACACGCAACAGAACTCTGGGACCTAATCGACACTGCGTCACCTGACATCGCCTTCCTCACCGAAACATGGATGAACACATCATCAGCTCCCGACATCGCCATAGCCATACAGGATACTTACAAGATTATCTGCAAAGACCGCACCAATCAAACAGGAGGAGGCATTGCCATCGTCCATAGGAACACCATCAAAATCACAACCAGTTTGACGACAATCTTGCAACCGCCGAACATCTCTACTTTCAGATCCACACCGACCCCAGGACCACACTGAGAGGCACCCTCATCTACAGGCCTCCAGGTACCCGCACCCAATTCAGCGATGACATCACGGACTTCGTCAGCCTACACGCCCTAGCCTCCGAGAACTACATTCTTCTAGGAGACCTCAACTTCCACCTTGAAAACAAACACGACAGCAACACCAACACCCTTCTGGACAACCTGGCTAATCTCGGACTCAAACAACTTGTAGACACCCCCACCCATGTAGCCGGACACACGCTCGACCCTATCTTCACCTCCAGCAAGCACATCTCCTTCGATCGCACCACAACTCTCCACTGGACGGACCACAGCTGTGTTCACTTCAGCTACAAAACCTCCCTAACCCACAATCGCCCTCAACCTATTCCTCAGAGAAACTGGAACAAAATCACCTCCGACCAACTCCTCACATCACTCAACCAAAACCCCCCCACCTTCTCAATGGACCCAAACCAAGCGGCCACTAAACTCAAGCAATGGATCACCCACAGTGCTGACGAATTAGCACCCCTGAAAAAGCACCAGTTCAAGTCACACAGCAAAAAGGCTCCCTGGTTCAACGATGACCTTAAAAAATCTAAGAAGCTATGCCGCACCCTGGAGAAGATATGGAGAAAAAACTCAACCTCAGACAACATGGCCTCCCTCAAGACAGCCACCCGCAAACACCACCAACTGATTCGATCCGCTAAGAAATCAGCATTCAAGGATCGTCTCGACAACAACACTCATAACAGCAAGGAACTCTTCAACATCGTCAAAGTATTCACCAACCCCACCGCAGCATCTAACGACATCACTCCCTCCCAAGACCTTTGCGACGCGTTATCCTCCTTCTTCTACAAAGAAATTGCCGACATCCACAACAGCTTCGAGAACTCTTCCAGCGTTCACCCCTCCACACCCCCCTCAGATCCTTCTCCGCCAACTAACTTCCTCAGCGCCTGGAATCCAATTACCACTGTAGACACCATTCACCTCATGAACTCAATCCACTCTGGCTCGCCCACTGACCCCTGCCCCCACCACATCTTCAACAAAGCTGACTCCATCATCGCACCCCATCTCCGTGATGTCATCAACTGCTCGTTCAACTCTGCCACCTTTCCAGAAAGCTGGAAACACGCAGAACTCAGCGCCCTACTGAAGAAACCCACAGCAGACCCTTCTGAACTTAAAAACTACCGACCCATATCCCTCCTCCCTTTCCCGGCCAAAGTCATCGAGAAAGCCGTCAACAGCCAGCTCGCCGCCTTGCTTGAATCCAACAACTCCCTTGACCCATCTCAATCTGGATTTCGAGCCAAACACAGCAGTGAAACCGCCCTCATTGCAGCGACCGACGACATCCGAACACTACTGGACAACGGAGAAACAGTGGCCCTCATCCTACTCGACCTATCCGCCGCTTTCGACACAGTCTGCCACAGCACCCTCATTCATTGCCTCAGCAACATCGGCATACAAGGAAAAGCCTTGGACTGGATCATCTCATTCCTCGCCGGGAGAACTCAAAGAGTCCGACTTCCCCCATTCTACTCAGATGCCACCGAAGTCATCTGCGGCGTTCCTCAAGGATCCTCACTCAGTCCCACCCTCTTCAACGTCTACACGAGTCCTCTCGCCTCCATCGCGCGTCAACACAACCTCAACATCATCTCTTACGCCGACGACACCCAGTTAATCCTCTCCCTCACCAAAGACCCCAACACCGCCAAAACCAATCTTCACGAAGGCATGAAAGAAGTAGCTGAATGGATGAAACATAGCCGCCTAAAACTCAACTCAGACAAAACGGAAGTACTCATCCTAGGATCTTCCCTCTCAGCTTGGGACGACTCCTGGTGGCCTTCCGCATTGGGCGCAGCACCCACACCCACAGACCATGCACGTAACCTGGGCTTCATCCTAGACTCCTCTCTCTCGATGTCCAGACAAGTCAACGCTGTCTCGTCCTCCTGCTTCAACGTACTTCGCATTCTCAAAAAGATCTTCCGCTGGATCCCCCTCGAGACTAGAAAGACTGTCACCCACGCACTGGTCACGAGTCGACTGGATTATGGTAACACACTTTACGCCGGAATCACAGCAAAATGACAGAAAAAACTCCAGCGCATCCAAAACGTGTCAGCGAGACTCATTTTAGACATCCCGCGACAAGATCACATCACCGGACATCTAAAAGATCTCCACTGGCTTCCCGTCAACAAAAGAATTACTTTCCGCCTTCTCACCCACGCACACAAAGCCCTCTACAATCTAGGACCCGAATACCTCAACACTCGACTGTCCTTCTACAAACCCACCCGCCAACTAAGATCATCCAATCTTGCCCTCGCCGCAGTCCCGCACATCCGGAAATCCACCATGGGTGGCAGATCCTTCTCCTTCCTGGCTGCCAAGACCTGGAACTCACTCCCCACCCACCTCCGCCTCACTCAGAACCACTTCTCCTTCAGAAAAGAACTTAAAACCTGGCTTTTCGACAAATAATGAACCCCTCCCCTAGCGCCTTGAGACCCTCTGGGTGAGTAGTGCGCTATACAAATGCCAGAACTTGAACTTGAACTATTGTGGTTCTAACTATAAATTGCATATTGCAGTGGTTTGTTCAGTTTTAATTTTTAACTATAAATGCACTTTACCCTTGTGTTATAACAAAACCAACTATAATTTCACTCTAACCTTATTCAGTGCAAATATTTTAGGGATAAAGTACCTCCGGCCACACATGATAAGGATATTGCATGTCAGCGAGGAGTTCCATAACTATATAGAGGAACGAGGACGAAGGCAGAGTTACTTTATAAGGTTATTGGACTCCGAGGTGACTTGCAGTAATCTTATAAAGTGCGCCAGGTGGTACTTTATCTCATACTAGCAGCCTTCCCGACGTTGTCCGGGTATGAAATAGAATGTGTGCAATGTGTGTAATAGGCAAGGGAAATTTATTTTAAAATCTCGCGGTAGACAACATTTTTAGCATGAAGTGTTACAATAGTTAGGCATGTGTGTGCAGATACTGTGTGTACCTCGGAGTAAGAAGTATTAGCAGATGTCTCTAGTGTGTATGTACTCCACTTCCGTAGGTAAGCGTGTGTGAAAGTGCATTCAGTTGTAAATTTCGTGTCCCCGCAGGCCCGCTGAATCGCGTCATCCCCCGCTTGAGGCCCGGCTCCAGTTTTGTTTGATGTTGTGCTTGTGGTGTAAAGTCGTTGATGCAGAGAGTTGAGTGGGTGACAGCGCGCGCTGGAGACGCTGCACGTGTGGGAAAGTGCTGTCAGTTCAAAAGTTAGTGTCCCAGCAGGCGCACTTTGTCTCGTCATACGCCGCATGAGCGTATGGATATGGATAATACATGTTCACACCATCACCTTTCCCACAAACCACTTAAAACCTTGTAGCGTAGCTCTTTCATATGAAAGAGCAAACATGTTTGCAAACAAGAAAAATAAAAATAAAGCCTCTGGTGCAAAATTAAAGGCATCAAAAACCTGTGGGATATTTTTTGGGATATTTTTTGCCCTCAAATATTAGAAACCGTTTAATACAAGTCATTAAAAAAAAGCTGCAGTACCTCAGAAAATGTAGAAAGAGATCGGAATTCAGAGCATGGGGAGGGGTGACTCTTCCATCTGAGCAAGTCCGTGTCTGGCAAGGTGAATGATGGCTCTACCCCCCCACTGGGCGTCTGATAGGAGACCCCCGCATTCTGAAAGAGCAGGATGTCGTCTCGTAAACCAAGTGCGCACTGACCCCACCAAACTGGTTCTGACTGGATTTAGTGATTTGTGGCTTTAGAGAACAAATACTTTTTTGGTATAAAACGCTGCGCTGGAACCTTGTCCAGGTGTGTTCCTTCAGGATGTCAATATGAAACTCTGTCCGAGTGAACAGAGGAAAGGACTTTTGAAACTTTCACCAAGCTTGCTGAAGAAACTACCCGAGGGCCTGAATCAAGAGAGCCTCCTACCGAAGTCTCAGGAACATTAGACTTCACCCCATCAGCCATCGGAATTCCAGTGTGAGGAATTCTGCTTGCAGGTGAGGCCTCCGTCAAGCAATCCGGATTCGCTAGTTCTACTGTGAGGAACGCGGACTGGGAACCTTTGCTGAATCTGTGTGACCGTTGCAGCTAAGAGAGAGCTGTCGCAGCTGAGAGCTTGCCTGAATTTGAACCTCCGGAACCTTCGATGAATCTGTGTGCCCACCATTGTGCCAGCCTGGTCGAGACCATCCTTCATCCTGTGGGCCGCCGCAGCTAAGAGAGAGCTGCTGCCGCTGAGTGCCCACACCTTTGCCAACTTTGCATCATTGTGATCTGTCCTGTGGGCCGCCGCAGCTAAGAGAGAGCCGCTGCGGGCCCGCACCTTCGCCAACTTTGCATCATCGTGATTTGTCCTGTAGGCTGACGCAGCTAAGAGGGAGCTGCTGCCGCTGAGTGCCCGCACCTTTGCCAACTTTGCATCATTGTGTTTCGTCCTGTGGTCTGCCGCTGCGAAGAGCGAGCTGCTGCCGCTGAGTGCCCGCATTTTTGCCAACTTTGCATCATTGAGATCTGTCCTGTGGGCCACTGCAGCTAAGAGAAAGCTGCTGCCGCTGAGTGCCCTCACTTTTGCCAACTTTGCATCATTGGGATCTGTCCTGTGGACCGCCGCAGCTAACAGAGAGCTGCTGCCGCTGAGCACCCGCACCTTTGCTAACGTTGCCTCATCGTGATTTGTCCTGTGGGCCGTCGCAGCGAA
Organism: Lissotriton vulgaris; assembly: GCF_964263255.1. NCBI lineage: Eukaryota > Metazoa > Chordata > Amphibia > Caudata > Salamandridae > Lissotriton > Lissotriton vulgaris. The sequence continues at coordinate 1,655,124 of NW_028250131.1, forward strand.
GGGAGAGCTGACGCCGCTGTGTGCCCGCATCTTGTTCACCATTGTCGAGGATTGTCGCTATCGTCTCGTGGGCCGCCGCAGCTAGGAGAGAGCTGCTGCCCCTGTGAGCCCACCACAGAGCTGCAAGACGAGAGTTATCGCCACCACCAGCCGGGGCCACCGCAGCTGCGTGCTGCTGCCGCTGAGAGCCCGCTTGTCCCCGAGTGCCCGAATCATTGTGGGTGCACACTGCGGACCCCTGCCGCCAAGACTTGTGGTCGCTGGAAGTTCGCCTGTCACCGTGTCCGCTTCTTTGAGAATCTGCGTGCTGTTTCCTCTTTTAACGGCAGGTATCTGGATCGCAACGGGTCGCGTAGGCCCCGGCCTTGAACTCAGTCAGTGTCACGTCTGGTGAATACGTTATTGCCTTTTTGAGTCCCTACTGGTTTACGTGCATTGTAGCTAGTTAAAACGCTTTGAGAGCCTTGAGTTAAACCTTAGATACAGATATTATTTTTCTATACCTACTTGAGTTATGTCCTTTTGTGGTTTCGTTACTGCCTTATTGTGCATGGTCATAAATGCTTCACACACTGCCTCTGCGATAGGCCTAACTGCTCGTGCTACGTTACCACAGGGTTGAGCAGCGGTTGTCAAAGGGGGTAGGCCACTTGCCCTGACTTAGGAAGAAGGGTCCCTATTTGGACATTCGCGCCAGCCATTGCCAAGTAGACCCCCATTTCTAACATGTTTCATGACCTGACCTGCCATTCACCCTGGCTGCTGGCTCTTCCAGCAGGCATTGACCTCAGAACTCAACGGTAATAACTTATAATAGTCGGGTTCTGATGTCTTTTCTTTTTAATCAGCGACTCGCTGCGTCACAAGTTGCTGTTTATAAAGAAATTAGGGCCAGATGTACGATCATTGGGATTTGCGACTCGCAAATTGCGATTAATTGCGAGTCGCAAATCCCAATATACAACATTGTCTCAGACAATGTTTGCGCTTCCCAGTGGGGTCGCAAATTGCATGCCTCATGAATATTAATGAGGCTGTCGCAATTTGCGACCCCATTGGGAATGGCTGGCTCTCCCAGGGATGGTGGCCTGCTGGGATCAGCAGACCACCATGTCTGGGACTGCTTTGTCAATAAAGCAGTTTATAAAAAAATGCAGCCCGCTTTCCTTAAAGGAAAACGGGATGCATTTAAAAAAGAAAGATTAAGCTTTTCAGTTTAATTTTTTAAGGGCAGGCAGTAGTCCCTGGGACCACTGCCTGCCCTTAAAAAATATTTGGGCTTCCATTCACAAAGGGGAAGGAGTCCCTTGGGGACCCCTACCCGTTTGCGAGTGCTTTGCCACCCTTCTGAGAAGGGTGATAAACTGCGAATGTTTTGCAACCGCAATTGCGGTCGCACAACATTCAGACATAGGTTTTAGACTCGCTATTAGGAAGAAATGCTCTTGGCACGGCCCTTCCTAATAGGGAGTCGCTAACCCCATTTTGCGAGTTGCTAATTCATTAGCGGCTCGCGAAATAGGTTAGTACAATGGGCAGACCTATTTTGCGGTCGCAAAGGGGCCAAAATCCCCTTTGCGACCGCAAATAGCAGTCGTACATCTGGCCCCATGAGACTGCCTCTTATACAGGGATTACAGAATCCCATGTAATATAAATATATGAACATATAATAACTTTGGCACAGTTCATTGACTCTGCACAAAGCTATTTGGGTGTGGCTTGGCTAGTTTTATGCATGTCTGTCAAGTGGGTGGCCAAGTGCCATTTTCCATTTAATTCCCATTGAAAAAGTTATTAATAGATCTACAGAAAAAAGGCTGAATGAAATTACAACAAACATTACTCATGGAAGGGCCTTTGATTCATTTGATACAAATCCATCAGTTATGTTTGTGAAGTTGAGCATTTGAAAAGTGTGTTTTTTGTGGGCTTCAAATCAAGACACTAGTCAATTAAATTAAAAATGTAAATGTAAAATGCCAGCATTTGTAAAGCGCACAGCTACCTCCGACGGAGGTGTCCCGGCGCTGGGGGCCCTCTGGAAGATTAGGCAAGCTATTGCCCAGAGTCACATGGTGCTGGGCTAACCTGCCCCCGGAGCAGGGGATCAAACCGTGAACCCTGTGGTCCGAAGTCAGGCACCCTGGCCGCTGCGCCACACCTCTTCCACGCTAGCTGGATCTTTAGCCTAGAAATGGTCAGTGAATCTGGACTCGAGGACCAAATGTAAAAATATATTAAATCCGATTGGATTAAGGAGCTTTTTCTCCTGTCCATTTCGGATACATAAACCCAAAGTTGGATCCTCTGACCTGAAGCTCCCTGATTGGTTGGCTACAAATCGAACCATTATAGGTTGAAGGGACTTGTTCCCCCCATCGTGAAACAATACTAAAGTCTTAAGGAGATGTGGTGCCATCCTGTCTCTTCCTGACACAGGAGCAGCCCAATGTTAAAACTGAAAAACAAATTGCTGATTTTAAGACAGAAGCTGGGTTCCACATTGTGATACTAAAAGGGATAATGGACTGAGCGCTTGAGCAAATCAAACACTCACCCCCAGTCAACTGATCTGGGTTTAATCCAGCATCATTCTTTATCACACTCCACCCCCTGGTTCAGACATGGCCAAATGCAAATCAGTCTGACCCTGTGGGCCCAGTCCAGCCCGAACTGCCAAGCCATGTCTTCCCTGGACCGGAAACAAGCATTCTGGGACCGGTTTCCGGCTAATCAGCCGTCATCAGCCAGGCTAGCTTGAATCCAGTGGCAAAGTGAGCAAGGGAGCTACATTGTGGCCCATGAGGTCTGCAAACCTTGGACAAATGACTGCGAAACCATTCAATTGGCCTTCGACCCTGGTGGACATTTGTGATTTTCAGAGACCTGGTGCTTGGTCTGAAACCCTATCAATGTCCATTAAGGATACACAAGTTTGCAAGTGTGGGAAAGTGCCTCTTTTGACATGGTTGGCCCCAACGTTTTCGCTGATTTCTGATGTAGTTTTGTACTGTGCACTAGGTTCCTGCTAACTAGGTCCCCGGTGCCAGATCTCGTTCCCTAAAACTGTACCACGATTGGCACCACTTCAGTAGCCCCTGTAAATTCCTAATATTAAGGTACCCCTGGTGCCTAGGCCATGGGTACTGAAGAGGGTCTTCTGGGGCTGCAGCACTGACTGTGCCACCCCAGGGACCCCTCACCAAGGCTCTGCACTCTGCCATTGCAGGCTGCGTGTCTTGATGTTTCTATCTCCATGGCACAACTAACAGTCACAGATTGTTTCTTCTGCATAATACTATACTCTATACATGTACCACTGTTTACTATTTATCGTTTTTATTTTTTACAAATGCTGTGTACATTTCATGTTTGTCCTCTCTTCCAACCTATTGTAAAGCGCTCTGATATCCTTCGGGATCTTGTTTGCTCTATATAAAACTTTATAAATAAATAAATGTCCAGCCTATTTGGGGATGTTGTAATTGAACAGGGACGCCATAAAGAGTAGATGTGGTGGATGCCTGTCAAAACGATTATCCTAGCTCCATGATGTCTCCATTGATTTCTAAGAAGGGGAGTTGGCCTAACGGCTAGGACGGTCCACTTCGAATCTGGGGAACTGGGTTCAATTCTCTGCAATGACGCTGAACATCCTGTGATTCTGGGCAAATCACTCAATCTCCCCGTGCCTAACAACAATAAATGTGTGTCCTCATGTAACGTAACGGGTGCTATATAAAGCGCTCTGATACCCGATTCGGGTCAAGTTTGCGCTATATAAAATTCTGTAAAAAAGATGTTTGGGACCAATGCCAGTGGTGGATTTAATAATGGATTCAGACAAGAGACCCTTTTACAGGAACCCCTGAAAACCTACCAAACACTGGTGCGGCTCCCGACTTGTTTTTGCCAGTCTGCCACCATCACACACGTTTCTGACATGGGGTGAGAGCCAGCGCTCGCAGAGGCCAGGAACAAAGTCTGCTCTAGGCGGAGGTGCGTCACACCACCTCCAGGACAGGATGGTCTTCCTGGGTGGGAAGCTTCAAAGGCAATGCCGCCTTTGAAATCCAACCAGGAAACCTCCAGATAGTGACTGAGGCCAGACCCTCTTTCCTCCACTTTTGGTGGGAAATTAGTTAGGTGAGGAGGAGGGTCCCCGCGTAGCCTACACCACCTTTAGGGCAGGGCAGGCTGGGTGAATCCCTCTCCTGAAATTCCACCATCTTGAGATGGTGAGAAAACCTCCTATCGAGGCTACAGTAGCACCGCTACCCAGCGGAAGTGGTCACTAGCGAGTTTAGACACTCTAAACATAAGTAGCCCATTGGCTACCACCTGCCTCCCCTTGTACATCCCCTCAATTCAGTATTTAGGTGGAACCCCGAGACCTGAACAGCCGATTCAACGGGCAAGAGAAGACCACGGCAAAGAAGACCCGCCAATCGAGTACTGCAGCCCTGCTGCAGAAGAAAAAGGCACCAAACCCTGCCTGCTGTCATAAGGACTCTATAATTGCTGCTGCTGTATCGTCCGGAAACCTGAAAGGACTCCAAGAACCCTGGAGCACCTCCAGCCTGAGAGAAAGCGCCCTGAAGCTACCTTTGAGTGAAAGTATCGCTCTCCTGCACACCGCAGGCACTGATCCCATGTGCCCGGTTGATTAACCTGCTACTCCCTGACGACCTCAACGCAATCTGCCTCCCTACCAGTTTGGAAGCTCCAGGACCTATCGCAGCCGTGGCGCACCAATCGTCGGGGTACCGGACCACCAACGACAAACCGAGAGAAGAGGAGTCCACTCTGGACTCCTGAAGTACCAGAAGCAAGCACCCGTCAAGGGACGTCAAGACACCCGAGACCCACTTCCTGAGTGGCCCAACTGTGTTGAGATCGCCTCTCCAAGTTGTCTGATCCTGACTGAGAGGACCTCAAGATGCACGGCACCTGGCTGACATCTTTGCTCTGCACCCGGACCCAGCAGCGACCAACTAGTCCTGCTCCTGAAGTTCACAGGCCCTTACGACCTCCTCCTTCGAAGGAGAACCACCGGACTTACCTGTAAGTCCCGCTGTGCAGTGGCTTGTCGAATGGCCTCCTTCATCTTCTGCTCCACTGCTCCTGGACGATCCGGGAAGCTACCAAACTTCTCCTGCTCGAACTTTGGTCCCGGTCCCAACCCAAGCTAAAGAACAATGATGGATTCAATCCAGATCTGTGACTAGGGAGTGAGTGTCTGAAAAGTTTCAGCTCTCCGTCCATCATCTCCTTGTGGTTGTCGTATTGGCCCTAAGTTGGCAGGGTATGCCCAGACGTGGGTCCCTTGCTCACTTTGCCACCGGATTCAAGCTAGCCTGGCCGATGAGGGGTGTTACCCTGAAACCGGTCCCAGGCTGCTTGTTTCCAGTCCAGGGAAGACCTGGCTCGGCAGTTTAGGCTGGACTGGTCCCATGAGGAACAGGGTCTCCACTGATTTGCATGTGGCTGGGTCTGAACTGGGGTGGCAGAGTGAGCTAAAGAAAGATGATGAATTCAACCCAGATGTGAGACTGGGGGTGAGTGTCTGCAAAGTTTCAGCTCTCCGTCCAACATCTCCTCGAGGTTGCTTTAAAGATAGTGTAAACCATTACAGCCGCAGTAATTCTGAAGGTGAGTCTGAAAAGAACCCTATCCTTTTTTGAAGTAATAAACAAGCTCCATAATTTATGATCAAGGTCAAATCCGCTCACCATCTGACACTTGGCCGTCAGGAGTCATAAAATCTCTGACCTCAGCAATCCTCTGCAGAGTCTTTTCAGCAAATCAGTAGCTCAAGCTATCGTTCCAAGTGCGTTTTATTTATTTTTAGAGTTTTCTATAGCGCGACCAGACCCAAGGTAGGGTATCAGAGCGCTTTACATGGTGAGCAAGGTATGAATAGCACATTTAATAAAAACATGGTATACAAAAACAACACATACAAAGTAACAACATAGCATAACAGAGTATGGGGGATAAAAGCAGAGTAGAGAATTGTTCTGAGCAATAAGAATCCATTCGAGATTGTTCACTTCTTAGCTTTGAAATATCAGTGGACGGAGAGGATAGGCAAGATTGAGGTTGTAAGCTGGTGTGGTGTTTGTGCGGATTTTAATGGAGGAATTTGCTTATCAAGAATAATTTTGCGACTTGCAAATTCTTGGCCCCACTCCAGAAACAGCTCTGTTGGAGGTTTTAGTCTTGTTGAACCGCGAGGGTTTCAGGAGTAGAATATCTGCGCTCCTAGAATGTCTGTTTCCTCCAGATAAAGTATGTTTTTGTGCTAGGTACTGGGGGTGTTGTGGTGTAACGCCTTGTGAGTGATGCAAGCCATCTTTAAGTAAATACGAGCTTCATAAGGTGGCCAGTTGAGTGCCTTCAGGTGTGGCGATATGTGGTCAAATTTCCTAGATCCAGTTATGAGTCTTGCTGTGGTGTTAAGGCAGTACAAAAGGGGGTGGTGATGGACGGAGCATCTGAATCAATCAAACACTCACACCCAGTCAAAAGATCTGGGTTTAATCCATCACCATTCTTTAGCCCACTCTGCCACCCCAGTTCAGACATGGCTATATGCAAATCAGTCTGACCCTGTGCCTCATGGGAACAGTCCAGCCCGAACCGCCAAGCCATGTCTTCCCTGGACCGGAAACAAGCTTCCGAGGACCGATTTCTAGCATTCCAGCCGTCTTCAGCCTGGCTTGCTTGAATCCAGTGGCAAAGTGAGCAAGGGACTTATGTCTGAGTATACCCTGCCACACTTATGGCGGCCAAAAGCGGTACAAAAGGGGGTGGTGATGGACGGAGCATCTGAATCAAATACTCACACCCAGTCAAAAGATCTGGGTTTAATCCATCACCGTTCTTTAGCCCACTCTGCCACCCCAGTTCAGACATGGCTATATGCAAATCAGTCTGACCCTGTGCCTCATGGGAACAGTCCAGCCCGAACCGCCAAGCCATGTCTTCCCTGGACCGGAAACAAGCTTCCGAGGACCGATTTCTAGCATTCCAGCCGTCTTCAGCCTGGCTTGCTTGAATCCAGTGGCAAAGTGAGCAAGGGACTTATGTCTGAGTATACCCTGCCACACTTATGGCGGCCAAAAGCGGTACAAAAGGGGGTGGTGATGGACGGAGCATCTGAATCAAATACTCACACCCAGTCAAAAGATCTGGGTTTAATCCATCACCGTTCTTTAGCCCACTCTGCCACCCCAGTTCAAACATGGCTATATGCAAATCAGTCTGACCCTGTGCCTCATGGGAACAGTCCAGCCCGAACCGCCAAGCCATGTCTTCCCTGGACCGGAAACAAGCTTCCGAGGACCGGTTTCTGGCATTCCAGCCGTCTTCAGCCTGGCTTGCTTGAATCCAGTGGCAAAGTGAGCAAGGGACTTACGTCTGAGTATACCCTGCCACACTTATGGCGGCCAAAAGCGTTACAAAAGGGGGTGGTGATGGACGGAGCATCTGAATCAATCAAACACTCACACCCAGTCAAAAGATCTGGGTTTAATCCATCACCGTTCTTTAGCCCACTCTGCCACCCCAGTTCAGACATGGCTATATGCAAATCAGTCTGACCCTGTGCCTCATGGGAACAGTCCAGCCCGAACCGCCAAGCCATGTCTTCCCTGGACCGGAAACAAGCTTCCGAGGACCGATTTCTAGCATTCCAGCCGTCTTCAGCCTGGCTTGCTTGAATCCAGTGGCAAAGTGAGCAAGGGACTTATGTCTGAGTATACCCTGCCACACTTATGGCGGCCAAAAGCGGTACAAAAGGGGGTGGTGATGGACGGAGCATCTGAATCAAATACTCACACCCAGTCAAAAGATCTGGGTTTAATCCATCACCGTTCTTTAGCCCACTCTGCCACCCCAGTTCAGACATGGCTATATGCAAATCAGTCTGACCCTGTGCCTCATGGGAACAGTCCAGCCCGAACCGCCAAGCCATGTCTTCCCTGGACCGGAAACAAGCTTCCGAGGACCGGTTTCTGGCATTCCAGCCGTCTTCAGCCTGGCTTGCTTGAATCCAGTGGCAAAGTGAGCAAGGGACTTACGTCTGAGTATACCCTGCCACACTTATGGCGGCCAAAAGCGTTACAAAAGGGGGTGGTGATGGACGGAGCATCTGAATCAATCAAACACTCACACCCAGTCAAAAGATCTGGGTTTAATCCATCACCGTTCTTTAGCCCACTCTGCCACCCCAGTTCAGACATGGCTATATGCAAATCAGTCTGACCCTGTGCCTCATGGGAACAGTCCAGCCCGAACCGCCAAGCCATGTCTTCCCTTGACCGGAAACAAGCTTCCGAGGACCGGTTTCTGGCATTCCAGCCGTCTTCAGCACGGCTTGCTTGAATCCAGTGGCAAAGTGAGCAAGGGACTCACGTCTGAGTATACCCTGCCACACTTATGGCGGCCAAAAGCGGTACAAAAGGGGGTGGTGATGGACGGAGCATCTGAATTTATTTGTTTATTTATTACTGATTTGTAGAGCGCATGGCTGCCTGTGAGCGTCCCAGCGCTAAGTGACAAGAATCAGCTGAGGGTGAATCTCACGGGAATAACCATGTTTTAAGTGCTCTGCGGAATGAGAGAAGGTTGGGTTGGGCTCTGAGGTTTGGGGGTAGAGTGTTCCATAGTTTGGAAGCATTGTAGGAGAACAGTCGACCACCGGAGCGAGCTTTATTAATTCTAGGTACGGAGGCTAGATTGCAGTTGGAGGATCGAAGCGTTCTTGTGGTGGTGTGAGGTGAGATGAGGTTTTGTAGTATTGGGGGAGCCTTACCGTGCAGAATTTTGTAGGTGGTGCAGAGAGCCTTGAATTGTATTCTTTCCTGGACGGGGAAGGCGTTCAGAGCGGGTTTGGCTGAACAGCGGCGATGGGTACCTGTGAGGATTCGGGCTGCGGCGTTTTGTACTGTCTGGAGTTTTGACAGTACTTTTTTGGGGGCCCCCAGATACAGGGCATTCCCGTAGTCCAGACGGGACAGCACCAGGCCATGAACTAGGAGTTTGCGGGATTGTGCCGGGAGTAGGGGTAGGATTTTCCTTGCTGATCGTAGGAGGCCGTGGCAAGTTCCCGCCGTTTTTCTTGCCTGGGCCGAGAAATTGAGGCCTTCGTCTAGCCATATACCCAGGCTCTTAATTTCTTGTTTCGGAGTGGGGGGAGGACCCAGGGCGGATGGCCATAGAGATGTAGAATGATAGAGGGATTTATTGCCTAGAATCATTATCTCTGTTTTATCGTTGTTCAGCTTGAGGTGGGAAAGATTCATCCACTTTGTTATTTCGATAAGACAGGTTTGGAGGTTGGGGAGGGAATGGTCGTGCTGGCTTAAGGATACCACTAGTTGAGTGTCGTTGGCGTAGGTTAGAAGCTTGATCCCAAAAGGGGCGACGACTTTCTCAAGGGGGGACATATAAACATTAAAAAGGGTCGGGCTCAGGGATGATCCCTGAGGGACCCCGCAACTGATGGCCGTGGGCTTAGATGTGAAGTTGCCATCTGCCACCTGGAAGGATCTATTCTCAAGGAAGGATTTAAGCCATGCCAGGGCCGTTCCTGCAATACCAAGGTCACTGAGCCTGCGTACCAGTATTGAGTGGTTGACGGTGTCGAAGGCAGCGCTTAGGTCCAGGAGGATCACTGCCACTGATCCTCCTGTATCCATGATTTTCCTTGCCTCTTCGACCACCGCCAGTATTGCAGTCTCTGTGCTCTGGCCCGGCCTGAATCCCGTTTGAGAGGGTTCCAGTAGTCCATTGGTTTCAAGATGATGGGATAGGCTGTGGTTGACGTGCTTCTCGGCTATTTTGCTAATGCCTGGGAGCAGGGAGATCGGCCTATAGTTGCTTAGTTCTAGTGGGTCTAGGTGTGGTTTTTTGATCAGTGCTTTCACCAATGCTTTTTTCTAGCTAGTGGGGACAATGCCAAGGGTGAGTGAGCTGTTGATTAATTTGGTCAGATAGGGGAGAATGGTGGGCGCAACTAGTTTCAGGATGTTAAGTGAAGCGGGGTCAGTAGGGCAACCACTTTTGATAGAGTTGAGTATGGGAAGAATAGTGTCAGTTGTCAGGGGAGTGAAAACTGACAGCTGACCAGCAGTAGCTATTTGTGGGTAGGAGGGCTGATCAGCAGTGGAGGAGTCGGAGTAAATGTCCAAAGTGGTTGGGGGAAGGGATTTGATGATGTTAATGATTTTCAGGTTAAAGAATTCTGCAAGTTCATTACAACGGGTGGTTGAGGGTTCTACCAGGGGAGGGGGCTCCGGCACTTTGAGAAGTTTCTTGGCTATTTGAAAGGTTTCCCGTGAATCAATCAAACACTCACACCCAGTCAAAAGATCTGGGTTTAATCCATCACCGTTCTTTAGCCCACTCTGCCACCCCAGTTCAGACATGGCTATATGCAAATCAGTCTGACCCTGTGCCTCATGGGAACAGTCCAGCCCGAACCGCCAAGCCATGTCTTCCCTGGACCGGAAACAAGCTTCCGAGGACTGGTTTCTGGCACTCCAGCCGTCTTCAGCCCGGCTTGCTTGAATCCAGTGGCAAAGTGAGCAAGGGACTCACGTCTGAGTATACCCTGCCACACTTATGGCGGCCAAAAGCGGTACAAAAGGGGGTGGTGATGGACGGAGCATCTGAATCAATCAAACACTCACTGGCGTTAAGGCAGGCGTTTAGAGGGGGGGTAGAGATTTTGGGAAGCCCTGAGAGGGTAGAAACATCCGTACTCCAGCCTCAATATGACTAATGACTGGACTGCAGTTTTGAGGTCCGGGTTCTCGATGAATGGCTTCATTTTTCTGAGGTAGCTGAGGTGAAAGTGGGCATTTTTAGCCATCAAGTTGATGTGAGTTTGCAAGTTAAGGTTCTTATCCCTTGTGATTCCAAGTGATATTGTGGAGTCCACCAACGTTGGCGTGCAGTTCAGAGCAGTGATCATTTTGGTCCATTCCTTTGTTTGCCGGGAGTTATTAGGGGGGGGATTAAAAGAAATGCATTTTTTTGTGAGTTTAGCTTGAGGAAGTTGGTCGTTAACCATTGGATCTCTTCAATGGAGGTGATCTTAATGTAAAGTTGAGTGTCGTCTGCACACATGTGGTAGGAGATGTTCACCTGCTGTAGTAGAGCGGTAAGTGATTCGACATATAAGTTGAATAGTGTGGGGGCTAGGGTAGAGCCTTGTGGTACACCTAGTAGGTTAGGTGAGGAGAGAGAAAGAATATTGTCGGTCATCAACGATTGCGTTCTGTTTTCCAGAAAGGATTTGAACCATAGAAGGACTGTGCCAGAAAAACCCATCCTGTTATCTAGTTTTCTTAGAAGTTTGTCGTGATTGACCGTATCGAAGGCTGATGAGAGGTCGAGCAGGACTAGCAGGCAGGTTTAATTGCAGTCAAGAGCTAGGAGGGCATTGTCTACTATATGCAGTATGGCTGTTTTTGTGCTATGGCCAGGTCTGAAACCCGATTTGTGAAGTTCAGTAGAATGAAGTTTGTGAAGTGTTGGTTCAGTTGTTGCTGAACACATTTTTCCAAGACTTTTGTTAGCATGGGAATGTTGGTTATTGGTCGGAAGTTGCTGGGGTCGGAGGTGTTAGCTGTCGTTTTTTTTAGGATAGGGGTGGGGTGACTTGGCCAGTTTTTAGGCAGTCCAGGATGTGACCTTGTGTTAGCGAGGCGTTGATGTTTTTGGTCCAGAGAGGGGAGATGATATGGTAGATGTGGGTTAGGCAATTTGATGAGACGGGGTTATTGAAGTGGTTGTTGAGTTTGGTAGTCGCTAGAATTTTGGTAATGTCATTGAGCTCGTAAAGTTTGAAAGTAGACCAGTGAGAGTTATTTTTGGACAGAGTTAGCATATGTTGTACCGGGTTAGTGGCTTGAATGATCTTTGGGGTGGCTGAGTTGATTGCCGCCGTACTAAGTTCGCGTTGGAGAAAATTTGTTTTTGCTGCGAAGAATGAGAAAAATTCTTCACTACTCAGCTGTGAAGTCGATGTTAAGAGTGAGGATTCGGCCAATTTGTTTGATTGTTGTTTCAGAATTTCAACAAGTTTTTTTGGTCTATTTTTGACATTCTCTATTTCTGATTTGAAGAAGTCTTTTTTTGATTTTAGAATACTTTTATTGTATGATTTTCTGGCTTTCCGGAGTAGTTTAAGATGGAGGCGGTAGGGATGTTGCCTCCATTTCGGTTCCGTTGATCTGAGTTTGCGTCTCTCATCATTCCGGGCTCCACTGAACCATGGGTTTTTATATTCGTCCAGAATTCTTTTGAGTTTTGGGGGAACGGCTTGGTCGAAAACTTTGATCATTGTGGAATTATAGAAACCAGTGAGGGCATTGACGCCTGCCATGTTATTGGGAGGGGGGGTAAGAGCATTCTCACATTGGGAGGCAAGTTTATTCCAGTTGATGTTCTTTGTGTCTCTTATCCATAGTTTCAGCTTGATTTGTTGCGAGAAAGTTTTCTTGTTAGCGGATGGGATTTGGAAGGTAAAATGCTTTAAAAATGATTTTAAAATGCTGTAGTGCTTCTGTTACTGAAAAAGAAGTGAGACGTCCTGGATATACTCTAGAATTATAGGCGAATATCGCTGCTCCCTTAACCTGCAAAAATACTACAATCTCACACTGCTTAATAGAAGTGCAATCACCTTCAGTCCACACACTTTCTCCATCCCTTCCGAGCAGGTTTTCGTCCTATGCAGGGAATCGGTAATCCTATCTTTAGTTGATAATTTAAGATGGGATGATAATCTAGAAATAATCTCTGCTCTCGTGCTTTTATTTGTGTTGGCCGCCTTTTGCGAAGGTCGACAATCACATGTCGGTCGACCATTTAGAAGAAGCTGGCTGTCAGGATTCCGCCCTGGAATGGATTAAATCCTTCCTAGCTGATTGCTATTGGGCAGTTGATTTGGCAAACCTACTGCAGGTGGAACAGCCGTAGAGTGTGGGGGTACCCCAGAGATGATTATTCTCTATAATTTATGAGTTGACCTACTGGTGAAAGAACTGTCTTCAAGAGGTTACAGACTTTATAACTGCACAGACTCTGAGTTGTTAATTTAGTTAGGCAGAATGTCAGCGTCACCACTCCAGTTTCAAAATATGCAATTTGATGATTACTGAGGTTGAATCGACTAAAACTGAATATGGACAAAACTGAGATTGTAATTCTAAAGAATAAGACCAATCATGGGAACCAATGTAACTCGCCAACAAAAATGAGATTGTTACCGAAGCCTAAACCTACTGCTAAAAGTCTGGGAGTGATATTAGATAACAACAACCAGCAGCAGGGTTTAAATGCATATTTATAATGAAACATCTCAAGAAAATAACTCCACTGCTCCCACTTTAGGCAAGAAAAGCAATAGTGGTGGCCGTAGCCCTATCTGGTTCGTATTATGCCAACTAGGTATATTTAAGATTCTCCAATTACACCATTCATAGACTACAAGTTATTCACAGCGACGCAGCTTGTTTACTATATCACCTTCTGAGGTGGGCACACGTCACACCTATATTGAAATAGCAAATCCACTCTAAGACCCTCTGCCTCAGCCCCCCACCCCTTCACCTTCGACAAAGCCTGACCTGCACTAATTGAGAAAGGACCTCACGACCTGGCTCTTCGAATGACCCCAACAGAGCTGCTCACACCCTCCCCCTCCCCCCAGCACCATGAGACCCTCACAGGTGAGTAGCACGCTCTCAAAACGCTGATTGATTGATTGAGGTCTGGCCCCTCACTTCATTGCACACCAGGTGGAGATGCGTACAACCGTCAAAACTCATGATCTCACTTGAATTTACTTGCTATTCCGGAATTACAGAAGACCAGATCAGGTGGACGCAGCTTTGCCGTACAAGTACCTTCCATACGGAGCTCTGTCCCAGCTAAATCCAGTAGCCTCAACCGTTTTCCCAGAAATCTGACAACTTACAAGCCTACTCATACTACATTCTTCCCTGGTTTGATTTGTTATCTTCTCTTTTATGTTGTCTTTAGTTTCTTTCAGCCTATCGGAGATGTTGCCTCTTTGTTAAGGTCTTTCTTAAACCAAGATCTAGAAGGGATACTTCGTGATTTCTTGAGTTTCAAAGTAGTGACTGTGTCAAGGAGTTCTGCCATTTTTGTGTTGTATTGGGCGGTGAGGTCATCAACTTAGAATTTGGGAACTGACTAATGCTTCTAACTCTGCCTGGAAGATTCAATCTATGTTGCTCGCCCAGTGCTTGTACCGGGTATTTTGGGGGTGGGCCTTTGGTTGGATGGCATTGAGATTGAAAAGAATTAGGTGGAGGTGAGTCCAGTCGGTGGTTAGGATAGAACGGAGCGATAAGGTGTTCTGCTCAGAGATGATTGCATCAAGGGTAGAGCCCTTGGTATGAGTTTGTTTATTGCAGTGTTGGGTGAGATTGTTCGCTTCCAGGATGGTGAATAGGGCTCGTACTGTTGGATCATCTGCATTGTTCAAGTGCAGCTTCAGGATGAGTGGTCGTTCATCCGGGTTTCAGTTGGAAAGCAGAAGTCAATTTTGTGTCCTAGGATGGTTTCAGCTATTTGAGTGGCATGCTTGACTGCTGACTGACAGTGTAGTAGCATGCAGCAACACGTAGGTAGTGATCTTAGACCAGGCTGACAGGGTTGGATGGTTGTTAATTGGGTAGGCCGCCTGGGAGGGCGAGTGGTGTTCAGGTTTCTACTCGTGCCAAGGATGACCGGGATCTGGCGGCAACAAGGCTTGCTCGGGGCATTGTCATACGTGTTGCTCAGCATTTCAGCTTCCCGTTATGTGATCTCAGTTGTGGTGCATTTATGTTTGAGTTGGTGATGGATATAGGGGATAGTTTGTCTAGGGGTAAAGGATAGGGGATCAGAGTGTATGTTTGTGGCAGGATCAGTGTTCGCTATAGATGCATGAAGCTGGGGCAGGAAGTAGGTAATCTTTACGTTCTTACGTAGTGATGAGATTTCATCCAGAATAGTGTTGATTGTGAGTTCAAGCTGGGCTGTTGTAGGGATCAGTTGAGTGGCCGTTGGGTCAGTGGTAGGAAGTGGAGTGCGATGGAGCTCGGCAGAGTTTGGGGCAGAGGTAATGCAGGAGCGGCCCGTGCAGGTAAGAGCGGTGGGGCCGGGTGGGGGTTCAATAGACGTTAATGAGGGAGGAAATGATTTATTTAATTTTCCCTTGTCGTCGTCTGTCGCATTCCCCTGGCCCCCCACTGCTCTTACCTGCACAGGCCGCTCCTGGGCTAATGTAGTATCCAGCCTGCTGTGGTTGGTGGACTGTGAGGATTCTGGTGGGATAGATGAGTCAAGCTGGGCAGTGGAGGTGAGCCATGCAGAGGGGGCAAGTAGTTTTGGTATCGAAACAGAAGCTTCAGTGCATCTGGGGATCAGAGACGCTGTAGGGGAGGTAGAGTTGGGGGCAGTGCGAGGGGGTTTGGGAGTAGAAGGATCAGCTAGTAGAGGAGGGCGTGCATGTGAGAGGGTGGAGGGGTGGTGGTGGGAGCGAATGGCATGGCGGCGCAGAGAGCCGTAAAGTGGAAAATAGATAATTTTGTTCAGTGGCTTGGATTAGGATGTTTCCATTGCTGTATATAGTTATGGACAGATCTCAGCTAAAGTTCTGGGATAGGGATATAGTTTGTTTAGATCCATAAGGGACATTGGTAGCATTAGTTACATGAAAGTGTTGGAATGACGTTTTCTCTCCTTTTGGCGGGTTTCGTAGTGTAGAAGATGCAGTCCATTTTAAGACTTCTGTGTGTTGGATTGTAGAAGATGTCTGGTATTAGTGTCTCTGGGTGTTCTTTAAGCATTTTATGGTTGTACTTTTTAGCAGCGTGTTTGGAGAGGTTTTGCAGAAATAACTTGGGGGAGTATCGTTCCACGCTCCCGAAGTTGTTTCTGGGGATAACCAAAGTTAGACTTCAGGAGAAGCATTCAGAGGTGTTCATAGTGGTCAAGAGGCAGCCTCCGACAGCCAAGATGGCCGCCTGATTGTAACATTGGGCCCTTTCAATGGACGGTTGGTGGGCACTTCTTTGGAAGATTGGGATGCGAGTTTCAGAGGCGTGTGAAAAAGGTCACCAAGGCGATCTGGTAGGATCCCTTTGAGGAAAAGGGGGCCTTGAATGCTGAAAAGCGCCAGTGGGCCTGTTGATGTCACTGGGTTCTTGGCCATGGTATCTAGGAGCTGGAGGTTGTGATGGAGTTTATTGGTCAGTCTGCAGAAACGTCCTTTATATTCGAGGGCATATATACACGTTATACACCCACACCATAGGTAGTATATCAATATCACCATAGACTAGTAGACATCACAAAGGATGGGTCACTGCTATAGGTACATGGTAGGATAGGAAGCAGCATCAACTTGAGATAACAGTATATGCACGAGATAGTATTGGAATAAGATAGGAAAAACAATCCCCATGTAGGCTTAGAATATCAGTGTAGATATAAAGACACAGTATACATGCAAGATAAAATCTTGCACTTTAGCATTGTGGAACTTCGTTGGTAGTTCATTTTAATGGTGAGATATGTTAGGAGGGGTCACTAGGTGTCATTGATGTAAATTGTCTCTGACACTATAATTTTGTGGGACTTTGTTGAGAGTTGTTTTTACTGGCATGAAGTATTAGAAGGGACAGGAGGTGGCACTGGGACCTCATTTATTCTTTTGTGTCTGGAGTCCAATATTTATACCTGGCGCCCACTAGTAGGAGTTTCTTGAGGCTTCCACCGCCTTGACGTGTCAGGCATCCGCTTCCTCCTTGCCCTGGGTCCAGCTTGTGTGGTGTCACAAAAGACCGGTGATAACTCCTTTGTGAGAGTGCTCATGCAGAGCCTTTGTGATATGCAACTGTGATAAGTGACAGCTGCTCCCCCTCGTTAAGTCAAAGAGGCCTATCCTGCCAACACCTCGCTTCCAAATGATCAGAGGAATACTTGAAGCACTCAGCGAAGTGCAATGGCCATGCCTTAACGCCCGTAAAGAAGTACTGCAAGATCAGAGATGTTTGTTGTGATTTATTGTTTCCACAATTATTCACCTTTCTTGTGTCTGAGACGTAAAATCCATTACAGACAGGCAGCCGTCACGTGTTTCGTCATAGAGACTTTTTCAAGGCTGCAAGAGGATATAGAAAGTATCTTACACAATTGTTACAATGACATAGGGATTAAAAATGCAGCTGTTAAGTCACCACCACCAGATAGAACAAGAAGAACACTGTTGTGATCCTGAAGGATACCCTTTGAAGAGCCAAGTCCATATGGGTGAACCACAATATAAATGCTCATCGTGAAATTGTAAGTCAATTTCCTTCATTATTTCATGGGTCGGGACAAGTCAAACAAGGAAAGTTAGTGTAGTATTTGACTAGCAGACTCAGTAGAGTTAACTTCAAGTTTATTGTGGAGAAGCTACACAGCAGACCAGAGAGCGCAGGCAGGTACATCCAACTCCAACGCCTCTCTCCAAATTAACCTTCAAACTATCGCCCGGCAACAAGTGCAACCAGGCAACACTCTAACATTCTATGGAATGAAGCATGGAAAGGATAGTAGAACTAAGCACAAATGCAAATGTAAATACAGAGAATGTAACAGTTACACATAAATGAGAATTGCAATCAAAGACACAGATGAGTTGTATTTCTCTTGCAAAAGCTGTTGAAAAGGAACTTCATTTTTTACTTATACATGACATCATTGAACGCTCCATTGGTCCGACACATTGGCTTTCTCCCATTCTAACTGTGCGCTAAAAGAGACATTGAAGGACCTGTAGACATAAGTGTTGACATGTGTCAGGCCTACAAGGCACCTGAGCGAGAGAAACCTCACAGTCCGCACATTGCTGATATAATAACTCAATTGAATGGCGCAGAGTTCTTCTCTCGACACAACCTCAATAAAGGAACTTACCAATTGGAACTTGAAGAAAAATCCAGATACGTTGCAACCTTTTCTATGCATATTGGTTTGTTTTGCTACAAGCGATTGAGTTTTGGTTTATCCTCTGCTGCAGAACTTTTCCAAGACGTCATTTGACTTATCATATAGCCTGTAGTAAATGCATTTAACTGTAGTGATATATTGGTATCGTGGGGCTGCACAGAAAGAGCATTACAAAACTCTCATGCAAGTATGTCGTTTGCTGAATGATGCAGCCTTAACTCTGAATGCTGACAAATGTGAATTCCACAAGAAAAGCTTGAATTTCTTCAGCCATGTCTTTTGTGATGGGGTATGAAACTTGATCCATCTAGAGTACAAGCATTGTCTACTGCAAATCCCCCACAAGGCATTTCTATCTTACGATTAATTCTTTTTAAGTTCAAAAGAATTTTATTTGGTAGTAATAAAAAGAGAAAATCAGGTGTCAAAACAGAATACAATGGGATACAAAGTTAAAGACTCTTAAGCAATAAAAAAGAAATCTGGGTGCAAATTGAAAAATGAAGAAGAGATATAGGAAAAATACATGAACATAAAATATGGCAATCATAAAAACATTGAGAAAATTTGAGAAAATAATATATTGAAGGAGAAATGGAATGTATCGGGCGATTAAGGGGGTTTGGGAACCTCTTGTTGTGGAGGTAGAGGATGAAACAAACGTTTACTGCAAGAGTCCAAATAAAGTGTAACTGGAGTCCATAAGTCCATGCGTTTGACAGCCAGACATGCCGGGAAAACATGAGTGGTATCAAGCCTGTGGTTATGACATACATTAAACCACCATGCTTTGAAAGAAATTTTGGAGAAATCCTTCCAGTTAACTGTTAATTGTTGGAAAGCAGCAGCAAGTAAAAGGTCAACAATTTGGGGTTTCAAGTCAACAGCATCCCAGCAAGGGGAAAGGCTACCCATAAAAATATGTGTGTGGGAGAAAGGGATAGAAGTGTTAAAAATCACATTAATTTGAGCCCAAACCTGCAACCAAAAACTACGAACGTGAGTACATAAAAATAACATGTGGAGTAAATCAGCTTGTGGAGATGAGCAAGACCAGCATGTGTGAGGAGTATTAGGAAAGCGTTTGTGCAGGTCAAAAGGTGTGAAGAGGAGTCTGTTATAAATAAAAAATAAAGTCTGAGTGAGTGTTGCTGCCCTTGAAGATTTGCGGAGTTTGGTCCAGATTTTGTCCCAGAAGGGAACTGACCAAGAGACAGACAAATCATGCTCCCAGGACTCCTCGACTTTGGATTTAGGTCTTGGAGTCTCACTGGCGTGAAGGTATTTATAAATAGCGGTAGCTCTTGGTGCAGTGCGTAAGAAGAAGTGGAGTGAGGAGGTGAGAGTGGATGGGGGAGAAGAAGGGTTGGGTTGAGTGAGGAGACCGTATTTCAATAAAACCGTGTTTTTAAGGGATTGATATTGACGTGCAGAGGAGGCGGGTAAGTCATAAAGGATGCGAAGTTCATGAAAAGATAAAAAAGAGGAGTTAGAGAAAAGTTGGGAAATCCATTGCAGACCTCGAGTATGCCAAGATTTCCAGAAAAAGGGTCTGTCCCGGATGAGCAAGGAAGTGTTATGCCATATGGGGGAGGATAGGAAATCGTCAATAGTGGTGGGGGGTGGATGAGAGGAAGAGAGGAGTATTTTTGTGGTAAACTTATGAATCGGAGTAGAAACAGATGCGGGTTTGCGAGAGAAGGAAAGGTATTCGGAAAAAGAGAAGGGAGATAGAAGAAGGCGTTCGAGTTTGGCCCATAATGGACATGGGGTATCAGGATCTTGGAGCCAAAAAGAGGCTTGTCTCAATTGCAATGCCTTGTGATAGGCTGGGAAATCAGGGAAGTTAACCCCACCCTCTGATTTAGGGCGAATCAAGCGCGCCAAGGACATTCGTGGTTTCTTTTTGTTCCAGAGAAAGGAGACTAGAATGGAGTTAATCTGTTTGAAAAATTTGGATGGGATGGGGACCGGAATATTAGAGAGCGTGTATAAAACAATAGGGGATAGCATCATTTTTATAGTGTCTAGGCGACCCCACCAGGAGAGGTAAAGGTGATGCCATTTGGACGTGAGATCTGTCAATTTTTGAACACATTTGGACATACACAGGGAAACGGTATCCGGGATGGTGGGGGCAACATGCATTCCAAGGTACTTGATATGGGAAGGTTTCCATGTGAAGTTGGAGGCGGCAAAATCTGGTTTAAAGGTAAATTTGGTTAAAGGGAGGATCTCGCATTTGTCATTATTAAGTTTATAACCAGAGATTTGGGAGTAAGTATGGACTTCGGTAAGAAAAGCAGGAATGGAGAGAGAGGGGTTGGAAACAAATAACAGAATGTCATCCGCATAAGCAGCTAATTTGATGTGGGAATCCGATAATTGGTACCCATGGATGGAGGGGTTTTGGCGAAGCTTGGAGTGGAAGGGTTCTAAAGCCAAGTTAAAAAGAAAGGGGGATAAGGGACATCCTTGACGAACGCCTCTTTTTAAATCAAAAAATGAAGAGATTTGACCATTGGCGCAAACCGCTGCGCGTGGGTTAGAGTAAAGCAGTGAAATTAAAGATATGAAAAGAGGACCAAAACCAAACCATTGGAGGGTATGAAACAAGTAAGTCCACTCAACCCTATCAAACGCCTTTTCAGCGTCCAAAGCAATGGCCGCAAGAGGGTGAGGTGAAGGGCGGGATTTAGAGAGAATGTTAAATAGGAGTCTGGTGTTGTCAGTGATAAATCGGCCTTTGACAAAGCCGGACTGTTCTTCACCCAATAAGTCTGGGAGGAGAAGGTCGAGTCGTACTGCAAGAGATTTTGCGAAAATTTTGTAATCAATATTGACCAGAGAAATCGGCCTGTAATTTTTGCAATATTGAGGATCCTTCCCCTCCTTGGGTATGAGGCAGATATGGGCGTCTGAGAAGGAGCCCGAGGAAGAACCCAAGGAGAGGAAAGTGCCAATAAGAGAGTGGAGTCTGGGTATAAGAAGCTTTGAGAAGTGGAGAAAGAATTCTAAAGTGAAGCCGTCAGGCCCAGGGGCTTTGTCTTTTTGGAGTGTTTGAAGTGCTTTAAGTAATTCTTGTTGGGATATATCGCGTTCCAATTGAGAAAGGTCAAGTGGAAAATGTGATGGTTTTTGTATAGTGGAAAAAAATGTGTCCAGTGAGTGGGAAGATGGGTGAGTTTCAGAAGAATATAAGGTCTCATAGAAAGTGGAGAATGTAGTGAGAATGTCTGCGTCTGTGTGTTTAAGGTTCAAGTCAGTATCGTAGATAGATTCAATGTTTAGTTTGTTGTGCTTCACCTTCAGATAATTAGCCAGGATTTTGCCAGCTTTGTTTTTGCCCCCATAAAACTTGGCACTAGACTTTAATAAATACAATGATGCATCATCTGTGGATTTTTTGTTAAATTTCATCTTAGCGTTGATAAGGGCGGTTAGAGTTTGCTGTGAGCGGGAGGTAAAATAAGAATGCTCCAATTTCTTAATGTCTAGGAGGATGGTTCTAGTAGCTTCTCGAGCAGCTCTACGTTTTTTAGCAACAAAGCCAATGATAAAGTCCCTCGCTGCCGCTTTAAAAGCATCCCAAATAGTGTGTTTGGGAACAGGAGAGTTATCGTTTAGGGCAAAGAATTCATGGGAGAAGGAGGTGAAGGCGGTAGTAAATTTGGGGTCCAGGAGAAGAGAATTGTTAAAACGCCAGCGTTTCGGGCCTGTTGATTTGGGCAAAAGGTCCAATTGAACTAATGTAGGGGCATGGTCAGAAAGTAAGATTGGACCTATTTCTGCGTAAGAGAGAGTCTGGGCAATATTGTGGGTAACAAAAATGTAATCGATTCGAGATTGGGAGTGATGACATGGGGAGTAGAAGGTAAATTCTTGGAGACTTGGGTTACAAAGACGCCAAGCATCAGTGAGTTTATGTTGGGAAATGGTTTGGGAGAAAAATTTGTGAGGTTTGTTAGGAATGAAATGTGCTTTGGAGTTTCTGTCTAAGAAGGGATCTAAGGGCTGATTGCAGTCTCCCGCTAAAATGAAATTATCATCAATGAATCTGGTGACGTGCTGGGAAAATGAATGCCAAAAAGTGGGATCTCCAGTGGTAGGGGCATAAACATTTAGAAGAGAAATTGGAACATTCTTAATGGAGAGTTTAACGTAAGTCCATCGGCCTTCAGTATCTGACTCTTGAGCAATCATAGAAAGAGAGAGAGCTTTGTGACATAAAATAGCAACTCCATTGCGTTTTACGATTAATTCTTGGAACGGTCCATTACTGTTCTAGATACATACAAGACTTTGCTATGGTCATTGCACGAGAACTAACCAAAAAGTATGTGTCTTTTCATTGGTCACATGAGTGTGAGAAGAATTAATGAATGAATGCATTTAAGTTTATATAGCGCAAAGCTACCCTGAGGCCTCCTAGCGCTTATGGGCCGAGCGCAGAGGAACAGCAATGTTAGAGCGATGCCTTGAAGAGATGGGTTTTCAGGAACTTGCAGAAGGCCAACAGTGCGTCCAAAAAATCAAGCAAACCATTGAGAGCGCCATTGAAACACCCGACTTTGATCCCAAACTCCGTACAGAGGTTGTAGTTGATGCTAGCCCTGTAGGGTTAAGCGCAATCCTTGCACAGCACAACGGACCGCCAAATGCCTGGAGACATATCGTGGTACATGCCAATAAGAACCAGTCACAAACTGAACGTGCATACTCGCACCCTGAGAAAGAAGGCTTGGCACTGGTTTGGCATTGTGAATTATTTCCATGTGTTTGTGTATGGAAAGCCCTTCACATTAGTGGCTGATCACCAAGCACTGTTGATGGTATTTGGCAATCCCAGAGCAAAAATTCCTCCTAGAATTGAGCACTGGGGTTTGAGGTCACAAGAATTACAACTAAACGATTCTTCATCGTCCAGGGAAAGATCAGAAACTGGCTGATTATGCCCTGGTACCCCATGTAAGACAGTGGAGGATCACATCCAATTTATTGTGAAATCGAGTACACCAACTGCCATGTCTTTAGAGCGAATTGCCACTGCCACGAGCCAAGGTAGTGGCATGTCAAGATTAAAAGTTGTGGAACCAGTATTCTAAACCTCTCACTAATGACAGCGAGTATATGGAGTTCAGAAATGTAAGAAATGAACTTTCAGTAGCGCAGGAAGGCCTCATTCTGTAAGGTACACAGATTGTTATTCACCAAAGTCTCTGACAACAAGTAGTTGAATTTGCCCAAGAAGGAGATCGAGGAATAGTTGCCACTAAGAGAGCTCTCCGTGATCGAGTCTGGTTTCCGTATCTTGACGAAAGGGTCAAAAAATAATTGAAGACTTGTCACATATGCAACTGTCTTTCATCTCAAGTTAGTCAGCAACCTTTGATTGTGTCAGAATTGCCCCATCATGCTTGGGAGAGAATTGCTATTGATTTTATATGGCCCTCTGGATAATGGACATTATCTTCTAGTTATTGTTGATCAATACTCCCATTTTGCATTGGTAGAAGAACTTTCATCCGCTACACATGAGCAGTGTTGGACTTGGCACTTCTGGCAAGTTCACCCCTAAACTTTTTGCTTTTAAATGTGACCTGATGTTAGTTGTTTTTGGCTTCTGCACACTTTAACATTGCGTCCCAATGTAAAGTGCGTGTGCAATCTTGAGTGCGTGTGGTGAGATTTGCCTGCCCTCCCATAGGAATGCATGGGGGATATGTGTGTCTATGGTAGTTCCTGATGTGAGAGGAGTGCAGGGGTGATTTTGGTATGTACAAACTCGTGAGATTAAATGCTGTGCAATGGTGTGCACAGATTTATTGTGTCTAGTGGAGAAGTGCCACTTCTAGAAGTTGGCATGTCTGTGTGCAGTGAATGTGAATTGACTGTCTGTCTTGTGATTGACAGGAGCTGGCTGGTGTGCTTGGCTCCAGGAGCCAGGATGGGTCTGACCGGTGGTGAATAGGGAGATCTGCATGTAGATGGGAGGGAGGAGTTGCACCTGGGACCTGAATAGGGCTATGCCTGCCCTCCACCATGCTGGCTCCGCCCCCTGTGGTGCGTCTGATGTCCCTAGCCTGTCCTGTGAATAGGGAGAGGGCTGAGCAATAAAAAGTGCTCCAGAACCAGTTGTAACTGGTTCTCCCCTTGCCCTACAGCTTTAGACAAAGGGAAGTAGTGTATAAAAAGGGGCTGTGGCCCCATGTAAAATGTTCTCTCTGCTGTTCCTAACTGGAGGGGGGCCTGCTGCTGCTGGGTGCCAGGAGGTACCGCCACTGGGGACTGCCTCCCTGCTGGAGAGCCCTGTGAGCTGGCCCTTGGCCCCAGCCTTTGCCCCCCTTTCAAGCTGAAAGACTTTCCTGGGACTTTGTTCTACAGCACCTGTGAGCGCTTTACTTTCTACAGAAGGAGAAGAGCTGTATTCATTTCTGGGCAGAGCGCTGGACTTATGCCCTGGCTGAGGGCCTGCCACGCGAAGCTGTACCGTATGACATTCCCCTGCATATTTGCCATTTATTTTATCCCTAGCGGGTGCCCTTCCCGCTAGAGACTTTGCCGAGAATTTAAAACCCCTAGCGGGTGCCCACCCCGCCAGGGACGTTGTGCATAGAGAAAGCGGGAGCCTACCCGCAATTACTGATATCTTCCAAGCGGGTGCCCACCCCGCATCGCTGCCTGGAAATCCCCACCGCTGCCCAGGGCTGCGGCGGCCAACAGGAAGTCAGGCGGGACTGCTCGGGACTGCCTGCTTGAGGGCGGGGCCTGAAAGGACTCCCGAAAGCCTGCCTACGTTGAGCGGGGCTCCCATGAGCTGAGGAGAGCTCCGCGGTGCTGACCCAGGGGAAACAAGGACGATACGTTGCTCCGGGGAGCCTGGGTCAAATCGGAAGCCTACCCCGCCTTTGTGTGAGCCCCCGCCCCCGCAGTGAAGGGAGTTTCTACCACAGCCCGGTGAGTGGAGGCGCTCACGGTGGCTCAGTGGTGCTGGAAGGAGTAGAGGAGTCCCAAGAGGAGGGACCCAACCAGAGCTTTGAGGGTCCCCAGGGAAGGACTTTCCCCGCGCCGGAGGCCAAGGAGCAGCCAGAGGAGTCCAGCTAAATCCCGGTGAGGGAGGGCTGGGAAGGGACCATAGCTGCACTTTACTACTGCCCCCAGGAGGGGGGCATCTCCCAATTGCAGAGCCAGGGCGCTCCAACTGGTGGGGGCATATTGGTGGAAGAGTTCCCCGAGCGGGGCCCACCCGCATAGTTGTGCCATTTTTTGACTGGAGGCTGACAGCGGCGCCGCAGTTGCGGGCCGCTACAACACGGGGCAAATTTGGCTATTCCTAGAGCCTGAACGTGGCTCTATCAGGGGCCAAGTTATCAGAGAAGCCCCAGAGTGAGGGCCCAGAGGCATGGTAGTAGCAGTGCTGGTTGGTTGGCCTAATTCCCCCAGCTGCCCCGTGTGACAGAGGGCAGCTGCAACATGGTGCAGTTCTTCTACAGGGGACGCAGTGAATGCCCGTGCCCCTCTTGGTGATTCTACAGTTGCCCAGGAAGTAGTGGGCAGCTGCTACGTTTAGGCTTGTTCTCTTGCGTTGTTGCTTTTGGTTGCGTGTGCAGCCAGCCCTGACTTTTGGGTCAAAGAGCGTTTGAGCCCCATTTTTTATTTTATTTTTATTTTAGCGATTTCTACAGCGCCTGGTGACCCAAAGGTATCCCCGCGCTATGAAGGCCATGGAAGGCCAGTTGGCCTGGGGTCAGTATCCTCTGGGAATCTTGCGCAAGGTGGTTGCCTACTGTGTTCATGATGATAATTGCCTAATGTGATTTATGTGTAATGTATTTATGCATCCTACGTTATACCTCTAACTGTGTTTTCATGACTAGGAGGTTGTTATGCCTGGTATATTTTATGCTAGTCAGTTTATGTTTCCCTGCGTGATCTATGCCTAGGATGATTAGTATTGCGTAGTGTGTTCCTACCTGTCACCAGTGGTTACTGGTGGTCGTTAACAATTGTTATTTTATGCTACAGTTATTCTATGTGCTACATCTACTATTTCTACTAAGTGCTGATTCTGACAGTGGCCCGTGGCCCTGTCATGTGTAAATAATCCCCTGTAAATACTGCCCAGTGCCAGTTGGCACAGTGTATATGTGTGATTATGATCTAATGTGTTTTTGGTAATACAAAGTCTATTTTTATATATAACCTTGTGTGGAGTTCCTTTTTGTGGTGTGCCTAGTATGTTGCTGCTGTGTGTGTGTGTGTGTTGCGCAAACGCTTTACACACTGCCTCTGGGATAAGCCTGACTGCTTGTGTGAGCAGGGGTTATCTTGGTGTGTAACTCCCTTGCCCTGACTAGAATAGTGGTCTCTGCCTGGCTTTGGCGCAAGCCTTAGCCAACCAGAGATCCTATTTCTAACAAGCAGGGTTATTCAAAAACTAGATGGCATCTTTGTGACATGACTTGTACCTGCAATCTTAAAATCTGACTACAACCAACCTTTTAATAGTTAATAGTCGAGAATTCAAAAAAGTTCTAAATCACCTCAATATAAAGAATCAAAAAAAGCACTCCCCTTTGCCCCCAGGCCAATGTTCTGGTATAACGCCTCATGAGTACTCTAAATAAAGCTGTTCAGCATTCTACATTGGGGAAGCTCGACCTCAAAGGTGTTTTGAACACTATTCTTTGAGGTTACTGTTTGACCCCCTCACTCGACCACAGAGGAAACCCCTGCAACTATCATGTTTGGAAGAGTCATGACAACCAAGCTTTCCCAATGGGAGGGGAAGGGTGTGACAGGGGATACATCTGCATTCATCTGCAGGCTGATAGTCTTCTTGGGCTGGGAGAGAGGTGATTCACACTTACATTTGAATAGGTTGTGTCCTGCCCTCACTCAAAAGGCTGATTTACGCCCTAATGATCGTCTGGAGCCAGGAATAGGCTGCAAGGGACTGTGCCACACTTCTGAGGGTTCCTTTGAAGTCACCCGTTCATCAAATACATTTTTGAGTATATGCACTGGAGCTCTGATCCCATGTTTTTAGACGCTGCTTGGGACTTGTAGCCAGACACTGTTGGCTCTACAATCCGCTCATTGCCACGAGGACTGCTGTGCTGCCAGGAGCAACCACCCATTTCGACTAACTGCCTTGTGTTGACCTGCTGCTGCAGGAGGGACTGCCAATTTACAACCTAACAGTATGTGCTGTCTGCAGCCTGCCACCTCCTTTTGTTCCCCGAAGTGCTCTCCAAGGGTTGTTTGTTTGCTCCCGTTTTCCTGAGATCTCAGGGCCATCAAAGACCTTGTGGCCTCTTTTCTCTGAAACCTCTGCTGGGTGAGCCCATTTTAGAAGGTCTAGCATGTCCCCAGTGCTCCTGCTCCCTTCTGCACCAAGGTAAAACTTTGTGCATTACAGAACCGTGCAGCATGGGCCTACAGTGCAGCGCCCTGACCAGGGGAGTGCCTTTGTGCATTCTAAGGAAGTGCTCCATCTTTTACAAACCAGCATGTGGTGAGCGTTTTTCTCCAGCGAGAACAGCGTTGTTTCGCTTGGAGGCATTACCAGAGAAACAAACACGTCCTTGAGCCAGCGTGCTCACTGCAGCTGAATTGGATTGTGAACCTCCCCCCCGGAGTCTGGAAAGATATCTCCACCGTCAGATGCCACTAACAACAAACTAGTGTGGCCCCTCTGGCCTTGAGACCCGAGGAACAGCCCCCTGAAGACTTATGCTGCTCTGAGGTGGTACAGTGCAGCGTCTAAGGCTGCAGAGCTACAGGAGCTGCACAAAGCCTTCAAGGCAGGCGTTTCGACAACACGTTGTTATGCAACATGTGGCGGGCCAGCATTTTGAGGCTCATTCCAGCCAGCCTCGCCCTCTGGTTTTAACGTGTATACTGCACAAAGCTCTCAACGTCGGGTCCCACTCCCGAGACATGACAACATTGTTAGCAAGTTACAGATGACCTGAGGACAGTGACTCTGCACCCACAAAGGTACTGTGAGGCGGGTTGGGTCCAGAAGAGTGGTAAAGCCGCCCTACTCTCCTTCACGGGTGGCTTGGTTTCCCTTGGACAAAGAGACGCGATTCAAGCGGCCCCGGCGGGCTCCAAATTCGCAAGAGCGTGAGGGGCATTTCTTGTTCAGCATTGTCTCTGCTCTGGAGATGACCGCAAGAATGGTGCAGGGCTGTTCATAGAGGAGAACTGCTGGAAGACTCAAGGTCAATTACTGTTTAGCGTTTAGTAGGTGCTCCTGCGCTGTACGTTTGGTTTCTAAATGCAATCGCGTCAACCACGTTCACTACAGTTACCATATGAAGTGTAATAGGAGCGCAGGTGCGATGTGACCTATGTTTTCATAGTAATTTGTGTTTTTCTCTGTCAAACCTGCATTATTTGCACGAACGGTGTGATTTAAGTCATTTTGGTCTTGTTTGATTTACAATATAGAATTTATTTTTACATAATCCTGCGTGGATTCCCTTTTGTGGTTTACTCACTGTGTTGCTGCTCTAGTGTGTTGCACAAATGCTCTGCACATTGCATCTTTAAACTAGCCTGACTGCTCTGCGCCAAACTATCAGTGTGTATCTGGCTTACCCTGACTACAGTGGTGGATTCTGCCTGGCTTAGGTGCCTACCCTTGCCAACCAGAAAGCCTGTGTCGAACAGTGGTCCTTGTGAATCACTTGATTTCCCAGCATGCTCCTGCTGCAGGACTCGGTCAACGCACTTTATGTAGGAGGACTAGCCACCATTTGTGTCTCAAAGGGAAGTGTGACTCTTTTTCCTAGAACATACATTTTTTCCCTTAATTGTAACTGTTCACTTCTCCATATTATACCAATGCAGCTTTTTCAAGAAATATTTTCTTCATGTAATATTCAATGTTTTTTATATTTTGCAGAACAACAATCACATCTAGAAAGTATGAATGGTAAAGAAAGCCATAAAGGTTCCGGAGGCAAGATGAATTTTAATCAAAATATCTACTTAAAGAAACGGCGCAGAATGCACATGAGGGAGAGACGCTTTGCTTGTAATGTGTGTGACAAAGGATTTATCAATGAGACACTTCTTGTGAGGCACAAAAAAGGACACACCAGCCTCAGGCCATATCCCTGCGAAAAGTGTAAAAAGTGTTTCACTCAAAAGGGAAATGTTTTACAGCATCAAAGAACACACACTGGAGAGAGGCCTTATCACTGCACAGTGTGTTCCAAGCACTTTGCTCATAAGATCAGCCTTGTACGGCATCAAAGTGTACACACAGGAGAAAAGCCTTATCACTGCACCATGTGTGAGAAGAGCTTCAGTCAAAAGGCAAATCTACTAAAGCACCAACTAATACACACCGGAGAGAGACTTTATCACTGCACTGTGTGTTCAAAGCGCTTTTCTCATAAGTCAACCCTTGTACGGCATCAAAGAACCCACACAGGAGAGAGGCCTCATCATTGCACTGTGTGTTCCAAAACCTTTTCTCAGAAGACAAACCTTGTACTGCATCAAAGAACACACACAGGAGAGAAGCTTTATCACTGCACTGTGTGTTCCAAGCGCTTTGCTGATAAGTCGACCCTTGTACGGCATCAAATTGTACACACAGGAGAGAGGCCTCATCACTGTACTGTGTGTGCCAAGGGCTTTGCTTATAAGGGAGGCCTTGTACGGCATCAAAGCGTACACACCGGAGAGCGGCCTTATTACTGCACAGTGTGTTCCAAGTGCTTTGCTGA
This sequence comes from Lissotriton vulgaris, assembly GCF_964263255.1. Classification (NCBI taxonomy): domain Eukaryota; kingdom Metazoa; phylum Chordata; class Amphibia; order Caudata; family Salamandridae; genus Lissotriton; species Lissotriton vulgaris. Next base: position 1,684,898 of record NW_028250131.1, read on the forward strand.
TAAGGGATCCCTTGTACGGCATCAAAGCGTACACACATGAGAGAAGCCTTTTCACTGTACTGTGTGCGAGAAGAGCTTAAATCAAAAGTGAAGTCTCGTAACACCAAATACACTGGAGAGAAACCTTATCACTGCAAAGTGTCTTCCAAGCTCTTTTCTCAGAAAGAAGGGCCAAGTATGGCATCAAAGTGCACACACAGGAAAGAGCCTTATCACTGCACAGTGTGTGGGAAGAGCTTTAATGGTAAGGCACATATGCAACGGCACCAAATAATACACACTAAACTGAACCCTATCACTGCACAGTTTATGCCAGGAACTTCACTCAAAATTAACGTTTCTACAACACCAATAAATACAAACTAGATCCATTTTCATTGTAACAATCTTATGTCCTGGTTACCCCAAAGTAAGTTTTACTGGAATGTTTTAACTTAGCGAGGCCTTATAGTCATACATTCCTATTGGCCAGTGTTTCCTGTAGGAAGCGTGCATTTAGTGTAATAACCCTGAGTGCGCAAACTCCATTGCGAAGCGCATACACTTCAAACATCACTGAGGCACCATTTGCAGCTCTTGCTTTTAAAAAGTGAGCAGCGTGGAAAAAAAGATCTCTTGCGTGAAGGAGCACAGAGAGCAGATCTTGGGCGTAGCAACATACCACCGTGGAAGAGGGGAGAACTTTGCAGTGTGCCTCTTAAACTGCAGTGTATCGGATTGCCGAGGGTCACAAGTTGTGCAGCATGTTTCTTCTTCGCATGCTGTTTGCTGCACTAGTTTCTGAGAGAGGTTGCAGGGCTTTACAGGCTGAAGTGGCTGTCCGGGTATGATCCGTGCCTTGCGGATTAATTTATTTTAAAAGGCCATGCACTAATTAGCATTGTTCGGGATTTAAGGGCATGATGTACGGCATACTGATGTTTAAGTCCCAGCTAAAAGTGTTCAAAAGGCAGGCACTCAGTGCATAATGGTATGCCTGTGTTAAACTTATTTAGAGAAGTCATTTCTTACCCTGCCGCAAGCATGCCAAGTCATATGTGCCCCCAGTGAGGCAGCATCATTAAGATGAGTCATTTTCCCGGACTACACCTGGGCTCTGTAATTGCAGCTCTGGTCACCTGTGAACCGTGATTGCGAGCACCGTACAAGAATGTAAGGAGATATTATCGGTAACCAATCACATCCTTGTGTTATTTCTTTATAAATGTCCAGAGCGTTTCTCACTGCGAGTTGATTCTATTGTACCAACCGAATATAGGATTCATTTACCACCTTGCTCATGCCATTACATGAGGGCACAGCCGCAACGCTATCACACCGTCTTACAAAACACACACTGAACTACTACTTACACGTCACAACAACTTTTAGCTCACAGCTAGGGCTCTCAGCACAGACCCCTATTCACAGATGCCAAAGTCCCTACTCGCCTCTCGGATTGGACTTGCTTCCATCTTCAGCCCAGGTGCTGCTCGCTCTTTGTGGTGCATGATCACCGTTGGAGCTGCAGAAAGAAACATGGGCTCTTTTCTCTTCCCATCATACCTTTTATCACATATGTTTAAGAGTTAGTAGTTGAACTGTGGTTATTGCAGGTGTATGTAGACCTCTTTTCCTCAATAAATGCTGCTGTATCTTGCATTACAATGGGTTCGAGTCCGCATTCTGTGCATTTAAGATACCCTCCTTTAGGGCTTTATTTTTTTGTCACTCTGTAAGCTCTGCAGCGCTCAGGCTTCGGTAGTGAAGAGTGCTGCCGCAACCAACTGCAAAGCAGCTAACCCACTGAGCAGCCCCTTATCTATGAGTGCCGCCAGGTATAACTTGATTTACCTCTTGTAAGAAGTAAGTACTGTGTCCAGACTGACTTTTTTAATTTCTTTTTTCATCCCAGTTCTTTTTTGCTTATCTCATTCGAAGAATGCAAAATACAACAAGACTTAGGGCAGGATGTACTAGCATCAGGAATACCGATTTCCTATTTGCAATTCTCTATGAGTCGCAATTTGGAAATCGGAATTCCTAATGTATGAAAGCAACTCTTTTGAGTTTCATTAGCGATTGCTAGCGAGATTGAAATAGACTTACCTCATGCATTTTAGTGTGGTAAGTTGCAATTTGAGACCCATTAGGAATCACAACCATCACAGAGATGGCAACCTGCTGAGGTCAGCAGACCACAATGTCTATGATTGTTTTTTAATAAAGCAGTCTGTTTATTATTTTTTAATGTAGCCTGTTTTCCTTAAAGGATAATGGAATGCATTTAAAAAGAAAAAGAATAAGCTTTTTATTTTATTTTTTTAAGAGTAGACAGTGGGGTCCGTGGGACAGCCGCCTGCTCTCAAAAATATTTGTTTTCCATTCTTCAAAGGACCCCTACCTATTTGCAAATGGGTTACCACCTCCTTCAAGGAGTCAGTAAAACTTGACCTTAATTCTGCCGCAAAACTTTCATACAGCCCATTCAGATTCAGTAGTTGGAAGAAATGCCGTAAACACGCCCCTTTTAAATACTAAATCGCAAACACTAATTGCAAGTAGGTAGCGTGTTACTGAATCACAATTTGTATTCGGTACATTTGTAAAAGCATTTTTGCGGTTGGACGTTTCCGTCTGCAAAAATGCTTTGTACAAGTGGCCCCTAATGATTTACTCCCCCAGCAGCAAAACTAGCCAATAGGGCACTACACTAATGGTGCAGCGCCAGCTTTGCACGTGTGCAGCAAAAGCGGTGGCATGAGCACTGGCACAGGTTTTTTTTTTAAAACAAATTAATCACAGCAAGCATTCATTTATTTGTGCTCCTGCTGATTACAGATGTCTCTTTCAGTCTTAGGCTTGGAGATAATATTTTGTTTTAAGTCCATGTTCGTGTTTTACCAGCGGACGGCAGATGCTCCTGCTGTTCTTGGTCCATTCATCACACACTCCTGCTGGTGCTTGGTGACTCTTCATGCTTCTGTGCGCTTTACCATTGGTGCAGCAGGTGCAGTGGCACGGGGCACGGGTCTGTGAGGGGCCAGTTGAACCTTGTAAATTACTGTATATTAGCAGCCCAACAACAGTCAAATAGGTGATTTTCTTTGCTTGCACCTGAGCTCATGGCATCCTGGTCTTTCCACAAATATGCATAAACCGGAGCTGGACGTTCCTGCTAGCACTGATGGAGGGCTGTATGCTTTAGAAGGAGAGTCGATCTCTCAGGATCATGCTCAGATAAAATGATCATTATTACGAGTCACTGCACTGCCGACGCCTGAGCAGCAGGAACCCTTCGTCTACCTCTTCTTGGTTCATGCAGGACTTCATTCTGCCTAAAATAAGTTTCCCGTATGTTTCATTTAACAACACAGTTTGCTTCCTAAATGCAATGGCAAAGTTAGATTTTAGAGGGACGAACAGCACATAGGATTATACCTGCAAGCGTTTTGGAAATACAAAACAGACACACACACGCATCAACCCTTTTAATAATATCCACACCTTATGTCCATAATACCCGACTCCACATGTTGTATAGCATTCCCCGTCATAGGGAGGGAACGGCTTCACAAAAGAAGGGTCGAGGACGTGTTGCATCTTAAAAGGCTTCAAGCCTGTGCTCTGCATGCTGCAGATGTCCGCAGTGGATGCCTTAACCATCTGCGCTACCTTACATGCTTACTAAGACACAAGAACAACGATGTGTGTGTGTCAGTTGTAACTGAGGATCAACAAACGTTTTGGTTTAGAGGATCGCCTAAACCTTTTTGTTTAGCAGCTACAAGCACTTTCTTTCTCTAGCACTTTGCACTTTGCATTTCATGTTCACTGTGCTGCGGCTCACCATTACCAGTCCAACGAATACAAAATGCAATTGAGAATTGGTTGCAGGTTGCAGGTTGCAGGCTCCACTCATCCTCCACCGTTCCACAAGCAGGTAGTTTGGATCTTCCATTTATTTAAGGTAATTCCTGAAATATCAGAAATAGCTGTATAGTCCAGAAAAATCTTTCACACTCTCAGGGGATTCCTTTCTTTTCTTGTCCAACTCCTCTCTGCTGTTTTTTTATTTTAATTCTTTTTTTATTAACATTTTAAAGATCACACGTGCACATTTGACCACCTCATAGTCCCACTGCACAACATAGTTCTTGTATGATACTGAAAGTAGTACAAAGCATTCAGTGGTAAGTGGCGCTCTTCAGTATACCTTTCTGCTGCTGACATTCATTCGATAGACCTATCCCCACACATCTGCCCCAGAGGACCTGTCGTTGGTACATTCTTCAACTGCATACATTCGTTCGTCCTTTGCAGGGGTCTGGTGTTACCACAACCCCATTCCATAGCCCACCACGCTGCAGCCTGCAATCCTCTTTTAGTATTCTGTGTCCAGCATCGCCCCTCTGTGTGCCCTTCCTCCTCGGCATTTTTGCCTTTGTCCACTAAGTATGCCTTATAAAGGGCCCAGTAGTCCCCAGGGCGGTTCTGCACAGACTGAAGCTCATTAAAAGTGTCCAACTACTCATTACAGTGTGCCATGTCCGAGTGCCGCTAATAGTAGTCCAATAGCTACTAGCTTCCTGACTGATTTTCCTAGGTCCTTATCGTATCCCAATAAAGCTAGCATTGGTTCCATCTGTATAGTGAGGCTGTTCTAGCCGTCAATGCCTGGAAAACTCAATCAATCAATCAAAGCATTTATGTAGCGCGCTACTCACCCGGAGGGTCTCAAGGCGCTTGGGTGGTCCTCTACTGCTCGAAAAGCCAGGTCTTGAGTTGCTTCCTGAAGGAGAGGTGGTTTGGTGTCAGGCGGAGGTGGATGGGGAGGGAGTTCCACGTCTTGGCAGCCAGGTAGGAGAAGGATCTTCCTCCACTTGTGGCTCTTCGGATGCGCGGAACGGCGGCTAGGGCGTAGGTGGTCGATCGTAGCTGGCGGGTGGGAGTGTAGAAGGTCAGGCGGTCGTTTAGGTATCTGGGGCCTTAGTTGTGGAGGGCTTGGTGTGCGTGGGTGAGGAGTCGGAATGTGATTCTTTTGCTGACAGGGAGCCAGTGCAGGTCTCTCAGGTGTCCGGAGATGTGGCTGTGTCGGGGATGTCCATGATGAGTCGTGCTGAGGCGTTCTGGATGCGCTGGAGTCTTTTCTGGAGTTTGGCTGTGGTTCCGGCATAAAGGGTGTTCCCATAGTCCAGTCGGCTGGTGACGAGGGCCTGGGTGACCGTCTTACTGGTTTCGGTGGGGATCCACCGGAAGATCTTCCGTAGCATGCGTAGGATGTTGAAGCATGACGAGGAGACGGCGTTGACTTGTCTGGTCATCGAGAGGGAGGAGTCCAGGATGAAGCCCAGGTTTTGTGCGTGGTCCGTTGGTTTGGGTGCGTTGCCGAGGGCAGGGGGCCACCAGGAGTCATCCCAGGTGGAGGGTGATGATCCCAGGATGAGGACTTCCGTCTTATCTGAGTTCAGTTTCAGGCGGCTGTTCGTCATCCACTCGGCTACGTCTTTCACCCCTTCGTGTAGGTTGGCTCTGGCGGTGGCTGGGTCGTTGGTGAGGGAGAGAATCAGCTGGGTGTCTTCGGCGTAGGGGATGATGTTGAGGTTGTGTTGGCGTGCGATGGCCGCGAGGGGGCTCATGTAGATGTTGAACCGCGTGGGGCTGAGTGAGGATCCTTGAAGTACGCCGCAGATGACTTCGGTGGCCTCTGATCTGAACGGGGGGAGGCGGACTCTCTGGGTTCATCCGGCGTGGAAGGAGATGATCCACTCCAGTGCCTTCTCCTGGATTCCGATGTTGTGCAGACGCTGTACTAGGGTGCGGTGGCAGACCGTGTCGAACGCCGCGGAGAGGTCCAGGAGGATGAGAGCCGCTGTTTCCCCGTTGTCGAGCAGGGCTCGGATGTCGTCGTTGGCTGCGATGAGGGTGGTCTCAGTGCTGTGGTTGGCCCGGAAGCCGGACTGTGAGTGGTCGAGGGATCCATTTGTCTCAAGGAAGGCGGCCAGCTGTCTGTTGACTGTCTTCTCGATGACTTTGGCAGGAAACGGCAGGAGCGAGATGGGGCGGTAGTTCTTGAGGTCGGTGGGGTCCGCTGATGGTTTCTTCAGTATGGCGCTGAGTTCGGCGTGCTTCCAGCTCTCTGGGAAGGTGGCGGTGTTGAAGGAGGAGTTGGTGATGTCCCGGAGATGGGGTGCGATGATGGAGTCGGCCTTGTTGAAGACGTGGTGAGGGCAGGGGTCAGTAGGTGTTCCGGAGTGGATGGCGTTCATCGTGCGGATGATGTCTTCGGTGTTGATCGGTGTCCAGGCGTGGAGGGTGGTGGTGGGGGGCGTTGGTGCGTTCGTGGGGTGCGTCGGCTGTGTGAGAAAACTCCCTCCCAGAATTGAAGTATCGCTGGACAGTACCAAGCAGCATGTATAAACCCTTCTTCCTGCTCACTGCATTGCAGGCAGTTTGCAGATTCCCGTCGGCCATATTGGTACAATCTTTCCAGCGTATAATACACACGGTTTATGTACTTAAAGTGTATCAACTGGTGTCCCCATTTACAGATCCCTCCTTAGTTCTAGCGCAGCAGGACTGCCATACCTTATTTTCTATGGGCCTACCCAAGTCTCTCGGCTAGTCCGATCTTGCTTTAGTCACACGCTCGCGACTGCAGAAGGCTCCAGCTGGGAACTGCGAGGCCCAGAAGGCAGTGGGCACACCGGAGGACAGCTTGCCCCTCCCCCTAGCCACCGGGGGCTACATAGAACTCTCGCGTCTCCCGCTCCATGGGAGACGCTCGCGACAGCAGAAGGCTCCAGCTGGGAACTGCGAGGCCCAGAAGTCAGTGGGCACACCGGAGGACAGCTTGCCCCTCCCCCTAGCCACCGGGGGGCTACATAGACCATAGAGCCACCGGGGGGCTACATAGACCTCTCGCGTCTCCCGCACCGTGGGAGACGCTCGCGACAGCAGAAGGCTCAAGCTGGGAACTTCGAGGCCCAGAAAGCAGTGGGCACACCGGACGACAGCTTACCCCTCCCCCTAACCACCGGGGGCTACATAGACCTCTTGCGTCTCCCGCACCGCGGGAGACGCTCGCGACTGCAGAAGGCTCCAGCTGGGAACTGCGAGGCCCAGAAGGCAGTGGGCACACCGGAGGACAGCTTGCCCCTCCCCCTAGCCATCAGAAGGACATAAGCCTGTGGTCCCTCCCGCTGCGCAGGACGCGTGCGGGCTGGCGCCGGGCTAAGCCCGGGCAAAGGGCGAGCGTCTGTGGCCGTCGGGGGCCGTCGGAGGCTGGGCTGGGCCACCCGAATTGTTATCGCCTCAAGAAGGTACTGTTGACATTGTAAGAGTGCCTTAATAGCACGAGAACTTAAGTAATGGGGAAGAGAAAATGTATGGAGGGAGGGGGTGAGGGCCCAAGTGTACTGACAAAGGGGAAGAAGTCAAAAAAGTCTAAGAAAGTAGCAACGCATGCAGGGGGAACTGTGTTATGGACCGTATTGACGAGCTAATCGAGGAATGTGGAGCACAACTTACAACCAACCACCTCCCTAATCAGAAGCCAGAAAGTGGATGTAAGAGCCCCGTGGAAGTACTAAGGGGGGGGATTAAACAAGGCCCAATAGTGGTCCCTGACATGTTCCTAGGGAGAAAACAAGGTGACAGAGTTCTAGATCAAGGGACTGCTGAGGGGGGAAATGAGATCAGTAATTCTGGTATAGAACATAGAGCAATATGCCCCCTTGTGGTTGATCCAATTATTATTTGTAAAAATAGGTTTTCAGCCCTAGCAAATACTGATAGCTGTAGTTCTACGATTGATGGTGAAGGAGCCCTACCCAGTACATGCGAGATTGTTGTTGCCCAAGGAGCTAGTGAATCAACACTGGGGGGACTTCTTGACTTTCTCGTTCCCACTAAGGAAGACAGCACTGCCCTGACCATTGTGGTCAAACAATTATGTAAACTGGTTGAGATCGAAAGCCTTACCGCTTCAGTAAATAAAACCATATTAGGCGGAGTCCCTCTTCTACTTGCATAGCAAATAAGAAAACAAAGGGTATGCCTATAGATCAGGGCAATGTGGCAACTCAACGCCTCGTGTCTCGCCCAAGCAGAGATAGTGTTTTGATCCAGTCTGGTGCTTTGTATAGCGAAGCAGCTAGGGCAAGGACAGGGTTGTCGCAAGTCCCTTGCACTAATGTTGGCAAACAACCAATTGCAACGTTAGGGGAAACACAGCTAAGGGAAAGAAGTGGTGATTCCAAACTGAGCGGTAGACATCGTGACCAAGCTAGCATGTCCAAACAAATTAACAATAACATTCCTACAATGGACAGAGGTAAACAACAACACCATGCCGATATGAATGAAACACCGAAAGTTTATTTGGTGAATGTTCCAAAATTGGGCCCTGGCAGGGATCGAGAATCAAGTGAATCTCTAATTAATAAGTCTATTCATTGGATTAGGCACACCAGGGGTTGTCGATTAGTGATAAGAGATGATATTGTTAGGGCACAAAGGCTTTCTACCCAAGGGGGCAAAACCAACTGTATTGAACTAGTTTTTAAAAAGGAAAATATGGCAGAGAATTTAATACTGTTGAAATTTAGAAGTTGCTCCCCAGATTATTCTGCCATACAAATGAGATCTTCTACCCCCAACATTGCCTGGCTGAAACAGGAAAGCGAGCACTCGAAAGTGAACAAGGCTGTTCGGGCTTAGAGTCTAATGATTGACTACCAGATAAAGGTGACCAATCAGACCTCTCAGTCTCTATCGTAGCGGAAAGTCCGAGCCTGCATGTAGATCTTAATCCAGGCATTCTTTGCACACCAGTAACCTCGTGGTTGTTGGAAGATCAAGATAACCCCATGTCAGGCCGCGTCCTAGTAGGCCCAAATTTAAATATGAACCCTAACCTCCCTGATGGCCTTGAGAAATTTGGTTCAGTCTACGTCGCAGGATTGAACACGAAGATTCAAACCCCGGAATGGGCCTCGTTTATTAATCTGTATAATATCTGTCTATTCCAAGAAACCTGGCTACTTGAAGTACAGTATTTCCCGGGTTTTTAAAATGTTATCATACCCGCGAAAAAGGGCGAAAGAGGGCGACCTTTAAGGGGTTTAGTTATCTGGATTAGGCAGGACTTAGAAGTTAGTGTAAAGGTGCTCCCCTCAAACCACAGGGATATACAGATTGTTACCCTTAAGTATAGACCGGCTAAACCTGTAGATATCTACAATGTATATGCAAGGAGTACAGAGGGCAAAAGATACTCCACGCAATCATATATAATTGTAGCAGGGGATTTTAATACGACTTTTGAACCGTTGTTAAGTGGCGACTGGAACCTCACAGATGAAGAAGATAAGCAGTGGGGAGTTCCTAAATTAGAATTGGAGCCTGTAAAGAGGTGGACTGAGACGACAATTCAGATTAATTCAATTTGCATGAATAAGGGGTTGAGGGCAACCAATGGCAGGACATCGCAGGATAAGCTGGGTGCTACTACTTTCAAGAGCGGCCTACGGGAAAGTAGAATTGACTTCATTTTAGTGAGTCTTGGAATGTGGGAATACATAGAGGATATGATGGTTGTTGATCGGTTGGAGAGCGATCACAATCCTCTATGTATGTTCTTGTCTTATTGGAAGGCGCCTACGGCTGCCAGGGGATCGAATGAAGTGTCTCCCCCAAATATAGTTCTTGCGAATTATATGCGCCACATAAAATGGGCAAAATTGCTAGAATGCCAGGAGCATATAGATTTTATTTCAAGCAAGCTAGAGCAAGCAACAAGGGAGTTGGAGGTACATGCCAGTAGTGGTGGTACGGACTTAGATTTAGAATCTGGTACTAGGACACACGAAACATTGTTTGACAAATTAAAGGGTTTGTTTATTAGACCATGCAGGGTGAATAAGGCACAAACTAACCGCTCTCCACGCTGGTATTCCAAAGAATGTAGGCAAGCACGTCATGATTTGGGTCAGGCCATAAAGTTTGGATCTAGTAATGCTGTACGCCTTGCAAGGGCAGCCTATAGAAGTGTAATATCCAAATCAAAGCGAGCCTGGGATGAGAAGAGGTGGCAAGAGCTCAAGGAAGCTAGCGCCCCCAAGGATTCCAAATGTTTTTGGAATATACTTAAGTGGTGTTGTGAGGGCCGACCTGAAAAGCCACAAAACTGGGTAGCCCAAGAAGAGTGGGTGGCTTATTTTAAGCCGCAATATGCAAAAAGTGTGGACCCAAGTACAAGTGTAGAGGTTATACGCACACCCTTTTCGGAAGATCAATTCAATATTGGGGATATAAATTGCGCCTTAGCTTCTGTGGTACCTGGTAGGGTGCCAGGTATAGACGGCGTACCAGCTGATAACTTTTTGCATGATAGAGAATCTTGGGGGAGGTATATATTATTGTTGGCAAATCTAATAGCAAAGGGAACACCTATACCCGAATCGTGGAATGGTGTGGAAATTATACCAGTTTTTAAGAAGGGGGATAAGTCACTCCCCGGTAATTACCGCCCAATCAGTCTGATTGATACCATGCAAAAGATCTTGAACAAAGTGCAGGAATGGGAGCGCGAGCAGAATATTTTATCCCACCTTCAAGCAGGATTTAGAGCCTATATTAGCACAGTCGACCAAATATTGCATTTTGCAATGCTTCATTGGAAGACTGTGCAATTAGGTGGGGGTAGTTTATATGCTGCCTTTATTGATCTAAGGGCAGCCTTTGATCTTGTTCCACGCTCGATCCTGTTGTCTGTTCTACATGATATGGGTATGCCTCGTGCCCTTCTTTCGCTAATTATGAGACTCCATGAGCATAATTATGCGCAGTAAAGATGGGGTTCTCCTGGAAGCGTTACCAGTCAGTTTCCAGTAGAAAGAGGGGTGCGACAAGGCTGTGTGCTAGCACCAACCCTGTTTTCTCTATACATTAATGATGCGGCCAAACTACTGATTGAAGCTAATGTTGATGCCCCAACTCTAGCAGGTGCGAAAGTACCCATTTTAATGTTTGCTGACGATTGTCTAATTATTGCTAAGACCCCGAGTGGGTTGCAAAAAGCTCTAGGTATTTTTGAAAATGTTTGCACCAACCGAGGTCTAGAAGTAAATGTTTTAAAATCCAAATTTATGTCTTTTAATCAACATAAATCATATAAGGGCAATATATTCATGAATGAATTACCCCTTGAGCAAGTCAAGGCTTTTAACTTTTTGGGTGTTAGTATTCAACATGATTTGCGATGGAAGCAACAGGTTGAGTTGGCAACGCTCAAGCATCGCCAACTGGCTGGAGCCTTGAGCTTAGAGCATGCTAAGTCATTAAGAAAACCAGTTGCCCCTGCTCTATGTGTTTACGACGCAAAGGTGATTAGCTCAGCCCTTTACAGCGTAGAGATCTGGGGCTTTGAGAATTTAGGTAAAATGATGTATCTGAAAATAGGTTCCTATACATTCTTATTAATCGACCCCCGAGTACCCCTGTGCATCCTGGTTTATGATTTAGGAATGAGACCAATTGAACTTATTGCTAACCTGCGACCAATATTGTACTGGAGGCGCCTATGGTCAACCCCTTAACTAAGAATATTTGCTGCAGGACTCATGGATATAATTAAGAGTGACACCTTTCACAAAATCAAGTGGTTATCGGGCGTTGGTGGGATCCTGGCAGAGTTAGGAATGCAAGAGCTGTGGGAGGATCCACTCAACGCTAGGTTTCCACCGAAGAAGGTCTTAAAGGGTATGTACTGGGAGTTAGTGGCTTCGAAAGCTTTTAGGACTACTGCTCCACTCTCGCTCATAGGGATCTTCCGGGATTTCAAAGATGAGAATATTTTAGAAACATTCTGGGATGACATAACCAAACCACTGGATAGAAAGCTCTATTTCCAGCTTAGAATTGGTAGTTTACCAATCAGAGCATTCACATCTAGGTGGTCAAATGGTGGAAAGGCATCTTGTCCCTGTTGTCCGGCCCCCTTGGAGTCAATCGGCCACATGCTGTTTGGGTGCCCTGCGTATTCTGCCCCACGCAGGGCATGGCTGCGCCCAATGTGTAAACTATTGGGTACCAGGAGTGGTATGGCAGCTACTAGAATTATTTGCACAAGTACTAACCCTCCTGTATATGTAGCAGTGGCAAAGTTCCTAGGGTGGTCTTGGACTATTAGGAGTAAAATGTTGAAGGGGTCATTTGGCCATATTGTGCTTCTGTGGTATTTTGTGGTATATTGTATATTTTAGCTATTATGAACTTTATGCCGAATTTTAAGATGAATTGCACTTTAGATATTATGTATTTTAAGGGTTTTAACATTTGACATACATTCTATGTATCTTATGCTTTTATGACACTTGTCGAATAAAGCTTGCTTGAATGAATGCTTTAGTCACACTGGGTCTCTGCCTGCTTGTGCGTAAGCATAGAGCCCTCTTACTAACTTGTCTGGGGCTTCTTCTGTTTCAGGGCAGAACGTGCCGGCATGTCTAGTGGCTCTTGCAAGTCTTGTCCTAATAGTTCTCTCAATTCATGGCAGTGATATCGAGTCAGGGCTGATGGCGGGTGCCTTGCTCAGGGATATTCCTCTAATTCCAAAACTTTCCTTTGTGAAAAAATATCTCCCATCTCTGTTACCCCTTGCGTTTGCAGGACAGTTCTCATATTTGTTACTGGTACTAACGAAAGCCAAGTGCACCGCTCCAGTTTAACATGTGGGAATACAAGAGTGTGCTCCTTGTTTATCTCACAAGCTCCACCGTGCATGTGATGTAGTGTTCAGTAGATCAAAGACTCCAATTTGGCGGGTTGGAGCCTTGAAAGTTTCTGTGGGAGTGTGTGGGGGTGTGCTGCGTCGATCTCCAACCATGGATTAGGCAGATCGTGTGGGCCATGAATCCAGTAGTAGGCGAAGGAGCTTTGCACCACTTTATAGTACAATTCTAGTTCTGGCGCATTAAGACCCCCCATGTCATAAGGTAGAGTGAGGACCTCCCACCGAACCTTTGGCTGCTTTCCCGCCCATGCTCATTTTGTCAGAAAACTGCATAATGTCGCAAAAATAGCTTTAGGCAGGAGAATAGGTATGTTCAGAAACAGAAATCTAGGGAGGACTACCATTTTCATAAGACCTATGGGCCCAATGAGAGAGAGTGGTAGTTCGACCCAGTGGTTCACATCTTCTTCTAACATTTGTATTGCCTTACCGTAGTTCTCAAGTATGAATATTGCTGGATCTGTATGAATCTGTATTCCCAAATATCGTTCTGCTTCTGTCGTCTATCGTAAGGGGGATTCCAATACTGGTGGCGACGTGGATGGGGTAAGTGGAAAAATGATGGACTTATCCCAGTTAACCTTTAGCCCTGAAAGACCCCCAAATCGTACCACTTCTCTTAGCATAGGCGTACGATTTTTGCCTGGTTCCCAAACATACAGTCTTTCTTTTTTAAGGGACTACTTTTAATGGGAAGAGACTTCCTCTGCATAGTACTCGATATCAAGATTTTAGTACTTTCAAACTAGGAGATAGGATTGGCTCACTTCTTGGTTTGCTCAAGCGACCGAAACTCAATTATCCTATTAATTGCTTCTGATTCTGGCTATTCCAAAATATTCGGGCTGGCTTTTGTTTGATTAATACCTCTCCCCTACCATGTGATAGAGACCATGTAGAAAATGGCTGAAGATGGAGGTCTATTTCCAGACGAAGTATTGTGTGGTCACTGCTTTGGACAGATTGTGTTGATAAACTGAAAAATGTATTGAAAAAGTCATAACTGCTGATAATATAGTCTAGATAGCCCTGATGGACCCTTCCGCATATATGAACCTGGCACATCTCTCGTTCTTCCCTTTAAAATTATTCTGTTGATTTCATTGATTCGTTCCAATATGATTTTCCTTCCGTTATTAGTTTAGATATGGTCTGGTAAAACTGCCACTGGGATAGAGCAGGACGGAATTCCAAAATGCATGCAGTAAAGAATTAGATATTTTTGCATTAAATTCACCTGTTAGGAGTATCTGTGCATTCTCTTTTGAACCTAGGGTAATATTTATTTGGAGAATATGTTTAAGAGTATTGTATCGTGTTCAAACCCAGGAGGAACAAAAATGTTAAACAGAAATATTGGAAAGGGGCGACCACTCGGTCCCCCCGAACGTATGGCAGAGTGCCTCGATCCCCCCGGGAAGCCATTTTGGGCGGGAGGCGCGTCTCGGCTGGTATGCCCGAAGCGGCGTAGCCGGGGCGCGCTTTTTCCCCGCCCTTGAGTGGGCTGGCCTAGACACGGACGCCGCCGGCCACGCCCTCGGGGCAGGCAGGGGCGGGTTTACGCCCGCCCTGAAGATGGATAAAAAGAGACGCAAGACCAGAAGACATCCTCTTGTTCCTGTGCTCTGAAGCTGCACCTCCCCGCTGCACGTGAGCTCGAGACGGAACGAAGAGCCAATTTTGAGCGTTTTAATCGTTCTTGTTTGTTTTTCAGTTACTTTGTTGGAGAATGCCGAAGAAGGTTGAAAAGCGCATGAATACCGATCAGATGCTGCGTTTTATCATGAAAGAGATGTCCGAGCTGAAGAAGCGGGTGGACAAGAATGAGGAAAGGGGTCCGAAACGTCCTTTGGCGGGAGCAGTCCCGGGAGGGAAAAACAAGAGGCCCAGGAGGGGGGCAATGGGAGAGGAGATCCCCGGTCCCAGTGCTCCGCTCGAGGCTCCAACTCCCGTGCCAGAGGAGGGGAATCCGATCACCCCCGTGTCCGAGGATGATATGCCGCCCGAGTTGGCAGCACAATTGGCAGCGTGGTTGGGAAAAGGTAACGAGGGCGCCACGGCTGTCGAAGCGCAGGAGCTGTTTAAGCAATTGCGTGAGAAACGGGAAGCAGCCAAGGTGCCCGTGCCGGCTGAAGTGGGGGACAAGACACCAGGGACGGTTGCGACCACAGAGGCAGCGTCAGGTGCAGGTAAGCGGCCATTGCCGATCGCGAGGGATGAGTCAACACCCTCTCGGAGAGAAAAGTTGGGGCAACATGTCCCTTTGGCAATTAAGGAGAAGATTTGGGCGGGGGAGTATGTGAACATTTTTTCGTTACTTGTGGATCATTATGAGGTGGAGCATGTAAAGAGTCAGAAGGACCTCATGCATCCGAGTGTTTGGCGCGCAAAGATGGCCGCCTTTAAAGTGAATGAGAATATCGCCAATTGGGGCAATGCCTGGGGAATCTTTACATCAATCCTGGGGGAACGTAGGCCTGAGTTACTTTCCGAGTTCCCAATCTACCAATCACGAATCATGGGGTACTCGACATCGCACCAGGGTAATCATTGGTTTTGTTACGATAATATGTTCAGAAAGGAAAAGGAGCATAATGCAAGTTTAACCTGGGATTGTTATGATGCCTTGACCTGGGATAAAATGAAGGAGTCAGGGATGTTAAAAATGCCGTTGGTAGGAAGTAATGTGGGTGAATCCTCCCGACAATATGCGGGGACGCCCTTTCGATCAGGTTCGGGGGCCGAGGATCACTCGAAACCTACCGGCAATACCGGAAGGAAGGGTTTCTGTTTTAATTACAACAGAGGAAAATGTACGAGACCACAGGGATCGTGTAAATTCAAACATGAATGTAGTAGTTGTGGGTCGTCCCATCCTGAGACCTCGTGCAGAGCCAGAACGGGTGATAACGGGGGGAGAGGAGGTGCCAAACAGGTCTAATATAGTCCGAGGGGCGCCTTTACCCACTCCCATTGATACCCTGGCAATGATCCCTTGGCTCAGTGATTACCCGGATCGTACTTCTGCTGGGGTGCTGCGGAACGGTTTTTCGTATGGTTTCCGCATCCCGGTAGGGGACTTTCAGGGTGTGGATAAGTGTAAAAACCAACTTTCTGTCTTACAGCATACAACCGTAGTACGGGATAAGATCCGAAAAGAGGTGACTCGAGGTCGGGTCGCTGGCCCGTTTAGTTTACCCCCAGTGCAGAATTTTGTTTGTTCTCCCTTAGGGGTGGTCCCCAAGAAAGACCCTGGAGAGTTCCGACTAATTCATAATTTATCAGCCCCACGAGGTCTTTCCGTAAATGAGGCAATCGATCCAGAAGTGTGTTCGGTGCGGTACGCATCCTTCGATGAGGCCGTAGCCATTTTGAATCGCCTAGGGCCCGGGGCGCTGATGGCGAAATCAGATATCGAGTCAGCGTTCCGATTGCTCCCGGTACACCCAGACGACCAGCGTCTCCTAGGTTTCATGTTTCAGGGTTGTTATTACATGGATAGGTGTATGCCAATGGGGTGTTCTATATCCTGTGCTTATTTCGAGAAATTCAGTACTTTTCTTCAATGGGTTTTCACAAAGAAAACGGGTTTCCAAGATGTAATGCACTACCTTGATGATTTCTTATTCCTTGGGGCAGCTGGGGGTCTTGAATGTGGCCGGGCCTTGGCCGAATTTTGTGTATTGATGAAACAGTTAGGTGTGCCATTGGCGCCGGGTAAAACAGTGGGTCCTACGACTTGCCTCGAGTTTCTGGGGATCGAGTTGGACTCCATTGAGGGGTGTTTCCGTTTGCCAGCCGAGAAAGTGTTGAAGTTCAGGGCTGCGCTGCAACTGTGTATAAATGCATCAAAAGTTGCGCTGCAACAATTACAGCAGGTGGTGGGACAGTTGAATTTTGCCCTGAGGGTAATACCAATGGCCCGCCCCTTTTCCCGTTCAATTGCCCAAGCGATGGTCGGCCTTAAAGAAGGCCATCATCGCACGAGACTATCGGCCGAGATCCGCCAGGACATGCGTATTTGGTTAGCATTCTTGGCGGATTTCAATGGTAGAATCGTCTGGAATAAACCAGCCGTGTCTTCTGAGGAGCTGGGGCTATGGACAGATTCTGCGGGAAGCATAGGTTTTGGCGCCATTTTCGGCACGAAATGGTCGGCACAAAGATGGCCGACTTGGTGGCATGAGAGGGGTCTGACGAGTAATATTGCTTTCCTCGAACTGTTTCCCATCTTGGTGGCCTTGAGAACATGGCCCGATGGGTTCAAAAATCACTCGGTCATATTTTGGTCGGACAATATGACTGTGGTCGAGTGCATCAATAGTCAGGCAGCACGTTGTAAACTGATCTTAAGACTGCTTAAAGAAATTGTGTTACTATGTATGCAATTGAACGTGCTATTCAGAGCAAAACATGTGCCAGGGGTGATGAATCAGGCAGCTGACGCACTGTCTCGTTTTCAAATGCAGGCCTTTTCGGGTTTCCTTCCCTCAGCGGACCCGGAGCCGGCACCCTTTACCGAAGCTCTCTGGTCTCTCGGTGCCCCGAACTTCGTCACCTCGTGGGAGAGAGTCTAGCACCAAGGACGAGGATGGCATATGAAGGGGCGTTTCGGGCCTATTTAGCCTTTTTGGGGAGTGATAGAGAGCAACTTTGGGGGCATGAGGAATGGGTGGTGAATTTCCTGATGTCCTTACGTAAGGCTGGGAAATCGGTGGCTACGGCCCAGAGGCATCGTGCTGCCATTTCCTTTATTGCCAGAGCACACGCTATCCAGGACCCAACAGCGTCTTTCGTTGTACAGAAAGCGCTGCGTGGGTGGCAACGCCTTGAGGGTCTCAGAGTAGATGTCAGGCGCCCGATAGGTTTGGATAGATTGTCCCAGTTGTTGGCTACACTTCCTGCCACATGTTCATCTCAGTTTGAGGCAGTACTGTTCCGAGCCGCGTTTACGCTAGCATTTCACGGAGCAATGCGAGTAAGCGAACTAGTTGCAAGGAACAAACTGGATGTGGCGGGGGGTTTGTGCCGGGAACATGTTCAGATCAGGGGAGAAACGATGACTGTCTCCTTTGTTAGGTCTAAGACTGACCAAGATGGGATGGGTGACTGCGTCGTCGTACGCAGGATTCCTGGGTCCTCCATATGTCCGGTAAAGTGTTTAGAGGATTACCTAGCACGAAGGGTGGCATCATGGGGGGGGACGTTGTTAAGACACGCAGACGCCACCCCACTGACGAAATTTCAGTTTCAGCGGGTGCTTGCGATGTCAGTTGCCGCTGCGGGCTTGAACCCGGGCGAATTTGGGACCCATTCCTTTCGGATAGGGGCTGCTACGGAAGCTACAGCTAGGGGTCTTGATGTTGAGCAAGTGAAACGAATGGGGCGTTGGTCCTCCAATTGTTATAAAAGATATGTGCGGTTGCACATGTTGTGAAGCTGTAATTAAGTACTTTGTACTCACGCTTCTTGTTTTTTGTTTGGTTTCAGTTACGCAAGCCTACGAGGCGGGGCGGACTATGCAGTCGACCCTACACCGGGCCAGCGGTCAGACATCACCGGCTGTGAAAAAGGAGGTGTGGGTCGTGGGCCACTCATACGTGAGGCGTGCCGCGGACGTATTCAAAGCAGGTGACATGATTCACGTAGCTGGGGAATACGGGTACAGGATGTCCTTCTACGGAAGGGGCGGTCTCTGTATTGACCAGTTTCAAGCATTCTTTGAGGGTTTGTTAGGGCGGACAAGGTCACCGCCGTCTATAGTAATAGTGCATGTTGGGGGCAATGATTTGGTCACCATCGGTAGACGACTACTCCTGGAGGCAATGCTTTCCACTGTAAGTTGGTTGGCGAGGAGAGTTCCGGGGTGCACAATTGCATGGTCCCATTTGATTCCACGAAAGGTGTGGCGGGGGGCTATCTCTATACCTGCTTTGAATCACTCTGTTAGAAAACTTAATAATAAAGTGAATAGGTTGTTCCGTTCCAGGACATTGCATTCTATTTCTCATAGCTGTATTAATGATGACAGGATGTATTCGGGGGATGGTGTGCATTTGTCTTGGGTGGGGAATGAGTTGTTCTTAGGGGACCTCTTAGCATGGTTGAAATCTTTGAAACATGACCTTTAGGTAGGAGTTTTTTGGGGGGTCCGGATAGCCGGTCAACTATCCGGCCTGTGGCGGTAAGGTCATGATCGGTGAGCACTAATTGGAAGATCCCTATGAGTGGGCGTCACCCAACACGGATGGGAACGCTCGGGGGAGGTGGCCTTTGGGGCCTCAACGGGGAGGCGGTCCCTTCTAAGGATGGGTCGCCGGAAGAAGAGGAAAGGCGGTCAAGGCCCCTTCCTGTGTAGGAGGGGTTACAGCCCCCTCCAGGGGAATTTCCCGGGGCCAGGGCCATCTGCGACGGCAGATGCGGTAAGTTGTGTGGGGTTGGGGGGAGGTCTACGATACCTTCTAGATACCTCACACGAGTCTTCGAACGACCTTTAAATGGCGTCGAGTTGATAAGTGCCCCCGTCAAGACAAGGGAAATTGTAGTAGTTGCACGTGAGTACGCCTCAGTGCTGTCGCCCCTCCCAAGTGGGCGGGGTATGTCTGGTTAGGGATCTTGACACCGGTTACGACCTTGCCGTTGGCCCTTAAACGTTAGGATGTACAATTTCAATATTTCAAGTAAATGTTTTGTAGGATGTTAGATCGGCTAGGAGAACCTCTGTATTAGAGAATCTGTTAAGGTTAGCCAAACATCGCAGTGTGGTATGAAATTGTACATTAATGTTTAAATGTTTTAATTTTTTGTTTTAATAAATACGGCCGGGAGGGTCACTCCCTCCCACTTCCAAAAACTTCAAGAACTGTTTCCGGTTTCCCTCATTTGGGGATTGTGTTGAGAGGGGGTGGCGGGTATCTCAGCCATATGGAAAGGGGCGACCACTCGGTCCCCCCGAACGTATGGCAGAGTGCCTCGATCCCCCCGGGAAGCCATTTTGGGCGGGAGGCGCGTCTCGGCTGGTATGCCCGAAGCGGCGTAGCCGGGGCGCGCTTTTTTCCCGCCCTTGAGTGGGCTGGCCTAGACACGGACGCCGCCGGCCACGCCCTCGGGGCAGGCAGGGGCGGGTTTACGCCCGCCCTGAAGATGGATAAAAAGAGACGCAAGACCAGAAGACATCCTCTTGTTCCTGTGCTCTGAAGCTGCACCTCCCCGCTGCACGTGAGCTCGAGACGGAACGAAGAGCCAATTTTGACCCACCCACCAGCCCCTGAGGACAGCTAGTTGTTTTAAGAAAGTTGATCAGTTAATCTATTTCGTTTTCAGGTTGTTTTGGTGTTATGTTGATATTTGATGTGTAATAAAGATTGGTGTAATGTTACAAGTTGATGATTAAAGAATGTCGGATTTAAAGTCCATTTAGACACAGGTTTTTCGGTCATAGTGGCCAATGTAGTTTCGTTTAGTTAGCACTTGTCGTATTTATTTCAGTCGGTAGGCGGTAAGGTCATGATCGGTGAGCACTAATTGGAAGATCCCTATGAGTGGGCGTCACCCAACACGGATGGGAAGGCTCGGGGGAGGTGGCCTTTGGCCCCTCAACGGGGAGGCGGTCCCTTCTAAGGATGGGTCGCCGGAAGAAGAGGAAAGGCGGTCAAGGCCCCTTCCTATGTAGGAGGGGTTACAGCCCCCTAAAGGGGAATTTCCCGGGGCCAGGGCCATCTGCGACGGCAGATGCGGTAAGTTGTGTGGGGTTGGGGGGAGGTCTACGATACCTTCTAGATACCTCACACGAGTCTTCGAACGACCTTTAAATGGCGTCGAGTTGATAAGTGCCCCCGTCAAGACAAGGGAAATTGTAGTAGTTGCACGTGCGTACGCCTCAGTGCTGTCGCCCCTCCCAAGTGGGCGGGGTATGTCTGGTTAGGGATCTTGACACCGGTTACGACCTTGCCGTTGGCCCTTAAACGTTAGGATGTACAATTTCAATATTTCAAGTAAATGTTTTGTAGGATGTTAGATCGGCTAGGAGAACCTCTGTATTAGAGAATCTGTTAAGGTTAGCCAAACATCGCAGTGTGGTATGAAATTGTACATTAATGTTTAAATGTTTTAATTTTTTGTTTTAATAAATACGGCCGGGAGGGTCACTCCCTCCCACTTCCAAAAACTTCAAGAACTGTTTCCGGTTTCCCTCATTTGGGGATTGTGTTGAGAGGGGGTGGCGGGTATCTCAGCCATATGACTTAGTACGAGCATTTGTATCTAAGTGCTTTAGGTTAAGTCATTGTACATTAGGGCTAGTTAGGGGAATTATTTCTTGGTCCCAGCTTAATTCTTCTGATAACAGGATAGCAAGGCCTCCCTTTGCATGTCCTCGTCTGAAGACGAAGTCGTTTTTTTCTGGTCAAAATTATCGACTAACCAAGTTTCCTGTAGGCATACTATTGAAGGTTGGAAACCTAGCAACCAAGATATTTTATCAAATTTTAAACTGGTTATGTTCCACGAGACGATAGTGGAGCTGTTGCTAAAAAGGAAGCTTGGGGGGGGCGTGGCTTGGCCGAGCAGCGGAATGGCCGCATTGTAGAGCGGCTCCGCCATCCGTAAGAACACATGCAAATGCAAATGAGGTCCACCAGCTGTGAACAGTCTCGGGACCTGCCCAGTAGTAATTGGTGACCCGACTGCCGGGAGAAACGGGCGAACGAAGACTGCCTGACTTGCGCATCGCTGTGGGGCATGGATACGCTGTGCTTGCTTGAGGCCGGGGACTGGATTCCTATGCCGCCCGTGTGGTGACGAGACGGCGCATCTGTGAGAGGGCGCATCAGAGCATTGGAAGGTGGGGGCTGGTGGCGCTGCTGGAGGGAGACGCCGGAGACCAGGAGACTGGATCGGCTCCTAGTGAGACCCGCTAATTGAAGGCATATCGGAGGCAGTGCTGACTGGAGAGACCGCCGCTGGAGCCGCAAGATTGTGATCGAAGGCGCCTAGGCGGCCCCGGCTGAGTAGAGGTGAGCTGCCGGGATAGGCGTGAGAGGGGGAAGTGCTCCGGGAGACAGTGGAGGAGTGGGGGCCGCCATTTTGAGTTATTTTGGGCACTGGCGGTGTGCAGCGCCCCCTACCGGCAGTCAGGACACTGAACACCCCCACCTGAGTGTTTGGGACGGCAGAAGGAGACCGGGGGTAAAATATTGGCTGTGGGAAACACCCTCCTGAGCATTTGGTACAACAGAAGGTCACCGGAGATAGAACATTTGATGTTGGTGATACCCCCATAAGTGTTTTGAATGATAGATGGCCACCGGGGGTAGAATATTGGCTATTGGTGGCAGCACCTTTGGACCAAACTCGGTGGTTGAGGAGGAGTACAGCGGGGAGCACTGGAGGGCGATTTGCAACCTGGGAGGCACGGAGTTTTGAAGGCAGGACTAGGAAGCCTCCGCACAGAGAGAAGTGGGTGACTCCAGCGGAAGGTGATGGAGTGCGTGAGCCATTCCTGTAACTTTGAGGCATTGAGAAGGGGCCAGAGAGGACAGTTACGCACTCGTCCTGCGGTTGTGACAGGGAGGCGGAGGCGGCAGTGCAGAACACTGTGTAGAGAAAGCAGCATAGTGGTAGAGAGCCGGATTGCGGGCTGCTCACCTGGAGAAGCACTCTAGGACGCGACAACTGTCCAGGCTACAACACCTCGCGGCGTACAGAAGTACACTGGAAATAAATATACAGATGCAGAGCTTCCACATTGGACTTCGCAGAAGTGACAAGTGGGCAGCCTACGGAGGCAGCGGAAACATCCATTAGAGGCATATGACAAGATACGGCCCTTGGGAGTCGTGACATGGAGTGAGCTGTGTCCTGCTGCAGATCCGGGTCAGTGCACATAGAAGAGTGCTTCGACTGGATCATTATGTAGAAGCTAGTTTTTTGGTGACGTAGATACATCACAGAGCTGAAACAGCAAGATGGGACAGCCGGACACTAGACAACCAAAGATTTTATTTGCTAAAAGAAAAGCTAAGGGAATGGATACAGATATTAGCCATCAAGACCAAACGGGGGACACCGCGTCGCAGCAACCTCCGGACGAAGACATCCGTGAAATGTTTCGGGATCTCAAATCCAACCTACAGGGCCTTGACACTAAGATGGACTCATTGGCGGACAGGATGGACAGGATCACACAAAGGATGGACAAGCAGAAGAGCCGTGTGAGCGTGTTAGATACAAGGGTCACTGAAATGGAAGAGGGCCAAACGGAAATGGACAAGAAGATTGGAAGTATGGACGGAGTCTTGTATGCGATACAACAGAAGAATGAGGATTTGGAAGCCAGGTCTAGGCACAACAACGTACGAATTACAGGGATTGTGGAATCTACGGACATTCAAATTATGGAGCAATATATAGAGTTGATGATGAAGGACTTATTTGGACAAGATCTATCTCCTATGTTTCTTATAGAACGTGCACATCGCACACTGGGACCACCACCAAGACCAGGAGCGCCGGCACGGCCCATCGTGGCGCGCGTGTTAAACTACAGGTTGCGAGACACTATTTTGCGAAAGGCAAGGGATAGAGGAGAAATACAATACCAAGGCAACAACATCCCGCTATACCCAGACTTCACATTGCAGGTTCAGGCGGCACGGAGGGAATTTGTACCGGCCAGGAAGATCTTCCAACAAATTGGTACTAATACTCTTTAATTTACCCTGCAGAACTGAGAGTCCAGGGACCGATTTGATTTGATTTTGGGATTTCTAAAGCGCGTAGCTACCCATTGGGCGTCCCAGCGCTAACATAAAGCTTGACATACCTCTAGTAGGTGGAATTATTTGGGGAACAACCAGGTTTTTAGCAGTCTGCGAAATGCGAGGAGATTGTTTTCTTTTCGTATGTTAAGGGGAAGACTGTTCCAGAGTTTAGCGGCGTTGTAAGAGAAGCTGCGACCGCCGGCGCAAGCCTTTCTTATTCTGGGAATGTCTGCTAAAAACAGGGTGTCTGATCTCAGTTCTCTGGAGGATTTATGGCGCTTAACCAGGGGTCTCAGGATTGGTGGGCCCTTGCCTTGTAAGATCTTGTGGGAGATGCACAAGGCTTTGAAGGAGATACGTTCTTGGATGGGCAGCCAGTGAAGGGCCTTGAGGGAGGGTCTGGCTGAGCATCTTGATTTTGTTCCCGTAAGTAGTCTTGCTGCAGCATTTTGAGTGTGCTGCAGTTTCTTTATGGTCGCTATGGGTGCACCTAGATATAGGGCATTTCCGTAGTCCAGTCTTGACAAAATCAGACCCTGCAACAGAATTTTTCTAGACTGGGGGGGAATGAGCGGGAGGATCTTGCGGGTTGTTCGTATGAGCCCGAAGCAGGTTCCGGCCGTCTTTCTTGCTTGGGTTCTGAGGTTGAGCTCCTGGTCCAGCCAAAAGCCAAGACTTTTTATTTCTTGTTTTGGCGTGGGAGGGGTGCCCATTCTGGCTGGCCAGGCGAGGGTTGAGGGTAGTTTGTTTGGGTTGCCCAAAAGCATGACTTCGGATTTCTCTCCATTGAGTTTAAGCCTGGAGTCGCCCATCCAGATGGAGATGTTGTTTAGACAAGAAACTAGTTTGTCCATTGATTGGTCTGCTTGGTTGATGGAGACGACTAGTTGTGTGTCGTCCGCATACATGACCGCATTGATGCCGAATGGAGTGACGACGTCATCCAGGGGGGCCATGTATACATTAAAAAGTGTGGGGCTCAGGGAGGAGCCCTGAGGAACTCCACAGTTCAAGGGGAGGGATTTGGATTGGCCATGGGTGTCGGCTACTTTGAAAGTCCTATTTTCCAAGTATGATTTTAACCAAGCCAAAGCTAGGTCTGAGATGCCCGTTTTTTGGAGACGGTGTAAGAGAATGGTGTGGTCCACCGTGTCGAAGGCAGCGCTCAGGTCGAGGAGGATCACTGCCACTGATCCTCCTGCGTCTAGAATAGACCTTGCCTCCTCTATCACTGCCAGAAGGGCGGTGTCAGTACCTTGTCCAGGTCTAAATCCTGTCTGTGAGCGACGGAGAAGACCGTTAGATTCCAGGAATGTTGAGAGTTGTTCATTGACGATTCTCTCCGCCACTTTATTAATGCCCGGAAGAAGGGAAATGGGTCTGAAGTTTGAGGGGTCCAGGGGGTCCAGATGCGGTTTTTTTATGAGTGCGCGGACTACCGCGTTTTTCCAGCTGATGGGAACTATGCCGCTGGTGAGCGAGGCATTTATCAGCGTCGAGAGGTGGGGGGCTATAATGGGTACTACTAATTTGAGTTTGCTCATGGGGACTGGATCGTCTGGTGAGCCGCTCTTCACCCGGTTGAGAGTATCCAACAGCTTCTCGGTTGAGATGGGAAGGAAAGCATTAAGCAAAGGTAAATCTGGGTTGACGGGTCCAGATGGGAGGTCCATGGGGGAATTAGTATTTGGAAAGGGAAACCCTCCTTTTTTACAGACGCAAAAGCAGCGCTACAGTATGCTAAGCAAATGGCAAAAGACCACAAGCAACAGGAAGGGACTAGCTGCCTGCAGACTGTATGAGCGATAACGACTGAGAGCGGACAACTGGAGCAGATCACGTAGATAAGTATTGAGTCCTGAACTCTGGGGCAAAGGTTATGCAGTGGCGGGGTGTTGATAACAAAGGTAGAATTGGAAGATCGGCAGAATGGCTGGGACACTATTGTACAATATAGGTTCCCTGATGGTCGATAATCATTGTATACAATAGTGTACATATTAGGACCGTGGATGCATGTGCTACACCAGCAACCCTGTCATGAATACAGGGGAGTATTGCCGGCACACTCATGCACCCCACTGGGATGATTCCCGTGTGTTCACTACTGTGGACCATTTGTTTCCAGTTTTGGGGAAAGGGGGAGGGTACTACACAACCTGTTTGGGGGGGGTTGGTGTGGGTTGGGGGGGGAGTACGGGGGTAACGTTCGACAATTTCCTCCTGCATAGACAACTGTCACTGCTAATGGAACACAAATGTATGATGCATGCCCCCTGTTGCTTAGATATTGAAATTACGGGTTTCATATGTCGGTGTTAAAATGCCTCTCCTGGAATGTGCGGGGTCTGAAAGACTGTAGAAAGGTCAGGCTGATCCACTCATATTTAGTAAGTCACGAAAAAGACATATGCCTGCTGCAAGAGACCCATCTGACGACTACAGCAGTTACTGCACTTAAACACACAAGATGGGGGAGGTGGTGGAAGCTGGGTATTCAAATTATTCAAGGGGGGTAGTGATACTGATTCGCAGAGGGCTACAGTGGTGGACACATCACAAATATATTGACAGAGAAGGGAGGTATATATTATTACAAGGCACACTGTATAACACCCCAGTAGTGATGATAAATACCTATGGGCCAAACACAGGCGATCCCCTTTTCTTTAACGAGCTGGGACAAAAGATAAGGATTTTAGGCGACAAGGCGATCCTATGGGGAGATTACTTTAACCTGGTACTGTCACTGGGTGTGGACAGGCAGGGAGCACTGCGGGAACATCACCTGAAAGCAACTGAAGTTCTGTTGTGACTTATAGAAGAACACTGTTTAGTGGACGTCTGGAGAAGGTTACATCCGACAGATGGGGAAGGCACATGCATGACGTATCATCGTAATGCCTGGTCTAGACTGGATTTCTGGCTTGCGTCAAGAGACATACACGCATGGTTACTGGATGCTGTACATTGCCCCCAAACTGTCTGATCATACACCCACACTGATAACACTGCAAATACCAACACCATATCGCCAACCCTTTAGCTGGCATTTCCCTTTCAAGAGCGCTCCTAGATCAGGTTTTTCGTGAGGAGCCAAGAGAGAAAATACACGAATACTTCACACTGAACGAGGGAACAGTAGATTCTCCGGGGTACCCTGCGGGAGGAGTTTAAAGTGGTTATCAGAGGGAACTGTATGGCACTTAAAACAGGTGTACTTAGGGACATACGCAACACAATGCATAGGCTAGACGCGACATAGGCGAAACTGAGAGATCAATCCGACAAGCCCCGTCTCCCGGCGCCCTCGCTCACTTGAGAACCAAACTAACAGAATATCAGACAGAGGCAGAACGAGAAACCGCGTACATGTGTAAATATACACACGTGAGACGATATGGTGAGGGAGAAAGGGCAGACAAAACCTTGGCTTGTCTGCTAGGAGGCCCAAGAGGAGTTAACTATATCACTGAGCTGCAGACGGAGAGTGGTGAGGTAAAGAATGCCCAGCGACATATTGCACGTAATGACCACATTCTATAAACAACTGTACACTTCGCAGATGAATCCCGCCCACTCCACCATTGTAGAATACCTTGAAACAGTGGCAATAGCATGGTTTAATAGGGGAGCCCGGGAATATATGGATTTACTGATAACAGTTGAAGATGTGAGGCAGGTGATAAGTGGAATGCCAGCAGATAAATCCCCTGGGGCAGTCTGATTGACAGCAGCCTTTTATAAGGAATACGCAGAGATACTGGCCCCGCATCTATTGCGGGTATATATGGAAGCAATGGAAACAGGTGTGCTGCCATCCACCCTTAGGGAAGCCACAATATTTACGATATTGAAACCTGGCAAAGACCCCACTAGACCGAATTTCTACAGGCCACTATCATTGATTAATATAGATTCCAAAATATACGCCAAATTGCGTGCAAACAGACTACAGCCGATGCTGCCACAAATAGCGTTGCCAAATCAATCTGGTTTTATCCCAGGCCGGTCAATGGCGCACAACTTACGAACTATATTTGGTTTATTGCACTACCTGGCCCCCCATGTGAAGGCAGTGGCTGCTTTTCTGGACGCAACCAAAGCGTTCGACTCACTGGAGTGGAAGTATCTTTTCACTCTGTTGCCCCAGTTAGGGTTCAGCCCTGCGTTTGTAAAGCAGATACATGTAATTTACTGCAACCCGATGGCAGGCGTAAAGGTGAATGGGTGAATGTCTGGCTCGTTTGATATCACGAGAGGGACACGTCAGGGGGGCCCACTCTCGCCACTATTATTTGCGATCGCCACTGAGCCACTGGCTGCCAGACTCCGCCAACATCACACCCAACGAAGCATAGGGTTTACGTCTCAGGGCTTACTAATTTCTATGTACGCTGATGATACGACGATATATCTTGTGAACCCAAGTGAAAACCTTGATGTAATTATGAGAGAACTGGTGCGATTTGGAGGCTTAACGGGAATACGGATAAACTGGGAGAAGTTGGTAATGTTACCACTCACTGACGGCACTACCCCCTGTGAGACGGAATTATCCATTCAATGTGCGGAAGGCACTACAAGGTATCTCGGCATATGGATGCGTAGGTCCATACAGGGGATATGGTTGGCTAACTATGGGAAGGTGATGGACTGGATTGAAAGAAGAGTCCGGTGTTGGAAGGGGCTCCTACTGTCATTAACGGGCCGCATAGCTATAACGAAAATGATAATACTCCCCAAACTCCTATACCTCTTTGTAAACATTCCGATGCCGCTAAATGTACACTTTTTTAAAAGGCTGCATACCAATAACATCGAGCTAATCTGGGCGGGTAGACTACTCAGGGTATCATGGAACTTGTTGACATTGCCATTTGCTCAGGGGGGTCTGGCGTCCTCGGAATTTGAGCTTTATGCATATAGAGCACAGGCAGAATACCTCCATTTTTGGCAACGTCCTACCCCATACCAACCACATGTAGCGATAGAACTTGACAGAGTTGCGCCTACGGCACGGCGGTATACCAGCCATACAAGAGGCCTCATGATGAAATTAACACAGTAGAAGTAACGAGATGGGCCTGGAGAAACATAGCTAAAAGGGCAGGTTATAGCGAACTGTACGCACCATCAATGCCGCTGGGAGACAACCCACTATTGGCGCCGCTAACTGACCGAGCCACCTTACTAAGAGCAAAGGCACATGACTTGTCGAAGGGGGGGGCTATATTCAGACACCATCGGCATCAGACATGCTGCTTTATTATCAACTAAGGGCAGCAAGTAGAGCCACATATGAAAGCTTTCCGCAGGCGCCCCCCACTCAGGCAGCACTAGAAGACGTACTATCTAATGCATCTCCTCACAAATTGATAACTCGTATATATAGTACCACCCAGAATTCGTCCCCTATCACTACGAGTACATCTAAAGGGCAGTGGTAGGCTGACACAGAGACCACTATAACCGAAAAACAGTGGCAATTTTGTTGCTCGCAACTAGAACATTTATCACCAAATTACAGCTGGCGACTTATACACTTCAAGTTTTTAAACTGGATATACAGAACACCGATACAGCTACACCGAATGAGTTTACAGGCTGCCACGAGATGCTGGAGATGTGGGGTGCAGGAGGCTACGTTCCTCAATCTAGCCTGGATGTGCGTGCCGATTGCGAATTATTGGGAGGAGGTTGGCAGGCACATTGGAGAGATAACTGAGACACAATTACACCTGACCCCATTGATTGCATTGTTGGGCTTTGTAGCGGAAACACCAAAAAGCTTGCGGTGTTGCTGTTGCTGGCAAAATGTAGTTGGCTATGCACTGGAAGAAACACCGTCCCCCCACGATAGCGGGATGGCTACATGCAGCCGTGTACTGCAGAGATCAGCTGACGAATTATTGGGAACTAACACCAGTAAGATCTAGACCGGTAGATATATGGGAGCTGTTTGCAAGGTGGTTGCAATCCAGGGACGCAGACCTACAGAACGCTATTTAAAAACAAAGTACACAAATTGGGGGGGGGGCAGGGTGATCGCGGGGGGAATGGCCAAATTGACCCAGTTAACTGTGAGGGCAGAGGACTATACACTGACATATACAGGAAGTTTACAGTGCACGTATGGAGATTGATAGGTGGGCAGGTAGCATCAGTAGGAAATTTGAAATATCAGGAGGACAGGGTAAGGGAGGTTACTATGGGGTTGTTGAGATCATAAGTTAGTTACAGTGGAAGTGACTCAAAGAAACTATTACATTGCATGTTATGTAGATCCTCGAATGTTAGGAGGGCTGAACCTCCGCTGAGCCTCAGGGATGTCAGCAAAACGGCTGTGTACGACGAGTTTGAAGATGCTTTAAAATGCTGCCGGCCCCAATGGTTGTAGGCACCAAGCTGTGTTCACTGTACTACTGTGAAAATAAATATTTTGAACAAAAAAAAAGGAAGCTTGTCAGTCTTTTCTTGTGTGTGTCCATTTAAATTGTTTGGTAACCACAACCATACATTGTCATTTTGACTGGTACTTGTGTGATTTTCATCATCTTGGTTCCATATCCGTCGACCTCCAACCTCAATGCTTATTATTAGTTTATCCGGCAGTCCCAGGTTACACTGAACAGCATATGCATTCCTAAAACCACCGCTTCCATTTCATACAGCCAAGAAACAATATTGGCGCATTGTGGACTGCCTGCATTGAAACGTTTTCATTAATGCACTGGAAGAAGTAGATAACAAAAGGATAATCGAATACCTCAAGAACCTTGCAGGTGAAGGAGTGAAGCAACGGACAAGGAAAATTCTACAAACTAAAGAGGCTTCTTACCATCAAATCAAAGAGGGGCTCAATATAAAATTCAATCCAATGCCAAATATTTTATTATGAGCAATATATCTTCAGGCAAGAAACACAGAACGTTGGTGAAACATTTGGTTAATTAGTAGAAACTTGATATTCAATTCCATTCAAATACTTTATTGTGGTCATTAGACCATAAAAACGCAAGTGCATAAAAATGATAATACATACAAGCATCCACCAGGGCCTAAACTCAAGGCCCCAGGGTCCTATATTACTATTGCAAGTTATCCAGCACCCCAATAAATAAGCACGGTACATAACAACACATACGTAGTGCAGTTTTTTTGTTTGAATTCTTTTTATTAATCATAGGAATCAACCACTAGGCAGTATACATAGTACAATGGCCTTGCTTATCTGAATCAAGGTGTTCTGACGTTTACAAATACCCAATGTAGTTATTGGTGATACATGTCATATCTACAACGGTTCATCTTGAGCTGGCACCAGCGGCGGGGTACAGATATCCCCCTATATTCATTCCAGCCCTCCCAGATTCTGGACCACTTCCTGGGACATCCCCTGGGCATATAGACATATTTCTCACGAAACATGCACCAGTCCATATCCTTTTTCCAATCACAGCCGGTGTCCGCGCTGCCCCCAACTTCTGGGCTATGTTACGTTTAGAGATCATAAGCCCCAATGTAACCCAGGTGACACGATTGTTGTTCAGATCTGTCGGTTCCCACATGTTCAGGAGACATCTCCAGGGGGAGTATCTGATTTAACACTTCTCTCAGAGTCTCATGTATTGACGTACGGGCAGCCCCATAGTATATGAAGCAACCTACCTTCGCCTCCACAACCCCTTCTGCATTTACCATCAGCTGCCCTACCCATGAGCACCAGCCCAGGTCCCGTGATATCGATGTGGTGCAATATTTTAAGTTGTACTAGCCTCAACTTTGCTGCGATGGCTACCTCTCGTGGCGAAGACAGTGCCGTCACCCAGTCCTCATCATTTAGAATTATGCCGCCCCTTCCCATTTTTCTCGCAATTTCACTAAGGGGTCTCCTGTGTGATTCACAAGCTTTTTGTATGTGAGCGAGATTGCCTTTGTCGGTAAGTATCCATCAAGGAGCCTATCTTCGAGGGGTGCCGTGTCAGGAGGGGCATCTCCCCTCTGAAGACATGAGTACAGGGCATGGCGGACTTGCATGTACCTAAAATGTTCTGCGGTGGCAAGCTCATACTCTCGTTGTAACGTGGAAAATGACTTGACCTCCCCTTTCACCCATAGGTCGCCTACTTTCGAGATGCTTATGAGGTCCCATTTGTCAAAGCCTTTAGTGGACCATAGGTTCCCCAGTCTTTGGAAGTCCCACAGTGGTGTTGCAAGGGTTACTTTATTGTCCCATCCCATGCTCCTGGAGGCTTCTCTCCACACCAGTACTAATAGTCGGCCCGGTTAGAAGGTGCCCCCCCGGTCTTTGAATAAAACGCCTGGTTATAGTTCCTTCCCGGTAGTATCCAGCGATCCATTGAATAGTCCGGGTCACCAGTTTGCCTATATGTGCCATGGTTGATAGCTACCAGATGGGCAGCCCAATAGTACTTTATGAGATCAGGGAGAGCAATCCCTCCGTCGTACCAGGTGAGGTTGAGTTTGGATAGCGCGATGCGCGGTTTCCCATTCCATAGCAGACGCCGTTGTAGGGTTTCGATCTCCTTAAAATAGCTGGTGGGAACCAAATCTAGCGAGTTTTGTAGGATATATAGGAATCAGGGCAGGGACATCATTTTGAACAGGGAGGCTCTACCTTGCAGTGAGAGTGGGAGTTGCAACCAGCACTCAGAGTCTCTTTTAAGTCGCAGCAGAGGTGGGAGCAGATTCCTCGTGAATCTTTCCGCAGGGTTGGTGTCAAGTCAAGTCAAGTCAGATAATTTATATAGCGCACTACCTACCCAGAGGGTCTCAAGGCGCTTAGAAATGGGAGGAGGATTACTTGTCAAATATCCACGTTTTAAGTTGCTTTCTGAATGCTAGGTGGTTCTGGGTGAGGCGAAGGTAAGCGGGGAGTGAGTTCCATGTTTTAGCAGCCAGGTATGAGAAGGATCTGCCTCCCATGGTGGTCTTGTTGATGCGAGGTACAGTGGCGAGGGCTTGGCTGGAAGAGCGAAGTTTGCAGGAGTGGTGTAGAAGGATAGTCGTGAGTTGAGGCATTCTGGTCCGATGTCGTAGAGTGATTTGTGTGCGTGGGTTAGCAGTCGGAAGGTGATTCTCTTATTGACGGGTAGCCAGTGGAGGTCTTTCAGGTGACCAGAGATGTGTTCGTTGCGCGGGATGTCTAATATGATCCTGGCTGAGGCGTTTTGGATTCGTTGGAGTTTCTTCTGGAGTTTAGCGGACGTACCTGCGTAGAGGGTATTTCCGTAGTCCAGTCGGCTCGTGACTAGAGCATGGGTGACTGTTTTCCTTGTTTCGGTGGGGATCCAGCGAAATGTTTTTCTGAGCATACGAAGAATGTTGAAGCAGGATGAGGAAACGGCGCTGACTTGTCTGTTCATTGAGAGTGAAGAATCCAGGATGACGCCTAGGTTCCGTGCGTGGTCTGTCGGGATGGGTGCTTTTCCAAGGGCTTCCGGCCACCAAGAGTCGTCCCATGCAGAGGGGGATGTACCTAAGATGAGGACTTCTGTTTTGTCTGAGTTCAGTTTCAGACGGCTTTCTTTCATCCATTCGGCAACTTCTTTCATTCCTTCGTGTAGGTTAGTTTTGGCGGTGCTGGGGTCATTGGTGAGAGAAAGGATTAGTTGAGTGTCATCCGCGTAAGAGATGATGTTGAGGTTGTGTTGGCGGGCGATGGCCGCGAGGGGGCTCATGTAAACGTTGAAGAGGGTGGGGCTGAGTGAGGATCCTTGAGGTACGCCACAGATGACTTCAGTGGCCTCGGACTTGAATGGTGGGAGGCGGACTCTCTGGGTTCTTCCGGTGAGGAACGAGGTGATCCATTCAAGTGCTTTTCCTTGTATTCCGATGTTATTGAGGCGTTGTAACAGGGTGCTGTGGCAAACTGTGTCGAATGCTGCCGAGAGGTCGAGGAGGATGAGGGCGACTGTGTCTCCATTGTCCAATAGAGTTCGAATGTCGTCTGTTGCTGCGATGAGGGCGGTCTCAGTGCTGTGTTTTGCTCGGAAGCCGGACTGTGAGGAGTCGAGGGATTTGTTGGCTTCGAGGAAAGCGGCGAGCTGGTTGTTGACGGCTTTCTCGATGACTTTGGCCGGGAATGGAAGGAGCGAAATGGGGCGGTAATTTTTGAGTTCGGTGGGGTCCGCTGTGGGTTTTTTCAGAAGGGCGGTGAGTTCAGCGTGTTTCCAGCTTTCCGGGAAGGTGGCGGAGTTGAAGGAGCAGTTGATGACGTCTCGGAGGTGCGGTGCTATGACGGAGTCTGCTTTGTTGAAGATGTGATGAGGACATGGGTCTGTGGGGGAACCTGAGTGGATGGAATTCATCAGGCGGATTGTGTCCTCAGTAGAGATTGGGTTCCAGTCGTTGAGGGTGTTCACAGGGGGAGAGTGTTCAGCAAATGGTTGGGTGGGTTGGTCTCCGGGTTGGTTGTCGAAGCTGTTGTGGATGTCTGCAATCTTGTTGTGGAAGAATGAGGCTAGGGAGTCGCAGAGGGCTTGAGAGGGGGTGATGTCGTTGGAGTTGGCTGAGGGGTTGAAAAATTCCTTGACGATGTTGAAAAGTTCCTTGCTGTTGTGGGCGTTGTTGTCAAGTCGATCTTGAATGCTGTTTTCTTGGCCTTTCGGATTAGTTGGTGGTGAGTGCGGGTGGCGTTTTTGAAGGCGTCCTTGGTGCTAGTGGTTGGGTATTTTTTCCAGGCCTTTTCAAGGGAGCGGCAGAGTTTCTTGGACTTCTTAAGATCATCGTTGAACCATGAGGCCTTCTTGCTGCCAGGTTTGCTTTGACGTATTTTCAGTGGTGCTAAGGTGTCGGCGGTGTTGGATAGCCATAGGGAGAGGTTGGCGGCGGCTTGGTTTGGGTTAGAAGAGTGGGCTGGGGTGTTTAGAAGGAGCGATGCGGAGATCTGGTCGGTGGTGATCTTGTTCCAGTTTCTTTGCAGAGTTGGTTGGAGGTGGTTAGTGGGTTTTGGCTTGTTGTAGGTGAAGTGAACGCAGCTGTGGTCAGTCCAGAGGAGATCCGTAGTGTGGCTGAAGGAGACATGATTGCTGGAGGTGAAGATGGGGTCGAGTGTGTGACCTGCGATGTGGGTGGGGGAAGTGACTAGTTGTTTAAGTCCGAGGTTGGCGAGGTTGTCCAAGAGGGTGGTGGTGTTGCGGTCGTTGATCTTTTCGAGGTGAAAGTTGAGGTCTCCCAGAAGGATGTAGTCTTTGGAGGGGAGCGCGTGTGGAGTGATGAAGTCTGTGATGTCTTCACTGAATTTTGCGCGGGGTCCTGGTGGTCTGTAGAGGAGGGTGCCTCTGAGTGTGGTCTTGGGGTCGATGTGTATTTGGAAGTGAAGGTGTTCGGAGTTGGCGAGGTTGGTGTCAGAGCTGGTTGAGATGTGGATTGATTTCTTATGGACGATAGCGATGCCTCCTCCTGTGTGGCTGGTACGGTCCTTGCGTGTGATCTTATAATCTTCAAGGATGGCAATGGTGATGTCTGGGGCGGAGGAAGCGTTCATCCATGTTTCCGTTAGGAAGGCGACGTCTGGAGAGATGGTGTCTAGTAGGTTCCATAGGTCAATGGCGTGCCTGTGCACCGAGCGGGTGTTGAGAAGGATGCATTGTAGGTGGTTGGGGTCGGGAATCTGTGGTGTGGTCGTAGCGGAGATGTTGTCGGTGCCGCTGAATTTGCAGGAGTAGCAGGAGAAAGGTCCATGGGTGTGTCCAGGAGCGGCTTGGACGCAGTTGGGGGCGCGACCGGGGTTGAGGGCTAGGAGGGTGGCGGCATCGTAGGTGATGCGGGAGGGCTGGGCAGCGCGAGGGGCAGGGGGTCTGGCGCTGGGCGCGGTCCAGGCGCGGACGGGCGTAGACGGGCTTACCTTTGGCGCACCTTCGGCGCGGGTTGGGCGCGGACGCTGCGCGTGAACGCTGTGCGCGGGAGCAACTGTCATATATGGATAGTGGAGGGGGAGGGGCGAGGGCGGCTCAGCTGGGAGGCGGGGCGGGTTTACAAAGAGCAGCACAACAACAAACAAAATGGCAGCGGAGCGCTGGGGGCTAACGCGCTAACACTGACAAAGTTACACAGGTACAATATAATGAAATCTAAACAGAGCAAAAGCGGCGCGTTTGAAATCAGCAAAGTAAAAAGCGGCAGGCGAGGCAGAATGCAGGCAATGAAAGCACAACGATACCAATCACAGGGGAGCGACCAAGGTATTTGAAGCTTTGAGTGCTGATTTGTATCGGGCAGCCCCTGGGTAAGCCTGTGAGGGGTCCCTTGAGGGCATATAGAACTGACTTGAGCCAATTTATGGTGTACCCTGAGTATCTGCCAAAGGTGGCAAAGATGTCAAGTACTGCTGTGAGCGAGACCTTCGGGGAAGTTAGGACCAGCAGTATGTCCTCCGCATAGAGTGAGATGCGGTCCTCCCAGGATGATGCCCATCTGAATCCGCGGATCATCGGATCCCCCCGTATCCAAGATGCCAGGGGCTCCAGGGCTAAGGCGAACAGGAGGGGGAGAGCGGGCAACCCTGCCTCGTGCCTCTGCCTAGTTCAAACACGTCAGATTTTTTATTGTTTACCACTATCTGGGCTAGTGGTTTTGTGTAAAGGAGTCATACCCACTGGATGAATTGGGGTCCAAACCCCATTTTCTCTAGCACTGCAAATAGGTATTTCCATTCAAGCATGTCGAACGCCATAGAGGCGTCCAGCGAGACCAGGACCGCCCCTTCTTGGATTGTAGTCGCCCGCCCCATTGCACCGTGTACACTGCGCAAATTCAGCGCCGTGTTGCGCTGAGGCATGAAGCCCGATTGATCTGGGTGTACGATGTAATTGATGACCTTAATTAACCTATTAGGAAGGAGTTTTGCTAGGATCTTTGGTTCGGCGTTTAATAGGGAGATCGGCCTATAGGAGGAGCAATCTGTCCGGCTTTTACCTTCTTTGTGGATCATCACCAGAGTGGCTAGTCTTTGGTCCCTTGGCAGTTCCCCTATTTCCCTACACTCCTTGAACATATTGCAGAGGTGGGGGAACAACAATATCTGACCCAAGTTTATAGAGTTCTATCGGTAGCCCGTTGGGCTCCGACGCTTTCCCTGAGTTGAAACCTCTGATTGCTAACACTACCTCATCTGGTGTGAGGGCCCCCTCCAGATACTCAAGCTCTGACTCTGAGAGTTTAGGAAGTGTTACATCTCGTAGAAGGGCAATAGAGTCTGGCATTGAGTATGGGTTGTGGGAAGCATATATCTCCTAGAAGTGTAGGGCAAATGTGTTTGCTATGTCTTGGGGGTCTGTAATTATGTGTTCGTCTTTATCTATTAGCTCTGAAACCAGTCTATTTGCCAGTTTTTGTTTCTCGAGCCAAGCAAGTAGTTTCCCGGCTTTGTCTCCTTGATCGTAGATTCTGCCCAACGTGTCTCTCCCCAGATCTTTGGCCCGATCAGTTACCAGGGCCCTGTAGCTATCCTGTTTTAATTGAAAGGTGTGTACGGTGTCTGGGTTAGGTCGATCCGCCTGTTCTTCCTCTAGTCTGCAGATTTCCGTCTCTAGTGCTTCCACCTCCTTGACCCTTTCCTTCCTCACCCCGGCTATTTGGGAGTCTTAAACGCCTCCCACAGTGTCTGGTATGAACTTACCGATCCCTCATTCTCAAGTAGTGCTTGATGGAGGCATGGACCGCTTTATGAACCACTGGGTTACGGAGCTGCCAGGGGTTGATGGGTGCCACTCTACCCACTCTCTGTTGGCCCACCACTAGTTGCATCCACAACAGGGAATGATCAGATATGCCTCTCACCTTGTGTTTGACCTCTTGGACATATTTTATCTGGTCAGGGGGGACCAACATGTAGTTCAATCTGGATTGTGAGTTGTGGGCAGCTGAATGAAAAGTGTACTGGGTGGTGCTTGGGTGAAGTGAGCGCCATGCGTCCTGTAGCCCCAGCGCCCCCAAAAAGTTAGGCAACCAGCTGTTAGATGGGCGAAGTCTTCTAAACGGGTGTCTGTCTTGTGTGCCATCTACCAATGCGTTCAGGTCCCCTCCCACTATCAACAGTCCCTCCGGGATCGTTATCAACATAGATCCTAGGTCCTTGAATGCTAGTTCCTGGAGGGCTGGCGGTAAGTAGACCGACATGAGCACTTTCCCCTCCCATTGGCCCGTGATGCCTGCGTATCTCCCCCCATGTCCACTCATGTCAATTTGATCGTGAGGGGAAAGGAGTTTCTCAATAGTATGCCCCTGCCTCTCGATCCTGAGGTGAAGCCCACGTGTGCTGCCAGGTTATACCCCCACCTGTTGAGGGCCTTGTAGGAATTACCCACCAAGTGTGTCTCCTGTAGGAGTACTATGTCAGGGGCGTGTCCTCTGATGTGTTGTAGCACCACCGTTCTCTTTAGTTTGTCCCCTAAGCCGTTAACATTCCAGCTCATCATTCTGAACCCTTTATCCCATTGCGCCATTCCTGACATTCACGTATCACCTACGTGTTTAAGTCGCTGGATTGCGGTGCCTGGATGATTCCTTAAAAACAAATACTAAACATGAACCCCGCCCAACTGCCCGACTCCCTACTCCCCGGCACCCAGGGCTCCAAACTGCCCCTGTTACCAACTCTGCAGAGTGCCTGTCGCCCTTTAACGAAGACTAACTGAAGAAAATCGGGGGTAGACTCTCTTTCATCTCTCCCCCCCCCCTCCCATGGTGATTATGAAATGGATACCCTGTACCATTCGGTTACATTTGTTCTCCTGTTTGTCCCGTTCCACATATGGAGTACAACTGGGAGACACCCGGGACGGAACCCAATGATCCCAAAGTCGATCAGCAGAGCCTCTGTCCCTCCTAATCACGTTGGGAACCCTGTTCTGCCGGATCCTTCCATCCGTCCAGCCAATCAGCAGCGTCCTCCTGAGTTTCAAAAACCTAGCCTGTCCCCTGGCCTCCACTCGAAGCTGCGCCGGGAACAACATGGCGTACTTTAGGCCTCTGTCTCTCAGACGCTTCTTGATCTCAAGAATGATCTACGCTGTCTTTGTACCACTTGGGTGAAGTCCGGAAAGAAGCTGACTTCTGAGTTTTCAAGCCGTATTGGAGGTGCCACCCTGGCCGTTTGCAAAATTAGGTCTCTGTCTCTATAGTTCAGGAGTCTGGCCAGTATGGGGCAGGGGGGGGGGACGTAGTGCGTTATAAATTAAATATACAGTTAATACACAGAAATAGATCTGATACATCTCAGAATAATAAAACATTAAAAAGCACTCTTTAAAATCACATATAAAAATTACTTTAAGAAATATAGAGAGAGCCCGATTAAAAATAGAAAAAGAGAGTCTTGTCAGCTTAATCCTGTGCACTAATTTTCGGAAGTGACTTGCGCATACACCACATAGCTAGTAGGAACCGTGACATCGCAAATACAATTGGGGATAGAGTTTTGTATTTCAGCAATCTAAAAGCCTCTACATAGTGTTTGGTCCCGAGGTTTCTACATATTTGGACCAGCCGACGGCTTCTGGATTTTCTTTAGCCATGGCAGAAAAAGAATACATGCAGCTCCGACTCCACTGCATTGTTACAGGCCGGACAACCTGGAGAGAGTGTACATGCCCATTTGGAGAGAAAGCGCGCAGCGGGAGAACCTCATGTCTAAACTGAATACACAGTTTCCTCGCTAGTGCAGGTTGTATCTCATCCAGGGCAGACTCTAAGATGTACTGGTCTTTTATTCTCAGAAACGCAACTGTTAGTAAACCTGTTGCTGCGCTCCCCTGTACGCGCATCCGAAAATCCACCATGGGGGCAGATCCTTCTCCTTCCTGGCTGCCAAGACCTGGAACTCACTTCCCACCCACCTCCGCCTTACTCAAAACTTTTGTGAGCGACATCAAGATACATAATGAAAGTAAACAAAGTAATGCAACAAAGTCCCCCCCCCACCCTCCCTCTCCCTTCCCTGAAGCCGCACAGAGTCCGCATAGTCCTGGCCATAGCCTTTACACAGAACAACAGAGTCTTAGCACAATAGCACACACCTCCCCGTATCCCCCCCCGCCCTGCACCACCACATCCCTGCGTACATCAGAAATTATCCCATTGGATGAGCCTCAACAACAGTTGGCGGCTCCTGCCACAGACCCGATAATCCGCCCATCTTTTCGATATTTCGCAATGTTTACGTGGACATCCCCTGGATACAAAAACAGGCTGTTCTATCCCCATGCAAAAGTCCAAGCCTAGGGGATAGAGCATGGCGAAACTGGAGGTATCAGTAGAATTGTGACTGGGGCATAAGAAATTCCCTCTGTAGGTCCCGGAATTACTTGAGTGTCATGCCCCTCATAACATCCCCCAGAGTTGAAATCCCAATATCGTCCCATGCAAGGCCGCCAGCTCGGGCAGGTACCCATTGTTCCAAAGGGGGGTCTCCCTAGTCAGGGTATCCCACCAACCCATGCGGCGCAGTGCCTGTCTCCAGATCAGGAATACCACACGCGTGGCTGACGGTACAAGATAGTATGCAGTGTATTGGACCCCATGAGTCGTCATTCCAGTGCCTATGCCGGGTCTCTTCTGTTTATTGAGAACAAGGAGGTGTGAGGCTTGGTAATACAAGATAATGTCTGAGGACGCAAGTCCTCCACAATAGGTGGATAGAAAGCATGTTCGTAGAGCCACACACACTTTGCCACCCTCCCACAGAAACTGCCCAAGCACAGAAATCACCAGCCGGAAACATCTGGGCGGGATCGGGTATGGGTGATTCTGTAGCTGGTAAAGCAGCCGAGGAAGCGCCACCATCTTGAAAATTGCTGATCTGCTGTATAATGTCAAGGGTATACGCGCCCAGGACTTAGGATCAGCACGGACTAACTCCCATGCCGGGGCCAGGTTCCGCTCCCAGGAAATGGCTGGCACGTCCGAGAGGAACACCCCTAAGTATTTCAGACCCCCAACAGCCTACTGGATCGTGCTCACCCAGTCGCCCACCCTCGATCGAGCTCCCAGAACCCAGAGTGTAGATTTGTGGGGGTTCATATATAATCCCGACGTCTCTCCAAAGATCTGCATGACCTGCAGGAGTCGCTGCCCCGCCTTTTCCAAAGCAGTAAGGAAAAACAGGACATCATCTGCATATAGTGCGATCCTGTCGAACAGACCCGGAGTCCACTCGAAACCCCAGACCTGAGCATCAATGCGCTCCCATGCCGCCAACGGCTCCATGGCTAGGGCGAATAAATATGGAGACTGGGGGCATCCCTGCCGTGTGCCCCTCTGAATAGAGAAGGTGGAAGAGACCACACCTGCCACCCATACCGTCGCCATCAGATCAGTATATAGAAGCATTAGGTAAGAAAGGAAATGTGGGCCAAGGTTAATTCTGCACAGTAATGCAAATGAATATACCCAACTTAGGGAATTAAATGCCCTGTCCATGTCGGCCAAAAGAAGTGCCGCTGATTCCCCTGTCTGTCGAACAGCTAATAACGCCACATGTGCCCACCTTATATTATGCCTGGTCATCCTCTAGGGCATGAACCCTGCCTGATCAGGGTGTTTAAGCGTCAAGATGTGAGGCAGGAGGCGATTGGCCAACACATTGGCCAAGATTTTAGCCTCCAGGTGGAGCAGGCCCTTTTCCCGGGCCTCCTCTACCACCGCTCGATAATAGGGGGCCAGCTGTGTATTATAGCAACTGAAGAATTCACTCGGGAACCCATTCGCCTTCCCGGAATTGAGCTCCCCCAGGACCATGCCCAGCTCCTCGTCAGTCAGGGGTAGCTCCAATTGGTTACGCACCTCATCCGACACCGCTTAGGGCAGTAGATCAGCTAAGAATGTATCAACGGTGGACGCTGGCAAACATTCTCGGGGGGCATATACAAAGCGAAGCTCTCTGCTACAGCGGTAGGGTCAGTAATTGGTGTTCCCACTTCATCTAGAATACCCGGAAGCGCCTGGGAGTGAAAGTTGCCCTGACAAAGTCGATGAAGCATCTTGCCAGACTTGTCCCCCATTGATATATCCTGCTGCGCGTCGCTAGCCAAACTTGGCGGGCCTTGAGGTTCCGTGACAATTGTAAGTGGTGTTTTCGACTCGCACGAATATGGTCGAGTCTGGTATCTATGAACCGCAAATGACGAGTTTAGTAAGTGTGCGCAGTTTCGCTGTGCTAACTTAAACCGTTCGTTTGTTATGTGGGTTTTTCATCTGTACCCACGGGTTCCATCTTAGATACGGCATCCATTTTGTCTCTTGCCCTCAAGTAGCCAGCGAACGGACGCTGTCCGCTTCGCGACCCTGGGACTCCCAAGATATTGGCGGAAGACACATGTTCTTTGAAAGTGTCTTTATGACGAGGGGGTTGCTGCTGTAAGGCAGATGGCGCCGCTCGAGGCCCATCTTGCCGCACGGGCTTATTGTCTCAGCCGTGCATCTCATTAGGCACGTCCCTTTGATGCCTGTATCTCGTGTTTCTCGATACCTCCCCTTTTACACCCTTTCCGATCTCCCCACTGTCTCCGTCTTCCTCTGCACCTGTCTTCGTTCCTATTTCGATCTACTTTACTGCTGATTGGAATTTGCTAATGGTGGGAAGATGGGTTTTTACAGTTGGGAACCGCCAAATGTTTCCGCAATTATGTTCCGGACCTTGTGTGTTTCAAAGTGACCAAAGCGACCCCTCTGGGAGCTAAATGTGGGAACCGGGTTGTAAACTTTTGTGTATAATGTTAGCCTATGGGTAAAAACTGTATAAAAGGAGCGATCCACAGAACCAATTTGAAGCAGTCTCCCCGAACTACACTCGATGTACTTCCTGTGACTTCTGTGTTCCCTGCAGCAAATAAACCTTGACTCTTTGACGCCGAAGGAAGTGTCCCGTGTCTCTGTGACTTGTACGCCGGAGCAGGTTACCCACGAAGGTTTCAGGTGTTGTGCCCTGGCACCGCTGGGTCCAAAAGAACCCAGTCCTTCAGTTGGCGCCCAACGTGGGGCTGCATCAGTGGTACCGGTCCAAGCCCGACGATCGTGAGGAACTTCGTGTGAAATCTCCGAGGGAAGGTGCACTCCGCTTCATCGATCCTGTTGTCGAAATAAGTGGCCCGAAGACTTTTCCCGCGAAGATTCCCGCCTCCTGACGGCTGCGACGGACTGCTGCCCTGACTGTAGACCTGTTTTGGCGCCTGGCGTAGACCTTGGTATAGCGAGACGATTGACGGGCCTTCCTGAGGACGCCATTGATCTTTGAGTTAAGTATTTGTGGGTCGCTCCCAGAGTTCTTGGTTGTTGACACTTTAGCGAGTGTCTTTGTTGTACACGCTGTGTGAGTGTTTTTGTCGGTGACACTTTGCTAGCGTACTTTGTTGTTGTATTGTTTGACGACTGCAGCCGCCAAAAACCGAGGGTTTTGTTCTTTGCTGGGACTTGGTAAATCCCGTAACCCTTGAAGTTTGTGAAACTCGGCTAGTGTGCAAGATGCCTGGTCGTAGTACTTTGTTCAGTTGTTTCAGACCTTGTGGTGCGGATTCCCTGCTGGAGGACTCATGTCCGATACCTCCGGTTGGAACTCCTACTTATGACTTATATAGCAAACATGGGCTAGGCCCGATTGCTTTTAACGATTATTGGATTAAATATACAAAGAAAGACGGCGATCTTCGTTGGCCACCTCACGGTAGCTTCGAGGCGTCGATCTTAGATAATTTAGAAATAAAGTTGTTCGAACGTAAATCAAGGCCGGCCATGTTTGATGCCTTTCGGTTGTGGCGCAAAGAAGCCCGACAGAAAGAAATCAGACAGAATAAACGTAGTCAGCGAGATAATGTTGCTACTATAGTGAAGAAAGCTGAGCAGTTTCAGCGTGATAAGGAGGATAAGGATAAGGAAGTGTTTGAGAGATTACAACGTATGTCCATAGATAAATGCTATCCTGCTTTGCCTACGGAGTCGGATAAAAAGGAAGAGACAGTTGAGGATCCTTTAATGTCCTATCTTATGAAGTCGCCACCTCCGTACGTACAGGGTACCGCAGCTCCTGTGGTCCCTGCCGTACCTGTTCTTCCACCTATTATTCCTCCACCAGTTCCTCAACCTGCACCCGCTCTTCCGACTGTTCCTGCTCCTTTGACTGTTTCTATTCCTACTGCTCCTCCGCTTCCACATACTCCTGCTCCCGCTACTGCTCCTGTGTTGTTAACCCCTGCTGTTGCTACTGTCTCTACTCCTTCTCTTGTTAGTCCTGTGTCTTACTCTTCTCCTTCTACTCGTAATCGTAATTCTCCCCTTGCGACAAACTTCTTTCAGTCGCTCGGACCTGTTTTTGGGTCCGCTGGTTCTGATGGTCCTCAGAGACGTAGTCAGCTTCCTGGTAGCAGAGAACGTGTTGCGCTATATAATATGGCGATGGGTTGGATGGTAAACCCTCTTAGAAATCCACCTCGTGTTGTCCTCGAAACGTTTAATCAATTCAACATACCAACTCAGAGATATGTGTTTGACGAAATGTGCAAGTTCCTTCATGATCTGATAGTGGCCGATGCGCCTGACGAGGTGCTGACCGCCCTGTCTGAACTTCGGCTTCAGTTCGCAACTGGACTGATAGTCGATACTAATGTCC
Organism: Lissotriton vulgaris; assembly: GCF_964263255.1. NCBI lineage: Eukaryota > Metazoa > Chordata > Amphibia > Caudata > Salamandridae > Lissotriton > Lissotriton vulgaris. The sequence goes on from NW_028250131.1 coordinate 1,729,059, forward strand.
GACGTGCTATTGAGCGGTTGCTATCTCTTCGTCCCGCTCCTATTCCTCATGCATTGTTTGTTGAGGACATTGAACAACAAGACGAGTCTGGCCAATATCCTATGCGTGAAGTTCCGCCGGTTTGGATACCAGCTGATAATACTGGTGCCCAGCCAGTAGCGGCACATTTCCAGAGAGTGTGGATACACCTCCCATGGAAACGATCGGAAGTGCTTCAGGTGAAACAATCTTTGCCCGATCCTCGTAAAAATCCTACTGGGTATTATAAGGAATTATCGCAGCTCGTAGATGCTACGGTAATGAATCTTGCCGATATCGACATGTTGTTTGGCAACGTCGTACCGCAACCGGTATGGGCTAAGATTCGTCACCAAGACCACGCAAATGAATTAGGTGGTGATTGGGCTGCCATTACAGCGGCAGACGCTGGACAAGTGGCTGCTACTAAACCCGATCAATTGATTACTGATCTTCCTCAGCGGATAATAACATTAATGAAAACGCTTATGCCAGCTATGAGGGTAAATTGGGACAAGCTGTCCGCTTGCAAGCAGAAGAAAGATGAGAGTGTTTCCGACTTCTTTACGAGGTTCGAGGAAGCATTCATTGATCATAGTGGACAGGATATGGGTACTGAGGGTGGACAGAGGTTGTTTGTGGATAAATTCGTGTCGAACTTGTTGCCCGATTTGAGCAACAAATTGAAGAATTCAGAAAGTGCGTGGGCCGTTTCTACCTCAGCTCAGATATTGGCTACGGCACAATATTACGAGAATAGAGAGAAAGAAGAAAACGACCGTGCTGATAAAAAAACGAAAGAGCTGAAAACTAAAGTGTTGTTACAACAAGCGTATCCGCCGCGTTCTAATCAGAATGCGCCTCAGCAGAATAGATCGCAGTCGCAATCGAATCGATCGCAGCCGCGTAATGATTCCTCTTTCCAAAGATCTTTATTAGGGTACAATCAATGTGCTTATTGTAGACAGGAGGGACACATTAAATTCAATTGTCCTGCTTTAAATGAACGTACTTGTGGTAACTCGTCTAAAGGAGGCCGTGGTGGTTCGCAGCACGCATCACGTGGTAGAGGTCGTGGTGCTCAGAATGATCGCTCTGACCATTCATCAAATTCTAATACCTGTTTCGATCAACGTGGATCATCGCAAGGACGATCTGCGCAGTACAATGTAGACGATTATTACGTCGATCAGGGAACTGACGATAGTAATTACTAGGACAGCCAAAGACAAGGAGAGGGAGTGGTATCAGTTCCGGTTGATCAGAGAGGGCCTTACGTCGCAGTTGCTACATCGGGCGTCGTTGAGCCTTTTCTGTTGGACACTGGTGCAGCGAAAAGTTCTATCATGCATTCGAAACTCCCTGGCGCACCTTTGTCTGGCTTAACAAATGTTTCCGTTGGATTCTCTGGCGCCCCCGTTAGCAATCCAGTTTCGCGCCCTTTGCCCCTTAAAATTGGGCCTCGTGAGCTTGAAGCTCCGTTGATTTTGACCACTGGTTGTGGCGAAAATCTTTTGGGTCTGGATTTGCTTAAACGTTTGTATGCAACTTTGTATTGTTCTCCTGCGGGTGTAAAGCTTACGTTAGGAGAGAGGGTAGTCTCTCCCATGTATTTGTCCCTCGATAAGCTTCCACCGGAATTGGATTCTCTTCCTGCGTCTTTGTGGGCGACGGGTCCAAATGATGTGGGCCTACTTGATATCTCCCCTTATGTTGTTCAGTTGAAGTCTAATGTGCGATTGCCACGTATTCCCCAATATCGTATCTCCCTTGATGGTGAACGAGCTTTGTTAGCGATCATCTATGACTTGATCGAGAAAGATGTCATTGAAGAAACTCGGGGAAACGTGTGCAATAGCCCTGTACTGCCCATTCTTAAACGTACTGATCCTACCAAACCGCCTGTTTATCGTTTTGTTATCGATTTACGGGAGGTGAATAAAATTGTGGTTCCTCAATTCCCTGTTGTGCCTGACATCACGGCGCTACTGACTCTGATTCCAGCTACTGCTTCATGGTTTTCAGTGATTGATTTGAAAAATGCATTTTTCAGCATCCCGATTGCCGAAGAGAGTAGGGACCTTTTCGGTTTCTCTCTTGGTGGACGTAGCTTCCGGTTCAAACGCGCTCCTCAGGGCTACTGTGAAAGTCCATCAATTTACAGTCAAGCCTTGAAGGGTCAACTGGATGCGTTTAGGTTGCCGGTTGGTGCGGCTTTAATCCAATACGTCGACGACCTATTGGTGGCTGCCGATACTCAGGACATTTGCAAAATTGCTACAGTGTCGTTGCTGCAACATCTCTGTGAGTTAAATCACAAGGTGTCACCTTCTAAACTCCAATATTGTTGTCAAGAAGTTACCTATCTAGGTCACTTATTGTCAAAGGAGGGAAGGAGATTGACCCCAGAGAGAATTGCAGCAATTGCGCGCATGGCTGTGCCACAAACCCAAAGAGATGTGCGTGCCTTTCTAGGTATCACGTCGTACTGCAGGCAGTGGATTCCTAATTTTTCATTGCTAGCGAAACCATTGGTGGCTCTTACGTGCAAGGATGTTTCAACTCCTTTACCATGGACGGAAGAATGTCAGAAAAGTTTTTCTGAATTACGTGATTCATTGTGTTCGGCTCCTGTGTTAGGTACCCCTGATTACAGCAAACCGTTCACGTTATATGTTCACGAGAGGGAAGGTTGTGCTTTGAGTGTCTTAACGCAACCTTTTGGTGGTAAGCAACGTCCATGTGCATATTTTTCCTCGACCTTAGACCCAGTAGCTAGAGCATTGCCGAGTTGTTTGAGAGCAACTGCGGCAGCTGCGGTCTCCATCCGACAATCAGCAGGATTGGTCATGGATAATATGCTTACGGTGATGGTTCCGCATGCAGTCGATACTCTTTTGAATCGCACGAAAACTCAGCACTTGACGAGTGCGAGGTTATCTGGGTACGAATTGACGCTCTTGGCAAGCCACATTCAGATAAAACGTTGTAATGTCCTAAATCCGGCAACTTTGTTACCAATTAGTGCAGAGTCAGATGAAGTAGTAGAACATGACTGTTACTTGCGGACAGAAGAGGAAACAAAAGGTCGTGTGGACCTTAAAAACACCCCATTGGAAGACTCGGATGGCACTCTGTATGTGGATGGGTCATGTTTTAAGTTGCCGAATGGCGATGTGACTACTGCTTATGCTGTTGTAACGTTGAATACTGTTGTTGAGACTGCAAGATTGAATCAGAATTCTGCCCAAGCTGCAGAGCTGATTGCTCTCACTAGAGCATGTGTATTAGCAAAAGGTAAACGTGTGAATGTGTACACCGATAGCCAGTACGCTTTCGGTGTAGCGCATAGTTTCGGACGATTGTGGCGAGAACGTGGTTTCTTGACGTTGCATGGCACGAAAATACAGCATGGCCAGCTTGTGAACGATCTTTTGGATGCATTGACTTTGCCTGCACAAGTTGCAATTGTTAAGTGTAGTGCGCATCGTAAAGTGACGGATGATGTTGGTCGTGGTAATGCGTTTGCAGATGAGATTGCTAAGGAGACTGCCCGGAACCTTAGCACTCGAATGTACGTGGCGAGTTCGGTTAGGTGGCCTGCAGAATCAAGTATGTGTGAAAATACCATAGAGAGCGTGAAAGCAATTCAGAATGAGGCCACCGACACTGAAAAGATGAAGTGGAAAGAAAGTACGGGAAAGTTGGATGCGAATGGTTGCTGGATTGATTTGTCGGATCAGAAAAGATGGATGTTACCGGACGCGTATGTGCTGGCCGTTGTGACAATGGCACATGGGTTAGCACATATTAGCGCGAAAGGCATTTGCAAGTTGCTGGCTGATGTGTGGAAGAATAATGGCATTACAAAGTGTGCTGAACGTCTGGTGAAGAATTGTATGGTGTGTATAATGTACAATCCTGGCAAAGGAACCCCAACTCCCCCTGGCAGTTTTGCTCCTCCTTCGTATCCCTTTGAGGTGATCCAATTGGACTTCATCCATATGGAGCGATGCAATAACCTGAAATACGTTTTGGTTGTGGTTTGCGCATTCTCCCGATGGATCGAGGCCTATCCCCTCAAAGACAATACTGCTTTGTCTACTGCGAAAATCCTACTGAAGGAATACTTTCCTCGGTATGGAATGCCTAGAGTCGTGTGGTCAGATAACGGAAGTGAGTTTGTTGGAAGTGTGATGAAGAATGTGTGTAAGGGCCTTGGAATTAATCAAAAATTCCATAGCGCCAATCATCCTCAGTCAGCTGGTTTGGTTGAGGGGTACAATGGCACCCTTAAACTAAAACTAGCGAAGATTCAGGCTACGACTGGACTTTCGTGGCCTGATGCTTTGCCTCTAGCATTACTGTCAACTAGGGCGACTGTACACTCCCGAATAGGGCTTAGTCCCTATGAGATAGTGTTCGGCCGTCCTGCGAATGTGTGGGGGGTTCCTAGGCCAGGAATATTCTCTGATCTTGAGTATCCGATGTTGATTGACTACTTACATGACTTGACTGCTAAACTGAGGTTAATTCATCAACAGGTTTACGACGCCTTGCCGACGCAGACGGAGGGTCCAGGCCACCAGCTCCAGCCCGGAGACTGGGTGGTTACTCGTAACTTCTCACGCAAGACCAATCTGGACCCCCGATTCACCGGACCTTACCAGGTGCTCCTGGCCACGAGGACTGCCGTTCGTCTTGAGGGGCGGAAAAATTGGGTACATGCTACCCATTGTAAGCGAGTCCCTATTCCTTTGTCGGCAGACCCGTGGGTAAGGAAAGGCATTGCGTCAACAGAAACAGAAACATTGCCGGCGTTTGTACCTTTTAGCGACGCACAGCTTGTTGGAGAACCCTCAGCGCAGCAGAAAGCCACCGTTGAACACTTGTCAGCAAAAGACTCAAGACCAGATCAACCAACTGATCAGCAGGACGCTGTCTCTTCAACGGATCCTTTGTTCGACGAGCAGACACGTCCCGGGAAACATCGATATTCTTTGCGATCTCACACTAAGGACAAATAAAATTTTCTTGCTTTGCTAAAATTGACAACTGCAATATCCTCGTTTCCCATGATCAATTTTGAACATTCGTATCATTGAGAATTTTTTGTACATATATCAAGCTTCTTCCTTGTATCTTTTTCCTTCCACAGCTGAGAAAAATTGTGCTAATATATATACATATTGTGTATTGAGGGCCGTAGGGCCGCGCGCGTACTTCCTTCTGGACAGTAGGTCTTGACGCTAGGTTAAAGGCCGTCGGTTCCTAGGAACTCCTGGGGATTGACTATTGCTGCACAGAACGAAGTGCGTCAAGAAACGTTGCGGACGGTCGTAGGGAATGGCATTTTCGAAGCTGAATGATTTGGAAGGAGCTCAGGCGTATAGAGTCAAGCTGCAGCAACTCAGTCGTACCAAATGTTTTATATTTCAATTGTTTGTGTTGTTTCTGACTGCTTCTGCATTTTTGACGGGTGGGGTGTATTACACTATGTCTTACTTTTTACTTCCTACCCCTACTCCTACTCCTTACCCTAACCTTACTTCTACTGTTTCTCCTCATTCCTTTCACATGTTACCGGAACACGAGCAGGCTAGACGTGTAGAATTCCGCAACAATTCCTTTATTCAGCTCCTCCATCACCATCAGTTAGTGGTTAACACTACTAATTGTTGGGTGTGTGGGTTGATGCCACATACTACGGGTAAGGGAATTCCATATCTGGTATTACCGTATAGTTCCCAAGGGTCAGCTCGAGCATTCCAAACAATGTTTCGAAGCGCACTGGGTTTCCACCCCACTCAAGAACAACGTTCCCCCTACTCTGGTCCTGCCTCGTATCAGAGGCTGCTATCGATGGCAATAGAGGATATGGAAGATGAGATCCATGATCCTTTTCTTATCCCTAAAGAAGAGGTACAAGCCTATAGGGTACTAAGCAGAGGGGAATATAGTATGTTCACTAGTGAAAAGCAGCTTAAAAGCTCGCCTCCAATATGGGTCGTACCCCACACTGGTAATCTTTGTCTTATGGGTCGTGGCTCGCACGCCCCACTTGGAGCAAGTGCTTGCACTGAAAGTTACGTTCTGCCAATGTTCTCGTCCCCTGTGTTTCTGGCCGCCAAGGGTACCTACTTTATCTGTTATGATCGTGCATACACATGGTTGCCCGCAGACTTCATGGGCTCATGTTTCATTGCAAATCTGTTGCCTCCGACGTTCACTGTAGATGCCGATTATCATAAGACTAGAGTTGTACGAGGCGTAATTAGCGAAGAGGATACTGCCGGTCAAGAGGCAGGAGACTTTTTCAAGGGTTTCCTCCCGTTTTGGGGACCTATGGTTAATAGTAGGAACCTGAGACAGTTGACTCGAGTGGTAGAATCGACAGCTAATATTACTGCCAGTGCCCTTGGTAATATCACCACAGAACTTCAGGCGGAGAGACTTATGACGTTACAAAACCGTATGGTTTTAGATGTCGTCTTAGCAGATCGCGGTGGGGTATGTAAGGTGATCCATTCGAGCTGCTGCATTTTCATTCCAGATAATGCTCCTACTGTCTATCAAGCCATCTCGAAGTTGCATAAGATCTCCGAATCCATACACGTGGATGTAGGGGATTGGACGCTACTTGGGTGGTTTTGGGGCCTGATGTCGACTTGGGGTTGGAAGATTCTGATGATCATCGGGGTTGTGGTAGTGTTCCTGTTCACGTGTTGCCTTTGCGTGCAGTGTGGTCCTGCCTTATGTGGCCTCTGTGCTACAACGTGTATGAGACAACCATCTGTTACCAAGGGGACTCGGTTGGACAGAGCTATGCTACAACAACATCTCGATGGTCTGATGAATATCGAATATGATTCCGACTAGTGCTTGCCTACATGAGGGCAAAAGGAGCGTCTGAGGTTCCGTGACAATTGTAAGTGGTGTTTTCGACTCGCACGAATATGGTCGAGTCTGGTATCTATGAACCGCAAATGACGAGTTTAGTAAGTGTGCGCAGTTTCGCTGTGCTAACTTAAACCGTTCGTTTGTTATGTGGGTTTTTCATCTGTACCCACGGGTTCCATCTTAGATACGGCATCCATTTTGTCTCTTGCCCTCAAGTAGCCAGCGAACGGACGCTGTCCGCTTCGCGACCCTGGGACTCCCAAGATATTGGCGGAAGACACATGTTCTTTGAAAGTGTCTTTATGACGAGGGGGTTGCTGCTGTAAGGCAGATGGCGCCGCTCGAGGCCCATCTTGCCGCACGGGCTTATTGTCTCAGCCGTGCATCTCATTAGGCACGTCCCTTTGATGCCTGTATCTCGTGTTTCTCGATACCTCCCCTTTTACACCCTTTCCGATCTCCCCACTGTCTCCGTCTTCCTCTGCACCTGTCTTCGTTCCTATTTCGATCTACTTTACTGCTGATTGGAATTTGCTAATGGTGGGAAGATGGGTTTTTACAGTTGGGAACCGCCAAATGTTTCCGCAATTATGTTCCGGACCTTGTGTGTTTCAAAGTGACCAAAGCGACCCCTCTGGGAGCTAAATGTGGGAACCGGGTTGTAAACTTTTGTGTATAATGTTAGCCTATGGGTAAAAACTGTATAAAAGGAGCGATCCACAGAACCAATTTGAAGCAGTCTCCCCGAACTACACTCGATGTACTTCCTGTGACTTCTGTGTTCCCTGCAGCAAATAAACCTTGACTCTTTGACGCCGAAGGAAGTGTCCCGTGTCTCTGTGACTTGTACGCCGGAGCAGGTTACCCACGAAGGTTTCAGGTGTTGTGCCCTGGCACCGCTGGGTCCAAAAGAACCCAGTCCTTCAGCCTCATCCATCAGGAGAGCGGCACAGGACTGTTGAGCTAGGAGCAGTTGTCTCACATACCGTCCTCCCCCTTCCTCCTTAGTCCGGGGCTCAAGTGTCTCTATGTCGGCCTCCACCTGAGTCCACTCTTCCTTATGATTCCTGCGGGCCTCCGCGCACCATGATATGTCTACACCCCGCAGAGTTGGCTTCAGAGCCTCCCATAAAATCTCAGTGATGGACACCGACCCTCATTTGAGGTTAGGTATTGAGCAGTAGCCTCCCTCATATGCGTCTCATACTCGTCATTCTGTAGTTGCCACACCGAGAGGCGCCACCTAAAGGGTTGTCGCCCCTTGCCCATATGGAGCTCAAGAGACACCAGGGAGTGATCCGAGAGGCAGCGTGGTAGAATCTCAGCCAACGCCACTCTACTAACCATCGCCCTGGGAATAAAGAGTTAGTCAAGCCTGGAGAAAGACATATGAACCGCCGAGAGGTATGTGTACTCCCGCCTGCCACCGTGGACACGCCGCCAAATATCAACCCAGTCAAGGCAGTCACCAGCGAGTGTAATTTTGTGGGATGTCCACTCCCTGGGCCAACCCCACATCTGTTCATGGCCAAGTCCATAACATCATTCCAGTCCCCACGCACCACGGAGAACGCATCGGGTAGATCAGCCTATAGGGCAAGAAACCTCTCCACGAGAGTCCACTGTAAGGGGGAGGGGGCATATACACAGCCTAAAACCAGGGGGTTCTCCCCAATCCTGCCCCAGATAAACAGGTACCGTCCCTGTGTGTCAGTCCACTGTTGCGCGTGTATGTATGGGACCCTGCGGTGTACCAGAATCGCGACTCCCCTTTAGCCCCTCGTGAACCCAGCATGAAAGACTTTCTGAAACCCATAACGCTGCAAGCAGAGCGCCTTCGTGCCCATGAGGTGCGTTTCCTGCAACATAAGGATGTCGGCCCTAGCCCTCTTTGCCTAATGAAGTATAGCCCCACGTTTGATTTTGTCCAGAGCTCCTCGCATGTTCCAGCTTATAATGTGGAGAGTACCCAGGGTTAGCCAATCTCTATGAATCACATTAGCCATAGGGGAGGGAATCTTCCTGCAGCACCGATAGAAGACCGTGGCGACGTGTGTATGTAGAATAACGGACCCATAGCGGAAGTGTGACGCGGAACCTCAAACAACTGTCCCCCAACCCTATACCTCAAAACACTGAAGTATCTGTCGTGGCAGGGCTAGGTCCCGATTCCCAACGGGGGAACGAGTACCGCCCCAGCCAATGGATACCCAACTTACAGCCCATGTTCCTCGGCATGACCCCGACCAGCACGAGACTAGCATAGATCCAGCCCACATTAAGATTCCCCCGACAATTATACATGAGTATACACGCTGAACCAAAGAGAACTCCACAGCACTACATCGGCCCCGGATGTCAGGGTTCCAATGTCTGGCGCCCAGGAGTAGGGCCCCCCTAGGGGAGGCCCCGCAACACAAGGAGCGTCCCCGGGATCGCGACCGTCTAATGTCTCCCTCCGGGCCACCTCGCTGGAGGAGTAATCCGGCTCTCTCCCGGGCGACATGTGGGCCCTCACTAGTACTGTTTCATCCGTCAATTTGAAGACCTCCCCGGGGGTGTCAAAGAAGTGGGTGCGGGAATGGTATACCACCCGCAGGCGAGCAGGAAACAAAAGGGCGTATGGAAACTTAAGGTCTCTTAGGCGGGCCTTCGCGGCCATGAACGATTGGTGCTGTTGTTGCACTTGCCACATGTAGTCAGGAAAAATGAAAATGCGCACATTTTCATAGAGCAGAGGGTCCTTGGCCCAGGCCTGCTTCAGTATGGCATCGCAGTCAAGATAGTTCAGGAGCTTTGCTATCACTGGCCGTGGGCAAGGCCCCGGCGGAGTTCTCTGCATGAGTGCTCTGTGGGCCCGCTCCACGACAAAACACAATGGGGAAACATCCTTCACCACGCGGATGTTACTCCGCATGGCCTTTACAACGCAAGTCGTTACCACGACTTGCGCTCGAGGGCGCTAAAGGATTAAAAATAGTAAATTTACTATCCCAACACCTTCCCTAGGGTCCATGGGGACTGGTGTTAGAATAGTAAATTATCCTATTCGAAATCCGCGCCCCCAACGCAAGTCATGGTAACGACTTGCGTTTTAAGGGACGCGGTGTAAAGGGATGCGTTGGGACGGTACGCGTTGTACCGTCATACATCCAACACAATGACATAACTTCTGGAGGGAGCCAACTTTCCAACCACTGCGTGAGGAAGCGTTCCACATTGCCGTCTTCACAGCCCTCCAGAAATCCCAGAAATCTCAGGTTATTATGCTAGCTCCACCCCTTTGCATCCTCGACGCGGAGTGCTAGACTCTTCTGAGCCGTCTCCATATTCGCCATTTTCTGCTTTAGAATCGTGACTTCGTCTTCCCCTTCCGAGATGCGAGTCTCAGTTTCAGTGATACGGGACACTGCATTACGTAAGTCCTGTCACAGCAGCACAACATCCGACCCTACTGCCTGGATTTTAGCATCCAGCATTTCCCTGGATTTTGTGATAGCCGCCATGAGGGCTGAGTTGTCCGGAACAGCCTCAGAATGACCCCCCTGGCAGCACCAGCCGCCGCTCCCAGACCGGTGAATTTGTCAATGGGCCCATGCTTGGTCGAGCCGCTGTCACCCTTGTCCTTTGTCATAGCTGCCCATGGGTCCTCTCGCAGACCTGGGAAGAGCTGGGCCAGGCACAAACACGAAGCGCTTCTTCGGGGCAAGCCACACAGTCCAATCTGAATGCCCGTTTGGTGCCTATGAGGGTCGCTGCGGACAAGGGCTGCTGAGTCACCCCTGGGGCTCGAGTCCGCTAGGGGCCCCCGCAATGTGTGCACGGTCCGACAAACCGCCAATATTAGTATGCTTATGAGGTGATGGAGGGGGCCCAAGCATATCCCAGGCCGCGTGCCCCCACTGATCACAGCACAGCAACCACCAATTTCCAGGGCCCTGTGGCCTGATTAACCGCTGATGTTGGTGTGCCGGGGGGGGGGGGGGGGGGGGTGCTTGTGTTTTGCGGGCGTGATTGCGGAGCACCCAGTCCCACCCCACGCGGCGCGGCTGTGCCGCCGATCCCAGCTGCGAGGCTGCGCTGCTGATCCCCTCCTGCAGCCCTACGTATGGGGGAACTGCTGCAACGAGCCGTCTCTTCGCCCACACCAGAAGACTCCACCACAGGCCACAGCGCTCGTTTCTTCCCCGCTCTCCTCACCCGGCTTAACCTCCGTGCCTCTCTCTCCAGGCGGCACTACAGAGCCGAAATGTGGCAGTCAATCCCAGAGGCCGCAATGTGTCCAGGGCCTCCCGGGTGATCCGCCACATGCGCGGGTGGGGCCAAGATCCTCCTGGCCACTGCCATGTGCGATCCCGGCCTGGGAGTGCTCAAGAGGAGGGGGGCCCCAAAAGCAAAATACTCAGTCCCGATCCCGCACTGCGGCCCCAGGGAGGGGGGAAATCCTTGCAGGCTGCCCCCAGCACCTGTGTCGCTGGCCTCTCCCCACCAAGGTGCCAACCACTGAAAAGTGCTCCGATAATCAGGGGTCCAGGCCACAGCTGCTGGTCCGGCCTCGCTACGGCTCTCCACACCAGCGCGGCCCAATCCATCCGCCGTCCGCTTCCCTGTAGTCTGACCGCCGGCCTCACTTCAAGGCCACAGGACGGCAGGCAATCTTCCCGCCACCGCCGCTGATACCCGATGTCTTTAGGCCCGCAAGATAGTCGACTCCGCCTGCAGGTGGTACCCAGATAGGCACACGGCACTCAGCACCCCCTGGAGATCACCACGCAACGCCCAGGCTCCTCGGCCGGCAACCAGGTCGTGTCCCTCACGTGGCGCGATCTCTCCGCCAGTAACCTGCGTGGGCGCCTCAAAATCACACAGGGAATCCTTCAGGGGTGAGTCAGCACTGTGGAGACTCCTCCAGGATCACTTGGGGGTCAGAGGAACCAGGATAATTGCAGGATGAAAAGCGGGCTAGATTGAGCTCGCTCAGCACACGTCCACCATGATGGCTTGCTCAGCCACGCCCCTGTAAACAGGCAAGTTTGCCCTACCTGTAGCTCCAAACCAGTTCCTTTCTAGCGATTGTAGTACAAGCTTTCTCAGAGATATGCCTTAACCTCGCTTAGCCCAGCTCCAAAAATGAGTTCCTGACATACGCTAGCCACTGTAGTTTCCCTGCACCGTGCAGGCCCAGTATCTCCTTTAACTCGTCCCTATACACAGCCAGTTTCGGGTTTACCCATATGTGGCACCAATATATCAAGGGTCTAAGGGCAATTTTGTCTGCAATTGGCTCAAGCCCCAAGTCCAAACGAAGCGGTGTAAAGGGAGAGCTGAGGGGTGGACCAAATAAGTGCCTGGTAAAAGTGTTCTCGGACTTGGTGATATTTCTGAGAGAACTATGGGGCATATTAGCAAGATCCTCGTTAAAATTATCACCGTTTTAGCGGCAGGAAAATGCTACTAAAACAGCGATAATGGGCTTGATAATATGCGCTATAGATTTCCAAAAGAAGCATAGGTTAGATGTCCTACACATCTAACCTGGGCTTCTATTGGAATTCTATAACGCATATTATTATTACCTATTATTGACATGCTTCCTCATCTGGGTCTCCTCTTGACGTCACTCTAGTGACACTAAGGGCTACAACCCCATCAGAAGGATCGGGAGCCCGAGGATGTTTTATTAATAGACAGAAGAAGCAACTATACTCCAGTCTACCTCACCAGAAGAGAGCAAATGAATTATGTGGGAAGTAGATGCGGTGCAAAAGAACAAGGTGATATGTGAATCTAAAATTGAACCATTAGAAACCCTACTTTTATTAATGTCTCACACAGTCCAAACTAAAAACAGTGCAAATGACAGTGTGTACTAAATAACTGTCTGGTGTTAGTAAAAAAGGTCAACATGTTTCAGCACATCCGGACAACTTTCTATCCTATGCTTTCTTCAGGACCACTATAATATTGCTACTGCAAATGTGCCAACAGTGAAAAAGTAAATAGATACAAGTACTCTCGAAACGGTTGGAAACGATACAACCGGATCACCTGTAATCAGGAATGTACAATCCTTCCTCAGCAAAACCCGTACAGCTGATGGTATCCGACATGCATGAGGAGAATACTTCACCTCACCTGGCAGCGGCTCAGGGGATAGGAGGCACCACTCTATCCGTCGGAAGACCGTCAATAGGTACTAACCCCTGGTGCGTGGCACTTGGCACGGCTGATACTTGAAAATGCCTCCTCCCTGGTGCAACATTATGAAAAGTCTTGCACCTAAATTCAAAACGAAAGTGAAAAACAGAATCAACAAACAATATCTTTCACCTACTTTAAATACAGAAAGATAAGTGGAAGCAGCCATCAGCACCCACTCCCTATAAAGATCAACAGCCTAGGAGAAAGAAACACCAGTAACATTAAATACAGAAGCAATTTTGCTCAAGATTAAATAAAAGTGTCTAAAAATGAAAGAATTCAGTAAACTCCTTCTTTACTCAAGCATGTCCATAAATTGCAGATTTGTAAAGTGTGACTTATCACCCTGAAGGGTACCCAGGCGCTGGAGCCGTCGGGGAGATGAAGTGAGCTGTTGCCCAGAGTCCCATGATGCTGAGCTGCGGCCAATGCTGGGGCTCGAGCAGAGAACCCTGTGCGGCGGAGTCAGCTGCTCTGGCCGCTGCGCCACACCTGTCCCTAAAGAAGAAAACTACCAACCTGATACTGCAGGCTGACTTGGGAAATTGACAGATGTATTAAGTGGGATGAAAAGTTGGATACCTTTCTTACAACTTTGGCTTTCACTCCTTATATTTACATTTATAAATGGAACTGCCACTATTTAGTTTCTCTTTTACCTTTCTTGTATATGGAGAAATGTTTAAAAATGTTATAAAAATATATATTTTAAAACGTATGCTTTTGAGTCAGTGAAGTGAAAGAGAGGCTAGCTGTGGAGATGTAGAACCAGCTTTTGGAGACCCCCTTCCCACTGGAGGGTCAAAGCCAGTGGTGCAGGGGACACCTAGAATCTACGGGTTCACCTTCCTTACTCATACATTACCAAAGAGACCAGGACAACTTAGTTGTGGAGGAAAGTTAGTTACTTTATTAGCTCGAGCTAAGGACAGGGTCCCAGAATGGTACAAAGACAATTCTACGGAGACTGCTGCTTCACTCCGCAGCGCACACACAATTATAGCACTAGCCATACCCTTTACACATCCAATCAGAATACACGTTCCTTATCAGTCTCAGGTGGCGGATTGTGGCCAGGGAGCATCTGTCTCAGATTGCACAATGTACACAGACTCTGGCTTACGTGCCGAGATGGCGTGGTCACAGAGCACAGCCATTGGTCGTGGGAGGCTGAATTACCGACAGTTCACAGGATGTGGCTAAGTCTCTGGCACAACCAGGAACGAGGTACACAAGCAGCTTCTTGGAATCGGCTCAACCGCAAGGAGCGGGAAAGGCTAAGCAAGTTCTAACAGGGACACAGAAAGCAATCCTTCACCAGGGTGCAGATAGCATGGCAACACAAAATGGAGTCTCAGCGGCCATTTTAAGCACAGTTCAACAGTCCCTCCTTTTTTTTTTATTTCAAAAGAATTTTATTGTTATAAAGAAGCAAATGAAGATACAGAATACAAGTATAAGTGATACAATTGATAACATAAAAAGCAATCATAAGCTGAAATTCAAAAATGAGTCGTAGCAAATACATCCATAAACAAAAGTAGTCTGCCAAAAACAGAAAAATGAATTAATTAAGGTAAAGTAAGTAGCTTAGGCAGAGTCCACAATCAAGAGTATCAGTATCAGCTGGTATAATCAGGGGAAGAGAGGAAAGGAAAGAAGAAAGAAGAAAGAAAGAGAAAAAGAGGGAAAAGATGGAAAAAGGAGAGAAGACAGAGAAGGAGGAGAAGAAAGAAGGAGAGAAGGATTTCCAACGAACTAACCCGACAAACAAGATGCCATTCAACCAGACAAATCGAAGGGATATTGGTCAACCAACCCCTTTGATGACAAATCCATATAGTTATCCAGAGCATTCCAAACCCCACTAGCAATAGATGGAGAAAGGTGAGCATGATCGACCGAGGTATGAGCACTTCGTAAAAAGGAAACCCAAGCCCACCAAGTATGATAAGAAACAGAGGAAAAGGATTTCCATTCCATAAGAATTACTTTCACTGCAATAGTCAATAGGAGATCCAACAGCTGTAATTCCTTGGGATCCAAGGGGAGAGGGACTGGGGCAGCTAATGGACCTAATAGAATTAATGGAAAAGAGAGTTGGAACTTAATACCAAAGATGAGCATGAGGTGTTTATGAATGAGGTTCCAAAAGGGTTGGAGGAAGGAGCATTCAAAAAACATATGCGGAAAGTCACCTGTCAATAAGCCACAGCTCCAACATAGGTTATCTTCTTTGAGATTGAGCGAATGTAAACGAACAGGAGTCCAATGAAGGAGGTTGACGGAGAAAAATTTAGATTGCATTAACGATGGGGCGATTTTATTGCGAAGAGAAAGTTTACCAATCATCTGCCAGGTGTCTGAAGAAATATGGTCAGTAACTCCTTGATCAAAATGGTGCAACCATTTTTGTTGAGCAACCGTATGAGTAGGTAATGAAACAGTTGATAAAAATGTATAGATTTTAGAGGCTACGTGACCAGATTTAGTCCATATTTGAAAGAGAGTAATCGTAGGAGAAGTAGGATGAAGACGCACCTTAGCAAGTGCTACTTTGATTTTGAGAAAAGTATAAAAATCCAAATTAGTTAAAGAATGTTGTTGAGCTAAGAGGGAAAAAGGTAGTGGCTCATTATTAGAACCATAAAGATGTTTAACAAGTCAGATCCCCTTAGCAGCCCATTAAGATATCAGAGAAGGATCAATATTAATTTTAATTTTAGAATTCCGTCAAATAGACGACCACCTAGATTTGTGAAGTGGAATCGCCACTTTCTTGTCTACCTTCTGGACCGCAGCAAGAGTATCTAGAATAATAGAGCGGGAGAACGAGATGGACAAGGTAGACGCAGTGCAAAAGGAGGCAGTCGGTAATGGAGAAGCCAATTCCTGCTCTATTAACAACCAGGAAGGAACATGAATAGGGGGATAAGAGAACCATAGAGCACCTTGAGACGCCAAAAAGGCAGTTTGGTATTTTTCCCAATCAGGAAGATTGCATCCTCCCATATCATAAGGCTTCCGCAAGAATTTATAGGCAATTCTAGCCCGTTTATCATTCCATAAAAATTTAGAGGTCAGAACATCAATTTCATGAAAGAAGGAATCCGATAACTTTACCGGGAGCATAGAGGATACAAAATTAATAATAGGTGTAATCATCATTTTGAGGGTCTGAAGGCGACCCCACCAGGAAATGTGTTTCGGAGACCAAGTGTCCAAAAGACACCGTACTTTAAGAATAGTCTGGGATTCATTATAGGTAATTGTAGCATATAAGGTAGAGCAAAAATAGATACCCAAGTATTTTAATTGCTTAGACTGCCATTTAAAACCAGCAGAGCCCATATGCGTAGAGAAACAGTAGGCATTTAAGGAGAACATCTCAGTCTTATCCTTATTTAAGGTGTACCCTGAAACCTTCGAAAAAAGGGTAATCGTATCCGAGATAGCAGGGATAGCCAAGGCAATATCATCTGAGAAAATAAGGACATCATCCGCGTACGCAGCAGTTTTAATACGATGAGCACCAAAAGAAAAACCTTTAATGTCTGAGTGTAGCTCAATCAATCTGAGGAGAGGGTCAATGGATAATACAAACAAAAGTGGAGATAAAGGACAACCCTGTCTGGTACCCTGGTGAAGATTAAAAAAGGACGACGTAGCACCGTTGACTCTTATGTTAGCTCTAGGTTGAGAGTATAGGGACATGACAAACAACAACAGTCCCTCCTTGTGCCATGCAGAGGCAACTATCAGTCATCACCTAGGTCAATGTCCATCATATTCTGGACCTCCTTCTGAAGCACCGTCATGGCATTCTGGTGGTGTGAATTAATTGGTTTGGGTGCTAAAGAGGTGTTACAGAGGCCACATAGCGCGGGCATACATTGAACACAGAGGCAGCAAGAAAAGAATGCGGCTGCAATGATGGCAACGAAAATTAATATCTTCCATCCCCACTGAGAGACCAGGCCCCAAAACCAACCGGTTAGGCACCATGCACCCTCATCCTGATGGGTGTCGGAAGTAATCTTATGGATATTCTGGATTGCTTGATAAACTGTTGCTGCATTATCAGGTATATATACACAGCAGCTGGTTCCAATCAATCTACAGACTCCCCCACAGTCCGCTAGGATTATGTCAAGAACCATCCGGCTCTGCAAAGTCATGAGGCGATCCGCTTGAAGTTCAGCAGTGATGTTACTGAGAGCACCAGCAGTCACGTTGATGGTGGCCTCTACCACTCTTGTAAGATGTTGAATATTGCGACTATTGACCATAGGGCCCCAAAAGGGGAGGAACCCTTTAGCAAAGTCTCGAAATTCTTGGCCAGCTGTGTCTTCAGCGGCAATTACACCTCTCTTCTGGATGTGGTGTGTTGCATTGGCTGTGTAGTTTGGGGGAAGCAACCAAGTGATATACCAGGTGCTAGCCCATGACTTGGGCAGCCAGGTGTAGGCCTTGCTCCCGCACACAACATAGGTATTGAGCGAAGCCACCAGAGCTGGGTGAGTCAAGCCATTAAGCTGGAGCGTGTAGGCGCAATCGCTCTCCCCCACCCATACTGTTCCACTGCTCTCGATACAGTATCGTCCAGAATGTGCGTAGACAGGGAGGTCCCTAAGGGGCGGCAGCCATCGTCTTCCTCCACCGTCGATGAGGCTCAGCGGATAGAAAGAACCGTGGTTGTTCTCATATTCATCCTTTTCGGGTGAAGCCTTATTCATATTGGGCCACTCCGTAGCCATAATGTGGGTGAATGCTTGCTTGCAACTATTCTTACCTGGGGATTGTGTAGATGTGTTACCTGAATAGATGGCGTCAAAAAATACCGTATACCATCCATAGGCTGAACCGGCTCGAGGAAAGGGAGCAGGTATCAGGGGCATCCCTGTGCCCGCAGTATGGGGCAGCAACCCACATACTCAACAGTTTGTTGTATTCACCACAAGCTGGTGCTGGTGTAACATCTGAATGAAAGTATTGTTATAAAATTCTGCGTTCATTTTTGTCACCGTCATGCCTCACCCAGTCTTCCCTAGTTGCTGCCTGTGATTGGTGGTTGCTTCACTGGACAGTGATTCCAGCAGTCCTATTGACACACTCTGGTCGGCTGCACCGGCACTGGTCAGATATATGAATGAATGAATGAATACGCACTTATATAGCGCATGGCTACCCATAGGGCATCCCAGCGCATCCTGTCACCATACTCATTCAACAGTAATCAAGCAAAAAGAAAGGTCTTCAACTGTTTCCTAAACCTAAGATGATCACCTTTCAGGCGAATTGGATCAGAAAGCTGATTCCAAAGCCTGGATGCGTTGTAGGAGAACAGCCGTCCTTCGGTCCGAGACCGTTTAACCTTTGGAACTGACAGCAGTTGTTTATTGCTCAATCTCAAAGTCCTCTTTTGTGTCATATAACTGCACCAAGGGCTGCAACAAAGCTGGCCCTTTACCCAAGACACACTTATGGACGATACACAGTGCTTTGAACCTAACCCTATCCACAACGGGCAGCCAATGAAGTCGTCTGAGGGCTAGTTTAACTGACTTATGCCTAGGGATACCCGTCAAAAGACGAGCCGCACAATTCTGTGCTATCTGTAATTTCCTGATAGTTCCCAGTGGCGCACGCAGGTAGACTACATTTGCGTAGTCCAACCGTGAAAGAACCAGGGATTGAACCACCATGCGCCTGGCTTCAGATGGCAGAAGGGGAAGAATCTTCCGCATTGTCCTGATCAGGCCATAAAAATTAGCAGCCACCTTACTTGCCTGCACTTTGAGATTCAATTTACAGTCCAAACAGACCCGAAGACTCCTAATTTGTGCCTTAGGGACAGGAGGCGCGCTGAGGCAGGCAGGCCACAAAGAATCCCGATTGTGGGGTGCAGCATGACCTAGAATCATTAAATCTGTCTTTGTACCATTTAATTTAAGAAAGGACAGATCCATCCACTCAGCGACCTTCACAAGGCAGCCCTCCAAACCTGAGTTTGAAATATCTTGCCGGTTAAGGCCCACCACTAATTGAGTGTCATCCGCGTATGTGACATATCATTAATGGACTCCTTCTATACCGGCCTCCAGGTAAGGCTTCACAATTTTGCAATCAATTGACAGAGCTGATAACTCAGCATACACTTTGGTATAAGAAATTTCTTGTATTAGGAGATCTCAATCTTCATTTTGAAAATCCTAATTGTAAGTAAGCATGGAAGGAAAATCTGTTACGCTCGCGGATTTTGCGGATTTTCGGTAAATTCGCAATCCGCGAGATCCGCGAATTTACCGCAAAATCCGCAAATTCGCACGCAGCGGATTTTTTGCTGCGTGCGGTGTAAGTTCGCAATTGCGAACTGGTACAAAACCCTCGCGAACTGGCAGAAATCCTTGCGAACTGGCAGAAATGCTTGCGAACACAAAAAAGCATTCAGCAGGTTCAAAAGTTCAAACTCATCATTAGTAACCATTCCCTGTAGTGCTTCCTGACAAGGGCCCCTCCAGAGTTCAGTTGCTAGTTGCAACAATTATATGACCCTGCTCTGACCCTCACAGCAGGCTCATAGAATAGCTACAAGTAGGCCACAAAGGCCCTGGAAAAAAAAATTGCACTGCAACAGAAAGCAAATTACAGATAAGGAAGCAGGTGCCAGACTGGAATTTTAAAACAGTGACACATTAATAAATCAACCCCAAATTAATTCATGTCAGTTGAAGCAGGCAGGTGTGCTTGCTTTCCCCCCCCCATAATCTACAGTGATGATGAACCAGAGGGTGGCATTGATGCACCAGAGGATGGCATGGATGAAACAGAGGGTGGCAGGGGTGAAACAGAGGGTTCTGGGAACCTGTGATGATGAACCAGACGTAGAAACAACATAATCGTGACCGTTGCGAGCCGACATGTAAGTTCGCAATTGCGAACTGGTACAAAACCCTCGCGAACTGGCAGAAATCATTGCAAACTGGCAGAAATCCCTGCGAACACAAAAAAAGCATTCAGCAGGTTCAAAAGTTCAAACTCATCATTAGTAACCATTCCCTGTAGTGCTTCCTGACAAGGGCCCCTCCAGAGTTCAGTTGCTAGTTGCAACAATTATATGACCCTGCTCTGACCCTCACAGCAGGCTCATAGAATAGCTACAAGTAGGCCACAAAGGTCCTGGAGAAAAAAAATTGCACTGCAACAGAAAGCAAATTACAGATAAGGAAGCAGGTGCCAGACTGGAATTTTAAAACAGTGACACATTAATAAATCAACCCCAAATTAATTCATGTCAGTTGAAGCAGGCAGGTGTGCTTGCTTTCCCCCCCACCCCCATAATCTACAGTGATGATGAACCAGAGGGTGGCATTGATGCACCAGAGGATGGCATGGATGAAACAGAGGGTGGCAGGGGTGAAACAGAGGGTTCTGGGAACCTGTGATGATGAACCAGACGTAGAAACAACATAATCGTGACCGTTGCGAGCCGACATGTAAGTTCGCAATTGCGAACTGGTACAAAACCCTCGCGAACTGGCAGAAATCATTGCAAACTGGCAGAAATCCCTGCGAACACAAAAAAAGCATTCAGCAGGTTCAAAAGTTCAAACTCATCATTAGTAACCATTCCCTGTAGTGCTTCCTGACAAGGGCCCCTCCAGAGTTCAGTTGCTAGTTGCAACAATTATAGGACCTTGCTCTGACCCTCACAGCAGGCTCATAGAATAGCTACAAGTAGGCCACAAAGGTCCTGGCAAAAAAAAATTGCACTACAACAGAAAGCAAATTACAGATAAGGAAGCAGGTGCCAGACGGGAATTTTAAAACAGTGACACATTAATAAATCAACCCCAAATTAATTCATTTCAGTTGAAGCAGGCAGGTGTGCTTGCTTTTCCCCCCCATAATCTACAGTGATGATGAACCAGAGGGTGGCATTGAAGCACCAGAGGATGGCATGGGTAAAACAGAGGGTGGCAGGGGTGAAACAGAGGGTTCTGGGAACCTGTGATGATGAACCAGACGTAGAAACAACATAATCGTGACCGTTGCGAGCCAACATGTAAGTTCGCAATTGCAAACTGGTACAAAACCCTCGCGAACTCGCAGAAATCCTTGCGAACTGGCAGAAATCCTTGGGAACACAAAAAAAGCATTCAGCAGGTTCAAAAGTTCAAACTCATCATTAGTAACCATTCCCTGTAGTGCTTCCTGACAAGGGCCCCTCCAGAGTTCAGTTGCTAGTTGCAACAATTATATGACCCTGCTCTGACCCTCACAGCAGGCTCATAGAATAGCTACAAGTAGGCCACAAAGGTCCTGGAAAAAAAAATTGCACTGCAACAGAAAGCAAATTACAGATAAGGAAGCAGGTGCCAGACTGGAATTTTAAAACAGTGACACATTAATAAATCAACCCCAAATTAATTCATGTCAGTTGAAGCAGGCAGGTGTGCTTGCTTTCCCCCCCCCATAATCTACAGTGATGATGAACCAGAGGGTGGCATTGATGCACCAGAGGATGGCATGGGTAAAACAGAGGGTGGCAGGGGTGAAACAGAGGGTTCTGGGAACCTGTGATGATGAACCAGACGTAGAAACAACATAATCGTGACCGTTGCGAGCCGACATGTAAGTTCGCAATTGCGAACTGGTACAAAACCCTCGCGAACTGGCAGAAATCCATGCGAACTGGCAGAAATCCTTGCGAACACAAAAAAAATCCGCAAATTCGCGAGAATTCGCGGATTTTGCGGATTGCGAGTTCACAAATTCGCAAAATTCGCGTACGCCAGATTCGCCAAATTCGCCCATGCTTAATTGTAAAGAGGCACAGGATGTGGTGATGCACTGAAATCTCGGTCACTTAAACTTCAATCTACAGCCCCGTCGCATCAACGTGGCCACCTTTTAGATCCTGTTTTTGCAAACTGGGAAGGAATTAAAATTGCCACACCATTGCAAATTATTTGGTCAGATCATTTTGTAATTCCTTTTGAAGTTGAAGTTGGCCCTCAGGACTGCAGTGTGATCAAAACTAGGCCTCGGAAACATAGAAACTGGAAGAAGTTTACGCAAGAAAACTTTAAATCCGCCCTACTTAATGAACCACCTACTCCCAGCGACACCCTGCTTAAGGCATGGGATGATTATGAGAAATGGGTGTCTAGGGCTCTGGACACAGTAGCACCTTGGACATCCAAGCCCCACGTCAGGAAAATTAAAACTGCTCCCTGGTTTTCTAAAGAACTTAAAGAAGCCAAAGACAAATGTAAAAACGCTGAACGGAGCTGGAGGAAAAATTATAATCCAGAGGATAAATTGAACTATAAGAGGGAATTAAAAATCTATCACAAAATCGTCAGAGCAGCCAAAGGCGCTCATTTTAAAGGACTTATTGAATCTGCCAAAAATCCTACTAAGGAACTCTTTTTGATTTATAAAGAGCTCACGGGCCCAACTAGACTTGAGGCCCAAGATACTTACACTAATGAATTATGCGATGATATCGCAGATTTTTCATAAAAAAAGTGGATTCAATACACGCTACTTTTACAGGTAGCACGCCGACTAACTACTCGGTAGTGAGAAGTGATCCTGCTACCAAGGACTATCTGACTCACTTTACAGTTCCTGAGAGGGCAGACCTGCTCAACATCGTTAACGTCATTCAGTCCGGCTCCCCCCTTGATGTGATTGCCCCCAATCGCTGTAAGGTAGTCATCGATTGTATGATTGAACAGATTGAACACTTGATCACCCTATCTTTTCAGGAATGTCACGTGCCTGATGTATGGAAAATGGCACAAGTAATACCCCTGAAAAAAAAAAGCTAACATACACATTTCCCAGTTAGAAAATCTCCGCCCTATCTCTCTTCTCCCCTTCTGTGGGAAAGTTGTGGAGAAGATAGTAAACAGTCAACTCATGAAATTTGCTGAGGAGAACTCTCTTCTCCACTCTACGCAGTCAGAGTTCAGAGCAGGCCACTCTACTGAGTCGGCGGTTCTCTTCTCCACAGAATGTTTGAGATAACTTGCAGATGAGGGGCAGACAGCGGCGTTGGTTTTATTAGATCTCAGTGCAGCTTTTGATACCGTGCTGCACTCAACGCTGCTGTCTCGCCTCTCAGATCTGGGAGTAGATGGGCCAGCCCTGAAATGGATAGTATCCTTTCTAGAAAACAGAGGTTTCCAGGTACACTGCCCTCCTCACAAATGGGGTTCCACAGGGCTCAAGTTTGAGCCCCACGCTATTTAATCTTTAAATGGAGCCCCTAGCCCATATTGTGGAAACTTTTGGTGTGGATTTCGTCACATATGCTGACGATACCCAACTTATAATTAAACGTACCCACAATCAGGCAGAGGATGCCACCAATTTTTCCAACTGTATGCGTTCTGTGGCAGGGTGGATGAACAACAACTGCCTATGCCTTAATGGCGATAAAACAGAATTGTTGATAGTTGGTAAGTCTCCCTCCGCCTGGTCGCAGGCCTGGTGGCCATCAGAATTGGGTGCGATCCCCCACCCTGCAAACTCTGTTAAGAATTTAGGAATATGGCTGGATGCGGAACTTTTCTTTAAGCAACAGATTAGCAAAATCACGGGTAAATGTTTCGGAATACTAAAAACTCTCCGTAAAGTCCTTGATCTACTCCCCATCAGTGCCAGGAAGACACTTATTCATGCCCTAGTTACTCCGCACTTGGACTGTTGAGTGGGGTGAAGTGGAGTGGTGTGGCTCACTGGTTAGAGGCGGCAGACCCGGAAGCAGAGGACGTACCCGGGACCAGGGTTCAATTCCCGACGCGGCAGGGTTGTGAACCAGGGTCAGCGGACTCGATAATTCTCGCCTCGGTGCCTACTCTAACCAGGGATCACACTCGGCAACTCTGGGCATCAGCTTGCCTCATCTCCACAACGGCCCCCCACAAACGCTGGGGATGCCTGGTTTCACGTTGGAGATACCCAGGAGGGAACATCTCACAGGGAAAGCCAGGACGGGTTCCCCAGCGGTCTATAGCGCCAGGAAGCCTCCGGGTAGCAGTGGGCTTTACAAGACACACACATTTACATTTACATTTACTACGGCAACGCTCTTCTTCTAGGACTAAGCAGAAAAGGCTTACATCAATTACAATGTGTCCAAAATGCCGCGGCCCGCCTGCTACTGAACCTCCCACGCAGGGCTTCTGGTAAAACAGCACTACGAAAACTTCACTGGCTCCCTATCGAGGAGCGCATTAAGTTCAAAGCTCTTTGCTTTGCCCTTCGTATTGCCCAGGGAAAAGGGCCAAGTTATCTGCGCAACCTTTTGACCATCCATCGCCCCACCCGGAACCTCAGATCTGCTGGAGCGATGTTGTTTCAGCTCCCTCGCGTACGCAGGACCAGGATGGGAGGTAGCTCCTTTCGCTTTCTTGCAAGTAAGCACTGGAACAATCTCCCTCTTGACCTGCGCATGGAGCCCTCAGAAACAAGATTCAGACTTAAACTAAAAACCTACCTTTTTCCAAAGCAATAATTGTTTCTTGTAGCCTAGGACCCAGACAGGCCCCAGACCTCTGCCTCTTCAGGGTACTGTAGCATTTCTAAGCGCGGGGACACACTGTCTTAGTGTAACCAGGCGCTCTATAAGTGGTTTTATTATTATTATTATTATTATTATTATTATCGTCTCCCAGGCCCTCCTTGACTCACTGGTCGTATGGCAGTGGCAGAGGCACTCGTTTGCAGTGCGTTGCGTGTACCCAATTCTTTCTTCCTGCCACTTTCACAGCAGACCTGGCAGCCAACAACACTTGCTGGTGCGCTTTCCACCTCGGCTCCAGGTTCTTGGTCCTCTGGAAGTTGCGGATGCAGACCCAATCACCTGGCTGGATGGTGTGGCCAGGGCCCTCGTGTTTGGGTTGCAGAATGTCCTCTACCTGCCGATGAATAAGACGCAGGTTAGTGGTCAATTCATGCAAATAATCAATCAACAATGTATATTCGATATGAGATTATTTCTCTGGGTGGGGCACTCCCCAAACATTAGCTGGTCGACCAAATACGATTTCATAAGGAGATAGTCCGGTGCGGAATGTGCCGTGGCTCTAGTGGATAAAAGGGCAAGAGGCAGGGTGTCCGGCCAAGACAGTCCTGTGTCAGCCTGTATTTTAGCCAATTTCAATTTCAATGTCCTATTGTGGCGCTCAACCAAACCCGCTGACTGGGGTTGATTGGCCGCATGGAACTTTTGTTTCATCCCCATCCCTACACACACTTTCTTCATTATTAGTAGCTTCCGTTGTTGCTCCAGATAATTCTGGACATTCCGAATCTGGGAAAAAATTCCTTCAACAAGATCTTAGCAGTGCTGATAGCAGTGTTGTCCTTAAGGGGGTATGCCTCAATCCACTTACTAAAGGCACACACAACTACCAGGATATATCGGAGATTGTTTCATCTTTCCACCTGTATGTAATCTATTTGGAGCACTTTGAAGGGGTAAGATGGGTGTGCAAAATTCCCAGCAGGTGTTGGTGTGCCTTTTCCCGGGTTATGCATTAAACAAATCATGCAATTCCTGACTAACCTCTCGACATATTTTGGGATGTGTTTGTTTTGCCATACCGGAGCTAGCAATTTGCAAATACCTTTTGCACTAATGTGAGCTGGGCCATGAGTCATAGTGACCACTGGCAAAACATAGGCATTGGGTAACAACCATCGCTGTTGTTCAGACAGATCCGTCCAACAGCCATTCTCATCTAATAGGCCTGTTTGCTCTTTCCAGAGAGCCTTTTCCTCTCTAGTTGCCTCCGTCTGTATTTCCTTTCCATTTTCAAGAGTGTCCTCATGCATCCCTCCCTCCGGTACCCAATTTGAGGGGCCAGCTACATACATACGGGTGGAGACATCTTTGGCTGTTTCCTTTGCAGTCTGGTCAGAAAATGCATTACCTCTTCCTATGTCATCTCTTACTTTCTTGTGGGCGCTACATTTAACCACAGCTATCTTCGAAAGAAGAGTTAATGCTTCTAACTGCCTGCTGACCAGTTGACCATGTTGTATCCTAGTACAGTGAGAGGTTAAAAATCCCCTCTCAGCCCACAGTCGCCCAAAATTATGGGCCACTCCGAAAACATACTGGCTGTCGGTGTAGATGTTGACGGCCATCCCCGTACCCAAGTCACACGCTCTTATCAGCGCCTCTAACTCAGCGGCCTCTGCTGATTGGTAAGGTATCCTCTCACTCTCCACCACTGTCTGTAACGTGGTGATAGCATAGGCGGTAGTTGTGCTACCATCAGGAAGTTTGAAACAAGAACCATCCACATACAGGGTACCATCAGGATCAGTGAGGGGTGTGTCAGTCAAGTCCACACAGCCTTTAGTCTCTTCCTCCGTCCGGAGGACACAATCATGCAGATCAGAACTAGTGTCACCATCAACAAAGGGTAACAATGGGTCCTTTGTGAATGGGTCCTGGGTTGGTTGAGAATACCGTCCTCCTGGTTCGAATGACCGCTACGGTGGAGTTCCACGCCTCCACGTAGCCCGGAGTTCCTGTTCCTGGCCCCTCCCCCCCCTCACCTCGAGGTCAATGGCGACTGCTGTGGTTTGGCAGGTCGAGCTAGGTGTTTGTGTCCACGCCGAGAGAGCTTCGAGTGCCTGCTGAGCCTGCTGTTCGGTATTACGTGCCGATTTTTTGATAGAAGACCTACGGAGACGAAGCCTGCTCTTCACAGGGATGCGAGGTGAGCTGGATTGCATCTCCAACGGGCCCAGGTTACATTGATGGACTGAAAGAAATCTTTATTCCCGATAACGTTCACGCTGCATCCTCCGCTTTCCCACTGCTTGCACTCTGGCTGCATACTGGCTGTATGCGGCTGCTGGGCCTGCTTTGCTGTTTGGCATTCGTAGCAGGCAATTGTAGCCGGTCAGCACCTGGACTTCCTGTTCTTTGCTCCTCTCTTTCACAAAGCTCTACGAGGGTGATGGTATTGGAGGTGCTTCACGGCGCATTTTAGCTGTGGCATTGGAGCTGACTGAACTGACTGAAGTGTAGAGTAAGTGTTTAGGCGCTGGAGGTGCTGGAATCTCGCAGCAACTTAACTGCTTGGCTTGGAGGCTGGCTTGAAATTCAAATACAGCATAATCTCGGAGTGGAGCTGTAGCATTTACCGTATCGACGGGGGAAAAAAAAAAAATAAATAAAAAAAAACTACAAGTCCCAGCATTCCAGCATTCCAGTGATTGGGAAACTTACTGCTTTAATCTGATTTCCTACGATCCTACGATTTGTGCTGATGCAGGACACAGAGTAACGGTCGGCTGGATACTTACTAATTGTGGGCTTGTGACATATGAGCGGGCAGAAGATTGCGCTGCTTGGTGGTGCTTAGCACTGCCCGGTGAGACTCCGTTTGCCTTGTAAAGATTCTTTCTGCTGCTGATAAGTGCGCAGCGGTCGCGGTTTTGGGGATTTGCAGGCTTTAAGAAGCAGGAAGGACAGAAAGACATTTGAGTCTATCCGGTTAAAAAGCCCTTCGTTTTTTGTTTTCCCACTCAAATCAAATTCGGGAGGTATCTAACTCTTCAGTTGGCTGCTCAAGGCTGTGTTGGAGAAAACTTTATTGACTTCTTGGCAGGATGGGCAAACAATTAAATGCCCGCGCCAAAGCGCGAATAAGACGCCAGCAATTAAAGGACGATGCCGCCGCTCATAAAAATGCTGATACAGGCGTTGGGAAAGAAGATTCGCTGGTTGAGGTCTCTGGAGCCTCGGGTGACGAGGAGGAGGAGACAGCGGACTCGGTTTTTCCTAACCCATCTCGACTGACGCCTTTGAAAAACCCGCCTCAAGCGCAAAATGACTTAGCACTCGATGTAAATGGGAGTGAGATGAGCGATGCGTTGAATAATAGTTTGCAACCTGGGGCCTCCAAAGGCGGGGGGCCTGAGGTGGCCCCTAAAGTCGCTAAAAACTTCCCATTATTTGAGAAAAAAACTGATATTTCACGGCCCGCTCCTTTTCCATCGGTGGGCGCAAGCTCAAGTCCTACGGGCCTAACTGAAGGTATGGTGGAAGAAGGAGGAGGTGGTTCCAGTCTATCCACCATTATAAATGGGGTCAAAACTCTCTCCTCTGTGGACTTAATGGGCTCGCAAGAATGTAATCTTATACAAGACGAAGTCTCTCCCCAGATGGATCTCATTGTCTCTTCTCCCCCTGGTGTGGAAAGTCCGAATTTAGGAATGGAGACTGAGACCACAGGAGAATTCCAGATCTCGGTTAAAGACATGCTTAACATGATACTAGGTGAAGTGAGGGAGATGAAGCAGTCACAACGATCTGATCTGGCCCTTATCAATCAAAGACTAGACAAAATTGAAGAAACAATCTCCTCCTTTCCTGTCCGGCTACAAGAAGCAGAGACTAGGATTTCCGGCCTGGAGGATAATATGAGCAATGTTAAAAAAGAAGTTACATCTCTTTCCAAAACCTCTAAGTCTCTTGAGCTTAAATTGGACGAAATTGAAAACTATAATAGGAGATCGAACCTTAGAATCGTGGGAGTTCCCGAGAAAATCGAGGGTTCTGATATGAAGCAGTGGCTTACCTCCTTCTTTCTCAGCGAGGTCATTCCAGAATTCAAGGGAGATTTAACGATTACACGCGCCCATCGTGTCCCTGCACAACCGTTTCCCAACTCCACTCTACCTCGGACTATTCTTGTTAACTTCTCAGATATCAGAGTGAAAGAGACTATTCTTTCTAAGGCCTTCAAGCAAAGGCAATTTTCGGTTAACTCATCCACTAAATGTCGGATCTTTTCGGACATGTCTGCTGCTGCAGCTAGGAGGAGGAAGGAATTCGTTAAAATGCTGCAAATGTTTAAAGACAGGGGTGCGCAAGCAATGATTGCTCAGCAATCAAAATTGAAAGTTTTGGTGAAGGGCAAATTCCATTTATTTACGGATATTGACGAAGCACAGGGGCTGCTACGTCTGATCTCCCAGGATTAATGTTCCTTGTTTGCGAGGCTGCCTAATGAACTCTTGTAATGGTTGTGTTCTTTTTTTTCATGAGATATGGAATCTAGTAGGTTGCCAATATATGTTCTTAAGTCTGCTTTAAGTCTGCTTTGTTTGTGATGGGGAGGAGGGGCGGGGTCAGGACTGGACTCATAGGAAGGTCAAGGGGTGCTAATCCAAGGCACCTTAAAGGTAGAGGTGGGCCAATATGGCCAGCGTGGGGGAAGGGCCATAAAGGAGGGGGGTCCTACAGGGGTAGGAGGGGGGCAAGGAGGGCAGGGGGCACGAAATCAAAAAAAGAAGTCTTGGATATGTGCATGTAATTTTTTTCTTTTTAGCTGGGCTAAGTACGTTATGAATACTGGAATGGGCCTTTTTTTGAAAAATGCGGTATCTAATTGGTTCACAATCAGTTTGAAAGCTTGGGTGTGGGGTGCTTTTTGTCTTTACTCTTTAGTATGGGGCTAAAAATTATTTCTTTTAACGTAAATGGTCTAAACAATAGGAAAAAAATGAGAGCAATAGAATTATGGGCCAAAACGCAACAACCTGATGTGATTCTATTACAAGAGACCCACTTACCTAGATTAAAAATTGAGGAATTCTCTATGTTTAAAAGCTGGGCCTCTTATAGAGTATTCTCTTCATGTTCAGAGTCACGGAGGGGAGTGGCGTTATTTGTTAGTAAAAAATTAGAGGCCCAGATCGGTCAAGTGGAACAAGGGGGGTCGGGCCGTTGGTGCTGGGCCACCTGTGTGATCCCAAATAGAACTAATCCTGTTACGTTAGTGAGTTTTTATGCTCCAACAGATGATACTCCAGAGATTTATGAGGAGTTTTTCCATTCTTTGTTGATGGTTAAGGGTGAGATTATTATTGGTGGGGATTTCAATATTACAATGAACAGAGAGCTGGATTCTTCCAGCAAATCGAAGACACAATTCAAGCCTAAATCTCTCAGGTCTATTATGAATAATATGTTGCTATTTAACTTGTGGGACCCTTGGAGAAATCAAAATCCGCACAAAAAAGAATATACTACGTCAAATAATTTTTTCTAAACAGACGATGCTTCACAACGGGTTCTCGGATCATGCTATGATCATTATGGAACTGGGATTGGCAGATAGGGCAAGAACCCCTAAACGTTGGGTCTTTAATAAAAAATTCTTGACTGATGACACTTGGGTGGAGGCTATTAAAACTGAGATTTCAGCCTTTTTTTCTCGGAATATAGGAACTGCCCCCCTCAATTTTGTGTGGGACTCGTTTAAGGCATATATTCGCGGCCTAGTGATTGGTAGAGATGCAGCAGATTTTTCAGCAGTTAAGAATAAAAATAAATTGCTCCAACAAAAAATTCAGGCTTTGACGGAACTCAGGCAACAAAATTCTGCTAGATCGGTTCAAGATCAATTAAATGCGGCCAAACGTGAGCTCTCTCAGGAGCTCTATACTCAGAGTGATGAGATCTTTCGCAAGAGCTCACAAAAAATCTATGAAGAGAGTAACTACACTGGCAAACTCCTGGCGTGGCAGGCCAGAGAGCAAGCCTCGACTAATCTCATACACTCCCTATATTCTCCAGACACTCTTAGGGATACATCGGTCCCAGCTGAAATTGGAGAAATAATGATCGCTCACTATAAAAGGATCTATAATACTCAATCGACGATAGATTATCAAAAATTATTGAATTATCTGGAAAAGTACTCTCTTCCCACTCTTTCCCCTGTAGATCAATTTAGTATGGCATCTCCATTCACTAGAGAGGAAGTAGAGAAAGTTGTACAACAGCTTCCACTAGGGAAAGCGGCCGGACCGGACGGGTTTCCCTCAGAGTTTTTTAAAGTTTTTTTTACTGCGTTCTCAGATGTTTTCGTTCAATTATTAAACTTTATGTTGTTGGGTGGATATATCCCGGATTCTTTCAGGGAAGGTACAGTAGTAAGTTTTCTTAAAAAAGGTAAACCCCCCAACGACCCAAATTCTTATAGACCCATCACGCTTCTTAACACAGATTACAAAATTACCACTAAATTATTATCTACACGATTTAACTCTTTTTCTTCAGATTTGATTCACGCAGACCAGAATGGCTTTGTTGCTGGCAGGCAGCTCTTGACTAACACTCATTTTTTAGCAGAGGCTTTGGATTTTTTTGAGTCACGTAAGATCCCCGCTTTAATTTTATTATTTGATGCCGAAAAAGCTTTTGATTTGGTGGTATGGGAGACACTTTTTATTATTTTACAGCACTTCGCTATCCCAAAGGTAGTTATAAACTTAATTCGGAGTCTCTATTCAGGGGCTAGGGCTAATATTATAATCAATGCAGAGTCTGTGGGGCTAGTATCAGTTAAACGTGGTACTAGACAAGGCTGCCCACTGTCTCCGGTTTTATTTGCCTTCTTTATCGAACCCTTAGCAACTGCAATTAGGAAAGCTCCTCTTTTATTCCCCCCAATTAATTTGATGCCTAAAATCAAACTTTATGCAGACGACATAATTTTGTTAACTAAGCCGGAATTGCAATGCCAAACACTTGCACTTCAAATATTTGAAGAGTTTGAGGCGTTGGGGGGCTATAGGATAAACAAAAAAAAAAACGAAATCTTAGTATGCGGGGGTATTAATCCTGTAATTCACCCTGATTTAAGATCATGCATTAATAACAAACCGAAAAGATATTTGGGGGTTATGTTCTCTCCCGCAGTTTCAGATCTTTACAGCTTGAACTTTATACCATTGCTGCAGAAGGTACGAGCAATGTTCGAAAGATGGAATCCCCTACCATTAACTATTATTGGCAGGGTCGCATTAATTAAGATGTCGGTCCTCCCTTTATTTAATTTTTTATTTTCTACAATTCCCTGTGCTCTGCCGGCATCTTTTTTTTCCAAAGCTGAAGCCTTGTTCTCTTCATTTATTTGGGCCAAAAAGACGCCTCGTATTGCATTGAATACGTTATTCGAAGATAAGGGACAAGGTGGGCTGGCCCTTCCCAACCTTAAAGACTATTACAATGCATATTTGGCTCAATTCATGACCAGATTCAAGGATAATAATCAGCAACTCTTTATAAATTTTTTCATTGATTTGATTTGTGAAGAATCCCAGATTCCCTCCCCACTTAAATTATTTAAATCTCCAAAAACAGTTAGGTATAAGGTGCTGCACTGGTTTTTTAAGAGACGCTCAGCACTCCTAAAGAGATACTCCCTTTCGTTTCTTAATACATCCTCTTCCCTCTGCTCGGCTTTTTCATTCTTCGGAGTGGATATCAGCATGGATCTACTAGAAAAATGGCAGAAGATAGGGTTTAAGATATTAAGCGATTTTATGAAAGATGGCGCTTGGATTAGGATGTCTGATATGTCAACCTTGGTTCAAGGTAATTTCCTATTGCTGGGATCATATAAGTTGATTTATGGAATCTTGATCCAACTAGACCCTTCACTCCTCTTTTCCCCTGCCCCGTTATTTAATGATTTATTTTGTTTAATACAAGAAAGAAAGCCGGGGGAGTGGAAACGATGCTTAACCGTGAATGGGGACCCGGATTTGTGTCTAAAAGCAATCAATAAGTGGCAAGGGCAGGAAAACATGGTATTAACCCCAGCTATATGGAAGAGAATTAATGTTCTGAATTTTTCCGTATTAAGAGGTGCCAATTGGCGCAGAATGCTGTTTTTTAGTAAATGGCTTCTGTACTTCACTCCGGCAATGGTTAGTAAAATGTATCCTAACTGCTCTTCCAACTGTTATAGATGTCTGCATTATAATCCTGCTAATTGGTCTCATATTGTGGCTTATTGTACCAAAAGTGTACCTTTTTGGGAAGAAATATTTGCATATATACAAAACCAGTGTAAAATATCAATCTCGGTTAATGTTAAATTGATTTTGTTTGGATTTGATCCTGAATTGATGTTAGAGGGGCAACTAGTTAAACTAATATACATAGCTATGGCTGTAGCGAGATCGCTAATTCTACAAAACTGGCGTTCACAATATTGCCCCAATCTATATGAATGGTGCTATAAAATGCAAAAAGTCAGAAATAGTGAACATTTGTATGCTCAAAGAGTTGGGGCGATTCGTAAATTTGAGAAAATCTGGGGTTCGTACTTCGATCTTAATGATTCAAATTGATTATGTTGGTTCCTTTTCTTTTTTCTGTGATTCATCTTTATGAGATGGCCTGTTTTGTGTCTTCTGATTTCATTTTGTTATCTGTATATTTTGCCTAGCATATGATATGTTAGTGTTTGATTTTGCTTGATTATCTAAGTCTTCAATAAAAAAAAAAAACAAAAAAAAAAAAACAAAGGGTAACAATGTGGCTGGATTCAGTGTAGTGCAGCGGCGGATGGTGATATGACTGGCTAAGAGAGCCAACTCATATCCGGAAAAACGTGCACTAGTGAGGTGTTGAGTTTTTGTTCTATTCAATAAAGTATCAACTGCATAAGGAACCATAACTGTAAGCGCAGTATCAGGAACCAGACCAGCAGATTGGCGAATGGATATGGCAGCTGCGGCTGCTGCTCTCAAGCAACTGGGTAACACGCGGGCCAAGGGATCTAGAACTGCAGAGAAATATGCACAGGGGCGTTGTCTGTCACCGAAACGCTGTGTTAACTCTGACAATGCGCAACCATCACGCTCATGTATGAAAAGAGTGAAGGGCTTCTGATAACTAGGGGTGCCTAGCACCGGGGCCGAACACAAGCCGGTTTTCAGTTCTTTAAATGCACGCTGGCACTCATTTGTCCAAGGAAGCGGGTGAGGAACATCTTTAAGTGTGAGGGCCAACAAAGGTTTAATGAGTAGAAAAAAATTGGGTATCCATTGGTGGCAGTAGGAGGTGGTACCAATGAAAGCACGGACCTCTTTCTGCGTTTTTTTGGGGGGCATTTTATTGATAGTCTGTATTTGTTCAGGGGTGAGGCGGCGTCCCTCCTTCGACAACAGATGACCTAAGTAGGTAACCTCATGTCGACAATATTGGAGCATGGAGAGGGAAACTTTGTGATTGAACTGTGCCAAATGCAGGAGCAATTTCATCGTAGCTTCTTTACATAACGCCTCGGTGTCTGCCGCTATGAGCAAATCATCAACGTACTGGAGTAATGCGGTACCTTGAGGTAGGGACAGGGAATCAAGTTGGCCCTTGAGGGCCTGACTATAAATGGAAGGGCTCTCTGTATATCCTTGTGGAGCTCTACAGACCCGGAAACTACGACCTGCCAATGAGAATCCAAAAATATCCCTACTTTGTTCATCAATGGGTATACTAAAGAAGGCATTCTTCAAATCAATGACAGAAACGAAAAGAAACATGATGATGGGGGGGACCATGGTGAGTAAGGCAGTGATATCTAAGGCCACAAGAAACTGGAGAACTACTATTTTATTTACTTCACGTAAATCAATGACAAAATGATAAACAGGGGCCTTGGAAGGGTTGGTGCGTTTGAGGACAGGCAAAATTGGGCTGTCACACACATTGCCTCTTGTCTCTTCAACCATGCCCTCATTAACAAGTTCAGAAATGATCTGGAGTAATACCCTCTCCCCTTCCTTGGGTATTTTGTATTGGGGAAGTCAGGGAAGGAGAGCATTTTCCTTTATGGAAACAGAAAAGGGGGTATGGACAAAAGGCAGACATCAGTATCACCTTGGCCTCAAAGGGTAGGAGGGACATCTTGAAGTTCCTGGGGAAGGGGATCTGAGGAGGCTAAATATACTGGGCATGTGGTAGGGGGCCCATAGTGATGTAAATACCATCAGGAGAACAGTATATGCTGGCATGTAATCTTTTCTATAGATCTAAATCCAACAAGTTTTCGCCACATGTGGAAGTCAAAACCAAAGGGGTATCAACTGTGCAGGGTCCTATCATTAGTTCCAGTGGTTGTGAGACGGGGCTAAACACTGGGGTACAAGAAAACCCCACAGAAACGTTACTTGCACCAGACAAGGGGGCCCCTGGGACTTTAGACCTAGCAATAGAACTTTTGGTTGCACCAGTGTCGACCAAGAATGGTTCCGTAGAACCCAGTGTTGTAACGTGAACATACGGTCCCTTCTGGTCAACAGGAATAGGTACGGGTCCCTTTCCTAGTCCTTGTCAATCCTAGTGGGACAGAAACCCAGTCCCTTCTTCGTGCTCATAATCCTCAGTAAAATAATTGCAATCTTCATAATTGGCTGTATAAAATCTATTCTTGTGCATGAGGGGGTCGCCTGTGCTGTGACTGCATTGTAAGTCTGCCTCGTCCTCGTCCTCTCGGGGGCCGTTGCCCTGTGAAGCCGTCAGCGTGAGCCGGACCAAGAAGGGACACTCATCGCGCCAATGACCGTCCTGGCGACAATAAGCGCACTGATTAGGCCCCAGCAGTGGGCAAGGTGTCGCGGGGGCAGGTTTCTGAACAATTCATTAAAACTTTGGGGCACCCCTGTTTTGAGTCTGGGTCGGGTATGCCTGTTGGAGTAATCCCTTTGTTTTCAGATCTTTGGATCTGTTTTGTCTCGTTGTTCATTCTCCCTATTCTCATAATACTGGGTCATTGTCAAAATGCCAGACGGGGTGGAAATAGGCCAGGCATTTTCTGACATTTTGAGCTTAGTCCCAAGTTCTGGTAACAAATTGGACACAAATTTATCCACAAACAGTCGCTGTTCCCCCTCTGAAGTTTTATCCTGTCCACTATAGTCGGTGAACGTGCTTTCAAATCGTGTGAAAAAGTCTGAGACACTTTCATCTTTCTTTTGCCTGCAAGCAGCTAATGTATCCCAATTATTAAGGTGAGGTTTCAACATCGTTTTCATGGCGGTAAATATCTGGGCCGGAAGGGCCAAGATCATGGGATCAGGTTTCTCACCGCCAGTTCGAGCTCTGTCGGCCTCCTCAAGTTGTTGCCAAGTGTGGCCATATTCCATCATTATGACGTATTCTAGACCATACTTCAGTCGGTACTACCTGTCCCATTAACATATCGATATCTGCTAAAGTCATCACGCAAGACTGGAGTGTCTGAGTCAATTCCTTGTAATAACCCGCTGGATTTTTACGCGGGTCAGGCACTTGGCTTTTAAGCTGGAGGACATCAGACCTTTTCCAAGGGACATGGACCCACATTTTCCTAAAACCCGCCGGTATGTCAGGCTGGTCACCCACACCAGCAACGTGGTCCCTCCAAACAGGATGTACCTCCCTCATTGGAAAACACTTATTCAGCATGACACCAGATAAAGAGTCCCTAAAGGCTCCTAACGTGATCAAATCGCAGAATAGTGCGGACCCCTGAATGTCCCCCTTCGCAGCCTTATTGCGAAAGTCAGACAGACCTGGGGGTGGATCTGATTGTACAAAATCTTCCCACATTTGAATCAGTATGTCACACATATCACAAAAAAGTGTCAATCTTTTGGAGACGCGTCCACTGATCCATGGTCATCCATATATCCTGAGCGGTGTACATAGTGCCATTTTCCATCCTCATACGAGCCTGTTGACCCATAGCAAGTTGTTCCTGTGTATTACCTATCCGTCTGCGCAAAGTACCTCGTCTGGGAGTGGGTGGTCTATGCGGAGTTACATAAGGGATATAATCAGAGACCACTGACCAAGCATTTGCCAAAAGCCCTGCATGGGGGGAAGGTGTCGCATGACTGTCAACAAGAAACGGATTCGTTGTGACAGGAGTTAAAGGCACATTGGGTTGGACAGACACAGGACCAGTGGAAGGAGCAACAAGGGAAGGGGAAGGATGGACCTGCACCGGTACAGTGGCTTGAACATTCGGGGCATTGAGAACGAGTGGCTGAGGTATCGGATGAACTAGAGCATGGGCAACAACTGGAGCGGCAGCGAGGGCCATTTGTGCGGGATCAAGGGCCGTATACATGGCGGGAGCATAAGGTAGAGGGGTGTCCAACATGGAGGACATGAGAGGGTCATCCTCCTTGTCCGGGCCTTTTCAGAGACCTTCTTTGTAACGTAACATCCGTCTGCCTTCATTCGATGTAATCTATCAAGTATCACTATACCCTCTTCTATTTCTATTTCCTGATCATCATGATTCTGGGCCTTCTGAATCACACTCATACTCATTGTTTTAGCTTCGCTCTTTTTGAGTTTGATTTCCTTCTGCTTGGACTCCTTACGTCAAACCCGAAAGGAATCAAACATCGCAGGTCTAACTTTTCTCTGAAACAATTTCTCCTCCAGATTGTCTAATACAGGAGTTTCAAAACTACTGTGCATTGGCCATTGTAACTCACCATTACCCTTTGTATACATGTGCGAGAGTGAGGAAAACACAATTGGGCCAATACCATGTTTAGCATAGACTTCATGATTAGGGGTCCCCAAGGGAGGAATCGGACAAGATTCCTCCAATGAGGAGTCCTGTGCACAAACAACATACAATAGAAGGGGGTTCCCCAAGGCAATAGTGGATATAGGCAGAAAGGGAGGGGATCAAAACACAAATAGAAAAGAGCACCCTGCCAGAGTAGGTAACAAGTGGTCCTCTAGAGGATCCAATTCTGTTAAAGTAGGAGCAAAGTTAACTGTATATCAGAGCCCGGGACAACAGATAAATAGGGGACTTATGGCCAGACTAAGATAGTAGCCTAGGTGAAGACAAACAATCATCTCTCCATACAGTCAGTCATTCATTCTATAATTAAATCATTCATTCAGTTCAGTTCCTAACTTTGCACCTCAATGATTTTCATCATTTATTTTCAGGGGCGATAACGTAGTTAACACTTTTAATAGCAAAACAAGGTTAAGGAGGAATCCGGGTGGGCAGGTAGAATAGCTATAATATAGCCAAATGGCCAGACAACTGATAAAGGGGCTAGACAGATTTTTAATATACACATTTATTTAGTGGTATTCTTCAGGTTTCTGATTGAATTCTTACAAATATCAGAAGAAGGGTTCAGATATATTTTGTGCCCTTTTATTTGAGATTTTAATAGTCCCATAGGCATAACTATCATTGGAGGATAAAGCAGGTATATGGCTAAGAAGTGTTACCTGAAATCAATGGGACTTTAACGCGATATCGGGTTTACAGTAATATAATTCAATCTTCGGTTTTTTTTTGGCTTTGTGTAACCAGCGATCAAGTATTGCGATCCTGCACTGCGGAATAAAGAAAGGCGATAAACAAATTTCTTCTTATCGATCCATGATCTCTAGGAGTCAACATAAACATCCAAGTCTTTATTTCTAGATGGATATCCGCTCGTAGGGAACGATTTACACTTCCAATTAGAGTGTCCCGGAGCACCATAAGGGTGCACAAGGGCTCACGATAATACGTTGGAAACTGAAAGTTTTTCTAAGGGCAAACCCTTTCCAAAGCAGCAATGCAAGTGGGCGCGCTCACCTGATAGTACTACGCATATAACGGCCATGTCTAGATGTCGAATGGTGCCAGGGAGAAAGGCTTCACAGCATTAGCTTCCTTCCAAGGCGATACAGAGGCGATGAGTTCCTATGTAGGAAGATTAAATCTAATTAGGGATCTAAAAATGGGCTGGAAAATTGATTCAGACTACTGATTCCCGAAGGCAAGGATGTCGAGTGAAAATAAACATTTATAATATGGACTCTATGGGGGAAACGAGTTTCCTCTATCAGCAGATCATTTCAGCATGACAGGGTTTTAGTGCGCTCACCTGATAGTTAGGGATGAATAATGGCCGTGTCTGGGTGTAAAGGGATGGCTAGGATGAGGGCTTCACAGGCACCCGTTCTCTTTGCGAAAGCCGATTCGAGGGAGAGATGAGTCTCTGTGTGGAAAGAACGAAGTCTATTAAAGAACCAAAGTTACACTCAGAGACCAGGGGGGCGGGGAAGGCGTAGGCATACGTGGCTTACCTAGATTAATGAGAGACCGGCGCACTTCCAGACTGTGGGGGCTTATTTTCTCATTTCCTTCCAGTGGCGACGTGGGACCAGGGGCAGATAAGGGTCTCACTAATCGGCGAAATTTATACGGGTCACAACAGAATCTACAACAGCTGTGCCGCGAATGCGCCGCAAAAAGGAAGGACTAAAGCCTTCAATTTGGGCCGCCATATTGGAACGGTTGCCTTAGAATACATAGACGGCTTCTCTAGCTCTCCGGGTGGGGCGCCATCTTGGAGTGGAGTCATGCTGTTAGGAGATAGCAAGTTTCACCACATGTAGGGTCCAGACTACGTATATAACGATCATGTGAAGGATATATTCGTGTGTATATGAAGATCATGATGGAACTAGCTGGATCAGTTCCTCTTATCTCTCTATTGCAAGGAACTCTCACTGTCGAGTGAGGGGGCCATACAAGATATGGGGACCGGCTAATAAAATCCAAATAATTCCAGGTCTAGAGATCCCTGCAAGAGGGAGATCAAGTCGGGGAATTAATAAAGATCAAGTTCATTTTTTGGATCACAGGAGAGGGTTTTAAGCACTATCCCCAAACATTTCATAGTGGGTGGCCTGATCTAAATAGAGGCTCGGATGATTTACAAAATACAGAAATTATATGAAGGTGTTTTGCCATGGGCATTCCTCATTGAGGCCCCTAGTGACAGAATTCATTAGGAAAATCCAAAAAACCTCTCTTTTTTTGCGGAGATTAACAGGATCTATTCCAGGCCTAGCCTTTATCTTTTCCAGTATGAACCAGCGAAGATCTCGTTCAGAGTACGCTTTTTCAATCCAGTGCGAAACAAGGGGCGCTGAGATCTTCAAATTCCTGATGTTGGACTTGTGTTCTCCTATCCTTACGCGGCATTCGCGTCCGGTCTCCCCCACTATGGGAGATCACAGGGGCACATTACCACATATATCACGTTGCTTGTTCGGCAGTTGGTCAAGGTTTCATTTCGGGCAACTGAGATCGTGCGTTCCGTGGTGGTTATAGTGTCGCCAATAATGGCATGGGGACATGCCTGACATATGCCGCATCTGTGATTTCCAAAGATAGGTTTCAGGTTTGTGATGGCACTTTTAATGCTGGTAGGGGTCTCAACCATCTTACCTCTGGTAAGGTAGTTCTTAAGATTCCTATTCCTTTTAAAGGCAAAAATCGGTCTCTTTAACGGGGTCCTGTTCTTTTCCAGATTCAATAAGTGCCAACTGGAATTTATGGCCTGGCGTACCTTGTGATTAAGGTTGGAATGACGAGTAATGCATACCAGTTGGTCGGTGCTTTCTGATGATTTGGGTTAAAACATGGTCTCCCTATTGGTACATCTGGCTCTTTTAAAAGAGTCCTTTACCAGTTTCGGGGGATATCCTCGATACAACAGCTTCTCTTTTAGGATGTCAGATTGAGTCAGGAAGTCCCGTAAGTCAGAACAGTTTCTCCGAATACGGAGGAACTGACTGTAAGGGATACTTTCCTTCTGACAACAAGGGTGGAAACTGGTGTACTGGAGAAGGGTGTTGCGAGCGGTTGGTTTGGTGTGCAGGGATACCTTTATGGACTGGTCTTGATGTTCTACCCATATGTCTAAGAATTCAATTTTATGCTGGTTGGCATGGCAGATGAATCGTAGATTCGGGTCAGCTGCATTGAGCCATAAAATGAATTCATCCAGGGTTGTTTGGTCCCCCTTCCATATAAAGAAAATATCATCTATGAATCGTTTCCAATTCTTGACGTTTTCATGGAAGGGGGCCATCTCGTTGAAGAATTCCCCCATGTACAGGCAGGCAATGCTAGGGGCACAACTTGCCCCCATACTGACTCCCGTTGTTTGTCTGTACATAGTAGATCCAAATTCAAAATAGTTTTCAAAAAGGACCACCTCGAGACATTGGAGAATGAACTCAGAGTTGCTGATCTCCGATCTGGTGGACAAGATGTTCTCAATGGTAATATTTGCTCCTTGCTGAGGTATGTTAGAATACAAGGATTCCACATCTAGAGTGACCAAGAGTTTGCGATTTTCATACAGTTAACTTTGCTCCTACTTTAACAGAATTGGATCCTCTAGAGGACCACTTGTTACCTACTATGGCAGGGTGCTCTTTTCTATATGTGCACAAAACACCATTTTCGAAACGTACTAAATCCAGGCATCTCTAGACGCGTATCCTGGTTCCAAACATCAACGGGTACAATCGAACATTTACAGCATATAACTGTACTTACCCCTTGGCTTCGGCTTTTGCAAAAGTCGAACAATCCCTGAAACCAAATACAATTCACCAGAGAACTGGGTCACTCCCACTCTTACCTGAGCGTTAATCGTCCCTCGCACGGCAAGTGTCACAAAGTTCCTGGTCTCCCAAAATTAGGAATCGGAACTGGGGCGTCAGTCGGGGCTGCAGTTGGATTGGCCATAGGAGGGAGGAATCACGCAATCGGAGACCTAGGGCCCACAAGGACAATTTTCAGCCGATGTAGTGGCGAGCTTCCCTTGAAATTCAATCATGGACCCCTCAGGAACACCAGGCTCGATGACGACCACCGAAGACACCCCACATTGGGCGCCAATTGTAGAACCGGCTTTAGGAGACCCCTCCCCACTGGAGGTTCAAAGCCAGTGGTGCAGGGGACACCTAGAATCTTCAGGTTCACGTTCCTTACTCATACATTACCAAAGAGACCAGGACAACTTAGCTGTGGGGGAAATTATGTTACTTTATTAGCTCGAGCTAAGGACAGGGTCCCAGAATGGTATAAAGACAATTCTACGGAGACTGCTGCTTCACTCCGCAGCGCACACACAATTATAGCACTAGCCACATCCTTTACATATCCAATCTGAATACAAGTTCCTTATTAGTCTCAGGTGGCGTAATCGTGGCCAGGGAGCTTCTGTCTCTGAATGCACAATGTACAAAGCCTCTGGCTTCCGCGCCCAGATGGCGTGGTCAGGGAGCACAGCAGCTGGTCGTGGGAGGCTGAATTACAGACAGTTCACAGGATGTGGCTAAGTCTCTGGCACTACTGGGGGCAAGGTAAACAAGCAGCTTCTCGAAATCGGCTCAACCACAAGGAGCGAGGAGGGCTAAGCAAGTTCTAACAGAGACACAGAAAACAATCCTTCACCAGGTTGCATAGAGCATGGCAACACAAAATGGAGTCTCAGCGGCCATTTTAAGCACAGTTCAACAGAGAGTGGGGTCAAACAAATGAGGTCTGGGGTCAAAGGCATGAGGTCAGGGGTCAAAGGCATGAGGTCAGGGGTCAGCACTCAGATTTGCTACAGGATTAATCAGTCTTTTCTTTAAACTCAGAAGGAGGGGCTGACAGTCTCCTCCCTGAGCAGACATTTACAGACCCTCTCCTCCCCCTGGGGTCTGAGGTCTGTGAGGGTCTGAAAATTAGGATATGTGCGCAGACCCTCAGTGGCCCCTCCCCCTGCAGGAGGCACAGACCCTCAGGGCCCCTCTCCGCTGCAGGAGCCTGGGCTGGACAGACAGACCCTCAAGGGCCCCTCTCCCCTCTGCAGGAGGCACAGACCCTCAGGGGCCCCTCTCATCCCTGCAGAAGGCATGACCCTCAGGGGCTCTTCTCTCCCCTGCAGGAGGCACAGACCCTCAGGGGCCCCTCTCTCCCCTGCCGGAGGCACAGACCCTCAGGGGCCCCTCTTCCTCCTACAAGAGGCACTGACCCTCAGGGGCCCCTCTCCACCTGTAGAAGGCACACACCCTAAGGGGCCCCTCCCCCCTGCAGGAGACACAGACCCTCAGGGGCCCCTCCCCCCTGTAGGAGGCACAGACCCTCAGGGACCCCTCCCCCTGCAGGAGGCACAGACCCTCAGGGGCCCCTCTCCCCTACAGGAGGCACAGACTGTCAGGGGCCCCTACCCCCTGCAGGAGGCACAGACCCTCAGGGGCCCACCCCCCTGGAGGAGGCACAGACCCTCAGGGGCCCCTCACACCTGCAGGAGGCACAGACTCTCAGGGGCCTCTCTCCCCCCTGCAGGAGGCACAAAGCCTCAGGGGCCCCTCTCCCACACTGCAGGAGGCACAGACCCTCAGGGGCCCCTCCACCTGCAGGAGGTACAGACCCTCAGGGGCCCCTCCCCTGCAGGAGGCACAGACCCTCAGGGACCTCCTCCCACTGCGGGAGGCACAGACCCTCAGTGGCCCCTTCTCATGCAGGAGGCATAGACCCTCAGGGGCCCCTCTCCCCCCTGCAGGAGGCACAGACAATCAGGGGCCCCTCACCCTGCAGGAGGCACAGACCCACAGGGGTCCCTCCCCCCTGCATGAGGCACAGGCCCACAGGGGTCCCTCCCCCCTGCAGGAGGCACAGACCCACAGGGGCCCCTCCCCCTGCAAGAGGCACATACCGTCAGGGGCCCCTCCCCCTGCAGGAGACACAGACCCTCAGGGGCCCCTTTCCCCCCTGCAGGAGGCACAGACCCTCAGGGACCCTCTAACCCTGCAGGAGGCACAGACCCGCCGGGGCTCCTCCCCCTGCAGGAGCCACAGACCCTCAGGGCCCCTCTCCCACCTGCAGGAGACCCAGACTCTCAGGGGCTCCTCCCCCCTGCAGGAGGCTGGGACTGGACAGGACTCACTGCTGGTGCTTACTCTG
The DNA here is from genome assembly GCF_964263255.1 of Lissotriton vulgaris. Taxonomy (NCBI): domain Eukaryota; kingdom Metazoa; phylum Chordata; class Amphibia; order Caudata; family Salamandridae; genus Lissotriton; species Lissotriton vulgaris. The sequence goes on from NW_028250131.1 coordinate 1,772,786, forward strand.
CCCCCCGCTGACCCGGACACGATCACACTGACAGGAAGAGAGGAGCTCTCAGCTGGGCCTCCGCTGCTGGTGCTGTCTCTGCCACAAATGACCCCACACTATCCCACCCACAGACCTGAGGAGAGCTCATCTGTCGCTGCCGCCGCTGACCCGGAAGTGAAACTCTTGATGTGCGGATTCTGTCTTTATTACTCTCTGTTACATCTTAGCTATGTTGTAGTTTGTATCATCCATCTCTCCACCAACGGAACCCTGTAATTATGATGTAACATGGATTATATTTTAGCTATGTTGTAGTTTGTATCGTCCATCTCTCCACCAGTAGAACCCTGGGAGGATGATGTAACATGGATTACATTTTAGCTATGTTGTAGTTTGTATCATCCATCTCTCCACCAGTGGAACTCTGTAAGGATGATGTAACATAGATTACATTTTAGCTATGTTGTAGTTTGTATTGTCCATCTCTCCACCAGTGGAACCCTGTAAGGATGATGTCACATGAATTATATTTTAGCTATGTTGTAGTTTGTATCATCCATCTCTCCACCAGTGGAACTCTGTAAGGATGATGTAACATGGATTCCATTTTAGCTATGTTGTAGTTTGTATCTTCCATCTCTCCACCAGTGGAACTCTGTAAGGATGATGTAACATGGATTCCATTTTAGCTATGTTGTAGTTTGTATCTTCCATCTCTCCACCAGTGGAACCCTGTACGGATGATGTACCATGGATTACATTTTAGCGATGTTGTAGTTTGTATCTTCCATCTCTCCACCAGTGGAACCCTGTACGGATGATGTAACATGAATTATATTTTAGCTATGTTGTAGTTTGTATCATCCATCTCTCCACCAGTGCAAACCTGTAAGGATGATGTAACATGGATTATGTTTTAGCTATGTTGTAGTTTGTATCTTCCATCTCTCCACCAGTGGAACCCTGTAAGGATGATGTAACATGAATTATATTTTAGCTATGTTGTAGTTTGTATCATCCATCTCTCCACCAGTGCAAACCTGTAAGGATGATGTAACATGGATTATATTTTAGCTATGTTGTAGTTTGTATCTTCCATCTCTCCACCAGTGGAACCCTGTGAGGATGATGTAACATGGATTCCATTTTAGCTATGTTGTAGTTTGTATCTTCCATCTCTCCACCAGTGGAACCCTGTACGGATGATGTACCATGGATTACATTTTAGCTATGTTGTAGTTTGTATCATCCATCTCTCCACCAGTGAAACCCTGTGAGGATGATGTAACATGGATTATATTTTAGCTATGTTGTAGTTTGTATCTTCCATCTCTCCACCAGTGGAACCCTGTGAGGATGATGTAACATGGATTCCATTTTAGCTATGTTGTAGTTTGTATCTTCCATCTCTCCACCAGTGGAACCCTGTACGGATGATGTACCATGGATTATATTTTAGCTATGTTGTAGTTTGTATCATCCATCTCTCCACCAGTGCAAACCTGTAAGGATGATGTAACATGGATTATATTTTAGCTATGTTGTAGTTTGTATCTTCCATCTCTCCACCAGTGGAACCCTGTGAGGATGATGTAACATGGATTCCATTTTAGCTATGTTGTAGTTTGTATCTTCCATCTCTCCACCAGTGGAACCCTGTACGGATGATGTACCATGGATTACATTTTAGCTATGTTGTAGTTTGTATCATCCATCACTCCACCAGTGAAACCCTGTGAGGATGATGTAAAATGGAATGTTGTTGTATGAAAACCTAAGTTGGAGAAGGGCTGAGCGCCTTGCTGGCTACTCCTGGTGGGCTGTACTACTGATGTACTCTTGATCTACAATAAATACTCTTGAAACATCTCAACAAGTCTGGAGTGATTAATACACTCTCACAGGCCAGGGAGAAGCAGCACTTGCTGACCCGGAAGTGAAACTGTTCAGTTTCTTACAGCAGAGGAAGGTGAGGAGAGGAGGGCCCGAGGGAGGGGGGAAACAGAGGAGGGGGGGTAGAGGGGGGAGAAGCAGAGGTGGAGGGAGGAGGGGGGTAGAGGAGGGATGAGGGGGCAGAGGGAGGAGGAGGGGGGCAGAGGGAGGAGGAGGGGGCAGAGGGGGCAGAGGGAGGAGGAGGGGGCAGAGGGGGGAGAAGGGGGCAGAGGTGGAGGGGCAGAGGAGGAGGAGAGAGAGGAGGGGGCGAGGAGAGGGAGGGGGGACAGAGGAAGGGGGAGGAGGGGGCAGAGGGGGGCAGAGGGGGGAGGGGTAGAGGTGTAGGGAGGAAGGGGGACAGAGGGTGGCAGAGGAAGGTGAGGAGAAGAGGGCCCGAGGGAGGGAGGAACAGAGGAGGGGGGCAGATGAGGGGTGAGGAGGGGGAGAAGGAGGGCAGAGGAGAGGGGGAGGAGGGCCCTGGGCAGTAGAAAAGGGAGGAAGGGCCGGGCTAGAGGAGGGAGGAAGGGCTGGAGCAGGGGAGGAACAGAGGAGGGAGGAGGGGGATCTGGGGCAGAAGAGGGGGGAAGGGCTGGGGTAGAGGATGGGGAGGAGGGGCTGAGGCAGAGGAGGGGGATGAGCTGGGGCAGAGGAGAAGAGGGAGGAGTAAGGGTAAGACTTAGGAGGGCCCGGGCAGAGGAGGGGGGCGAGAGGCAGATGATGGGGAGGCGAGGGGCAGAGGAGGGGGAAGAAGGGGAGGAGGGGGGCAAGAGGCAGATGATGGGGGCGTGGGGCAGAGGAAGGGGAAGAGGGGGAGGAGGGGGTTGAGGGGCAGAGAAGGGAGGAGGAGGGGCTGTTGCAGAGGAGGGGGTGGGGGGCTGGGGCAGAGGAGGGGAGAAGAGGAGGCCAGAGCAGAGGAGGGGAGAGAAGGGGATGAGCAGAGGAGGGGGAGGGCCCGGTGTAGAGGAGGGGGGAGGGGCCTGTGTAGAGGAGGAGGGAGGGGCCAGGGCAGAAGAGAGGGAGGGGATGGGGCAGAAGAGGGGGGAGGTTAGAGGGTGAGACTTAGGAGGGCCCGGGCAGAGGAGGGGGGCGAGGGGCAGCTGAGGGGGGGGCGAGGGGCAGAGGAGGGGGGCAAGGGGCAGAGGATGGGGTGAGGGCAGGCACAGGAGGGGGATGGGCTGTTGCACAGGAGTGGGGTGCTGGGGCCGAGGCGGGGAGCTGGGGCTGAGGAGGGGGGGCTGGGGCAGAGAAGGAGGAGGGGGGCCAGAGCAGAGAGGGGAGGAGGGGCTGAACAGAGGAGGGTCCGGTGCAGTGGAGGGGAGGGGCTAGTGCAAAGGAGGGGGAGTGGCCGGGGCAGAAGAGGGGGGGCAGAATATGGGTAGGAGGTGCCAGGGCAGAGGGAAGAGGAGGATCCAGGGCAGAGGGGGAAGGAGGGGCTCTGGGCAAAGGGGGAGGAAGGGCCTGGGGCAGAACGGGGAAGGAGGGCCCGGGGCAGAGGGGGGAGGAGGGCCCGGGGCAGAGGAGGGAGGAGCCCAGGGCAAAGGGGGAAGGGGCCCAGGGCACAGGGGGAGGAGGGGCCGGGGAGGAGGGCCCTTGGCAGAGGGGGGAGGAGGACCCATGCAAAGGGGAAGAGGCCCCGGGGCAGAGTATGAGGGAGAGGCCCGGGTAGAGGGGGAGGGCCCAGGGCAGAGTAGGTGTGAGGGGGGCTGGGGCAGAGGGATGAGGAGGGCCCGGGGCAGAGGTGGGGGGAGGTGGGGCCAGAGGCAGAGGAAGGAGGAGGGGGAGGGTCTAGTTGGCACGATATAAAACTAAAAAACAAAAACCAGTGGGTGCAGAGAGTTTAGCAGCAAAGCAGGGGGCAGCACCAGGTCTCCTGCAGTCCTTGTTTGCAGCAGTGGTAACACTGCATGGTGCAGCACATGAGCTCATACAGATGTGAAGTGCATACGACTTGGGGTCAGATGCAATGGGCAGCACATAATGCTCACAAAGTCGTACAACCCCACAGTGGGGTAAGTTAGGCGCTGGATGTAGTGTGCATGCATGGGCCTCTCACACTCATCGTGCAATCTATGAAGTGTGAATGCAGTTCATGTACTGCCAGCCCTCATAGCATCCCTCTCTGAAAGGTTATTTACTGAGGGGTTATCGGCCCTTCGAGTATCATGGGGGTCAAAGGCTCTCTGTCCCCCTCCTGCTGCCCCTCCCTCCATTCATTTAGGGGTGTCCCACCCAAGGCTCACCGACGAGGCAGAACATGCATCAGGGGGGCCACAGGTCTTATCCAGACCAGCCCTGTGAACCGTTCGGTCGACCAGCACTCTACAGTTTTACCACACCAGATGAGGGCTGGTCAGCTCATTACTCCAGGCACTTCCCTCCCGCCTTCACAGTCTTGTCTGCTCTTGTCATTGTCTTGTCCACCCGCTGCTCCAGGATGTGGCTTGGAGGATCCATCATGGTACCAGTAGATTCACCCACCTCTGTCAGCGGAAGGCCTGCACTACCATGATAAGGTTGGGAGCTGGCATGCTTCTCTTTCGGTTCCTCTGGGTGCTTCTCTTTCGGTTCCCCTGGGTGCTTCTCTTTCGGTTCCCCCAGGTGCTTTTCTTTTGGTTCCCCAGGGTGCATCTCTTTCGAGCCCCATGGGTGCTTCTCTTTCGGTTCCCCCGGGAGCTTTTTTTTCGGTTCCCCTGGGTGCTTCTGTTTCGGTTCATCTGGGTGCTTCTTTTTTGGTTCCCCTGGGTGCTTCTCTTTCGGTTCCCCTTGGTGCTTCTCTTTCGGTTCCCCTGGGTGCTTCTCATTCGGTTCCCCTGGGTGCCTCTCTTCTGGTTCCCCCGGGTGCCTCTCTTTCGGTTCCCCCGGGTGCTTCTCTTTCAGTTCCCCCGGGTGCTTCTCTTTCGGTTCCCCCAGGTGCTTTTCTTTTGGTTCCCCAGGGTGCATCTCTTTCGAGCCCCATGGGTGCTTCTCTTTCGGTTCCCCCGGGAGCTTTTCTTTCGAGCCCCCTGGGTGCTTCTCTTTCAGTTGCCCCAGGTGCTTCTCTTTCGGTTCCCCTTGGTGCTTCTCTTTCGGTTCCCCTGGGTGCTTCTCATTCGGTTCCCCCGGGTGCCTCTCTTCTGGTTCCCCCGGGTGCTTCTCTTTCGGTTCCCCCGGGTGCTTCTCTTTCAGTTCCCCCGGGTGCTTCTCTTTCAGTTCCCCACAGTGCTTCTCTTTTGGTTCCCCTGGGCACTTCTCCATAGGTTCCCCAGGGTGCCTCTCTTACGGTTCCTCAGGGTGCTTCTCTTTAGGTTACCCAGGGTGCTTTTCTTTCGTTTCCCCAGGGTGCTTTTCTTTAGGTTCCCCCGGGCGCTTCTTTTTTGGTTCCCCCGGGTGCTTCTCTTTCAGTTCCCCCGGGTGCTTCTCTTTAAGTTCTCCAGGGTGCTTCTCTTTCGGGTCCCCTAGGTGCTTCACTTTCGGTTGCCCCAGTTGCTTCTCTTTCGGTTCCCCCAGGTGCTTCTCTTTCGGGTCCCCTAGGTGCTTCTCTTTCGGTTCTCCAGGGTGCTTCTCTTTCGGTTCCCCCAGGTGCTTCTCTTTTGTTTCCCCCGGGTGCTTCTCTTCCTTAGCTCTTTTCCTCACAGTTCTATACATTGAACTCTTTGATTTCCAAACGTTGTTCTCCAGAGTATTGTGAGTGTTTTAATAAAGCAGATCTATAAAGCCCAGCTAATTACCCACTTGGGGATACAGGCACTGGTAGCCATGCTGCTCGGGTGAATCAGTTGAACAACCAGGTCTTGAGTCCCTCCCTGAATGGAGGTTGAGGCTGGAGGGGGAGGGGGAGGCTGTTCCAGGACTTCGCTGCGAGGTAGGAGAAGGAGCGTCCTCTATTGTTGCTTCGGCGGATGCAGAGCGTTGTGAGACAGGGAGGTGAAGTGTAGATGTCTGAAGGGTTGATGGAACCTTATGTGGTGATTGACGTATGCTGGTCCTTGGTTTTGCACGGCTTTGTAGTTGTGGGTCAGCGTCCTGAATTAACACTTTTGTGGACAAGGAGCCAGTGGAGTTTCTTGAGGTGTTGGGTAATGTGGGTATGTCTGGGGAGGTTGGCTGCCAAGTTCTTTATGGTTTGCAGTCTCTTCAGGATGTGTGGTAATTCCTGCATAGGGTGTTTCTTGATTGCCGAAGTCAAGACCGGCAAGATGGAGGCTCCGGAACGTGCATGCACAAGGAGGTCAGGCAAGCTTAAAGCCTGACTCTCCTATGACACAGTGCTTCGGGTTCTAGTTGTTTCATTTCCGGCCGTCTGCACTTCCGTTTTCCGTCGTGTTTTCCCACATTCCCTGTGTCGGGACCTCTGAAGTACTTCTCCAGCATTTCTGCACCGGATGCACGTTTTGTTTATCGAGGACCTGCCTCTTTGCGGTTTTCTGCCTCTCCTGTCTTTTGCACCGGACATCCGTCTGGATTATTGAGGACTCCCCTTCTTGCCCAGACCAAGCAAACCCGAACTGGACTGTGTCACCTCTTCCTTCCCGCATCCCTCCGGCTGTCCGGACCTTCCAGTCCTTACTCCTGTTGGTGGGCCGGACATTGGGGTACAGCGTTCCGCTGACTAGCTGGACCAATTGAAGCTTGGTTTCGCTGGTCAGCCGGACGTCTGGCTCCTTGTTCCACCCTCTGGCCATTCTCCTTGGCCTCTATTCACTGTGGCCAGCTGGACTTGGTTGCAGTTCCCTACAGGACAGTGGAAACCAACAGACTGTAGATACGGTAACAGCGTTGTAGGCGCTGTATTTTTATGTTTCTTTAAAAAAACTTAATTGATATTCCTGAACATGATGAAAAGGTTTCTCATTCCTTAAATGTTCCGGAGGTTATCAGACACACAGTGAGACATCCACAGGAGCTTATTGTTTTTTGGGAATTGAGCTAGCACAGGTGGGCTATTTATTTGATACTAGATACATACTGAAGTGTAAAATTTTGAATACTCACAACCTTATTTCTTTCCATGCAGATGGACACTCGCTCACCACTACACCTCTTATCCTCATTCCTACATTATAGATGGGACCATTAAGGTAATCCATAAGATAAATCACGAGTATAGTCCATAGAGTGCTTACATTACCTTCTAACCCATTGTACCTATTTTTCAGCTTTCTTTATTTATGATGAAAAGGCCTGTGGAGTTTGTTTCGCGTCGAGGGATCTCTTCCCTACATTTCCTTGTTTTGTTTCCCTTCTTCCCCTGGATTACCATTGTGGATTGGCAATAGTCATTCCTGATAGGTGATTGGGAGAAGTTGTGGATCTCTCTTCGGTTCCGTGGCGCTTCCGCAGAAACTAAGGTGAAAACCTGACAGAACGCCAAGCCCAAAAAAGAAAAGGATTACTTTTTGCCTAAGCGTCATGGAACTGAACCAGGTGACCGTGGCTGATCTAGCCCATATGATTGGAAATCTACAGGCAGAAACACAATCCCTATCCGCTAAAGTAGATGCTTTACAGAAGGAGAGAAGGGCAGATGTTAATGTAGTTAGTCCAGGTCCTAGCACACCAAGCCCCGTAATACAGGTATCCACTCCTCAGTCTGTACCGTTGGTCCTGCCTGAACATTTTTTAGGAGATACTACTAAGTTTGCAGCTTTCATTAGCCAGTGTCAGTTGCTCTTTATGTGCAAAGCTGCATGTTTTCCCACAGACCAAGCTAAGTTGGCCTTTGTTATTTCATATCTCGGGGGTTCCGCTGCTAATTGGACCATACCTTTGATAGAGAGAGATGACCCTTTGTTATGTGACTTGAGTGCATTTAGAAGAGAACTTAGAAAGTTATTTCTCAGACACACATTCACGCACTCAGCTGACACGGAATTATTGAACCTAAAACAGGGGACCAAAGATTTAACCACTTATATTTCCACATTCCACAGGTTAGTGGCGGAGGCAGGGTGGCCCGAGGAAAAACTAAGTGCCTTATTCTATAAAGGGTTGAGAGATTACATCAAGGATGTCTTAGCACAGGTAGTAGATCCCCCTGAAACATGCTCTGCGCTAATTGAGTTGGTTGTCAAATTAGACCACAGAATAAGCAAGCGTAAAAGAGAGAGGGGCAAATCAGAAAATAGGTGGATAACCTATTGTGAAAAGAAACCTGAGTCAGAAAAGGTAGCAGATAAGAAGGAATCTATGCAGATAGGAATGTAGTGTAGTTCCTATACTCCCAATAGGCTCTGCGCATTGGAATAACATAAACAGCAGTGTAGACGTAGGACTGAGGTCATCTAGGTCTCTACTGACTATGTTAGACTTAATTAGGTTTGCCAGCTAGCTCAGAGGTCACTAGAAACGTTCTTGAGTGAACAGGAATACGTTAACTTTCCTGAATAGACAAGAAGGGATCAGTTTCTGACAACCGCATAAACATGACAACTTTGCTCCCTTAGAATAAAGAGTATATGTCTAGAGTCATGTGAAAACAATAGACAGCTATTTCACTCAGTCAATCAGGCATGCTTAGTTTCACCAGAGTGCAGAGAAATAGAGAGACAGGCGTTTTCAATAAAAGGTGTTATTTATTGAGCAGTCTTCTTTCTCATGCAAGAGAAATGAGTTGCCACAATTGCAATACTTATCATTAAGTAAAGTGCGTACAGTAAAAGGAGTATTATAAAATAATAATGTAAAAGCATTGATATGGTTTCTTAGCCATATGATACTTTAAAACGGATAAAATATATACATACATAAAACATTGACTAACGTACTCAACTGGTGCTTCTAAGATACGCCTACCCCGGTGTACCTGACCTAAGCCTAATATGTGGGAAGGAGTAAGTAAGTTGCAGTTTAAGTTAAGTTGGTTTTTTGCCAAGAATCTGAATAAAGAATTCTCTTAAGGTTTTAGTCAGATCCGTACCTTTGTTCTAGAATGAAGGAGGTCTTGTATCTCTCTCCCAGCAACCCGCAAGGGTGACTGGAAACACCGGAGCTGGAATTTTTCGGCAGGAGAAAAGACAGCGTCTCTCTCAGTGCGTCAAATCGCTTTAGGATGCCTAAATGCCTTCTCTGAATACCGAAAGTCTTAAAATTAGGATTTTTCTCAATTTAGTAGTAGTAAAGTTAGGACTACTAACTTTAGGATGCCTAAATGCCTTCTGTGAATACCGAAAGTCTTAAAATTACAATTTTTCTCAATTTAGTAGTAGTAAAGTTAGGACTACTAACTTTGGGACGCCTAAATGGCTTCTGTGAATACCGAAAGTCTTAAAATTAGGATTTTTCTCAATTTAGTAGTAGTAAGGTTAGTAGTCCTAACTTTACTACTACTAAATTGAGAAAAATCATAATTTTAAGACTTTCGGTATTCACAGAAGGCATTTAGGAGTCCTAAAGTTAGTATTCCTAACTTTACTACTATTAATTGAGAAAAATCCTAATTTTAAGACTTACGGTATTCACAGAAGGCATTTAGGACTCCTAAAGTAAGGAGTCCTAACTTCTGTGAATACCGAAATGAGTAAAGTTCATTCTGTGAATACCAAAAGTAGTAAGTGCATTCTGTGAACGCCAAAAGTAGTAAGTTCATTCTGTGAATACCAAAAGTAGTAAGTGCAATCTGTGAATTCCAAAACAGTAGTAAGTTTAGTATTGAGTCTTAAGTTCATTCTGTGAATCGGGCCCCAGGAGTTCTTGTGCAAATCAAAACAAAAGCAGGGGGAATTCCTGGGCTGCTGAAGGCTTGGTTTGTTTAAAGAACGCGTTGTACTTTCTAGGAGTCTATGGGAGTAGCCTTGCCATATTTGGACTGCATTGGCTATGACCAAATATGGACATGATTCTTATGCCTTTATAAGGATATGTTTTGTTATAACCACATAGGGGCATGAATTGGGAATATTTAAATAGGGTCCTAGATAGATTCACAACACCAACTCCACGTATAATGTCCATCATTACTAAATACTAAGCAATATATAAACATATAAGTATGCATGTATTTTCCAGCTCACCCCAAAATACAAAAATGAATTTGAAATGGTATAGATACACGAAAATGAGTATTATACTGTACGCTTTTAAGCAGTGGTATCATTCAGGAAATGCATGTATAAATATTGGCTGAATGAATTGCGAAAATTACATTTATGAAATGGCTCTGAATACAGAAAAAAAGGTCGAGACCATTTCATCACATATGTATACAATACTGTACATGTGCTAGAGGCTGAGGTAAAATATTGTCTCTAGTGTCTCTAAAAATAGAAGCTATGTTCTCTAAGAATAGTTCTACTTTAAGCAGAGTACCATGTGCCAAAAAAAGGGTAAATATTATGGAAGTGGAAAAAATAATTTCGCTTTCAGGGGAAAAAATAGTTCCAAATGTTTTCAGTAGTTTTGTTTATCAAAAACTGAAGGCCGAATTCAGAGTTCAGGGAACGCTGTGTGCTCACTGTTTTAAAGTTATTCTCGTTGGTGGGAGAGAACATCATATCAGACATATACAACAGTAGGTGAAAGTTCCACCAAGTTTGAAAAAGCTGAAATAGTGCAAGTGTGAGAATCATTGCCATCATCGATTTCTACATCAGCAATGCTCACAGAAGGTTGTACCTGTGTGGTGCTGCTTTCATCTCGTACTTCACCGCCACCTAATCGTAATGGAAAAGTCTCAACGAATGCCATCATCAGAATAGGTAGCCGCTGGGGACAACACGTTGCATGAGCCGTTACCGAACCAAGCAAAGCATCGATATCCATAGGTACTGCTGATGGTAGTGTAAGACAGACGTCCAACACGCATTCTTCTCCGCATAGCAGACATCAAAGCACAGGTAAGATGCAATCTTGCCAGATTGGTCTGAATGAAAGAAACCAGGTAGTACTCAGATCTCTTAGCCGTGCAAAGCAGAGGACATTAGTGATCCGTTCTCGGTAATGTATAGCTTGGATCATTTCTAGCCTGAGTTTTGTCTGTTGCTTGGCTTGCCATATCGGAGCAGAAGGACCAAAAATAAAATTCCTGCTACGAGTCCCAAAAGAAGAGGTAGGCCGCCGAATACAGAATGAACAAAATTCAGGAAGATGCCAAGAACTGCTTCGAAGGGTGTTAGCAGTCCTGAAAAAATTGTCTTAAATACATGTGCGATGCCACTGGTATCAGACATGTTTAAGATTTGACTTACCATTTCTACGAAATGCACGGGGCAATTTGTCGATTATAGGGAATGTATCTCTGCTGCTGTCCTTGCAACTTGCTGATCATACGTCTCTTTGGACGAGGTTAAGGGCACAGTTGTCTGTAAAAGAATGGACTTCATTCTGCTTAAAGTATCAATTCGAATAGAAGAGATATTCAAAGAAGGCCAGATTGCCGCCTCCATGTCTGGATTGCTGTTGGGATACAATACTTGCATACAGCAAATGACCCTGGAAGTAACGGTTACGAGATAGGCTTTTCCTGGCACCATGCCACAACAGCTGTGGTCACTTATTAGAACATAACTGCAGTTGGAAATCTGTCTGAAAAATGGCTCTATCTGTTTTGCAGGAGTGCCGTGCAGGTGACATGAAGGGTTATGTGATGAACCCTCGCAGGCTCCATGCAAGTTAATACCTTGACACAGAAGAGTACCGCTTAGTGATTTTTTTACAATTGTTACCACTATGAAATACCTCTTTTTTCCTTTCACTATAACATTTGTGTGTATAAGGTAAATTCCAGGTCGATTTTAAGTATCCTTTCATACAGGCCTGCTGGTATATATTTTTGGCAATACTGAAACTGAAAAGTTGTTATCGGAATTGTAATTGTTCCATGTATTATCCATTCAATGACAGGTCTCTCTGACATTGTCAATGGTAATCTCTCAAGTTTTTCAATGCTTAGAATCGTATAGTCTGCTCCTTTTTGTGCCAAACTGATTTGTTTATCAGTAAGGTTAAAGATAGAAAATAATGACGTTGTGTTGATTAGACGCCATGGCACGTAGCCTGAACGCAAGTTTTGTAACGTCCACCCTAGCTGTACAATAGAACGTAATTGGGACTGACCATGTTGTAACATTAGCAAGTCCAGCTCTATTATATCAATAGCAGATGATACAATGCTGTCCAGTGAATATATTCTGGAGGACAGAGTTGTTAACCCATTGTCCACTACAGAAAGTGATTTCTCCAAATTTATACGATCAATTTCTCGTATTTTTTTATCAGTTTCAATTTGCATTACTTTCCAAGCTTCGTTGTAAGCAGCGTATATACCGGCGTATATGAAACATTTTTGATGCTGTTTGCGAGGTCCCAGTATGAAATCTCATAAGTAATAATAATAACACCATTTATATAGCGCCTGGTTACACTAGGCAACAGTGTGTCCCCGCGCTTTAAAACTAATTGCTAGCACAGAGCCCCAGAGAAAAGGCCGCTGAAGGAAAGGGCGCAGGACCCCAGAGTTTTGGAAAAAGGTGAGTTTTCAGTTTGCGTCTAAAGTTTCCTTCAGATGGCTTCATCCGGAGCTCAATGGGGAGGTCATTCCACTGTTTGCTGGCCAAGTATCTGAATGACCGACCACCCATCCGTGCCCGCTGGATTCTGGGCACCTGAAAGAGCATACGGCCCTGAGATCGTAGATAACGATTAGGGTAGTACTTGGTAAGCAATTTTTGAAGATATACGGGACCTCTATCATAAGCAATGCGATGGGTTATACACATGCTTTTAAATATAATGCGCTCTCGTATGGGGAGCCAGTGGAGGCGCGTTAAGGCTTGTTTCCCTGAAGATCTTCTAGGGAGGTTAAGAGCCAGTCTAGCTGCTGCGTTTTGAACGCATTGAAGCCTATGAAGACCCTTCCGTCTCAGACCTAGATACAAAGCGTTACTATAGTCGAGATGGGGCCTCACCAGGGTATGAATTAGCGTTTTCCTGCAAACTGCAGGAAGCGAGTCCAGGGTCTTGTGTAAGATCTTAAGGATCCCATAGCATTTCCCTGCTATCCCTCTAGTGTGATGTTCAAAGGATAGAGTCTCGTCCAGTTTGACCCCTAAATTCTTAACCTGTTCTAATGGTTTGGGAACAGTGCCAAGTTCTTTGGGCCACCATGCCGACGACCAGATGGATGGGGATTTCCCCAACACCAGAAGTTCAGTTTTATTGGCGTTGAGGCGTAAACAATTTGTATTCATCCATCCCGCTAGTCCGCTCAGACAGGCTGTAAAGTTGGCTGAAGTCTCTTTCGGGGGCTGAGACAGTGTCACTACCAGCTGGGTGTCATCAGCATATGACACTATCTCAACCCCGTACGTAGCAACCAACTTGGCCAGGGGCGCCATATATAGATTAAACAAAATCGGGCTCAAAATGGAGCCCTGAGGCACCCCATGTTTGAGCGAACGCACCTTAGATTTAAAAGGTGGACAGCAAACTTGGAATTGCCTATTCGCCAGGAATGTACGCATCCACTCGTGTGCCAGACCCTCAATACCAACCTCGCTAAGACGAGAAAGTAACAGGGAATGGGAGACGGTGTCAAATGCCGCGCTCAGATCTAATAAAAGGAGCGCAGCTGTCTTCCCCTCGTCAACTCTACTCCTTAATAGCTCTGTGGAAAAAAGGAGGGCCGATTCAGTCGAGTGGAGCGCTCTAAATCCTGATTGCGAGGGATGCAGATGTAATCCCCTATCCCGATATTCAGAGAGCTGCTTAATAACTATCTTTTCAACCACTTAAGCGCAGAAGGGCAGAAGCAATACAGGTCGATAGTTATCAACTACGTGGCACTCAAATGAGGTTTTTCTTTAAAGGGATGACTTGCGCTATTTTCCAATCTTGAGGTATGTGGCTTGTTGAAAAGGACAGTTTCGCCATGTGGCCTATATGAGTCGCCAGAAGCTCGACTTGATTCCTAAGGACGTTGGGGCGAGCCACATCCCTAGGAGAGCCTGATTTGATACTACGAATGATATTCAGCAACTCCGTGGTATTGTGCACCGTAAACTGGTTAAGACCCCCGTTGTTTGTCATCTTACTACTGGTGGAGATATTTCTGGTGGGTTCTTCCAGTGCCTCTGGAAAGGTTTTATAGATATTGTCCACTTTCTGCACAAAAAAAACGGCAATAGCTTCACACATATCTGTCGAGTGCAGATCAGGAGTTATAGTTCTCTCCAATGAGGTGAGCTCTTTGTAAATAACAAAGAGTTCTTTAGTAGAGTTCTCCGCCAATTCAATTCTGTTCTTTAAAAAATTACGTTTGGTAGATCTAATCAGTTTATGATAACTCTTTATACTCTTTTTATAATTGAGTCTAGCCGAGTCATCATATTTACTGCGCCACATGCGTTCCAACTTTTTGCATTCCGTTTGACATTTTTTTAAGTCAGCATTAAACCACTGAGCTGTTTTCGAGCACCTCGCTGGGGTCTGGCAGTCCACGGGGCAGTTTCATCTAAAGCTCCTGACAGCCATTTTTCATGGTCTGACCAGGCTTCGTCTACATTATCTTTAAGGGGAGGGCTGCCTCCTTTTTGAGCCAGTTCTAACTCGTCCTGCTTAATTTCCCCCCATTGCTTACGTTTACATGCCATCAATTTAGTACTAGACAGTCGTTTAGACTCCCCACGGATGGTAAACTCCACCAGAAAATGGTCCGACCATAATACCTCACTGGTCAGCACCGTCTTTAAGTAAAGTCAAGTGTTGCTTAATTTCAGCCAGTGTGGATTTTTGTAGCCACTCAAGGTATAGTTTCCCTACACTGTATGTTGTAGCTATCCCTGGATGTTGTCTCTGGGAATATCTTGGGTCTGGCCTGGTCTGTTTGAACCCCTGTATTTTGTTCAGGAATCTATCTTGACGGTTATTTGTGTCTGTGGGCCAGATCAACCATTTTTTCCAATCAGGATTTGTTCTGTTTTGGCATAAAATATGGGATACATCTATCTCCACGTCTGTAGTGCTATTACTATTAGGTATGGGTTTTGGAATAGATGGTTTATTTAAGTCTTTTATCTTGGCTAAACCAAGACAGGTTGTTTGTTGAATGGTGTCATTCAGGAATATTATCTGTTCTGGGATCATGCAGGCTCTAAATAATGCTTCTAGACCTTGTACCTGCCAGTGTTTTGTACCCCAGATAATTTTTGTTTCAATGTTGTTTTTCCAAAATTCATAACCAAATGTGGACATTTTATCATATTTTTTTCAGAATAAATCAATTTAGTATTTGTCAACATTGTTTTCATTCCTGCCTTATTTAACATTTTAAAATAAAACGTTTCTGGATCACTGTTGTTAAACCCTGGGAAGTATTGGAATTTCTCATAAAATGTTTTTGAGCTGCCTTTTGGCGGAGTTGGACAATGTTCCCATTGATTATAAGTTAAAACATTTCTAGGATGAGCAGATTTATGCAAATAGTGATGACCAAAGAGTTTATAGCAATATAACTCTTCATAATTTGATGAACCCTGCAAATAATCATGTTCTGTGAATTTAGCTGACATTACTAAATCTGACATCATATTATTAATATTTTCAAAGTCCCAATCATCAGAGAAAGTACTTGGTGTCACAAAGTCACTTAATGAAACCTTGAACTGATGTGGATATTTCAAGGGCTCAATCGGGCCATAGATTTCATAATCAGTTTTGTCCCATGCTACTCCACCGGGTATTGGATTGGCTGTGATGTTCACTGATGACAGTTCTCTTTTCTCGATGTGAGAGGATCTGTGAGGCTTTAGGACCAAGTTGATGTTCTGACTTGCTGTGTCCATTGTACTATATTTTCCATCAATAAATTTTCCCAAACATAGAACCATGATGAGCCAAAGTAGGAGGAAAAGTACACCTAACACAATCCAAAGTTCAATCCATGGTGAAATCATATATGTTTCTTTTAGTTGATGAAAGAGTTCAGTCATTTTTTCTTTTTAAGTTTTTGTTGCTGGCTTGTCTCCATGTTCACTTGGATCATCGGAAAAGTCATCGAAATTGATGAAGTAGCCAGATGCAGTTCTGTCAATTGTTGGAATTCCTTCCCGATTTTTATTAGTCTTTGGATCTTTCTTTGTTTCATTAGCATAGTCTGATGTTACATCATTGTAGACTGGTGTTTCTTGACGAACTGTTGCAATTTGGGTTTCAAGAGGCACAAGTTCCATGGCTTTGTTGCATAGTCCTTTTTTATTCACTACAGGTTTATCAAAAGTGATTAGTCTTTTAGTTTGAACCTCTTGGATGGTAGCAAGATTTGGTCTTCTGCTATTTCTTGGGGGTCCACTGGGCCTACTACTTAATATTGGCCACATGATTGTGGTTTTACCAGGTCGATGGATACAACTCGGTTCTCTTTTTTACCAGCAAGGGGCGGTAGTACTACTGATTTTGTTCCGCTGACAGCTAAGACAGGTACTGCTTTTCTGTAAGAAGGCCCAAATTCTTTCTTCACCGCGATCTTTTCTCTGACCAGATCCCCAATCTTTGGAATCCAGACAGGTCTTGCTGGGACAGGTGGTTTATCTTCAGTGGTCGTTGGCTTTAACTTTATGTTACTTAGACTACTTCTTGTTTCATTTAAGTCCTGTAAAACAGCCAAACGATCTTTGATATCAAAGGCTTTTTGTTTCACAACTGAAGTCTGACAATCTAAGTCCTGGATTTTCATTCTAGTACCGAACAATAGTTCGTAAGGAGTGATACCTTTTAGAGAATTTCTTGGCAGATTGCTAAGACTACATTGGACACTTGTTAGATGTTTGACCCACCCATCGCCCGAACCTAATACCCTCGCTGTTATAGATTGCTTTATGTCACAGTTTTTTCTTTCCACTACCACATTTCCCTCAGGATGGAAAGGGAGAAGAGTACCGCAATGCAATGCCCATGCTGGTCATGGCCTCTTTGTAAGCTCGAGAGCTAAACGCAGGACCCTGGTCAGAATGTAGCATGCCAATTGCGTATATGCGGATAAAGACTCACAAATCTTTTATAACAGTTCTGGCGTCAGCCGAGCGCTGGGGGCCTCATCTAAATGAATCCAGTCTTAATATTTATGGGATCGCATTATTCCGTGTGGATGTCTGCGTATAGATAGCATTATGCTATCTAATAGAGGTGTCTGGGCAGGTGTCTGGTCCGGTTCATTACTGCGATCTCTAATGCAGTCTTGACAATCCATTGCGAAGTTATAAACTTGCACACTCATTCCCGGCCACCAATATTCTGCTTGCAATTCTACTAGAGGTTTCAAGATCTCTTGGTGCCTCAGACCCTGTCCATGTGTGCTTCTTGAATCAAGTAAGCTCTCCGGTTCGTGTTTGGAATTACTCTATCCCCCACTCCAGGGATTTGAGCAAAAGAAACGGAGTTCGCATCAATTATGTATTTATTTCTGAGTGGATAATTTAGAGGTAACGCGGCACAGTTGCCTGTCAAGGAGGCTTTTACTGCTAGTAGGGTTTCACCGTCTATTTGTTTTTTAGTACGCTTTTTTGTGACTACGGAAGCCGGTTGAACCTCTGCCACTGTGGCTCTGTTAGCCAATGAATTCCCTGCAAAGTGAAAGCCATCACATTGATGACTCAGTGTATGTATCACGTGAGTCTTTCGTAGTTCTTTCTGCAAAAGAACTACTTGTTCCCATACCTTTTTATGCTTTATTGTGGCACCTGTGTCATCTTTGTAACCGTTTGGAATCCAGGTCTGCATGCTCTTATTATAAGACTGGAAGCAGTAATGCGAATCGCACACTATTAGTGTGGGGAATTTGTGATCGGCATTTTCAAGCGCCATCTTCAAAGATCTTATTTCAGCTCGCTGAGATGTACAGTTTCTGAGTGATTCAGTTTTGGTGATTATCGGTCTGAATTTACTGCATTGTAGGATTTTTTATCCACATCGTAGTGTTGTGCAAATCTATCCATGTAGATTACACAGTTGTATTGTTCCAGAGGCAGAATTTCGATTGACAGAGGATATTCATGTTCGTATTCTAGATTTTCTAGTTTTTTCATTTTCGGGTCAAAAGCGTGTTTCACGTCTTCTGCAGCAAGAGAATTTTCCCATTGTATCCATTTTGGATCTAATGCGACAGCATTCGGAATGCGTGGTCTTGTTACTGCCTCAAGGGCTGATACTGCTGTTAAAACAGATATGTTTTTGCCTTGGGCTAGGGCTCTTTCTTTTGCTACAGCAGTTTGAACCACAGTCAGAATTTTTTCAGTAGCACTGAATTTCATTTCAGCTTGTGTGTACAAGTGTGATTTGTAAGCTATTGGTACCGTTTCTCTCTCATTAGAGGTTAGGTATGTGAATCCGCATCTTCCTGGGATGACTTGGATTACAAGGTTGCGTTCGTTTGCGCGTGTTTTCAATTTTGTTTTAGTTAACATGTCTGTTTGTAATGATCTTAACATTTCTGTGTGTTTCTGAGTCCAATTAATTGGTTTGAAATCAGGTTTTATTAATTCATACAGCGGTTTAACCCTCTCTGCATAATTTAGAATATATGCTCTTCCGAAATTCAGGAAACCTAGTATTCATTGTAAATTCTCCAGCGTTTTTGGTGCTTGGAGTACTGCACACTGCTCTAAGAAGTTGTTTGCTAGGCTTTTGCCTTCACTTGATAATTCATATCCTAAAAATAGGACAGTTAGGTGAGCAATTTGTGACTTTTTAAAGTTGAATTTGTACCCTTCAGCTGCGAACCCAAGTATTATGGTGTTCACTCTTTTCAAGTGTGTCTCCAGGTCGTCATCTGTTAACTCGATGTCATCGACATAAGATAATGCCTCATCATCATATATTTGTAGTAACTCTGTTACCCTTGCTGAGAATAATCCTGGGCTATTCTTGAATCCCTGTGGGAGTCGACAGAATTGTGTTTCTGACCCCATTGTTGAGAAAGCGGTCAAATACCTGCTTTCAGGTGCAATGTTTTGACAAAAGAATCCATTAGAAATATCTAATGTCATTTTATATTTTTTGCGCACGATGTTATTAATTAGTGCTGCACTGTGTGAGTTTTGTACTGCAAATGTCTTGCAGCAGGAGTTTAGGTGTCTATAGTCCAAAACTAGACGATATGAATCGTCTGGCTTGGAGACAGGAAACAAAGGATTGTTCATTTGTGAGGTGCATGTTTCAATCACCCCATGATATTCAAGTTGATCTAAGATCTCCCTGACTCGCTTTTTAGCTTCTTGTTTAACTGGGTACTGCCTCTGTGCAGTAGGTTGACTATTTAACTGGATTTTGTGGGGAGGAGAATCCTCATCCCATCCTACATGATTTTTATATAATGCAGGGGCTTGGGCCACTGCCCATTTTCTTGCAAATGTGTATTTTTTATGAATTGGAATATGATTTGGGAAGGCAGGCATAATCATTTCTTCGCCATGAGGGCACTCCCTGACAAACTCTGGTGGCCAGTCTTTCTCATCTAACAGGATGTCATAGCCTTTCGAAAGGTTGTCCCAAAAGAGACCCCTTACTTTCCTAGTTTTGTCCCCCTCTATATGCAATGTTATTTCATATAATTTATGGGGTTTGCTAACTCTGGTGTCCGCAGTTTCCACTTGAATGTATTCATTCGTGTCCACTGTCTCCAGAAGATTCATCAGGATCTTGCGAGCTATGGTCACTTCTGCTGCGCTGTCTAGCATTGTCTGGGCCCACTCTCCGTTTTTCAGTTGTGTCCTCAGAATCCTCGGCATGTTTTATTTTAATACTTGCTACCTTCTTCTTTGGAAATTGTAATTTTTTACTTTGATGAGCAGGTTCCTTGTCTTTGGACTTGACGTGCTCTTCTTTGTGTTCTGACAGTCCTCTTCTTTCCGATTTCTGTGAGGAAGTCTGAAAAGAATGAGAGGGACATGTATCAATATCTTGATATCTGTCAAGTTTTCTCAATTTATCCCTATCACTAAGGTTGTATCTTTTCTCAGAGGGCTCCCTTTGGGGAGACTTGCATCCTCGGTCTGGAGATCTATCTCTCCGTTGAAGAGACCTTCCTCTGGACTTGAACCGATTGTTTATTACCCTCCCAACTCTTTTTTGGAGTGTTGAGATTATTTTTAATAAAGGTTTTTTCAGGATTTTCAGTTAGTTGGGGTTTTACTGGTTTCCCATCTAAATGATCTTTTCCTAGTTCTTCATAGGATTTTTCTATGATTCTGGCAAGTTCAAAAGGTTGTTCTGCTATATCTGTTTCTTTCAATTTCTGCAGGTATGTTATATCGTCCATTGCCAATTGAACTAATTCTCTTTATGCCTTTGTTAATTCTTTTAGTTTAACTAAGAGTTCTTCGCTTGACATTTTGTTAATGTCGGGATGTGGTGTGTAGCTGGCTAGAACCGGCCAAGTGGCTCCTGGTCTACCTCGTGGACCGAGCCTGGTAATGTGATTTTGATGTTTTAGGGCGCCATTAAACTAGAGCAGGTGCTCTTGTTATGTTAATGGAATTTCAACATCCTCGAAAGGAGCGTATTCATCCGGAGGTTCCTCTATTTTGTAATAGTGGAAATCTTGTGTTACAGCGTGTGCTGCTGGAAAATGTATCCATGAATAGAATACCTCTGTCTGCCGATATTCATGGGCCTCTACCACAAATATGACTGTACCACCTCTCGATGATAGTCCATTTTCTATAAGTTTAAGAGTTATAGTTCTTCTTACATTTAACGGAATGATTATAGCATTCGGGTTTTCATCTTGGAGACTTGTGTCATCCGCTAATAGTTGAGCTGCCAAGGCATCTCTTTCTTCATCACCTTCCGGCATTTTACTGATGGAAAGTTTTTTGTTGCAGATCAAGTTTCAAGGAAACAAAGATTAGGTGCACAATATTTTGGAACACTGTATCCTTCAACGTTGACTAAACCAAAAACTAATACATAGGATTCTCATCCTACTAAGTTCTGGCGGATATTAACCTTTTACCCACTCCAGACGTCTTTTGGAGTTTTTACGGGAAAAAGGGGTCTGTGTGAAAAGCACGGTGGAGTGGTGTGGCTCACTGGTTAGAGGCGGCAGACCCGTAAGCAGAGGACGGCCCGGGACCAGGGTTCAATTCCCGACGCTGCAGGGTCGTAAACCAGGGTCAGCGGACTCGATAATTCTCGCCTCGGTGCCTACTCTAACCAGGGATTACACCGGCAACTCTGGGCATTAGCTTGCCTCATCTCCACAATGGCCCCCCACAAACGCCGGGGATGCCTGGTTTCACCTTGGAGATACCCAGGAGGGAACATCTCACAGGGAAAGCCAGGACGGGTCCCCCAGCGGTCTATAGCGCCAGGACACCTCAAGGTATCAGTGCGCTTTACAAGACACACACATTTACATTTACATTTACTCTAATGTCTTGCGTTAGATTATCGCCTTACCAAATGTAGGGCGCCATGTAGTGTAGTTCCTATATTCCCAATAAGCTCTTTGGAATAACATAAACAGCAGTGTAGACGTAGGACTGAGATAATCTAGGTCTCTACTGACTATGTTAGACTTAATTAGGTTTGCCAGCTAGCTCAGAGGTCACTAGAAACGTTTTCGAGTGAACAGGAATGAGTAAACTTTCCTGAATAGACAAGAAGGGATTCGTTTCTGACAACCGCATAAACATGACTACTTTGCTCCCTTAGAATAAAGAGTATATCTCTAGAGTCGTGTGAAAACAATAGACCGCTATTTCACTCAGTCAATTGTGCATGCTTAGTTTCACCAGAGTGCAGAGAAATAGAGAGACGGGCGTTTTCAATAAAAGGTGTTATTTATTGAGCAGTCTTCTTTCTCATGCAAGAGAAATGAGTTGCCACAATTGCAATACTTATCATTAAATAAAGTGCGTACTGTAAAAGGAGTATTATAAAATAATACTGTAAAAGCATTGACATGGTTTCTTAGCCATATGATACTTTAAAACGGATAAAATATATACATACATAAAACATTGACTAACGTACTCAACTGGTGCTTCTAAGATACGCCTACCCCGGTGTACCTGACCTAAGCCTAATATGTGGGAAGGAGTAAGTAAGTTGCAGTTTAAGGTAAGCTAGTTTTTTGCCAAGAATCTGAATCAAGAATTCTCTTAAGGTTTTAGTCAGCTCCGTACCTTGGTTCTAGAATGAAGGAGGTCTTGTATCTCTCTCTCAGGACTCGATCTCCCAGCAACCCGCAAGGGTGACTGGAAACACACCGGAGCTGGAATTTCTCGTCAGGAGAAAAGACAGCGTCTCTCTCAGTGCGTCAAATGGGAGGATCGGCTTCATTCGGCTCTCGCATCAGCTGGGCATCGGGCAAGTAGATAGCTGCTCTGCTCCAAACCACTGTGTGTTTGCTTAAGGCAACGTTGGTATATTTATGCCTGAAAGGTGCCGGGTTTGACGTAAGGTTGGACATAAGACGTCACTAAGAACTAACAGTTCTTTCTGGACTCCAGGAGTTCTTTTGCAAATCAAAACAAAAGCAGGGGGAATTCCCGGGCTGCTGGAGGCTTGGTTTGTTTAAAGAACGCGTTGTACTTTCTAGGAGTCTATGGGAGTAGCCTTGCCGTATTTGGACTGCATTGGCTAGGACTAAATATGGACATGATTCTTATGCCTTTATAAGGATATGTTTTGTTATAACCACATATGGGCATGAATCGGGACTCTTTAAATAGGGTCCTAGATAGATTCACAACAGGAATCCTAAGGGGGCCCTTGAGTAATGAAAAAAGACAGAGAAGAAGAGACAACAAGTTGTGCCGTATTGTGGAAAACAAGGCCATTTCCTTAGAGAATGTCCTGTAAAACCCTGACAAACCAGGAAGTCGGAAAACTAGAAAGTCTTATGAGAGGAGGGCTTCGGGTAACTCGGGGTTGATTGTCTCATCTTTAGATCTACTAGCGAGACAGACATGTCACTTCTTTGTTTCCTCTCAATTGTCCTGGGAACAGCAGGCACTTGAAGTTAGAGTCATGATAGATTTGGGTGCCTAAGGCAATTTTATGGATGATCAATGGGCCCAAAAATATAATATCAACCGAGTGCCCCAAA
Source organism: Lissotriton vulgaris (assembly GCF_964263255.1). Classification (NCBI taxonomy): domain Eukaryota; kingdom Metazoa; phylum Chordata; class Amphibia; order Caudata; family Salamandridae; genus Lissotriton; species Lissotriton vulgaris. The sequence goes on from NW_028250131.1 coordinate 1,795,719, forward strand.
CAGTTTGGGAAGAAATCACTACAATAGATGGTAGCGCCTTAAAGTCAGGTACCATCACTGATGCTACCAGTCCTCTGCAATTAACTATAGAGCAGAAGCATCTAGAAACCTTGGAATTTGATCTTATACAATCAGCTGAATTCCTGGTCATACTAGCATTACCCTGGTTACGGTTACACAACTCGCTTATTGATTGGAAAAAATTACACTTGAATCGAAGCCTAATTGTTGTAGTAAGCATGTTTTTGTTCATCAGATGGGATTATGGATCAAGTTATTCTTGCTACCTCTGATGAAGGATCTTTGCCCCTTGTTTATCAAGATCTTCTATCCATATTTGATGCGGAAGAAACCACTAGCCTTCCCCCACATAGAAACTACGACTGTAGAATAGACTTACAGGAAGGGGCACATATTCCTTGCAGCAGGGTGTATTCTCTGACCGAGAAAGAGAACGTCTACCTACGAGAATATTTGGGTAACATGTTAAAGATAGGGTTTATTCGCCCTTCTAGGTCCCCTGCTTCCTCTTCTCTTTTTTTTATACCGAAGAGAGCGGGAGGCCTTCGATGTTGTATTGATTACAGGGTGCTTAATTCCATCACCATTAAGAATAGGTACCCTTTGCTATTGATTTTTCCCTCCTTGATCGAGTAAAGAATACACAGGTGTTCACCAAATAGGATCTTCGTGGGGCATATCACCGTGTGCGCATCAAGAAGGGAGATGAATTGAAAACAGCCTTTTGCACCAAATATGGGTTCTACGAATATCTAGTAATGCCCTTTGGGCTATGTAATGCCCCTTAAGCCTTTCAGTTTTTTATAAACGAGGTTCTGAAGGACATGTTGGATGAATATGTCATAGCTTACATCGATGATTTATTGATCTACTCCTCGTCCATGCAAGAACATGTGGTACATGTAAGAAACGTGCTTACACGCCTAAAAGACAATAACCTTTACTGCAAACTAGAGAAATGTCCGTTTCACACACAACAAGTTGCCGTTCTAGGATTCATCATTTCCCCCCAAAAGGTAGCAGCCATCAATTGTTGGCAGGCTCCACAGAATGTAAAGGAAACACAGAGCTTTCTTGGCTTTACCAATTTCTACAGGAGTTTTATCTACAATTTCTCTGAGTTAGCATCTCCCATCACTAAATTGTTGCGAAAGGGAAAAACTTTTCTCTGGACACCTGAGGCAGAAGAAGCCTTTTGTAAACTCAAAGAAGCATTCGCACAAGCCCCCATATTAAGACATCCAAACCCCGCTTATCCTTTTGTGGTAGAGGCTGACGCTTCTCAAGTGGCAGTGGGGGGCGTGGGGGGGGGATCCTTTCTCAGACAGACCCTAGCACAGGTGTTTTACATCCAGTGGCATTTTTTCCACAAAAGCTAACCCCAGCCGAGAATAATTACACCATAGGGGACAAAGAATATTTGGCAATAAAAAGGATTTTTGCGGAGTGGAGGCAGTATCTATTAGGTGCCAATCATACGATCACAGTGTTAACGGACCATCAGAACCTGCAGCTCTTAAAATCTGCAAGAGCACTGTCCATGAGACAATTAAGATGGATTCCGTTTTTTTGTGAATATGATTTCAAAATTCAGTTTCAAGCAGGGTGAAAGAACGGAAAGGCCGACGCCATTTCTCGTTTAGGATATGGTCCAGTGGAAGTCTTGGAAGAATCACCCTCATCTTAGGTACATCCCCCTCTGCATGGGACGACTCCTGGTGGCCGGAAGCCCTCGGAAAAGCACCCATCCCGACAGACCACGCACGGAACCTAGGCGTCATCCTGGATTCTTCACTCTCAATGTACAGACAAGTCAGCGCCGTATCCTATTCCTGCTTCAACATTCTTCGCATGCTCAGAAAAACATTTCGCTGGATCCCCTCCGAAACAAGGAAAACAGTCACCCACGCTCTGGTCACGAGCCGACTGGACTACGGAAACACCCTCTACGCAGGTACTACCGCAAAACTCCAGAAGAAACTCCAACGAATCCAAAACGCCTCAGCCAGGCTCATATTAGACATCCCACGCAACGAACACATCTCTGGTCACCTTAAAGACCTCCACTGGCTACCCGTCAATAAGAGGATCACTTTCCGACTGCTTACCCACGCACACAAATCACTCTACGACATCGGACCAGAATGCCTCAACTCACGACTGTCCTTCTACATCCCCTCCCGCCAACTACGTTCTTCCAGCCAAGCCCTCGCCACTGTACCTCGCATCAACAAGACCACCATGGGAGGCAGATCCTTTTCATACCTGGCTGCTAAAACATGGAACTCACTCCCCGCTTACCTTCGCCTTACCCAGAACCACCTAGCATTCAGAAAGCAACTTAAAACGTGGATATTTGACAAGTAATCCTCCTCCCCTTCCTAAGCGCCTTGAAACCCTCTGGGTATGTAGTGCGCTATATAAATTCTATGACTTGACTTGACTTGAGGAAGTCTTTTTAACTAAAATAAAGGAAACACAGCAATCCATTGACATGGGAGAAATAGTAGGCACCCAGGAGAGTACCACGGTACATGAGTACATTTATGTGCCAGGAGGGGTAGTTCTCCCAACTCAGGAGTTACAAGTAGGCCATGGAGTGGTGTCACACACTCGCAGGGCACCCAGGCTACAAGAAGACACTTGAAACTATACGGAGATATTTCTGGTGGCCTACTATGGTAAAAGACACCAAACACTATATACAAACATGCTATGTCTGGGCGCAGGGAAAGGCTTCTCATCAAAACCCTTTAGGGCTCTTGCAACCTTTACCCATACCCCCATGTCCCTTGCACACGGTATCTTTAGATTTGATTGTTAAATTGCCACAAACATCGAAAGGCCATACTACTCTTTTGGTGGTAGTGGATATATTCACAAAGATAGCTCATTTTGTCCCTTTGACAGGTCTCCCTACGTCACAGATTTTGGCCTCAGTGTTTTTGCAACAAGTGGTTCGGTTACATGGGCTTCCATCAGTTCTGGTTTCAGATAGGGGGGCTCAATTCATTTCCAAATTCTGGAAGGGTTTATATGCTTTGCTACAGATAGATGTACGGTTTTCCTCCAGTCACCACCCCAGACCACACCCAGACCACACCCAGAGCAAGGAGAGCAAGTAAGTATATCCAGGAGCCCGGTAAGTACCCCGAGTTCAAACCAAAAAGAAGGTCGAATAGTAATCCACAGCACGTGTCTTAGAGCGGCGTCTAGCTAGACTCCTTTGATAATAGATGACAGCTTCCATTTACCGAGAATTTGAATTAGCTTGGGCGTATTGCATTTGGACCATTCATTGTATTGCTCTGTCATCTTTCAAATAATACACATATCTTTGCCCTGACGAAGTCTGTTGGCATATAAGCCGGACAAAACGCGTGTTGCCAAGATCTTTTGGCTTTTCATTTGCTGAAGAATTTTTCTATGGATTGTGGCAAGAATCTTTAAATTGGTTACCCTGTGGCTGGAAAGAACTGCAAATTGATTTAACATGAAGACATCATGAAATTGGAACAATAAAAAGAAGAAAATAAACTTTACAACCTGGAAAAGAGTGTTATTGATATGGACAGTACCTGGTACACTGGAAAGGATATGGAGTTGAAGTACGTACATGGGAGCCAGCTAGTCAAGTGCATGCCCGTAGATTAGTGCGCTCATTTCACAGAAGACATCCCAATAAACCCAAACCTGTAGGGGGGCTTATAGGGGGATGTACATATATTTTTATGTTTCTTTAAGAAACTTATTGATATTCCTGAACATGATGAAAAGGTTTCTCATTCCTCAAATGTTCCGGAGGTTATCAGACACACAGTGAGACATCCACAGGAAATTATTGTTTTTTGGAATTGAGCTGGCACAGGTGGGCTATTTAGTTAATACTAGATACATACTGGAGTGTAACATTTTGAATACTCACAACCTTATTTCTTTCCATGCAGATAGACACTCGCTCACCACTACACCTCTTATCCTCATTCCTACGTTATAGATGGGACCAGTAAGGTAATCCATAAAATAAATCACGAGTATAGTCCATAGAGTGCTTACATTACCTTCTTACCTATTGTACCTATTTTTCAGCTTTCTTTGTTTATGACGAAAAGACCTGTGGAGTTTGTTTTGCCTCGAGGGATCTCTTCCCTACCTTTCCTTGTTTTTTTCCCTTCTTCCCCTGGATTACTATTGTGGATTGGCAATAGTCATTCCCAATAGGTGATTGGGGGAAGTTGTGGCTCTCTCTTCGGTTCCGTGGCGCTTCCGCAGAAACTAAGGTGAGAACACGCCGTACTAACGATGAGGATTGGGTACGGGAACCCGAGATACACTTGATGGTTCCAGAATTATAGGCTAATATTGCCTGTCGCTTCCAAATGAGAGGATTATATTGTTGAAGACACTAGTGAGGAATATACTTGCGAAGTCATTTAAAGGTGGATTGCTTTATAAAGGTCCTTGATATCATCCGTTTTGACTTACAACTACAAGTGATATCAGTTTCATGCCCTGAGGAAGTCATTGGGTGATGCCCCTTGACGAAACACGTGTTGGCATTTGGCTGTTGTAAATTATATCAAGACTGTACTGCTATATCTACAAGTCTTCGTGATCATCTGGATTGAGAAAATAAAATAAGGACTTTTTCAAAACTTGGATACATAGATATGGACTATCATTGTTTGAATGGATATTATCTGTAAACCTTACAGATACGCTCATATATTCTTGTGCTCAGGGAACTCTACAAAACTTGTTAAGGTGAGAACCTGACAGGGTGTTGCCGTAGTCCAGGCGGCTAGTAGCAAGTGCTTGAGTGATAGTGCGTCTGGTGCTGATTGGGAGACATTTGATGATCTTTCAGAGCATGCAAAGAGTGAAGTAGCAGGCGGAGGAGACTGCGTTGATGTGGTTTCTTTTGGTGAGTTTGGCCAGGATGATGTAGAGGTTCCGGGCATGGTCTGTAGCAGTGGGTGAGGGTAGTAGTTCAGCAAACCACCAAGAGTCGGTGTTCCCGAAGATCAGTTCTTCTGTATTTTCTGTATTCAGCTTGAGGCAGTTGTTTTGCATTCCGTTGGCGACGCTTGTTCAAACTAGCTTATGAAACTATAACCCACAGTTCATAAAAAAATTAGGGCTTCGAGAACCCCGGCAACACATATTTGGGGCTCCCTTTTAGGAATACATTTGAATTTATGACCACTTTTAGGCTCAATTGAAGTCCCTGTGATGCCAAAAAAAGATTGAATCATGTTAAACCTTCAGAACCCGGGGCCGGCAAAAGCATCTAAAAGCCCAAGCAGGCTACAGTCCACCAGCCAAGTACTATCAAAAGAAGCTTGAGCAAACATTGATAAAGTTATTTCTTTTTGAGTTTGGGTCTAGATCTTTTACTTGCAAAAACATTTTATGTGGATATCCAGGCAGCTTGTTATTCCTATTTCAGGCAGAAGAGGACAGTATTCCAAGGGGGAGGTGAAGAGAGAGAGGTAATGTAGATAAAAGGTGAATTAGTGAGAGGTAAAAGTAGCAAGAAGTGGATGATGCACAATAGAGAGTGCAAAGTGAGAAGAGGTAGAGCACAACATTTCAGGTAACAAGAGTGAAGACGGGTGAAGTGTAGAAAGAGGAATCTGCTGTAGAGCGAAACAAGGAATTTGAAAACATATGAACTAGAGAAAGAGAGGTGATGTTAATATGGAGATATCGAGTTGTGGGAAAATTAAAGAGGAAGAGACAGGCAGAGTGATCCGTACAGATAAACTTTGAGAGAGATAGTTGAGATATAGGGGGTGAGGTAAAATGAAAAAGGAGGTCCAGAGAATGATATGTGTTTGAGTGAAAGAGTGAGTGAGGGAGAGAGAAAGAGAGTTAAATCTAAAACGTATTCAGTGAGTGAGGGGATGGATGGGGCAGAGAGAGTTGAGGCAGAGAGAAATGAGCTAGAAAGGAGAGGAGAATGGTGAGGCACAGAAAGGGATGAGAGAGAAGGGGAGAGAGGTTAGGTAAAAGGACGTGAAGAGAGGATTGAGGTGAGGTATAGCTAGAGATGAGTTTGTCTGAGAAGTGAAATGTAAGGAGGAGAGATACAGGGATGTAATAGAGAAACAAAATAAGTGTGGTACAGAGATAGAGTTGAGGTAGAGAGATTTGTGTAAGGGAGAGGGGATTAAGAGTGATAGATATAGATGTAGGTACAGAGACTAAAGTGAGGTAAGGGCATGAGAGAGCGTTCTAGAAAGATGGAGCAGAGTGAGGTATATTGGATGAGAGGTGAGGTAGACGAGGCTGAGGTAAAGAGATAAGAGATAGACAGGGTGGAGGTACATGGAGAAGTAGAGATAGGTTAAGCGGCACGGTTTGGTGAAGTACGGAGAGAGTGATGAAACTCACTCATTTCACTGTAATTGCCCCCAGCTGACGGAGAATGTGAGGGTTAAGACTAGGCAGACCACTCATGCACAAGAGAATGTGAGGGTTGAGGTTGGGAAGACCACGCATGCACAAGAGAATGTAAGGGTTAAGTCTGGGCAGGTCAAGCATGCACAATAAAATGTGGAGGTTGAGGCTGGGCAGACAAGGGATGCATAGGAGAATGTGAGGGTTGAGGCAGAGTAGACCACGCATGCAAAAGAGAATATAAGGTTTAAGGCTGGGCATACCAAGCATGCACAAGAGAATGTGAGGGTTAAGTCTGGGCAGACCTGGCATGCACAATAAAATGTGAGGATTGAGTCTGGGCAGACCATGCATGCACAAGAGAATGTGAGGGTTAAGTATGGGCAGACCACGCATGTACAAGAGATTGTGAGGGTTGAGGCTGGGCAGATCAAGCATGCACAGTAGAATATGAGGGTTGAGACAGGGCAGACCAAGCATGCACAAGAGAATGTGAGGGTTGAGGCTGGGCGTACCAAGCATGCACAAGAGAATGTGAGGGTTGAGGCTGGGCACACCAAGTGTGTACAAGAGGATGTGAGGGTTGAGGCTAGGTAGACCAGGCGTGCACAAGAGAATGTGAGGATTTATTTTCCCACAGGTGCTTCTCTTTCGGTTCCCACGAGTGCTTCTCTTTCGGTTTCCCGGGTGTTTTTCTTTTGGTTTCCTGGGTGCCTCTCTTTCGGTTCACCTGGGTGCACCAGTCATGCACAATGTGAGGGGTGAGGCTGGGCATACCAAGCATGCACAAGAGAATGTGAGGGTTAAGTCTGGGCAGACTAAGCATGCACAAGAGAATGTGAGGGTTAAGTCTGGGCAGACCAGGCATGCACAAGAGAATGTAAGGGTTAAGTCTGGGCAGACCATGCATGCACAAGAGAATGTGAGGGTTAAGTCTGGGCCGACCACGCATGCACAAGATATTGTGAGGGTTGCGGCTGGGCAGATCAAGCATGCACAGTAGAATATGAGGGTTGGGACAGGGCAGACCACGCATGCACAAGAGAATGTGAGGGTCGAGGATGGGCCTACCAAGCATGCACAAGAGAATGTGAGGGTTGAGGCTGGGCAGACCAAGCGTGCACAAGAGAATGTGAGGATTTCGGTTCCCCCTGGTGCTTCTCTTTCGGTTTACCGGGTGTTTCTCTTTTGGTTTCCCGGGTGCTTCTCTTTCGGTTCGCCTGGGTGCACCAGTCATGCACAAGAGAATGTGAGGGGTGAGGCTGGGCATACCAGTCATGCACAAGAGAATGTGAGGGTTGAGGCTGGGCAGACCAAGCGTGCACAATAGAATGTGAGGGTTGAGGCTGGGAGGACCAAGCGTGCACAAGAGAATGTGAGGATTGAGGCTGGGCAGACCAAGCGTGCACAAGAGAATGTGAGGGTTGAGGCTGGGCAGACCACACATGCACAGTAAGGAGCAGAGATATATTATTTCTAGTGCAACTCAGTGCCGCATTTAGGTGCAGCGCTGTGATGTGCGAGGGGGAGGAAGCAGCGCTGAGCCATATTTATGAAATACAGCACGCTGCTACTTACTACCCTGGCACAAGTACACAGTCTACCTAGTGCCACGCAAAACCTTTACACCATAGACCAGAGGTGTGTGTGTGCTGTGTAGCATAGGATTAGTTCTGTTGCTAGGAGTTTATTCCTGGTTGTTGAATTGAAGACATCCTTCCTGTGGATGAGATTCTTTCTCCTCAATAAATCTGCTTCAAGCCTTCACTGCTTCCTTGATTCTTACACTTGGCGACAGAGGATGGGATTGGATGGAAGAATCTCAACACTACACCTGGATTAATCGCTTTCTAATGAAGAAAAAACTTTGAAACTCGTTTTGAATAAAGGCGTGTTAAAGGTACTGTAATTTTGAATTTGCTGGGATTTTTCCCTGCCATTTCTGGATGAAGCTCTCTTTCTAACAACCTTGAGATAAACTATACAGACTGAAACGTGATCCGGACTTCTTACAACAATTTGTTTTTATTTATTTAAATGAATACTAACTGGAGCACGTAACGTTATCTACAAGGGATCCTGGCAAAGTTACTTGCTCTGGTAACTTTATGGCCCTGTAATCATCGCTTTGTATACAGGTGTTTTAAGGAAATTAATGTGTTACTTTTCATTGTGTCAGTCAATTATTTCGCCGTAAAAAAGAGCATGTAACGTGAACTGTAGCAGCAGCTCTATTAGGAGAAACTTGGCACTTTTAAAGGAAACGGTCTTCAAATATCATGAACTTATTAATCTCAATGTAGAAGTACGGAGAGTGCATTTTTCAAATTTACCGCACTCGAGCGTTTGCCTCGCGGATAAGGCAGGGCACTCTCCACCTTTCGACTGGGATTCCATGACAGGGAGCATCATCCCCTACAACAGGACAAGCGACATCTTCAAACGTCACAAGGAAGCATTGGATTTTGGGATTACGCCGCGTTAGGCACCATCACATTTTGACGCTAGCTTGGCGGTCATCTTAGGTGTGGGAATATTTTTCGTTTCCGCTGATTCTTCATGTCAACTAGTTGACAGTTTATCAGGTAATACAAAGTCAGGATTGTTGTTTTTAGGAAGCGTTTCTCCTGCGTGTCGCTACAGTGACACTCACACTGGACAGCCTCGTTTTTATTATAAAAGGTACGTTGGAAACAATTTGGTGACATTATCATCGCATGTCACAACAGTGATACGCACACTGTTGAAAAACATTTTCCACATTTTTATTGCGTATTACAGTGTCACGCACACTTGAAAGAACAATTTTGGGGGCCTTTTCATCGTGTGTTACAACAATGACACGCACACTGGAGACTGCAAATTTTTATTTGTGTATGACAGTAACACGTACGTTTTTTCTATATTCTATTCTACAAGTGAAACTTAATTTAGCTATAGTGAGATGTTATTGAAGATATGCCCCTTGTAAGTCTTTATTTTCTGTACTTAGATTTACAACATATCTGCAGAAATCTCAATTATTGATTGCTCATGTATGTTTCTGCTTAGGTTAGGTGTATTTACATTTACCTAAAGAAGAGTGTGTACATTTTAATTTTGCGTTTTAATACCATTCCCAACAAGATGCAAAACGTAATGGCTCCTCCATTTTTTCTGTCTTCTCCTGGAGATCCCTCAACAAATGGCAGAAATGGAGAAAGGTTTTTGAAAGATACGCAAGATTTTGTGGATCTTCATTGAGTGCGGAAAGGAAGACAGCGTTGTTGTAACATTGTTTGGGCTCTTGAAAGCCAGGAAGTTTTTGATCATCTTCCTGACCTTGAGGACCATAATTTAAATGAATATGAAATCTGTATTGCAAATCTGGATAAGCATTACCTTCCAAAGGTTAGTACCATATTGGAGAGGTATCATTTTGGTCGGAGAACGCAATTAGAAGAAGAGAGTATTGAGAATTACATAACTTCCCTGAGAAAACTAGCATCGACATGTAAGTTTGGGCTGTCCATAGATGAAAGTATAAGAGATCAATTTATGCTGAGGTACAATATTGAACATGTTAGAGAGGAATTGTATCAGAAAGATGAACCCTCCCTAGATGATGTTATTACGATTGCAAAAAGAATAGAACAATCTATAAAATGCGTAGAAGTCATTAAGAAGAATGGTGAAAACAAAGAAAAAAGTTCTGTACATGCTATAGAAAATGTGCAAAAAGACAATACTAGTCCAAAAGAGGTTAATAGTGAGGATCCTTCTAACAAAAGTTATTCTAGTGGGAAGCCACAAGGCAAATTTGACTTTTCACAAGTAAGGTGTTTTCGTTGTGGGAAAATGGGTCACTTTGCCAACGACAGGTTGTGTCCGGGTAAGAAAGCGACTTGTGATAAATGTAAAAGAAAGGGGCATTTTTCAGTCGTTTACAAATGAAAAACTACAAAGGAAAGGTTAATGAGATATTTTATGATTTTGATGAGACATGTGAAAATTCCGGTGAGGTTCATTGTGGACAGATTTTGGTACAGGCCATACATAGTCATGCAGGTAGAAACTCCCCACTGAGGAAATTTTAGTTGATGGGAAACCCACAAAGGTACTCTTCGACTCTGGTGCAAAAATCACCATTGTTGCAAAAGATTTTCATCTTAAAGAATTGAGAAATAAAACTAAGGTATTTCACCCTGATATCCGACCATTTGCATATGGTGGGGAACCAATTAAACTTGTTGGTTACTTATGGGGCCTTATTGACTATAAGGGTAGATTAACCAGTACAAAAATGTACATATCTCAGAAGGGCGATAGCATACTAAGTTGGTTTGATCAAAGGGATCTAGGGGTAATGTTAGATCCAAACTCATCTCCGCCTATTTTATTGAAGGAACCTTTTATATCTAAGTCCAAAACCATCTCTGCTGTTGACCAAGACTTGAACAAAATTTTTGGGGACTTAGTAAAGGAAAAATTCCCAAAGGTTTTTTCTGAGAAATTGGGTTGTTTAAGAAATTATATACATCACATTTGTTTGAAGAATGATGCTAAACCTGTTTGCTGTAAGGTTCGCAATGTTCCTGTGGCCGTTAGAGAACAGGTCAAGGATGAATTTGAACATCTTGTCAAAGATGGTATTATTGAAGAGGTTGAAGCGACTCAATGGCTTGCTCCGATTGTAGCCACCAATAAATTGGATGGGTCCCTCGGCCTATGTGTGGATCTTAGATAATTGAATAAGAATGTGGTGGTTGATAGCTACCCTTTGCCTAAAATTGCTGACATGTTGATGTTATTGAAAGGGGCTACAATTTTTAGCATAATTGATTTAAAATCTGCATACCACCAGATTAGATTAGATGAGGAGTCTTAAAATTTGACAGCCTTCGTTACTCCATTTAGGACTCTCCGTTTTGTAAGACTCCCATTTGGGTTGGTTTCAGCCCCTTCTGTTTTTCAAAGGGCTTTAGAGAAGGTGTTGAAGGGGCTGAACGAAGTCAGGATTTATCAAGATGATATCTTAATCTTTGGATGTGATGATATGGAGCATGATGCGCGACTTTTTGATGTTTTGAATGAATTGAGTGAATTTGGTTTGACAGTTAGAATTGAGAAATGTAAGTTTAAAAGAGCATCAATAAATTATTTGGATCACACAGTTTCAGAAGGAGGAATTTTACCAAAGGAAAGTTTGGTTGCTGCCATACTAAATATGACTTCTCCCACCAACAAGGAAGAATTAATGAGTTTTTTTGGTATGGCTGGATATTATAGTACATTTATAGACAGTTTTGCGTCTTTGTGTGTTAATATGAGAGCCTTACTGAGGAAAGGGTACGAGTTTGTCTGGGATAACAAATGTGAAGATGAATTTCGTCTCCTTAAAGAAAGGTTGAATTGTGCACCGAAATGGAGTAGTTTTGATCCAGAAAGAAAATGTATTATAATAACCGATGCCAGCCTTAAAGGGTTAGGGACTGTACTTGTACAGAATATACATGGTAAAGAAGAGGTCATTTTATTTTTATCCAGGAGTTTAAGAGGTTCTGAGATAAAGTATTTAGTTGTAGAAAGAGAAGCCCTTGCTGTATATTGGTCCATAAGAAAGCTAAATAATCTGTTGTGGGGAAGCGCATTTGAAATAAGGACTGATCACAAACCGCTGTGTGAAATCTTGAAAAATAAAGGAATTGAAGCAGTTTCAAGCAGAATCACTAGGTGGGTTGTAGGTTTGCAATATTACAATTTTGAGGTGAAGTATTTGCCATGTGTTGAAAACAAAGTTGCAGATGCTTTGTCATGTCTCGTACCCAAAGATGAGTTTTCTCAAGAGGAGGATGTTGAAGATGATGAAGAGATGGTATGTGCCATAGAAGAGAATGTGATTGACAAAGATAAATGGATATGGGCACTACAAGACGATTCTGACTTGATAGGGATTTTGAGTCTTATTAATACAGGTTGGAAAGTAAAACCCAAGAATAATTAAAATTGAGAGAAATTTTGGCATGTTAAGGATCAACTTTCAGAACATGACGGTTTACTTGTTAGAGGCACAAGATTAGTTCCACAATGTTCAATTAGAGATGAACTTATTTCTCTGGCACACATGGGTCATCTAGGAATTTCAAAAACGAAAGAGACATTGAGGATGCATTACTGGTGGCCAAACATGGATATGCAGGTTGAGCGGAGGGTAAGAGATTGCATGGATTGTGCTTTAAGTGAAGGAGTGGCAAAACCCAAGGTTCAGCCAATGATTAGAGGAGATCGTCTGGATGGACCTTGGAAAGAAGTAGGTTTAGACATTCTTGGGCCAATATTCTCGTCTGGAACTGAATGGTATGTTTTTGTATTAGTTGATTTTTTTCAAGATGGCCGGTGATTGCCATCACTCGAGGTATTGAAACTATACATGTGGTAATGTTCTTAGAAAAATTATTTGCCAGAGAAGGAATTCCTAAAACTCTTCTCACGGATAATGGGGGTTCAATTCGTTTTTAAAAAAATATGGAAGCATTTTTGGCTAGTCATGGTGTAAAACATAAGAATTCTTCATTGTACCACCCAGAAACCAATAGCATGGTTGAGAGGTTCAACCAGGTTCTCAAAGAGACAATATGGATGGCTAAGTCTTCAGGTTTGGATTGGCGTACTGAAATCTTTAAAAAAGTTATGGTATACAGGCTCTCTCCACATGCCATCACCAATCGTACACCATTTGAACTTCTCAGGGGAAGGTGTGCAAATACCTTTGTGCCACCACCTTGGGTCAATGAAATGCAACCTAATTTGTTTTCTGACTATGAGAATTGCAATTGTAAACTAGCTGAATCAGATAAAATTTAGTCCAGGAAAAGAGTTTATGACTTAAAAAAGAATGTTAAAAAAAACTTCTGTTAAAGTAGGTGATTGGGTTCTCATAAAGAATCCATGTAAAAACAACAACATTTATCTACAACGTTTCTCAAACCTATTCAAGTCATCAAGATTTTCAATAATGCTATCAAGACTGCAGACCATCGCATTTGGAATTTATATAGGGTGGTGGTGGTTAGGAATGCTTTGTTTCTACTCCACCTCAAAATACTCAAAAAAATTGTACTGTTGTTCCACAAAATGTTTGGAAAGGTACTGTTGCTCCACAAAATATTCGGAAATCTTCAAGTCTCTCATGCACCTGCTTACTTAAAAGACTTTGTGAAATAGTTTTTTTGTGTATTTTATCTCCTTTTGTTCAACTTTATTTTGTAAAGAAGGAGGGTGTGTGGCATCTTGGTTCCTGTTGCTAGGAGTCTTGGAATGTTATGTAATGATGTCAAGAATGTTATGTTTAAAGTTGAGGCAGTTTATTCCTGGTTGGTGAACTGAAGACATCCTTCCTATGGGTGAGATTCTTTCTCCTCAATAAATCTACTTCAAGACTTCACTGCTTCCTTGATTCTTACAAGTGCAAAATCCTATACATTGAGTAATCCTTCTATACTCCACAGGTTCTGTTTGTGCTGTGAAGTGCAGGGCAGGTTGTGTTTGTGCTGTAAAGTGCTGCACAGGTTGTGTTTGAACTGTGAAATGCAGTGCACATGCAATGTGTGGAGTGTTTGAAGAAGTGACAACGATTCTCTGTGTTATCAACTACTTCAATGGCTTTTTTAACATAAAATTACATACCCTCAGTACTCTCACAATGCGATATTTAAGCCTTGTACATTTTCCATATTTCAGCGTGTCGCTAATATATGAAGTATCGCTCTTGGGAATTCCCAAAGAAGCCCATGTTCTGGTGTGAACATGGGCTTCTATGAGAATTCTATACAGCGTATTATCAAGACCATTATCAAGTCTTTAGCGGCAGTTTTATGCTGCTAAAGCGGCAATTATGTTAACGCTGTGCTTGATAATAAGCCCCCCTTTTCTTAACTGAAACCTGGTTGTCAGAGGAATCTTCTCCAGATCTCCAGAAGCCATACCCGAAGATGACCAAAAGAGAACAAGCTCAGAGAATGGAGGTGAGATATCAGCAATTATTCACCAGTGGATCCACACATCTCTTTTACAAATTACTCAAACTGAAGGTGTAGATCTGCTTCCCTTCCTCAATTTTGGAATTGATGACTTCAACTCCACTGCCAAAGCATGCTAACGAAATACATCTCCTCATAGAATCCCACCACCTGGATGTCCTCTTCCTAACCGAAACGTGGACTCACGCAGACTGCGACATTGAATTAGCATGGGCTTTCCCTCAAGACTTCAAAATTTTGCACCTTCCCAGACCCAAAGGCCGTGGTGGTGGAGTAGGCATCATATATAGAGCCTCCTGGCACATTAATACCATGGACATGGACTCAGTTGCCGGGACTGAGCTCTTCGGCCTTTCCATAAACTGCCACTCCGGAGGCATCTTTACGGCAATTATTTGCTACCGACCTCCAGGGTCTTTCACTTCCCAACAACAGCAAGCGCTACTGACCACCTTCACAAACATGGCAACCTCCCATAATAAATTAATCATTCTAGGGGACTTCAACCTCTGGCCAAACGGGAGCCTAGACACTGGTCTAGAAAACCTCCTGCTCTCCTGCGAAAGCGTGGGACTCCACCAACTGGTTCAGCAACCTACCCACTCAGCAGGCCACCGACTTGACCTCATCTTTTCCAGTCATGGTTTAACACATTTGAACGACATTCTGCCCATGAGCTGGACAGATCATGGGCAGAATGTCCATGATCTCCACCCTTGCCTGGGGGGATCTCCACCCCCCAGGCAAGACTGTGACTACCTGGACCTCGTCCCGAATGGTCGCTCCCCCTCGCTCCCACAGCTGAAGCACCTTCACTCAGCACTCGTGTCTCTGCACTCGTGCCTGGTATGGTAGCTCTGCTGATAGAATTGTCTGATTTGCTGTGTTAATTTAGAGCGCAATTGCATCGTAGTTTACAGCGCTTGTGTTAGAGCGTGTGCGTTGTCCATTATAGCGCTTGTGTTGTAGTAGCTCTGGTGACTGAATTGCTGAAATAATAGCGCTTGTGCAAGTTTGATTTTTGAGAAGCCCTCCTTCATTGAGGGCATTGCGCTGGGTTTCGCTTTGAATCCCTCCCACCATTTTGTTGTTGTGCTTTCCCCTGGCCCGCCTCCCCGCTACCGCCTCCCAGCTGACCCTCCCACGCTCCGCTCCCCACTATCCATTTATGTCAGATGGTCCCACGCGCAGCGTCCACGCGCTACGACCACGCCGAAGGTGCGCCAAAGGTAAGCCCGTCTACGCCCGTCCGCGCCTGGACCGCGCCCAGCGCCAGACCCCATGGTCCCCGTAATGCCCAGCCCACTCGCAACACATACGATGCCCCCACCCTCCTAGCCCTTAACCCCGGCCGCTCCCCCAACTGCGTCCTAGCCGCTCCTGGACTCACCCATGGACCCTTCTCTTGCAACTCCTGCAAGTTCGACGGCACCAAGAGCAACTCCTCATCCACTAACAGCAACCAGATATCTGACACCAACCACCTTAAATGCATCCTGCTCAACACCCGCTCGGTCCACAGGCACGCCATCGACCTCTGGAATCTACTAGACACCTTTTCACCGGACGTCGCCTTCCTCACAGAAACATGGATGAATGCTTCTTCAGCCCCAGACATCACCATTGCCATTCCGGAAGGATACAAGATCATCCGAAAGGACCGTATCAAGCATACAGGAGGAGGCATCGCTATCGTCCATAAGAACTCCATCCGCATCTCAACCAGCTCAGACGTCAACCTCGCTAGCGCTGAACACCTTCACTTCCAGATCCACACCGACCCCAAGACCACACTCAGAGGCACCCTCCTCTACCGGCCTCCAGGACCCCGTGCACAATTCAGTGACGACATCACTGACTTAATCACCCCACACGCCCTCCCCTCCAAGGAATACATTCTATTGGGAGACCTCAACTTTCACCTGGAAAAGAGCAACGACCTCAACGCCTCCACCCTTCTGGACAATCTCGCCAACCTCTGACTCAAACAACTCGTCACTACCCCCACCCACATTGCAGGTCACACTCTCGACCCTATCTTCACCTCCAGCAAACATGTCTCATTCAGTCACACCACAGCTCTTCACTGGACGGACCACAGCTGCGTTCACTTTACCTACAATAAGACCACAATCCACAACCATCCTCAACCCACCCTGCGAAGAAACTGGAACAAAATCACCAGCGACCAGATCTCCTCATCGCTTCTACTAAACCCCCCCGCCCACACCTCAAACCCCGACCAAGCAGCCATCAACCTCACCCAATGGCTATCCAACAGCGCCGACATCCTAGCACCGTTGAAAAAATGCCAAATCAAGCTAGGCAGCAAAAACGCATCCTGGTTCAACGATGATCTTAAGAAATCGAAGAAACACTGTCGCTCCCTCGAGAAGGCCTGGAAAAAAGATCCTAACACCAGCACCAGGGACGCCTTCAAAAACGCCACCCGCATACACCACCAACTAATCCGGTCTGCCAAGAAAACCGCATTCAAAGACCGTCTAGATAACAACGCCCACAACAGCAAG
This sequence comes from Lissotriton vulgaris, assembly GCF_964263255.1. NCBI lineage: Eukaryota > Metazoa > Chordata > Amphibia > Caudata > Salamandridae > Lissotriton > Lissotriton vulgaris. Next base: position 1,812,691 of record NW_028250131.1, read on the forward strand.
GAATTATTCAACATCGTCAAAGAATTTACCAACCCATCAGCCAACTCCAACGACATCACCCCCTCCCAAGCCCTCTGCGACTCCCTAGCTTCCTTCTTCCACAACAAAATCGCAGACATCCACAACAGCTTTGACAACCGACCCGAAGACCAACCCACTCAATCTTCTGCAGGACCCTAACCCCCCTTGAACATCCTTAACGACTGGAACCCAATCTCCACTGAGGACACCATCCGCCTGATGAACTCCATCCACTCAGGATCCCCAACTGACCCATGCCCTCACCACATCTTCAACAAAGCAGACTCCATCATAGCACCACATCTCCGAGATGTCATCAACTGCTCCCTCAACTCCGCCACCTTGCCGGAAAGCTGGAAACACACAGAACTCAGCGCCCTTCTGAAAAAACCCACAGCTGATCCCACCGAACTTAAAAACTACCGCCCCATCTCGCTTCTTCCATTCCCGGCCAAAGTCATTGAGAAAGCTGTCAACAACCAGCTCGCCGCCTTCCTCGAAACCAACAAATCCCTCGACTCCTCACAGTCCGGCTTCCGAGCCAAACACAGCACTGAGACCGCCCTCATCGCAGCAACAGACGACATTCGAACTCTACTGGACAATGGAGACACAGTCGCCCTCATCCTCCTCGACCTCTCCGCTGCCTTCGACACAGTCTGTCACAGCACCCTTCTACAGCGCATCAGAGACGTAGGAATCCAAGGAAAAGCACTGGAATGGATCACCTCGTTCCTCACCGGAAGAACACAGAGAGTCCGCCTCCCACCATTCAAGTCAAATGCCTCTGAAGTCATCTGCGGCGTGCCACAAGGATCGTCACTCAGCCCCACCCTCTTTAACGTATACATGAGCCCCCTTGCGACCATCGCTCGCCAACACAATCTCAACATCATCTCCTACGCGGATGACACTCAACTGATCCTATCACTCACCAAAGACCCTAACACCGCCAAAACCAACTTACACGAAGGAATGAAAGAAGTAGCCAAGTGGATGAAGCACAGCCGTCTGAAACTGAACTCAGACAAAACAGAAGTCCTCATCTTAGGCACCTCCCCCTCCGCCTGGGATGACTCCTGGTGGCCAGAAGCCCTTGGAAAAGCCCCCATCCCGACGGACCACGCACGGAACCTGGGCGTCATCCTGGACTCCTCACTCTCGATGACCAGACAAGTCAACGCCGTTTCATCATCTTGCTTCAACATTCTTCGCATGCTCAAAAAAACATTTCGCTGGATCCCCACCGAAACTAGAAAAACGGTCACCCACGCACTGGTCACGAGCCGCCTGGACTACGGAAACACACTATACGCCGGTACCACCGCGAAACTCCAGAAAAACTCCAACGTATCCAGAACGCTTCAGCCAGGCTCATACTAGACATCCCGCGTAAAGAACACATCTCTGGTCACCTGAAAAACCTCCACTGGCTCCCCGTAAATAAGAGGATTACTTTCCGCCTCCTAACCCACGCACACAAAGCACTTTACGAACTTTGGCCCGAATGCCTCAACCCACGACTGTCCTTCTACACCCCCTCCCGTCAGCTGCGATCCTCCAACCAAGCCCTTGCCACAGTACCTCGCATCAACAAAACCACTATGGGAGGTAGATCCTTCTCCTACCTGGCAGCTAAGACCTGGAACTCACTTCCCACTCACCTTCGCCTTACTCAGAACCACCTAGCATTCAGAAAGCAACTTAAAACTTGGATATTCGACAAGTAATTCCCCACCCTCCCTCTAGCGCCTTGAGACCCTATGGGTATGTAGCGCGCTATATAAATTTTCTTGACTTGACTTGACTTGACTTGATCAAATTCTACATTTCCACCACAAAAACTAGAAAGCTGAATAATAACGCCCCATCAGAATTTAATTATAGAGACTGGAAAGCGCTGGAAAAACTGAGTTCCACCACCACCGTCTTCAACGTAGAAGATAGCTTCTCCCCAATCAACCCGGTTGAAGACAACTATAGAGCCTTTTGCACGAGGATAGTATCCACCACGGACTCTATTGCTCCACTAAAAAGATGCAAACCTAAAAGCAGAGTACCAGCCCCTTGGTACAACGATTCCCTGAAAACCCTCAAATTAGCCTGTAAACAGGCCGAGAGGAAGTGGAGACGAGACTACTGCGACTCACACAAAATTAGCTGGAAAAACAAGCTCCTTGAATACAAATCAGCCATCACAGAGAGCAAATCCACCTATTACTGCTCCACTATAGTCAACGCCGCAAATAGCTCCAAAAGCATCTTCCAGATCCTTGACAACGTTATCCACCCTGACTGTGCCAAGAAAACTATCCCCCTTCTCAGACCCTCTGCGATAATCTCGCACAGTTCTTCACGAACAAAATTGAGACAATCATTCAGAATCTTGCAACTCCCCCTCCTCAAGATAATCTAAACTCCCCTGGAGCCGCTATTACCAACCTTGAGCCGCCGAGCCCAGGACACCTACCAAGGGAACGCCTACAGGCTCTCCCCCCTATCCCCGAAGTAGATTTTGAGAGACTGGCACACGGAATCACTTCTGGGTCCCCCCTCGACCCTTTGCCCCCTAAAACCTGGAAAGCGTGCAGAAATGAACTATTCCACACCCTCCGCAAGATCTGTAACCAATCTCTGGCCTGTGGATTTGTCCCCACCCCCTGGAAGCAAGCACTCATCACCCCGCTGCTGAAAAAACCCTCCTTGAACCCCGAGTGCCTAGCCAATTTCCGACCTATATCGCTTCTACCCTTTCCAGCGAAAGTGGTGGAACGCTGGGTTAGCTCCTGTCTTTCGGCACACCTTGAGCAGAATCACATCCTGGATGACCTCCAATTCGTTTTTCGCCCAGCCCATGGCACCGAAACGGCGGTGCTTACAGCCATGGAAGAACTTCGGATGCGTGCAGACAGGGGCCACGCAGTAGCCTTGATCTTATTGGACCTGTCTGCCGCATTCAATACGGTTAACCATGTGATTCTGCTGAAGAGGCTCAGAGAGGCAGGGGTCGAAGGCACCACCCTGCTCTGGTTCCACTCATACTTGAGAGATAGGAAACAGGCTGTGTCCCTCCCCCCCTTTCAATCCGCGTTTTCCCCAGTACCTCACGGTGTACCCCAGGGCTCGTCCATTAGCCCGATCCTTTTTAACCTTTATCTAAAACCACTGATCACGTTAATCAAATCCCACAGATTGAAAACGGTAAACTACGCGGACGACACCCAGCTCATCCTCTCCTGGGAGGGGGAGGACTCAATCCCCATGGAATCGTTCCATGACTGCTTAAGAGACACAGCCGGCTGGCTGCTCATGAATTCCCTGCAATTCAATTCCTCCAAGACCGAGGTCCTGTTCTGCTCTGCGAGCCGGATTCCTCGCCTATTTCCTACAGAATTCTGGCCCCCGGAAAACCCAGAAAAACCACAGCCGGTCACTAGTGTCCGCAATCTGGGTGTTATGCTAAGCAACAACCTCAGCATGGAAACGCAGGTAACTAAAACAGTCTCTACTTGCTCAGCCCTACTGCGTTCTTTACGTAAAATCATGCCACTACTCCCCGCCCAGGCCCGAGCACTAATAGTCAGGTGCACTATCCTTAGTCGCCTTGACTATTGTAATGCTCTTTTGCTCGAGTCTCCAGCTGTTCTACTGGACAGACTCCAAAGAGTCCAGTCAGCTGGAGCCAAACTGGCCCTTGGTTGGACCAGGAGATCCTCGGCCACAGCAGCCTTAGCGGAGCTACATTGGCTCCCTCTGAAGCAGCGAATTGCCTTTAAAGCACTCTGCCTCGTCTTCAAGGCACTGCACGGAACGGGCCCCAGATCCCTACAAAAAATGTTCTCCTGGTACACACCCACCAGAACTCTCCGATCCACCTCAGCCTGCCTTGTGTCGGTACCCAGATTTAACAAGGTAAGGACCGGGGGAAGATCCTTTAAAGTGGCCGCAGCCAAACTTTGGAACAGTTTGCCGGTCGACATTCGCCAAATACCAAAACTCCTACCTTTCAGAAAGCGAATCAAAACCTGGCTCTTCCCCAAACCCGTTCACTGCTAAACTCCCTAATTAGCCTCCCGTCTCTTTCCATCCTAAGGAGTGAGCCTCCTCGCCAGGATACCTGTCAGGTGACAGTTGCGCTATATAAGTGTTTTAAATAAATAAATAAAATAAATAAATAATAAACTCGGACTCTAAAGATAATGGATTTGCTGAGTTAATGACGTTGAATTTACATCAACACATTACATGCTCAGGTCACATAAAACAAAATCCCTTAGATCTGATCTGGCTGTATATTTGAAACGACCCAATATAATCGTCCTTCCTTGCATATGGTCCAATCATTATTTGATAAATTTTTGTATTCCAGTAGATTTTTCTAACTGCATCCACAAGCAGGAAATTAAAACCATATGCAAATGGTGAAAACACCTCCCCCTCTTACCATCAATTGAAGACATTCTCTACGCACCAGACCAGTGCCCTGGTACAAGCCACGGTTAAAGGAGTTGAAACCTGCATTGCGTCGACACTGGCGGGAAAGGGATGATGAAGAGAGCAAAAGCAAATTTAAAGCGGAACTTGCAGAATATAAAGGCAAAACCGCACATGCAAAGCCCTTTTAATAGGCAAATAATAAAAATAGTTTTTTGATATCCTGAATGATTTGTCGCCCCCAGATGAAATGAAAACTTCCCTGACTCCTATCGAGGCATTCTTTGACAATTTAAATAATTAACAAAAAAAATCTTTAAAGATAGTATAAACAATTACAGCAGCAGTACATCTGAAGTTGAGTCTGAAAAGAACTCTACTCTTCTTATCCTTTTTTGAAGAAATAAACAAGCTTCATGAATTCATGATCAAGCTAAAACTGACCCTTGCCCTCCAGCAGTAATAGAATCTCTGACCTCATCAATCAATCATTCATCATTTATAAGGTGCACTCCAAGGATATCTGGGCGCTGAGGGTGTTGCGTCTCCGTTGAAAAGCCAGGTCTTGAGCAGACCCCTGCAGAGCGTTTTCGTCAATTCAGCAGCTCAAGCTGTTGCTCCAAGTGCGTTTCAAAATGCTGTAGAGCTCAAGTCACTGAAAAACCAGGGAGAAGTCCCAGATATAACCAAGAATTATAGGTCAATACCTCTGCTCCCTTAACCTGCAAAAGCTATTGGTTAGAGAACTATCTTCAAGAGGTTCCAGGCTTTATAACTATACCTACTCTCAGTTGTTAATTTGTGTGGGCAGAATGTCTGTCTCACCACTCCAGTTTTAAAATATGATTCAATTTAATGATTACTTGATGAGGTTGAATCAGCTAAGACTGAATACTAACAAAACAGAGATTGTAATTCTAAAGAATAAGACCAATCTCTGGAACCGACTTTGCTCTCCAACAAAAATGAGATTGTTACCAGAGCCTAACCCACAGCTAAAAGCCTCTGAGTGATAATCAATAGCAATCTTAGCAAGAACCAGCTGCTGGAGCAGTAGGATCTAAATACAGATTTGTGCTGAAACTGCTTCGGAAACTAACCCCACACCTCCCAAGAGACAAGACAAGAAAAGCAATAGTGGAGGCCGTAGTCCTATCTAGATCGCATTATGCCAACCGAGTATATGTAAGAATACCCAGTATTACCATTCATAGCCTACAAGTAATTCACAGCGACGCATCTTGTTTACTACATCATCTTCTGAGGTGGGCAAGCGCCACACCTATATTGAAATAACAAACCCACTAAGACCCTCTGCCTCACCTCTAACGAGGCGAGAGGTCTAGCCCCTCACTTAATTGTGAACCAGGTGAAAATGCATACACCCGAACAAAACGAGAGATCCCCTCACTTGAATTTACTTTCTATTCCAAAATTACAGAAGATCAGATCAGTTGGACGCAGCTTTGGTACAAGCTCCTTCCATTCGGATCTCTCTCCCAGCGAAATCCATTTTGAATCTAACTTCAAGTGTTGTCCCAGAAATCTGACAACCCACAAGCCTATTCATGCTCAATTCTTCCCTGGTCTGATTGGTTGTCTCCTCTTTTATGTATTTCTGATTTAGTTCCAAGAAACCCCAGGTTGAACATGCTCTCTATGGGCCCGATTCACAGAACTAACTTAAGACAAAATCCTAAACTTACTACTTTTGGAATTCACAGAAGTTAGGATTTTGTCTTAAGTTTGTCTTAACTTCTGTGAATACCAAAACTAGTAAGTTTAGGATTTTGTCTTAAGTTAGTTCTGTGAATCGGGCCCTACACATGCAATGACATAACAAGCATTTTGTAGATCCGGTAGAGGTTTGATATGTTGGCGCGTGCTTCAGTCACTGAACCGAATATTGCAAAAGAGAGGTGTACAGTGCAAGTGAAAATGATAGCGCAGTCTTTTGTTCTAGGGTATTATAAACCTTTCATTGCTGCAAGGCTGTTCTAGTATTCAGTTTTTGTCATAAAAGTGTGCAATTTGAGCAGACCAAGGAACAGATATAGTGTTGGAACCGCATTTCATTTCAGTGCCTTTCATAATATATGTGCTACATTATGGATATTGTTAAATTTTAATGATTGCATTTTTTTCTGGTGTTAGAACTTCGCAATTTCCTCTGATCACACTGGGGTTGGTGAGACAGGAAAGAGTATTTTGACCTAGTTGTCATGTGTTGTCTTTTCTCTTTTCCTCTCCTCTGCAGACACTTGAGAGTTGAAAATCAGAGTACCAGAATGGGGAGAAGACGGGCTCCAGGAAAGAAAGTGACAGCGCAGTGTTCACGTGAATCCGTAAGAGCCACAGTCCCATCTTTACCTCTCCATGACGTCTCAACTTCAAGATCCCGAAATGATGCTCAGAGGGACCAGGACCTGGAGCCGCTTTCAGAGAACCTGTCCCACATTATCCTTCTATCCATGCTGGAGGAGTTGGAAGCCAAACTGGATAACTTGCTGAATACTGTGGAGGGCGTACCTTCTAGAGTTGCTGGGATGATTAAGAAAATCTGGATAGAAAAGGATCAAGGTTACCTAGATAATGGTGGATTGGCTTTGGAGGTTGTCTGTCCGGTGAACATTAGAAATGGTGCTGTTAGCCGGTCTCCTGTGACACCTCAGCCTGATAGGCCAGGTGGACCGAGCTTATGTCTTCAGCCGGTGTTCTCTGATGGGCATGCACCAAAGCAGGAATGTACGCTCTCTTCTCCAACCAATGTTCAAGGGTGTCCAGAGGAGCCAAACCTTTGTCTACACCCAATGTTTCTACATCGATGTGACCCACAGCAGGACCAGTGCGTGCAACCTGGGTTTCCAGATGTACACGAGTCGAAGTGCATGCAACCTGGGTTTCCAGATGTACACGAGTCGCAGCAGGACGAGTACATGCATCCTGGGTTTCCAGATATACACGAGTCGCAGCATGACCAGTGCATGCAACCTGGGTTTCCAGATGTACACGAGTCGCACCAGGGTGAGTGCATGCAACCTGGGTTTCCAGATGTACATGAGTCGCAGCAGGACGAGTACATGCTTCCTCGGTTTCCAGATGTACACGAGTCGCAGCATGACCAGTGTATGCAACCTGAGTTTCCAGATGTACATGAGTCGAAGCGAGACCGGTGCATGCAACCTAGGTTTCCAGATCTACACAAGTCAAAGCGAGACCTGTGCATGCAAACTGGGTTTCCAGATGGAAATGGAGTACAGCAGTATTGTACTGTATCCAGGTGCCCTCAGACCGATCCTTCAGGCAGATCACTGGAGGCAAAGCGGCGTCTTCATTCGGAATTTGTTGATGGGCAGACACCACAGCAAGACCACAGCATACAATCAGCGTTCCCAAAAAAGAGAGAACCAGATGGGCACCTGAAGCAAGAACCATCCCTATTGTCTACTAATAGCTGGGATCAGCAACAGAACCTCTGCCCACACCCACTTTTTTCTTATGGACTCAAACCACAGCAAAACCACTGTGTACAACCCGTGCTACCAGATGGGAATGGACAGGATGATCCCTTGGAGAAAGAATTGATGTGTTTTGATTTCCTAGATCCCCAGGAGACCCGCAGCCTACAACTTGTGTCACCTGATGGGATGTCATCATACGAACACATAAAGTTTGTGCTGTTATCCTTTGATGAGTTGGGGTCACAACAAACCCAATGCCTACTGCAACACCTGTGCTTGAAGCAGGAACTTCCTTATGCGCCGGATCCAAACGTGAACTACAAGCTAGAATCTATGCGCCCTGAAGCACAGGAACCGGATCAAAATGGCAATCTAGAACCGGCCTGTACTGATGCACACCGTTCAGATCAGAAGTACAAGCTAGAACCACTGCACACTGCGGCACAGGACCAAGAGCTAGAGTCAGTGCTTCCTGAAGCACAGGAACTAGATCAGAACTACACGGTGGAACCACTGCACCCTGAGGAGAAGGATTCAAATCAGAACTACATGCTAGAACCAGCTTGTACTGATGCACAGGGCTCAGATCAGAACAACAAGCTACTGAACCCTGAATCACAGGATCAACATCAGAACTGCAACACATAACTGCTCTGTCCTGAGGAGTGGGGTCAGCTTGTGACCCCATCATGCCTAGAACTGGACACAAATTCTGCAGATGAAGACTCCATGAAGAGAAGAATTGCAAAATCACATTTATTGCCGTCCCAAGCCACCCCAGGTATGTGTTTTGCTATACATGGGCACGCGGAGTGCATTAACACATGTAACCTCTTGAGAATGCATATGGGCAGATTTTACAAAGTCTCCAAGGTGATCATTTGGGTTTGGGTGGAACTCCCTGAGCGATACTGACCCCCCGAGTACACTGGGTGCAGATGTGTCCCTGCACCCTTCTCTGGTTCCACACAGGACTGCATCCTTCCTGTGCAGAAACAGGCCTGGTTATGGGACTCTGCATGAGACAAGTAGGCCAGCATCTCTCGTTCTTCCTTGTCCGTCCCTATTCCAGGCTGAGGAACTGGAAATAGCGCTATTCATGGGAGGAATTACTGGCCAGAATCACACATAATAGTCTGAGGCAAGTGATGTGGTGTTCATTGAGAATAGCCGACATGCGCAGTCTAGAGAGGGAACTGTGTTTCCTGTTGCACAGTTACATTGGGTAAGACGCAGTCGTCTCCAGTTCCTGATATAAAAATACTAGTCTGTATTCAGCCTCAACAGCAGGGCCGACCAGGGATGTTGTTGCCACTGCGGGCTTCTCCAGGAGTGCACACCTCCTCATGGTAGACAGATACACAAAGTGATTTGTTATTTGTCACTTGTGAGTTTACCCTCCCAACCTCTAGCTCAGTAAAGAGTTAATTGTTTTATGGGCAGACAAAAGTAGTCATGATCTCCCTACAGCAGCATTCTACCTTTAGCAAACTCTTTAATTATGAAAATGTCATTGCATCATCACACGTAACATGCTGAGTTAGGGTTTGCACACCCATAGTGCGAGCAACGGATTGTGGTTCTAACCATAACTTACAAATTTCAAGAGTTTGTTCGGGTTTTAGTCTTACCCATATATACACTTTACCCTTGTTTTTAAGTGAATTTCTGATTTTTTTAAAGACCCATTAAGGTGTTTTAACAAAGCCATCTACAACGTCACTTTAACCAAAATTAGTGAAAATATATAATGGATGAAGTAACCCCTGCCGCACCTTCTAAGGATATTGCAAGTCAATAAGGTGTTCCCTAACCATATAGAGGAACGAGGAAGGCAGAGTTCCTTTATAAGGTTATAGAACTCTGAGGTGACTTACAATAATCTTATTATATGCACCAGGTGGTACTTTATCACGTATAATACATGGTCACACCATCACCGTTCCCACAAACCTTGGTGCTTAGCTCCTACATATGCAGCAGCTAACATATTTTCAAACATGAAGAATGAACATAAAACCTCTTGTGCAAAGGTAAACATAAAAAAACTGTTAGATATTTGTTGCAAAAAGATATTATAAACAGTTCAATAAAAGTCCATTTAAAAAAGCTGCAGCAGCTCGGAACGTGTAGAAACATGCAGGAAGATTCCACCCTTCCTTTATCTAAGGAAACTAATAAACATATTCCCTCTGCTCCTCATAGTAAGCTCGTAACATACAGCAGAAGTAATAAAAGCAAAGTTACTCCAGTATTGGAACTTTCATAGATTCACATGCCTGAATCATTCCCCGTCGAGGAGACGGGAGTCTCTGGTATATAAAAAAGCAGTGCTTAGTAGTATAGCAAACTGAAAAGAGGCCTAGGCCCAGTTCCCTTTTGCAACCCATAGCCTTTGTTATGTAAAAAAGGCCCAAACTTTTCCCTGAACCAATCAGAGCTCCTCACCCTCTAGAACACTCCTGAGAGAACCTTCTGCCCCTCAAATTTTTCTACCGCACGTTGTGCTAGGGAGTCTCCTTTGAGCTCTGCTCAAACTCTTTACTACTACAGTATTTTGGCTTAGATTTGAGGTTTTTACATCAACCATGTCTGAGAAGGAGAAAAAAGGACTATTTAGAGCTTGTTCCACCTGCTCCAAGAAGAGACTTTATACAGCTGACCCTCACAAGGACTGCATCTACTGTCTCTATCTGACCATCAGACAGCAGATTGTAAGGTATGTCGTACCTTTTCGAATAAGACCTTGAGAGATCGTGAGGGAAGGCTGCTGATCTGGCTTCAGAAGGTCAAAGCCAGGAAGGAAATCCTCTCAAGTGAGAGTGAGGAGTAATGTGTGGCGTCTAAGAGATCTCAGAAGAGAAGTAGATCTCCTCAGACACATTCCTCAGGGGAAAGACCTGAGAAGGCCCCAAAAAAGACCACTCCAGGGTCTTCAGGGCGCAGTCCCTCAAAATCCCCTTCAGTCTCATCTAAGGGGATGAAGGGTTCTGCTGGTGAGGTGAAAGGAGCAAAATCCACCTCAGATCCACCACAGTCACCTCAGAAGATCAAGATTACTATCAAACGGTCTTCTTCTACGCCTTCTGAGGAGAAGGGTGCTGCTTCAGCTCTGTTGACGGGACCGTCGACAAAAAAGAGACCATCGACGACGACAAAAACACCTCCGTCGTCGACGAAAAAGGATAATGTTAAGGCTGGTGAGAAAACAGCGTCGACGATTTCACCGTCGCCGGCGATATCGTCGACGGTTTCACCGGTGATGAGGACGTCGACGACCGTGTCAACGACGGCGTCGACGACGGTGGCGCCGACGATGACAGCGTCGACGAGGACTGTGTCGACGACGGCAGAGTCGACGGCAGCGTCGACGAGGGCAGCGTCGACGGTAACTACAACATCGACGGTGGCGTCGACGACGATGACTTGGTCGACGATGGCGATGGGAATCTCGTCGACGGGCTCGTCGATGAGGGAAAAAACACCAGAAAAAAGGTTGGTGCCTTGGAAAAAATCTATAACACCGGAGGTTACATCTCCAAGTAAGGTCTTCCCATTGCTGCCGTCTCACCTGCTGGAGGAAGAAGATTCGGAAGAAAATGAGGAGTATGGAATTGCCAGTAGCCCTTTGTAATTACAGGTTAAGTACCAAGAAGACGATTCTGAGGAGGAATATGGGGGTTATCAAGAACAACCCCAGGAACAGCACCGATATCGCCAACAGCAGCGAGAGGAGATGACAAGTGTGCCATCTTCTTTGTTGAAGGATCTCCAGGGAATGTTGGAGGATTATAGGAAGAGATGCCTAGTGACTCCAGTCGCTCAACAAGCCTTAGAGGCTACTCCACGTCCACGATCGGTTCCAGGGACGCCGGTTCGTAGGAGGGAGATTGTGCCGGAACCTACTGTTAGGTCCCCACCGCCAACGACACACCACGATACCACGGATGACGAACATGAGGATGGTGAGATTGCGGACACAAGTGCAGAATGGCATGATTATATTGCCCCATCACCTTCAACTCCTCCGCAGAGACCAGTAGATTCTCCACTGGAGTACATTGGTGGATTTCATAATTTGATGGAAAGAGCCACAAAGAGATTTGCACTGACCATGACAAAAGAGAAAACGGAATGTATTCTATATGACTTCAAAGACTCATATCGGAAATCCGTAGGATCCCTGCCTATAGTGTCTCACATTTGGAAGGAAGGATTAAAGGTCATGGAGACGCCAGCGACGGTAACACCGGTTCTGGCCAGACTGGATAAAAAGTATAAGGCACCGGTTGATGCTCCAACTTGCCTTTTGGGTCATCCCAAACCGGATTCTGTTATCACTCAGGTGGCACAACAGAAATCAAGGAACCCATCTGCTCCGATTGCAGCACCTCCAGACAAAGAGGGCAGAAGGTTGGATAACGCGGGAAAACGGTTTTCATTAATGTCGGCTCTGCTTGTGAGAGCCACTAATGCCCTCGCCATCTTGGGAAGATATGACAGGCAGATGTGGTGTGACCTGTCTCCATACGTTAATCTGGTGCCGGATCCAGAGAAGCAGGGGGCAAAGAAAATTCTCATGGAAGGAGAGAGGACTTCGGCTGAAGTCATAGACTGCGCTATGGATATAGCGACCACGGCATTTAGATCCTTGGGAGGAGCTGCGGTCCTGCGCAGGCAAGGATGGCTGCGAGCAACAGCATTTAGGCCGGAGGTGCAAAACAAAATTTTAGACCTCCCTTTCAATGGAGAAGAATTATTTGGGAAACATATTGATGATACTCTGGAGAAGGAGAAGAAGAAGGATACTGATACGGCAAAGGCTCCTCGTATAGAGGAGGATACCAACAGGGGAGATATTCTTCTTCTTATCAGTCTTCATCGCAGCCTTACCGTCAGCAATACAGCCAACGTCAATCAGGAGGATATATAAAATCAACTCCACGAGGACGGGGTGGCCGGGGCAAGGACAACACCCGTCGACAATGACAACCTCCATCTTCCGGCTCTGTCAGATGCTCCCCTGGGTGAAAAGATTGCTCACTATCTTCACAATTGGCGGAAAATAACAACGGACCAATGGGTCCTCAAAATAGTTCAGAGTCAGAGTCAGAGTCAAAAATACTTTATTCGATTAGTTAAAATCATAAAAGTATACTACATAGACACATATAAATGCATATAGGGTATATAAAACATGTACAGAAATATAACATTGGGGGTATCAATTCATTCATATTTCAACAACATGGTTCAGTGATGTAGTGTACGTTTAAAAATTATTTAAAAGGCAGTAGAAACATTAAAAGAACAATTACTGAGGGAAAAAACGGGGACGGGTGTCGCGTTTAGATTTTCCAATTAACTTTTTACTTGTGCTTTTTAAGGTAAATCTAACGCCTCGATACATTCTCACAATATATTCTATAAATAATTCATTCATTGGCAATTTCAAAAAATATATAAAAGCTATATGGTGCAAAATATTTATACAAATCTACAAACATAGGCTATGTAATACTACACCTATGTAATACTACACCTATAATTACATTACATTATTCAGACAATATTTAAGGGATTTAATGGATTTATTAATCTGAGACGTTTGGCTCTCATAGCTGCCACCAAAAAACTTGCGACCCCATACATTACAATAGAAGTCTCCATGGTTTGCAGAAACAGTAAAGCAGGTTTTACTTGCATGAATCCCCTATTTCTCAGCAGCGGTAGTATATATTTCTTTCTCCCCTCCGCAAAAAAGGGACAAAAAAACATAAAATGGGTCAGGTCTTGATCGGAGAAGGAGTCACATTTACATGGGATATTATCCCTTGGTTTATTCCATTTCTGGTATTCCCCCAGGAGAAAGTGCATCTGGTTGAAACGGAATTTGGTGAGAAGCCACCGATGATACGGCCTATTCACTACCCTTAAATATGGCTGAATGGACATAGTAGATACGGCAATATAATGAGCCTTCACAGTAATTTTCTCTAATTCTAGTGCTTCTCGCCGCATATTCTTGGACTCTAAAAATTGTGTTTTGATCCAATTAACATCTTCCTTACACAGCCTCTCGGGGTTACTATACAAGTCGACTCGACCCAAGTGGGTAGCAGCAGACTTAATATAGCTTAGCCATTTAATATCATTAACTCTGTCTCTACCCATGCAGTCAGTAATAATTTGACGATTTAAATTCAAATTTGGGTTCATCCATATTTTCACCCAAAGCAGTAATGGGGCAAGGTTAAGGGTGTCTTCAATGTACCCTTGCCCCAATTCTGTTAAGACAGAAAAAATGGGTGTGGACTGTGGTAAGCCCAATAGTGACCGCATAGCCCTATTCTCCTCCTTCTGTATCAGGACCAAATCCCTGAAACCCCAGATCCCAGCCCCGTATCTTGCCAGCGCCAATGTTTTGGCTTTGTACAGCTTGAGGATGGCTTCTGTAGGTTTACCCCCCAGTCTTTTAGCGAAACTCTGTATCGCTCCAAACGACCGCCTGATCGCCATTGCTTTGTTAACCACCTGAGGAGTCCAAGTGCCCGTGTCGTCAAAAATGACTCCTAGGTATGTAAATGTTTTAACCTTGGTTAAAATCACTCCGTTACATCGCAGGGTTTTGGTGTTGTTCTTTCCTTTCCCTATGGACATGACGTGTGATTTTTCCATATTTACAACCAAGTCTAGTTTTTTCATGAAAGCTCCGAACGAATCAAGGAGCTGCTGTAGACCATTAGGGGTTCTGGCGATGAGGACCGTGTCGTCGGCGTACATCAGTACTGGCAACGGTGAACCTCCCATCATGGGTAGGTCTGGGGTAGCAGTTTTTAAAACAGAGTACAAGGAATTAATATACAGTGAAAATAACATGGGTGCCAAAATGCACCCCTGTCTCACCCCTCTAACTGACCTAAATCCCTTAGTGCACTTGCCACCTGTAGTCATCCGAATCGATGCCGTCAGGTCGCAGTGCAAAAAAGCTAGGAAATTTATCAGGGCAGGGTCTAAACCCAACTCAGATAAAATTGTCCACAGTTTCGATCTGTTTACTAAATCGAACGCTGTGGACAGGTCCATAAAAGCAAGATGGATTGACCCGCTGGCGGCATCAGTATATTTAGACACAATCATGTACAAGTTAAGACACTGCTCTTCAGTGCCCCTCCCTGTTCTAAATCCATATTGCGTATCACAGAGAATTGCATTTTCTTGTTCCCATAAATTGATTTTGTTTAAAATAACTTTGCCAAGAATCTTAAATGAAGAATCGAGTAATGATATAGGTCTATAACATCTAGGGTCACCCCTTTGCCCCTTCTTAAAAATTGGTATAATAACCGAGTGTGACCAAGTGGTGGGAGTATCGGACATATTCATGCATGCTAAATTAAAAACATTCGCGAGTATTACTGCCCATATGTGGGGGTGTGCTTTATACATATCTGCGGGTACCCCATCTGGGCCTGGGGCTTTCCCGCCGGCAGTATTTTCGATCGCATTTAAAACTTCTTTTACCGAGACCCTTAATGGCATATCTGTAGGTACAGAATCTATAGGACTAAAAGGAGTAGTAAGGGACTTGCTTCCATAGATGTTTTCAAAGTGATCTAGCCATTGTTTCTCGGTAATGTTAGCCTCTAGTATCTCGTTCTCCTTACCGCTAAACAAAGGAGAGTTCACTATTTTCCAAAATTTTGCACTGTCCCTTAACGTGAGGTTATCGTAAAGTGCTTCCCAGGCCTTATGTTTTAATTCTGTTTTACGAGCCTCAATCGTACTCTTATAGTCTTTCCTCAGTTTGGAAACTTCAGTTATATTACGAGGCTCTCGTTTAAGGGCTTCTAGGAGATTTTTATGTGCCTTAGAGCAGCCCGCATTGAACCATCCCTGAGACTTTCGTGGTTTATCAGATGATTTAATTGTGAGTGCCTCAGCTACACTTTTGCATATGATACCAAAAGCGTTAATAACATTTCCTCCCGTTGACAATGGGTCCCTACATATGTTGAATTCCACACGTAATTCGTCACACAGTTTAGTAAAAAATTCATCAGTGTTAATCTTAGACCATTTAACCCGCCTACCTTGGTCATGGGCCCTAATTACTGTAGGGTATGTTGACTGTAGGTCGTAGTTTACTACAGTAGGGTTTATGTTAAATACTTCCATAACAACCGGGTTATGGTCACTAAATGCTGTTATAATGGCATTGTAGGAAATGACATTCATGAGGATGCTAGGTGACACAAAAATATAGTCAATGATAGTATTACTACCTCTCGCACTATATGTTGGCACTCTGTCTTTCGGGTTCGCAAAAGCGGGTTCAGACATATCCATCTCGATCAACAATTCTTCTAAAGCACCCCCCTTAGCAGAATGTTCAAAGTGCGGGTGAGTCAAATAGTCATCATCATAAAAATTTCCATTATAACAGTTAGACTGACAAAGATGTATATTAAAATCACCAAAAACGATATAATAAACCAAAGTAGTTTGACTCTTCTTATAATTGTTTAAAAAATTAGTCAGCATTAGGACATTTTCATCCCCTTGAGACCCTTCTGTTGAATTGTAAAAATTGACATATAGGAGTTTTTCCCCCGTACTCAACGAGACCTCTAGAATTAAACAATTAGGGGAGTTAATGTCAATAGTTTTCATCGAACCCATATGTTTAACTGAGGTTAAAAGTACAAGACCACCCTTGCTTCTACCTCTAATAGACTTTTGTGCAGCTTTGAAATGGGATACATATCCTTCTACCCAGAAGTTGCATTCAGTGTCCCATGTTTCTTGGAGTGCAATCACTTCGTGTTGTTTAATGATATCAAGCCATTCTTTGTCTTCTCTTTTAGAGTGTAGGCCAGAGATATTCCATGTCATAAACTTCATAGTTCTTTCCTCCCCTTTAGACCCTGTCTGCTGTGAGAACGTCTGGAGAGTGTCGGGGATGATTAATGTTTCTACAGGATCTACTTCTACTATTACATTTTTGTTCAATCCCATTAGCAACTCAACTTCTTCCAATGGTTTTCCCTGTTCCCCCTGGGCTCTATTTTGAACTTCCGGGCCGGAGGTGCAAGGTTCTTCTGGGGCTGATAAAGATTCATCTAACATCAGGGTCTTGTCACGGCCTTGATCCGACCACAAGTTCAGGGTAACAGGAGAAACATATGCGAGTCAATCACACTCATTCAAATCCGTTAGCACAGAATAATGATTGTCCAAAGTTAGCCCCCACTCACATACTGGATTGGATCTAGCCATTCTGTTTCCCACTACTGCCCATTTAGTTCTTAATATACTGGGTTTTGCTACTAGACCCCTTCTACTATAGAAGAAATCCAGTGTCAGTGGAACTATTTCAGCTGTCCTACGCTGTGGAGGGAGAATGTTCCGTAGGACATCTGGCAGAACATCTGGGCCCTTAAAATTCAGAACCACACAATCCCCTTGGAATTTCTTTGGTTTAGTACCTATCCACCTAACTCTTCTTGCTGTGAGCAGATCGTCTGCTAATTTTTCCTTGCCCCAGGGGGATATATGCATGTTACTACTCAACCACTGTAGAGCCTTGTTTCTTAAGGAATCAGGTGACTCGATCTGTCCGGTTTTCAGCAAGGGAGTGTTAGCTAGTACTAAAATGAGGGGCGAAGCTTCGACAATCAATTCAACTGGGGCAGATTCTGGGTTTGGTGTCTCAATAATGCCATTGCCCATTTGTTGCGCTGCCTCAGAGGGTGGGTTCATATCCAATGCAATGTCATTCCTAAGACTAGCGTGTTGGGCCTGGTCTGAAGAGGCTTGTAAACCAGCATTCGTAGTCACCCCTGATGTCAATTTCCCCACAGACTCCATTTGGTCAATTTTTAGAGCAACTAGGTTTGGTAATTCACCCACCCCCTCGTTGGTTTTTCTTAGGAGAGACTCTAACTTGTTGACCTTTGTAACTAATTGGTCAACCTTCGAAATGAGGGGTTTCATTAAGCCTAACAGTTTGGACTCCAATGTGCCCATTAGCTTCATTAAAAGGGTGTCCTCCCCTTCGTCATTTTCATAAACCTCCTCCCTTATCTCATCCTCTTTCTTTCTTTTTGCTCGTCTAGGTGGGGTTGCGGGTTTATTTTTAGATGAGCGTAAGCCACCTCTTCTGGGTGGCGCCTTAGTAATCCCTTTTTTTGCTCTTGGAGCGGGGACAGGTGTTAGGGTGGTACTAGCTTCTATGACTTCCTCCTCAATTGTCACGGATTTGTCTTGGTCATCTAAGTTGATAAGGTCTGCGAAGGGATCAGATTGATGGTCCATAGAAATTATTGAACCATTAGTTTCTAGGTGCTCAATTAAGACTTCACTATGGTCAGAGACAATAGGATCATCAGAAATAGTTCAATTCGGTCACACCCTAGAATTTCTTCAAGCGCCCCCTTGTACGCCACCGATGCACCAGAGAGCCAACCATCTGCATCAACTCCGGCAGGAGATTCGACAATGCTCCGAAAGGGAGCAATAGAACCGGTACCAAAATCCCAGGAAAACAAGGGGTTTTACGCCCGTTTTTTTCTTATCAAGAAAAACAAGCTCCAGTGGCGCCCCATTCTGGATCTCAGATCCTTAAACACCTATCTCAAGAAACAATCTTTCAGGATGGTATCTCTGCAGGACATCCTTCCGTTATTAAACCCAGGAGATCATATGACCACATTGGACCTACAACATGCGTATTTCCACGTGCTGATACATCCTGCACACAGACAGTACCTTCGGTTCTGGGTAGACATTACCAATTCAGGGTACTGCCATTCGGCTTGAAGTCAGCGCCAAGAGTTTTCACGAAATGCCTGGCTCCAGTGGCGCCTGTGTTGAGGAAGCAAAAACATCAAATATTTCCTTACCTCGACGACTGGTTAGTCAAAGCACCATCAAAGGTACAGGCCAGAGTGTCGACGCAGGCCTGCATAGACTTATTCGCCGATCTAGGATTGACTCTTCACGAGGGAAAGCCAAACCTCCAGCCAACAAATGTGATCACATTTCTGGGGGCAAAATTGGACACAGAAGGCAACAAAGTGTTTCCCTCCGAGGAGAGACAACTGAGGATTGTGTCCCTCTTCCAAGACTTGGTAAAAAGAAAGTCTCTTTCAGTCCGCAGGTACAAATCCTTGCTGGGCACAATGTCCTCTTGTATTCCCCTGGTACCTTGCTGCAGGCTAAGGATGAGACCATGGCAGGAACAGATCGATCTACAATGGCGTCAGGCGGAGGGATCCTTCGACGATACAATAATTCGAAGTTGCTACAGGCAGCAAAGTGGTGGACACAAAAAGTAAATGTGTCTCAAGGACTGACGTTTCTGGCAAGAGCGGCTCGGCTAGTGGTAACGGCGGATGTGTCATTAGAAGGATGGGGAGCTTTCCTTCAGGACCTTCAAGTCAGCGGTCGGTGGAAGTCACAGGAGCAGCAATTACAGATAAATCTGCTGGAGCTCAGAGCGATCCGCTTGGCATTACTGGCTTTTCTGCCAAGGATAAAAGGTTCGCCGGTGTTGGTAAGAACAGACAACACCACGGCGATGCATTATGTGAACAAGCAAGGGGGAACGAGATCTCTCTCCCTGTCTCAGGAAGCCCAGGAGATATGGGAATGGGCTCTTCAGCAAGGAATATCATTGGCAGCAGAACACCTCCCGGGAGATGAAAATATCAAGGCGGATACTCTCAGCAGGCTAAAATCGTCCTGCCACGAATGGGAGGAGCTAGACCAGGGGACCCTGGACAGCGTCTTTCGAAGATGGGGAACACCGATAGTGGACCTCTTCGCTACAAGGGAAAACAGAAAAAAATGCCAGTACTTCGCAAGCTGGCTTCCCCAGAAGGGATCTTGGGGGAATGCGTTTTCCATTGCATGGTCCGGCATCTTTGCCTACGGTTTTCCTCCAATTCCTCTTCTCCCCCGTGTGCTGGTGAAGATCAAGAAACAGCCGTGCAGGCTGACCCTAGTAGCCCCGTGGTGGCCCAGACAACACTGGTTCACGGAACTGCTGCTGCTGTCGGAGGAACGTCCAATTCAGTTGCGCCTAATTCCATCGCTTCTGACAATGTCCAAGGGGCAGGTGCTCCACCCGGACCCGAAATCCTTGCGATTAGCAGCCTTTCTCCTGAACACTGTGAGTTTAGCCATCTGAACATCTCACATGAATGTAGGGAGATCCTGTCCAAGGCCAGAGCGGAGAGTACCAACAAAACCTACAGGATGAAATGGAAGAGGTTTTGTCTGTGGTGTAATAGACATGATGTTCACCCTCTTACTGCTGCACCTCATCAAATTATACCCTTCATTCTGCTGTTAGCAAAGTCAGGATTAGCACACGCCTCCATCAAGATGCATTTGGCTGCGTTATCCCGCTACAGGAGGTCGTCGTCAGGCCCATCTTTATGGTCCTCAAGGATTATCAAACAATTTATGAAAGGGATATTCAGAGTTTTCCCACCAGTGAAGCCTCTACCACCATTATGGAATCTGAATATTGTACTCTCTCAATTGATGAAGCCACCGTTTGAACCGATACACAGGGCAGACCTGAAGTTCTTGTCCTGGAAATTGGCTCTTCTCATTGCATTGACTTTGGCGAGAAGAGTAGGTGAACTGCAAACGCTCACGATTCAGGAGCCTTTCTTGCAGTTTAAATGTAAATGTAATTGTGGGATACTTGTAAAGCGCACTGTTACTCTACCCGAGTGTCCTGGCGCTATAGACCGCTGGGGAACCCGTCCTCGTTTTCCCTGTGAGATGGTCCCTTTCTGGGTATCTCCAGGGTGAAACCAGGCATCCCCGGAATCTGTGGGGGGCCGTTGTGGAGATGAGGTAAGCTTAATGCCCAGAGTTGCCGAGTGTGTTCCCTGGTTAGAGTAGGCACTGAGGCGAGAATTATCGAGTCCGTTGACCCTGGTCCAAGTCCCTGCCGCGTCGGGAATTGAACCCTGGTCCTGGGCCGTTCTCTGCTTACAGGTCTGCCACCTCTAACCAGTGAGCCACACCACTCCACAAGTGGATAGAATGATTCTCAGGACAAACCCGAAGTTCATTCCGAAGGTGCCAACTGATTTTCATTTGAACGAACCATTGGTGTTGAAACGTTTCATTCCTCATCCATCAACAGCGGCAGAAGGAGTATTGCACTCGCTGGACGTTCAGAGATGTATGACATTTTACTTGAAAGAAACTAAGGTGTTTCGCAAGTCTTCTAAGTTATTCGTCGCCTTCAGCGCACCCAGGAAAGGTTTCCTACTGTCAAAGAGGGGAATTGCCAGATGGATATCCAGTGCAATTGTCTACTGTCATCAAGCTGCTGGAAAGCCTTTGAATGCACAAGTCCGTGCCCATTCCACGAGGGCGGTGGCCACATCCACTGCACTGTTTGGAGGAGTGCCAATCCAGGATATCTGCAGAGCAGCAACCTGGGCATCTACGCACACCTTCACCAGGCACTACTGCTTGGAGGCAGCCGCAGAATCGGATGCGGCGGTGGGAGAGGCGGTACTGCAGAATATCATCCAGTAACGGCTTACTGCCCACCCATTGCTTTTTACTTGTTTCTTCCAATCTCCTTTAAACAGCCTTGCTTCCAAATGTTCGTAGATTGTTCCCTCCCATGAAGCACCGTCCCGTTACTTGTATCCTTGCATTGGCCCCATATTATCAACTGTTTTAGGCACTTTTTCTTTTTTCTTTGTCTAAGAGCACTTCATATGAGCACTTTTTTCACTCACTCCAAGCTTTTTTTTGTAAACGGCTGTAATTCTTGTTCATATCTCATCACATTTGCTGTTCATTCACAGACCGAGATCAAATGTCAGACGATGTTTTCCCTAAAAAGCCTGTTCTTTCTCTGACTTCAAAGTAAGAGAGCCAGTTCCTCACTGTCTCACTCATTGCTGCTTGCCTCTCCTTGCTTGTTCTTTATAAAAGCAAAGTACTTAATTTTCTTGCCTTCACCACCTCCCCTTTGCATAATGGTAGCAGCCGTTTCAACTAAAGTGCTCATGTATACTTCACTGTCGACTGTAAAGTTGGTACCTAAGGTAATGGAAGGATGGCTTGGGGTGGCGCGGACATTGGCATGTACAGAGGGCCGTGCCATTGAAGCATCTTCTGGCAGCTCTCACCAGCAGCATCATGACACGACCCTGCCACATCTGTACAACATTTGCGGGCCAAAAGCAGTATAGGATAATAGCTGTATATTCTGTAACCAGTCTGTTTGCTACGTACAATCCACTGTACTAAATGATATGAGGTATTCTTAGTACATGTATTTCTAAAATGTCACATGTTGTAATATTTACGACACATACTATTGTAATGCAAGTTGATCTCTAGTAATGTTTAGGACATGTATTATTTGTAAAGTAGAAATGCTTTCTACTTAAAATTGAATATATATACTTGGTAGTTTGTTTAAAGGACTAATCAAACCAAATGTCAGAAGTACAATGCTATAGAATTGTGAAGCACTTTGATACTCAGTTGGGTCATGTTCGCACTATATAAAACACTGAATGAATAAATAAATAACACACCTGAGTGCGGGGAGACCCCCCCACACCTTGTGCCTGCTGTGAAGGAGGTGTGTGAGGGCTGTAAAATTACCTTCACGCCCTGCAAGGCCAGCGCATTCGATGCTGCCTGCGTGGTGGCCATATTCAAGCAGAAAACTATCAGAACATCACAGGCATTTACACCCAATACTGTGAAAGACCGCAAGCCCGTAGGCTGATTTGGAAATCATTGGGTGCTTTGCTAAAGGTATCTTGAGGAAAATAGTCAAGTAAAGAATGGCGCAATCAAACTACTTTTCAAAAATAACATGCTCACACTAGGGAAAGACTTCTCAGGCTCTGATTGTGAGCTGGGATTCCCTGCAACAGAGAGCAACATTATCTAGCTTCTTCTCAGACTAATAGCCCCCTTTCCCGGCATTCAGATTTTTTTTTAATCTTAGCATTTTTAGGTGCAGCACCTAATGAGCTTATTGATGGCACAGTAACTCTCTGTTCCCGGCATTCTATTTTCATTAATCATATCCACCACATTTGATTGAAATTCAAAGGGTGGGCCTCAGTAACTACGTGTCAATCTTTGTAAACCGGCAAAATGCAGTAGGATATTTCTTTTTCAACTGATGGTGTGGGACACTGCTAAAAGTCATTTGCAAAGTTAGTAGGTTAGCAAGGAAAGACCAATTGGCTTTGCCAGTGCTTGTTTTTTTGTTGTGTGCTAGGAAACAAATCTTACACCTTCTCCTCTTGTATGGATACTCAGCAGAATTGTCACATACATTCTCTCATTTTGAAGTCCTAGGAAGAAAAGTAAACACCAAGCTCCCTCAAAGAGAGAGCTTGACATTTGACCTCTGTCTTTGAATGCACAGCAAATGTGACCAGATAAAAACAAGATTTAAAGGCCTTTTTACAGAAAGCTTGTTTGTGGAAGAATACAGTAAACAAGGTTTGGGCAGCGGGAGGGACGAATGTGAATTACAAACCACAAATCCAATGGTAAGGAATGGGTGGAATGTATTCCCACTGATGCTTCCTGAATATCTTTAAGATGTCTTTAGTGCTGTCTGGCAGTCGTGGATCTAAAACACAAAGGTTACAGTGAAGTTAAAATTGCGATTGCTTTTAACATCCTAATGAAAAAAAATATTTGAAACTCATTTAAACCATAGTGTCTCTCTCTCTCTCTCTCTCTTTCTCTTTCTCTCTTTCTTACTCTCTCCCTTTCTTTTCTTTCTCTCTCTCTCTCTCTTTCTCTCTCTCTCTTACTCTTTCTCTCATTCTCTCTCTCTGTTTCTCTCTCTCTTTCTCTGTCTTCTCAATCGCTCTCTTTCTCTTAATTTCTATCTTTCTCTTTCTCTCTCTCTTCCTTTCTATCTTTCTCTCTCTTTCTCTTTATAGCACTCTCTCTTACTCTTTCTATCTTTCTCTATTTCTCTTTCTCTCTCACTCTCTCTCTCTCTCTCTCTCTCTCTCTCTCATAGGAAAGAGACCTTCAGTAATTGACACAGCTTTCCCTGCAAAAACGTGCACGCGTTGCATTACTTGTATGGCTCTCACCAGGTTCTGTTACCCAGAATCCCTTGCAAACCTCAAACTTTGTAAATAAGAAACAAACCTCTAATTTCTGTGGTGGAAAGCTCTGGAATCTGTGTGGATCCCCAAAATTGAACCTACCGAGCATTCCCCAAAGTCTACAGATAACAAGCATTGGCATAGCCAATAGGTCTCGCTTTTGGGACCTTATAAGTATTTAGTTATGCATCACAATATCCTTGGTGCAACAAAATTAACTGTTGCATGGTCGAACACTTACAAGGCCCCAAAGACTAAACCTATTGGCTATGCCAATGCTTGTTAATTGTGGCAAGACTTGTGGTTGTTCAAGGAGGTTGTGGGAGGGAGTTCCAGATCCTTGTAGCGCTGGCAGAGAAGGCGAGCTTTATATAGAGTTCTTGCCTGAATGTCGCTTGTTCCAACAGAAGGACTTTACGAATTCTCGATCGTTGTTCAGATCCAGAGATTAGGAGGGTGTGGAGTTGTGGAGGGCTTTGTGGGTGATGTATTCATTGTTACATTGGACTGTTGCTTCAATGGGAAGCCATTGTAGGATGCGAAGTACAGAAGAAATGTGATAAAAAAATGCTGTGAACTGTCACAACGTGGATAACTGTATGAAGCATTTCTTTCAGTGATGCTAATTTTCTTAGGGAAGGCCAGACAGGAAAGAGTACCAATAATCCAGTCTGAAAAGTACCAGCGTATGGACTACTTAGTTCATCAGCACTGTTGAGCTTTGATGAGACTTGCTTCTGAAGGTAAATGTGAATAAATATAGGTCTGTAATTGTTAAGGTTGTTCTAGACGGCGTCGGTGTTGTTTGATGAGGGGGGTGACTTGGCCAAGTTTGAGGGAGTTGATGATTTTGGTCCATGCAGGCGAGATATTATGTGACTGAGATTCTTATTACGAAAAACAGTGGACCCTAGTAGTTTGGGGAATCAAGATAAGGATAGACACAAACTGAATAGTATTTATGTCCTTTGTCCAGCCGGACAGGAATTTATTTGGTGATGCACAAAATCAGAAAGTGATGTCAAGGGGGCACAGCCCGTGACCTACAGTGAACAAGACAAAACAACAAATATAGGCAAGAGCGAGCAATTCGGTCTGTATACTTATAATCAGGGAACAGACTTGATAATAGTTTGAGTGACCATTGTACATAGTATTCACAAGCGTATTCAGTACATATGATCCTATTGTGTCGATGACGTTTCGATGCCGAAAAACAAGATAAATGGCATCATCTTCAGGACAAATATATAAATCATGTTTGTCTTAGAATTATAAACAGTTGCCTTTCATGCTACATACAAACGACATTTGTGGGAAAAATGAGGAAGAGAAGGGAAAGACACTGTGGATACGTGGACAGGCATGTTAAATTAGAACAGAAGCGACATGAATACAGGTAGTGGTACAATTTACTGTTCGCACCTCAAGGACTGTTCTTTTCTGGCATGCTTAGTGCTAGAACAATGATGTCATGCTGTGCACTAAACAACGGTACAGTGAAGGTTGTCTAGGAACTGTGATCGGTGCTCGGCGCAAAATAGAAGGATGAAGGAATAGATAGATGACGGCGCAGTGTGAAATGGTGTTTGAGTTGAAAACCAGAGTTCAGATTTGGAATAATAAGGGAAACATTTCAGAAAAAAGGCAAGTTAAAAAACGGGTCGATATAAATGGCGCAGTGCGAGGCAAAATTTGGAATAGAAGTGAAAGGGTCAAAATTGGTCCGTGCATTAGCGGAGACTTAACATTTGCTAAGTACCGAGTTGTCTCTACAGTGAGCAATTTAGTGTAAACGGCGCGGTGACATATGAGGAGATAGGTATTCACGAGGCTGATCCTTAACAGTGCTGGGTACACAATTGTCTATACAGTGGGCAATTTTGTAAAAACGGCGCAGTGACATTTGTGTCTATTTAATGAGCAATATTAGTGAAAACAGCGCAGTGACATTTGAGGAAAAAGGTATTACAGAGGCTGATCCTTAGGGCGGGGAAGATAGCTCAGGTCGAGAGGAGTGGTTTGATTAAGACCTATGGGGAAGGTAGCATTCATAAGTATATAAGTATAGTGCAGTTAGGGAAGATTGGGCGTGAGAAAAGTGGGCAGAGTATAGTTACCAATGGTAGCGCGTCATTGTCAGGATATCCCGTGTGTTTGTCAGGGAGACCGTCCAAATCACGGCTCGCTAGGGAAAGGAAGCACGGGCACAATTCAGATTTATGTGACAATGGGGCCGGAGCAAGGCTATGCGGGGTAGGGTTGGTGTACTTCCAGTTGACCCGGTTGCAGGATCGCAGGGCATGGCATCTCTGGCGGGGATCGCTGTTAGACTGTACTGTGAGAGCCGGCTATAAAGCTAGCACTGGGCATGTGGTCTGAAAAAATAAAGGAAGGACTAACGCTAGCTGTGTGGTGGCCATTTTGGATTGGGAGTCAGGTAACTAAGACACGGGGGCCATCTTGAAGTGGAGAAATGAGAGGTTGTAAAGCGGTAGTGGTGGTGACGTGAGTTACAGTGAAAAATTCAAAAATGACTTAATAATGTACATTCAAATTGGCAATTCAACTATTAGGAAATGGAGACAGATGATCGCATTGAGAGAATATTTTCTATCCATAGACGGAGACAGAACATTTCTTTGACACAGTGATTTCTAACCAGACATATCGTGGGGATGTTTGCACATTCAGGTAGAGGAGGGTTGTGCAATCCTCAAGGCGGTTGAGTCCCATGCGGATACTGTTAGTCCTTAGTATCCAATGGAGCTCCACCTTGTTTAGAAGTTGTGACACATCCGCACCACCTGGTGGTGGTTTGATCTGTGTAGTAATTGTCCAAATCAAGTCACTTTCATTGTGTGCCTTTTCCATAAAGTGTTCCACCAAAGGGGCGTTTTCCGTGTTGCATCTTATCCTGCTCCTGTGCTGCCCAATGCGAAGCTTTATTTTCTGGGTGGTTTGACTTATATATATTTTCATGCATGGGCAAAATATTGCAGACACCACATTTGATGAATTACAATTAGTAAATTGTTTTCCTTCAAACTTGATTGAGTCAAATGAAAAGGTTTTGCCTTCAATAGTTGAGTCACAGGCTACACAGTTGCCACATTTCGTGTGGCTAGTTAGTGCGGGTAGTCCCCATACATCATTTAATGTGACTTTGGATGTGGGTTGTGGGAGGGACGCACGTACCAGGTGGTCTTTGATTTTTTTGGCCCGTTTGAAAGCAAACATGGGGCGTTCTAATTGTAGTTCCCCTGCATTCAGTACTGGCCAATGTTTCAGTATGCTTTTCCTTATAGAGTTTGAAGCTGGTGAGAAAGTAGTCACGCATATAAGTCTGTCTTGGTTCTTTTTGGGCTTGGGTTCTGGCAAGACCTCACAGGGGCAGTACCAAGCTCTTTTTAGAGAGCGGCGTACCAATTTTTCAGGTACCCTCTGTTCTTGAGTTTAGCGCTGAGAATTTTAGCCTCCTTAAATTCAGCGCATGGTAGAGTCATTTATTGAGTGTTGAGGGAAAGAGGAGGTTTGCTGTTTGATGATGTTGAGAAGGTCTTTAGGTCTGTTCCTAGAACGGTCAAGTTTGACACAGAAGAAGGGGGATTTTTCTCTGAAGAGGTGTTTTTTGTATTTTATGCATTTAGCTCCCTGGATCGCAAGATGTGTTACCAAGGATTGTTGTCTTCAGTTTCTTTCAGCCAATCGGAGTTGTTGCCTCTTTGTTAAGGTCATTGGTAAACCAAATAAAATCTAAATCCGTATTTGTAAAGTGCAGAACTAGTCACCCTTGTGGGTCTCAAGGAGCTGGGGGCTGTTGTGGAAATTAAGTCACATGGTGCTAGCTGAGCTGCCGCCAGAGCCGGGGATCGAACCATGAACCCTGTGCTCCGAAGTCAGCTGCCCTGGCCGCTGCACCACACCTCTCCAAACCAAGATCTGAAAGGGATACTTATTGATTTCTTGAGTTTCAAAGGGGCGTTTATGTCAAGGAGTTCTCCCATTTTTGTGTTTTTTGGAATTTGGGAACTGACTAATGCTTCTAACTCTGCCTGGGAGATTCAGTGTGTGTTCCCTAGGGGGCCTTGAATGCTGAAAAGCGCAGTGGGCCTGTTGATGTCACTGGGTTCTAGTTTATTGGTCAGTCTGCAGAAACGTCCTTTATATTTGAGGGCATATATTCAAGTTATACACCCACATCATAGGTAGTATATCAATATCAGCGTAGACTAGTAAACATCACAAAGAATGAGTCACTGCTATAGGCACATGGTAGGATCGGAAGCAGCATCAACTTGAGATAACAGTATATGCACGAGATAATATTGGAATAAGATGGGCAAAACAATCACCATGTAGGCTTAGACTAACAGTGTAGATATAAAGACACAGTATACTCGCAAGAGAACATCTTACACTTCAGCATTGTGGAACTTCGTTGAGAGTTCATTTTAATGGTGAGATCTGTTAGGAGGGGTCACTAGGTGTCAGTGATGTAAATTGTCTCTGATACTATAATTTGTGGGACTTTGTTGAGAGTTGTTTTTACTGGCATGAAGTATTAGAAGGGACAGGAGGTGGCACTGGGACCTCATTTATTCTTTTGCGGTCTGGAGCCCAATATTTATACCTGGCGCCCACTAGTAGGAGTTTCTAGAGGCTTCCACCGCCATGACGTGTCAGGCATCCGCTTCCTCCTTGCCCTGGGCCCAGCTAGTCTGGAGTCACAAAAGACCAGTGATAACTCCTTTGTGAGAGTGCTCATGCAGAGCCTTTGTGATGTGCAACTGTGATAGGTGACAGCTGCTACCCCTCGTTAAGTCAAAGACGCCTATCCTGCCAACACCTCACTTCCAAATGAGCAGAGGAATACCGAAGCACTCAGAGAAGTCCAATGGCCATCCCTTGTGGCCAGTAAAGAAGTACTGCAAGATCAGAGATGTTTGTGTGATTTATTGTTTCCACAATTATTCACCTTTCTTGCGTCGGAGACGTAAAATCCATTACTGACACGCAGCCGTCACGTGTTTTTTTCATAGAGACTTTTTCAAGGCTGCAAGAGGATATAGAAAGTATCTTACACAATTGTAACAATGACATAGGCACCACCACCAGATAGAACAAGAACACCGTTGTGATCCTGAAGGATACCTTGTGAAGAGCCAAGTGCATCGGGTGAAATCCTAAAACAGATTGTGCCTGATAATCTGGCCATGCTAAGTTATTGCAACTTGCTGTAAAATCATACTACACTCCGGATAAAGTCATTGTTAGCCAAAACAACAGTATTCAAATCTAATAGCATTTCAGAATGCTCAAGTAGAGTGGCGTTTCCAAAAAATGCTGTATGGCGGCAATCCCCCCAGATTTGGGGATACTAGTGTATAATGCGCAGAAGTCCAAGGTAACCAGTATGTTGCTATCAGTCTACTAGTCATCAAACAAGAGGGAGAGCGATCCGTTGATCGGATGGGCACCAATTACCACCTCAAGGGGGGGTGGAAGGTCCAGTGTCAGCGTGTGCCCGTGTATAGACACGTGAACAACAACCGGGAGATGCTGAACTGTTCCTGGTAAGTATACGAAGGGAGACTGGCTGTACCGAAGGTGTATATTAACACCCTTGGGCATCCATTAAGTTGGATATGTTTGCCTCACACACCCCGAAGGATGTCATGCTTCATCATCGGCGGTTGCTCCTCGTCGGGGAGGCGGTGCAATCCCCGACGGGCTCACCTCAAAGAGGGGCTCTTTGGCGGAGATCTTTTTTGTCCAGCTGCCTGTTGGTGAAGTGCGGGTATGTGGGCCAGGGCAATCAGTATCCTGAACTAGAAGAGTGAAGTTAAAATGTAGTAGAGGGTCCCGAAAAAACCTTTATTCTGGAGGTCCTACTACTTCCATTAAAAGGTGTAGTTAGCTTGTTGGGTCACGGAGAGTTACGTGGCGTGTCCCAAAACAAGACTAGTGTGAAGATCGGTCAACATGTTTCTCGCTTGGGGATTTCCCGCGATTCGTCAGGACCTAGTGAAGCGTGAGTGAAAGGTTTAAAAAGGAAACATGCTAGTGTCATGTACCTAATGTGGTTTACCTCAGTGGAAATCCTATGCCTGATGTATGGAAATAAAAGAAATCATTAAAGCAAGTATCATAATCGATATACACATTTCTCTATGGTAACAGCCAATCTAGCAGAACAGTGCAGTGCAGTGATGGTGGTGTGTGGAGTGTCACACATCTACGAACATGCCTGTGGTGTATAAGGAGTGCAAGGTTTCGTGAACACATCTTATACCTTATGTTCGTGGTGGTTATATTGTGATTAAAAACTATGGTTTAAAAGCGCAACTGCTGTCTCAGGGAGAGAACTCGGTTCAGGAAAATGGTAAGTCGTGACCAGGTTTATCATAAACTCACCTAAAGGTCTTGGATTAATGACCACCTGAGTTGTCGGCGGGTCGGTACAACAGGAATTGCCTCTAAATCAGGCTGGGGAGAAGGAACTAAAGGTTAGAGAGGGTCTAGGAATCGTTCCGCCTTGAAACGGAGCATGTCGGATTCTATGTAGTCTTACCTCTAGTTACCCGTGTCCGTGTAGAGTCACCTACCCATCACCGCCGAGCTCGAATAGGTATTGAACCAAGGGGGCGTGGGTGTATTTATAGGTAAACCCGTCATCACGTTGCGCCGGTAGACGCCCACTGTGTAGGTCACGTGTTAGCCTGAGTCACGGCGGCCATGATGGAGTGGTGTACTAGGAATACGACCTTGTGTTGCTGGATACAATGTGGTCAGGTAGTCAATAAGGGGTTGAATGTTTTACAGAGAATGCCAGGGAATATCTTCATTTAGCCCTTGTCTGTCTGTGGAGAGGCGGTGTACCCATCTTTGCTCTTTGCGGAAAAATGCATTTTTGGGGCAATTTGGACTTGCTTCAAGGATCACCCATCTTATGCAGTCGGCGCTATGTTGGTTTTCCAAGTAGTGTTTACACATCTTGGTGTGCGTTTTCTTGCAGCGAAAGTTGCTGCGGTGTTCAGTGATCCTTGTCTTGATCGCACGTGTTGTCATCCCAATGTATTTGAGACCACATGGGCAAGTTAGCATATAAATGCAGTGGGTAGTGTTGCAATTTGTGTGACCCTCGATTACCCATTTGAAGGTGTCAGTGAGCTGTATCGTTTTCTGGGGGGTAGTGTATTTACAGACCCTGCAGTTGCCGCAAGGGTAGTGACCGGTGACCGGTGGCAAGTTCCACAAGGTCTGTTGGGATCTTTTTTTATTGGTCTTAGGTCTAGTATGTATGAGGATATCCTTCACATTTTGTGACCTTTTAAATGCGAACCTAGGTTGTTCAAAGGTCAAATCGCCTGTGTTGAGAATCCCCCAATTGCGTTTAATCGTATTTTTGCTTTTGGTTGATAGTGTGGTAAAATTCGTGACACAAGTGATCGGTTGATTTTCGATCAGTGGTTTATCTCGTCTTTCCAGGAGTGCTTCCCTGTTGTTATTTCTAGCCCGTTTTTTGGCTTTCATCACCTCTCCTTTCGGGTAGCCTCTGTCTAGTAGATTTCTTGACAGCAGGGTGGATTCTTTCTTGTAGTCTGCGATGTTACTGCAGTTCCGCCTAATCCGGAGGAATTGTCCGAAAGGTAGATTGGACCGTAGGGCTTTAGGATGGTGGCTCTCGAAATGTAACAGACTATTTCGATCTGTAGGTTTCCTGAACATTGTTGTTTGGAGTCTATCCTCTAGTAGTTCTACTGTTAGGTCGAGGAAGGCAATCTCCTTAGGTGAGGAAGACATGGTGAACCGGAGATATGGGTTGAGTGAGTTAACCCATATGAAGAAAGCCTCATGTGAGTTAGGGCGACCAGACCATAGGATGAGGATATCGTCAATGAAGCGCTTCCACATCATGATATTGGCCAAAAATGGGTTAGAGTGGTGATGGATAAATCTATCCTCGAAGTCGGCCATATACAGACATGCCATCGACGGGGCAAAGGTGCTGCCCATCGAAGTACCTTGGGTCTGGTGAAAGAATTGTCCCTTGAACTCAAAAAAGTTTTCAGTGAGTGCCAGTGTAGCGCACTCCATAATAAATGAAGGAGGGGTATTAGAGTCCCATTCTTCCCTTCTCAGGAGTGACTCGATTACCTCTAGTGTTGCCCTTTGTGGGATGTTCGTATAAAGGGCTTCAACATCTAGGGTAATCAAAAGGTCAATTCGTCTCGCATCTTCAATTGAGTTTAGGTGCCGTATTACATCGCCAGTGTCCTGAATGTAGGAAGGGATGCGTCTCACCAAGGGTTGCAAGAAATGGTCACAAAATTTGGAGAGAGGTTCCAGTACCGAGTCAATACCCGACACTATAGGTCTCCCTGGGACTGGTCTTGTCCCCTTGTGAATTTTAGGTAGTATGTAGAAGTAGGGGACCCTAGGGTTTTTCTGGTTCAGAAATTCAGCCTCCTTTTTACTTATCCACTGCTCACATTCGGCAGTTTCCACTAGGCCTGTAATTGTTGTTTGCAGGCGTGGGGTTGGATCACTCGGGATTGGGGTATAGTACCGGTCATCATTAAGTTGTCTGAGGCATTCAAGATCATAATCTTTGGTGTTCATTAGGACAGTGGCTCCACCCTTGTCAGCCTGTTTAATGGTGATGAGGGGGTCGTCTGCCAGTGATTTTAGCACCTCCATTTCTTTACGTGAAATGTTAGAATGGCTTGTTTGTCTACCAAGGGTGTCAATGTCTTTAAGTACCGCCTGTTCAAAGGTAAGGACCTCATTGGGTACCATCCCATTGTGCGGTGTGAATGTGGAAGGGTTGTGCAGACCTGAGTCTTGAGTTGGTTCGGGTGTTTTTCCTTCAAAGAACGCCTTAAGTCTGACCTTTCTGAAGAAAGATTGAATCTCCTTTGTCTGGTTAAACCGGTCGATTTTTGGCGTAGGGACAAAGCCCAGTCCTTTTTGGAGTACTTGCTCCTCATTCTCGGTCAAGATGCGATCCGACAGGTTGACAACAAGGCTCATTTTGGCCCTGACCTGTTCGTGCTCCGGGTGTCCATTCCGTGGGGGCGTGTGTCCTCCCACTGTACTCTCTTCTCTGAGGCGTTGCCTCGCTTTCGCCCGCGCCCTCTGCCCCAACCTCTGCCTAAAAAAGGGGGGCGTACAGATCCTTGGGGCGCAAAGAAAGGTGGGTATTGTGGAGCAAACGGCGGTTGGAATGGCTGAAATTGAGGATATTGCCAAAACGGTGGGCCCATTGGTTGCCCTTGGTGGGGAAAGGTAGGATAGTTATGGAGATTTTGTTGTCCTCGTCCCCTGCCCCGTTTGGCCCTGGGTGGTATGCCAGTCGTATCGTTATCATCACTACTCTCAGAACCACTATTAAAACCTCGTCTGGACGAAGTTGTGCTAGAGTCCGAGTTGTAGTTGGTTCCGGGAGGTACGTAATCGTCTTTCAGATAAGGATAGACCTTCTCCTTGGAGAATCTTTTAATATCCTTTTGGAGCTTTGCCACTTTCTGGTTCATTAAGTACTCCTTGTGTTCTGCCATTTCTTTATTTAGGTCAGCTAGTTTCGTTTTAAAACCCGTGTTCTGGGCTGTGGTTTTTAACGCTGCCTCAGCTTCCTGGACCATAGTTTTTAATCACAATATAACCACCACGAACATAAGGTATAAGATGTGTTCACGAAACCTTGCACTCCTTATACACCACAGGCATGTTCGTAGATGTGTGACACTCCACACACCACCATCACTGCACTGCACTGTTCTGCTAGATTGGCTGTTACCATAGAGAAATGTGTATATCGATTATGATACTTGCTTTAATGATTTCTTTTATTTCCATCCCTCAGGCATAGGATTTCCACTGAGGTAAACCACATTAGGTACATGACACTAGCATGTTTCCTTTTTAAACCTTTCACTCACGCTTCACTAGGTCCTGACGAATCGCGGGAAATCCCCAAGCGAGAAACATGTTGACCGATCTTCACACTAGTCTTGTTTTGGGACATGCCACGTAACTCTCCGTGACCCAACAAGCTAACTACACCTTTTAATGGTAGTAGTAGGACCTCCCGAATAAAGGTTTTTTCGGGACCCTCTACTACATTTTAACTTCACTCTTCTAGTTCAGGATACTGATTGCCCTGGCCCACATACCCGCACTTCACCAACAGGCAGCTGGACAAAAAAGATCTCCGCCAAAGAGCCCTTCTTTGAGGTGAGCCCGTCGGGGATTGCACCGCCTCCCCGACGAGGAGCAACCGCCGATGATGAAGCATGACATCCTTCGGGGTGTGTGAGGCAAACATGTCCAACTTAATGGATGCCCAAGGGTGTTAATATACACCTTCGGTACAGCCAGTCTCCCTTCGTATAGCTATCAGTCTACTCACATTTATTTCCTATTGCTTCATCAACCCTACCCCCCTTCTGCGCATACACCAGAACCGACACTACAAAAAAAACCCTCTCCTTTCGCCGCTTCAGCCGTGCCGTTTAAGGTTTATTTTGTAACTTTTAAGCTGAGTGCGGCGCTCGCTCTTCCCTAGACTCCACCCACTTTTCATCTGTGTTGGACTTGGCCCTTTTGGCAGGTTCACCCCTGAACTTTTTGCCTTGAGCTCTGACATGGTGGTAGTGATTTTAGACCTCTGGGCACTTTTGCACTGTGGCCCAGTGTAGAGTGTGTGCGCTCTCTGAGTACATGTGGTGAGATTGGCCTGCCCTCCCATAGGAATGCATGGGGGATATGTGTGTCCATGGTAATTCCTGGTATGAGAGGAGTGCAGGCAGGGTCGAGTTTAGTATGTATGAACTCATGAGAATAAATGCTGCGCAATGGTGTGCACAGATTTATGGTGACTGGTGGAGAAATACCACTTTTAGTGCTTTTTGTTGGACCTGGCTGGAGCTGCTGCTTGCTGCTAAAGGGCTGCCTTACACCCACGACTTGCGGAACCCGCTTCGCGGGTCCCGCTGCGGAATTAACTCACCGCTCACCGGCTGTTCGTGGTCTCCTGCCTGGCTGCTCTGTGGGGGCGTGTGAGGCTTCAGGGCTGCGAGCGTGAGGCTGAGTCACCTGGCCCCGCTCTCCCTGAACGCCCCGCCCCCACCTTCCTGCAATCAAAAGAGCACCTGGACTTTCCCCTCTCGGGACGCTGCTTTTTGTTGGACCTGGCTGGAGCTGCTGCTTGCTGCTAAAGGGCTGCCTTACACCCACGACTTGCGGAACCCGCTACGCGGGTCCCGCTGCGGAATTAACTCACCGCTCACCGGCTGTTCGTGGTCTCCTGCCTGGCTGCTCTGTGGGGGCGTGTGAGGCTTCAGGGCTGCGAGCGTGAGGCTGAGTCACCTGGCCCCGCTCTCCCTGAACGCCCCGCCCCCACCTTCCTGCAATCAAAAGGGCACCTGGACTTTCCCCTCTCGGGACGCTGCTTTTTGTTGGACCTGGCTGGAGCTGCTGCTTGCTGCTAAAGGGCTGCCTTACACCCACGACTTGCGGAACCCGCTACGCGGGTCCCGCTACGGAATTAACTCACCGCTCACCGGCTGTTCGTGGTCTCCTGCCTGGCTGCTCTGTGGGGGCGTGTGAGGCTTCAGGGCTGCGAGCGTGAGGCTGAGTCACCTGGCCCCGCTCTCCCTGAACGCCCCGCCCCCACCTTCCTGCAACACGCCCCATTGGTCTTGGCCCATAAATATCGGAGAGAGACGCTGCGCGGGAGCGCGCGGGAGCGTGCGGGAGCGTCCGGGGCTAAGACCGGGCAAAGAGCGGGCCGTTTGAGGCCGTTCGAGGACTGAGAGGACTGGACTGGCCCACCCCCCTTGGCTTAATATTTTGGTAACTATATTATTACCTGAGGGGGAAACAGTCTCCTCCTGTTATAGTGCCCCAGTACTATGGATCCAAGGGTAACCCGCAGCAAGTCCTCCAAACGTGGGTCACTAGTTAGTGGCCCCATGGACGACTTTATAACCCGCACTAACATAGCTATAGACAAGGAAATATCTAATCTCCAAACCCGGGTGTCGCTAGAACTAGATGCTGCAAGAAGACTGTCCCAAGTAATTGGACTTTCCAAGAAATCCTCCCTAGGCCACATAGCAACCTCTGTCACCCCTGAGCGCCCGGTACGCCCACATTGCATAGTCACTCAGGTAGATATTCATCATTCACCGACCCCGGCTACTCCTAAATCTGCATCAGGAAGTAAGGTTGAGGATACCCCACTGACGCCTCTTAGTGTGCAAATCCCTACTCCCATTATACCTCTCCCGAATCTGTCCAACAGTATCTCCAGAGGCAAACAACCAAAGAGGAAACGCAATTCTCGCTCAGCTTACTTTCGTAAGAAAGCAAAAATTGCTGTTCCCAAGGATCTGTCCGTGAATAACTTCATAGCACCCAATGCTGGAGTTGAGTCCACCCCCAATACCCAGTCTTGTAGTGAGGGACATGGAAACAATGCACCCATTCCCCTCCCTAATAACACAATAGCCGAGGACCCTGAAGCAAACGGGTAACCAATAACAACAAAGAATTTATAGAGGTGGTCTGGGACACACTTAAAAAACTTTTGTCACCTCTGGACCTAAGACTATCGAGGATAGAAAACAATTTGTTAGAAATGGAGAAGAGCATTATTGCGTTGGCCACTCTTGGGTTGAAAAGTCTGGAAAACCAGGGTAGCATTACAGCTGACCCACTGCCACAACCTACCACACCCCAAATCAATCTAGCTTCCCCTTTAGTACCACCTACAATAAAACCGGTTCCCAAACCAAGGACAGTCACGGTGGAGCAAGCTCGTGTTAAACCAAAGGCACCTCCACAAGGCGACACACGTAACTTGCAAAACCCTAAACTCGGAACAACAACTAGACCTGTCCCTAGTGAAACCCAGGCTCCCCCAGCCAAAGATAACTTCCGAGGTGGCTATATTGACCTCCCCCCAGAGGCAAATCATTGGTCACTCAAGAACAAAATAATGCACTGGTTGAATGTCAACCGACCTATCCCCAATGGTAGAAAAAGTGGGGTATCGATGGTCCGCAGAACCCCCTGGGTAGGGCCAACGTGGAAATCCAGTCCGGGAGACTGCATCGTAGTGACCTTTAAAGATCCTCACACGGCGCACTACATTTGCAGTTGGCCCAGTAATGATGACTCTTTAGTCAAACCCAAGCCATTATCCTTTTTCTATCCTCCCCGACCTAGCTGTAACCAGGGGGACAATTGGACATTGGTTCAGCACCACCAACGGCCGAATAAGTCCTGGGGCCATAGGGAGACTTTGCTACACTGGAATGGCCTCTCTACCTATAACAGATTTGGTGGTTTAGAGGAGGTGGATTGACTCTCTATGCAAGCAGCCAAGCAACCCCGGAAGGTATTCTCGACTTTGCAAAGGCATCATTTCATTGATTGTGCTGCCCCTGAATCTGCAACAAGCCGAGTAGGACGATCCAGCAACGCAGGGGTTGATGGTGTGACATTGTCACTGGACATGGCAGTAAATTGTAACAGGGTTGATTGGCCAAATCCATCTTGCGAGACCCTCCCTGCACCCACTTCTCCTGAACAATTGGTTTCTTCCTGCCCTGCCCTCTATGTGTCCCTCAATCTCCCGCAAACTGGGTCGCTTGTGAGGTCTTCAAAATCTGTGGGTGCAACTGCTTCTCCTATGCCGATGACTACTGACCACACCAGGGCTTTTCCATCAGCTGACTCTGTCCTAAAAATTCTATCTTGGAATGTGGCTGGTCTTGGTCGCAATTTTGACATCCCCGAATGGAGTGACTTCCTGGAACCCTTCCATATTTGCCTCTTACAGGAAACTTGGTGTTTGGAGCCAAGACACCGAGTGGGATTTTCCACTTTTTTCATCCCTGCAGTCCGGGAACAAGGATCTAGAGGTCGTCCGTCAGGCGGCCTCATAATATGGATCAGCATTGCTTTAGGCTTTAGGGTAAAAGAAAGAAACACCCAATCCTCGGATCTCCAGTGGCTAACGATAACACACAAAGGGGGGAAAAGATTGGAAGTCTTCAACATCTACCTGAGGGGTGCCAAAGGCGGTGCATCCCATTTACAATCCACAGGCCTAAACCGCAACCTGGCCACCTGTGATGCGGACTCCCATATATTGCTTGTTGGGGATTTTAACTGCTGCTTTGAGCCCTTGGCCAATGAAGATATCTTGGACACTTTTGAGGAGGACACTAGGAGAGGCATTCCCATTTTGAATCTTGCCCCGATCCCCAAATGGTCGCAAAATGCAATAGAGATCAATGCCCTGTGCATGGAGCACAATTTGCGACCAACAAATGGCCGATCCAAATCTGACCATATGGGTGCCCACACATATAACAGGCAAGACCACACGTCTAGGATTGACTATATCATGCTTAATTATAACCTTTGGCAACACCATCTAGATATGGAGGTCATAGTGTCGGGTGATAGCGACCACAACCCCTTATCGCTATCTATCACATTCCCTTGGCAGGCAGAAAGGCAAGGCCGAACCGAACATAAGTGGAAATCCTCCCATGAAATAGCCCCTGCAAATTGCAGTAGGCGGTTAAAGTGGGCCAAAGTCCTAGCAGATGTCGCAAGAATTGCCCAAGCCGGAACAATTTTGGAAGAGGTGGAGTCCCGGTTGATCATTACTAACCAAGGCGATGTTAAGATCCTACCTCTATTCACTAAGACTGTGCAGGCGCTAAGTGACTTATTTATTGTTCCCCAAACCACACGAAGGGGTATCCCAAAATCATTGCCTAAACAGTCAGACAAGTGGTATACCCAAAAATGTCGTGAGGCCAAGAAGGAACTTGTTGTGACATTAAAGCCTAAAGATGCGGTTGCTATTAGGGCAGCTAGAAAAACTTATAAAATAACCATAACTGAAGCGAAGCGGATTTATGATTCTAATTTCTGGGGAGATTTAGTAGAGGCCAGCAATAGTAAGGATGCCAGGAGGTTTTGGGACTTATTAAGATCCAGGGAAAAGCCAATAGACCAGCAACTAACTTGCAATATTACAGGGGGTGCATGGTTTGAACACTTCTCGCAACTGTACTCCGCTCCCTCAGATCCAGCTCAGTTAGCCTGCCCATCCATGTGTCTTACAGCTAACCCCCCGTGCTATGATGGCCCATTTACTAACTTAGAAGTTGAAAGAGCAATTCAATGCATTGTCCAGAATAAGGCAGCGGGTCCAGATGGAATCCCAGGAGACCTAATTAAGAACTACCCATCTCCTTGGAGTAGACTAATCACCTTGCTCCTGAATGAAGTAATGTTAGGTGGAGTTTTTCCTGATTCTTGGAGGGGCGCTGAGGTCGTACCTATTTTCAAAAAAGGCTCTAGAGACGACCCAGCGAACTACCGCCCAATTAGTTTATTGGATTCTTCTCAAAAGGTAGCAGGAAAGGTGGTATTGGGCAGGATCATAGAGTGGGCAGATGAAAATCATATCCTGTCAGATCTCCAAGCAGGCTTCAGATCAGGAACAGGCACAATCGAGCAGACGTTCCGCCTTCTAATGATCTATTGGAAAGTGGTGGTGCTGGGAGGGGGAAGTCTGTATCTAGTCTTCATTGACCTGCGGACTGCCTTCGACCTAGTACCACGCACACTCCTATGGAACGTCCTCGACGGGTTAGGCCTCCCACCCTATTTGATGTCGTTGCTTGTTAAATACCACGATAGTAATTTTGCCCAAATTAGATGGGGTAGACAGGGGGAGAAAACATCTCGTATCCCCGTGGACAGAGGCGTCCGCCAGGGGTGTGTGCTTGCCCCCACTCTGTTTTCTCTTTATATTAACGGAGTGGTGGAGCATCTTCTGCAACAACCATCAGATGCACCCACCCTGGCTGGAAGGAAGATCCCAACGCTTCTGTTCGCCGACGATACCCTCCTAATTTCAAAATCACCGATGGGCATTCAATCGTTGCTTTCTAGGTTCCAAAGCTTCTGCAACGAAAGGGGTTTAGCAATAAATATAGGCAAAACCAAGTTTTTAGTCCTTAACCCGCCAAAAAAAACTGTTTATCCCCCGGTTCTGGATTCCGTTCCACTTGATCGTGTAAAAGAATTTGACTACCTGGGTATACGCATCAGTGATACTATGAGCTGGAAGTCACACCACCAAAAAGTCTTCCTTACCCACAAAAGGGTGGCAGGTGCGCTGCTCAAGGAGCAGCGATCATCATCATCAAAACCCATTGGGGCTCCCCTAGATATCTATAGGGCAAGGGTCGTAAGTGCGGCACTTTACGGTGCTGAGCTGTGGGGCACTCAAAAAGTTGACACTCTGGCCCACCTTGAGAACAACTTTCACAAAGATTTAATGGGTTTGCCCCACAGCACACCAACAATCCCATTGCTGTTAGATGCAGGTACCCGGGCAATCTGCGACCAAGCAAAACTACGTCCACTCCTGTTATGGTCCAGAATCTGGAATGTGCAGGAATTAAGTAGTTATGCAGATGCCTTATCTGACATTTTGTCATTACCGGGCTCTCATAAGATCATCTGGCTTAGGGAGGTTAAAAAGCTGCTCTACAAATTAGGCCTAGAAGAGGCTTGGTCCAATAAATCTGCACCCACGAAACAACAGTTAAAGAAAATCTACTGGGCATGGG
Source organism: Lissotriton vulgaris (assembly GCF_964263255.1). Taxonomy (NCBI): domain Eukaryota; kingdom Metazoa; phylum Chordata; class Amphibia; order Caudata; family Salamandridae; genus Lissotriton; species Lissotriton vulgaris. The sequence continues at coordinate 1,853,422 of NW_028250131.1, forward strand.
TAGACAGTGAGAGAGCACGATCCACAACCCATTGTAAATCTGTAGTTCTGTTTTTGTCAGCTAAGGAGCTACCGTTAAGGGAACCTTATCTAGATATCATACAGAACCCGAGGGACAGAGCATTATACATTAAGTTCAGGTTGGGGGTGCTCCCAGTATGTGAGTTTACTTCCACATGGAAACCACCAGCTCAAACTGTTCCTTATTGCCCCTTTTGTAATCTAAGGGTAGAGTCTGTGCCCCACATGCTGTTCGAATGTAGTGCCTATGCAGCCCCGAGACGTAGGTGGTTGAAGCCCCTTTGTAGAAGTTTGGGAACTCGCTCTCATTTGGAAGCCCTGCGTATTTTACGTACAGATGCTAGACCCTTCTTTTCTACTTGTATGGCAAAATTCTTGGGGTGGGCTTGGCGTCTAAGATCTGTAAGAAAACTATTAATCCAGTAAATGGGCCTATCTAACTAATATGCTGCTCTAGAAATGAAATGTTCTTAAAATTGATGATTGTTGTAAAAATGTTTTTATAAATGATGTGTAAATGCTTTTATGATATGTTTTTATCGAATAAAGCTACTAAAAAAAAAAAACCACTTTTAGAAGTTGCCATTGCTTTGTGTCTGCCTGCCTGATGTGAATTGCATGTCTGACTTGTGAGTGGCAGGGGCTGGATGGTGTGGGTGGCTCCAGGAGACAGGGTGAGTCAGGCCAGTAATGAATAGAGAGATCTGCATGCAGATGGGAGGGAGGAGTTGCACCTGGGACTTGAATAGGGCTGTGCCTTCCCTCCACAATGCTGGCTCTGCCTCCTGTGGTGCGTCTGATCACTGAACCCCCACCTAACAATAGGGAAGAGGAGCCTGATAAACAGAGTGCTCCAAAACCAGTTGCATCTGGTTTCCCAAGCCCAGTGCTGTAACACAAAGCAAATTGTCCTATAAATGTAGGGGCTGTGACCCCATGAAAGTGTTGTGCTTGTTCTTACTTTGGAAGGACACTCTGCCAGGAGGAACCGCCGTGGGACCCAGTTGCTCTTTCCTGGGGGTCCCTGCGTGCTGGCCTGCCTGGCTGCACTTTGTTGGGGTCTCCCAAGTACCAAGGACTCTCTTATTTCTGCCTATTTGAGGACTTTTGTGGCCTAGCGCCTCGTGAACGCTGTATTTGGGTCGCCTAAGGGAAGAGGAGCAGGCCCTGCTGCAGCGTGAGGGAATCCCGGCGTGTGGGATTCCCCCCTGAGCTCCTTATTGAAGCTGGAGCTCAACCCGCATTTGTGTATGCTGCCGGCAGGTGCCCACCCCGCAATCATCTTTGTTGAAAGAGCGGGTGCCCACCCCGCATTGCCGCTGTTTCCACGTATTAGTACTTTAAAAAAAAATCAAGCCGTAGCCCACCCCGCCGGTTCTGGCCCCCCGTGTGAGGCTGCCACCGAGAACACAGAGGATCTACAAGAGGGGCCGCCGCGGCAACCCGGAAGCCAGGCAGAGCGGCCTGGTTGTGGCGGGGCGCTCCCAAGAAGTCGGCAGCAGACGGCAGCCTACCCCGTGCTCCTGTGGGAAAAGGAGAAAAGAAGTGGACGGGAGCCTACCCCGCGCTCCTTGGACCAAAACTAGAGAGAGACCGCCCGACCAGGTGAGGAGGGGCCCAGGGGTGGGAGAGAGACGAGGCAAGTTGTTGGTGCCTGCCCCCACCCACCGGGACCCAGAAAAATCTGCCAGTGCGCCACCAGTGAGTGAGGGGGGGCTGAATGCACCGCCGTGTTGGTGCAGCTCGAAGCACATTGTAGGTGCTTGTGGCATTTTCTCAGCTGCGTGCTTAAGCGGGCAACTGCAACGTTTTGGGCCCTTCTCCAGTCTAATCTCCAACGAGAGGCCTGTGCTCTTCCCCGTGTTGGCAAGATTTCGTTACAGTTGCCCCGCGTGACAGTGGGCAACTGCTACATTTGGGGCAGAGTTTATTTTCAGAATCCCAGGGCGGGACTCCCATGTGCACAGCGCCCGTCCTCATTGCTTGTGGGGCATTGTTTTTGGCGCCAGAGGCACAGTGAGTGCCAGGACTGCCGGTGCATTCTCACAGCTGCCCTGCGAAGCGCAGGCAGCTGCAACGTTTGGGTCCATTTCTTTTGTTAGAGTCCCAGTGGGGCACAGAGGGTGCCAGTGCCCATCTTTTTAGATTTCACAGCTGCCCAGCAAGTAGTGGGCAGCTGCCATGTTTAGGCCAGCATTCCTTTGGGGACATCTCTGAGTGAGGTAGGAGTGATATGCACTCCTCTACCCAGCGCAATTGCGCCCTGCGAATTCCGCTGCATTGGCAGCAGCCCTGACATTTGGGACATAGGGCATTTGAGCCCCTGAGAAGGCCAGTTGGCCAGGGGGACTAATAGGTTTGTAGGGCGCCAGGCCCTAAGGTGATTTATGAGTATGAGGTCTATCCTAATGTGTTTATGCCTAATGAGATAGCGTAATGTCTGTATGCCCAAAGTGATGCAGACATAATGTGTTTATTACAGGTTATAATGCTCAGGTAATTATGGTACCAGTAGTTACTGGTTCTTTCATTACTTGTGTTTTACTTACCTGTTCTGATTGTTATGAACAGGGCCCGATCAGCCTGGTCCTGTATATAATCCCCTGTGAATATTGCCTAGTGCCAGTTGGCACAGTGTATATTATGTGATTATGTTTCTAATGTGTTTATGACAATACAAAGGCTATTTTTATATAACCTTGTGTGGAGTTCCTTTTGTGGTTTGCCCTGGGGTGTTGCTGCTGTGTGTGTGTGTGTTGCGCAAACGCTTTACACATTGCCTCTGGGATAAGCCTGACTGCTCGTGCCAAGCTACCAAGGGGGTGAGCAGGGTTTATCTTTGGTGTGTAACTCCCTTGCCCTGACTAGAGTGGTGGTCTCTGCCTGGCTCTGGCGCAAGCCTTAGCGAACCAGAGATCCCATTGGTGGTCAGCGGTGAGGATAGGACTTGGCGTGCCCTGACAGCACGCCAAGAGGGTGGTGGGTCTGAGGGGGCCCTGTGGAGTCTGAAGGGGAGGAAGAAAATGACAGGATAGGGACGCTAGTAGATAGTGAGGACCCCATAGATAGGGAAAGATGGTGTGGGAGCACCCCGCTGACCTCTCAGCCCGGGTTCGCCTCTGGCTTGCTGGGAAGTGTAGTTTTTCTTCAAGTGTTCAAGTTTTTCACTAGAGTTAGCGCAGGAAGTACTGATCTCTAGACACAGCGTGTGTTTCTGGTTTCTTTACCGTCTTCAGTAGAGAATACAGCCAATATTAAAGGTTTGCTGAGGGCTGCCAAAATGTTCATCAGGTGAAGTGCCTCTCATGGCATGCGGGTGCTTCAGCCACAGACTCGTCAGCCCAAGCACTCGCGGGAGCGCTATTAAATAGTCAAAGATGGTGTGGGAGCACCCCGCTGACCTCTCAACCCGGGTTCGCCTCTGGCTTGCTGGGAAGTGTAGTTTTTCTTCAAGTGTTCAAGTTTTTCGCTAGAGTTAGCGCAGGAAGTACTGATCTCTAGACACAGTGTGTGTTTCTGGTTTCTTTACCGTCTTCAGTAGAGAATACAGCCAATATTAAAGGTTTGCTGAGGGCTGCCAAAATGTTCATCAGGTGAAGTGCCTCTCATGGCATGCGGGTGCTTCAGCCACAGACTCGTCAGCCCAAGCACTCGCGGGAGTGCTATTAAATAGTCAAAGATGGTGTGGGAGCACCCCGCTGACCTCTCAGCCCGGGTTCGCCTCTGGCTTGCTGGGAAGTGTAGTTTTTCTTCAAGTGTTCAAGTTTTTCGCTAGAGTTAGCGCAGGAAGTACTGATCTCTAGACACAGCGTGTGTTTCTGGTTTCTTTACCGTCTTCAGTAGAGAATACAGCCAATATTAAAGGTTTGCTGACGGCTGCCAAAATGTTCATCAGGTGAAGTGCCTCTCATGGCATGCGGGTGCTTCAACCACAGACTCGTCAGCCCAAGCACTCGCGGGAGCGCTATTAAATAGTCAAAGATGGTGTGGGAGCACCCCGCTGACCTCTCAGCCCGGGTTCGCCTCTGGCTTGCTGGGAAGTGTAGTTTTTCTTCAAGTGTTCAAGTTTTTCGCTAGAGTTAGCGCAGGAAGTACTGATCTCTAGACACAGCGTGTGTTTCTGGTTTCTTTACCGTCTTCAGTAGAGAATACAGCCAATATTAAAGGTTTGCTGAGGGCTGCCAAAATGTTCATCAGGTGAAGTGCCTCTCATGGCATGCGGGTGCTTCAGCCACAGACTCGTCAGCCCAAGCACTCGCGGGAGCGCTATTAAATAGTCAAAGATGGTGTGGGAGCACCCCGCTGACCTCTCAGGACTTGGCGTGCCCTGACAGCACGCCAAGAGGGTTGTGGGTCTGAGGGGGCCCTGTGGAGTCTGAAGGGGAGGAAGAAAATGACAGGATAGAGACGCTAGTAGAGGACCCCATAGATAGGGAGTCTCTAGCTGGGTCCAGTGTCGGGGTAGTGCCCCATCTCTTTCCCTATCCCCAGATGAGTGGGTAGATAGGAGGGAAGAAAGGGAGCATCAGCTGGCTTTGGAGAAGCTCAGGTTAGAGCATGCCAAGGAGATAGCGCAGCAGAAGGTGGAGGAGAAAATGCTAGAGACCGAAAGGGTCTTAGCGTAGGAGAAGATGGCAGAGGCTGAGAGGGCCTTTGCCAGGGAGAAATTATCTCTGGAGGGTAGATTATCCCCTGAGTGCAGTTGTGGTTTTCTGGATTCACCTGTGAGGGTGGGGTCCAGTGGTGGCAGCAATATGTAGTCCAGTGCAGGAAGTCCCGTTCCCAGTTCCCAAAGTATGGTACCTTGTTCCCAAGAAGAGGAGTACAGGTTGAAGTTCGGGGGCAGTAAGGAACTGTCTCACCAGTCTTGGGGGGAGTTTGCGGATGAATGTTATGTTGCACTGGTTGATTGGGTGACGGTTAACCCGGAACATGATTTTGAGGGACTGATCAATATGGTTATCAAAGAGCACATGCGCAGTCGTTGTTTGCCGGGGTTGTGCCAACACCTGTTGGAGTGTGAGTCCTTTAATCCTTGGGAACTTGCACAGGAGGCAGACTTCTGGGTAAGTGGCCAATGTTCTGCCAAGGGATTGGAGAGTGATTCCAAAAGTAGTGGCTTGGTTATCTTCCCGTCCTGTGTGGGGGAAGAGGTTCAGTGCAGCCCAGCTAGGTCCTAGTGTAGTGGGAGGGCTGTAGGGGCTCACGTCCTGTCTCAGTGGAGTAGGAGTAAGTGTGGGAATGTGTGTCCCCAGGTGCCCAAAACCCAGTCTCAGGGCCTGGAGGGTTCCCTAAGGGAACACCAGGTTGAGGGCCTAGGCTGTACTAGGAAGCCATTTGAGGGAGAGCTCCTAGTGTCAGGAGACCCTGGTGCGCCTATAAATGGAGCTCCAGTGGTTCTGGTGTCTGGCAGTACCGCTCCAGTTGGGAGGGTGCAGAAATCGGATTGAGGGGTGAGAGGGGGATGTGTTCCCCAGTGGAAGAACCAGTGGGTTAGGGGCCAGCCAGAAGGGCTGAGACACAGATGAATGGCAGTGGTGACACCACTTCTGTCCTGGGGGATCTTCGCGTGCTGTCAGATGAACAGGGGTCGGAGATCTGCGCCAGGCAGACTTTCACACGACACATGAGTCACATGTTACCCTCATGGGGTTGAGGCTGTGTGTGCCCCCAGAAGTCCTGGCGTACCAGGCTAGTGTTCAACCGCAGGGGTTAGTCCCTGGGTTGGGAGGATAGGATCAGGATCTGCTGACCTGGAGGGAGGGACATCTGTAACCAGTGCCCTGATCAGTTTGGCTTCCAGGGGTACTGCTCCAGTTGGGAGGGTGCAGAACTCTGGAAGGGGGTGCAGAGGGAGGGAGCCCTCGCCTCTGACCCCGGTGCAACCTGAGGGTTTAGACCCTAGGTTGGGAGACCAGCTGCTGGAGAGACGTCCTGAACTGGTGGGAGAGTTGTGTTCTGGGGGGCCTCTCAAAGGAGGAGAGTGCGGAACCCTAGGAGGAGAGGTAGGGGGAGGAGAGCCTCGCCCGTGACTTCTGGTCAGCCTGAGGGTACGGCCCCTAGGCTGGAGGATCAGTGGCAGTCTAGAACTGCCCTGATGAGGGGAAGAGTGGAGAATGGCTACTATGTGCCAGGGGTAACTACCCCCACTCTGTGTATGGGCAAGGACCAGTGGCATCTGGTTGGCCTAGGGCCTGATCCTGGGCGCGGACAGCTAGGGAGTACCAGTGGGGTAGCCTAGTTGGTCCTGAGAGCTTTTACATAGGGTACCACATAATATTGGCGATAGATGGATGGATGGATAGAGACTTTTGAAGAGTTCAAAGATGCAATAGATGAAAAAGAGTATAAAGTATCTTGAGAAACATGGCCGGTGAAGGAGTGAAAGAAGCCATGAAAAAGAATTTACAAGAAGGTGAAAAGACATATGATCAAATCGAAAAGGCCTTTAATGTCAAGTTTAAGCCAGTGCCAAATGTGAATTATAAAAGATACATGTTCAGCCAAGAATGCCAGAGACCAGGTAAGACCATTGATGAGTTTGTTGGAAGACTGGATGTTTGGTAAAGCACAGTAAATTAAATTAATTTATGATGAGGAGGCTACCCTCCTCGTAGTAATCAATGTCTTTCGTATGCATTTTAACGACGAATGCTGATGGAAACTGAACTTGTATCAAGTCCTCAAGGCTGTTTGCGCTGACATGGTGGCCGTAGTGCGTCGGACATGATCATGAAAAGTAAGCCAATGTACAAGGCCGAGGGCACAATGTCCTGTCTCCACAGAAAAAGAAAACCTTTTACAGATATGGAATGTCATTTCCAAACGAAGGTAAATGACCCGCCATTGGACAGATATGCATAGACTGCGGTAAAGCGAATCATTTTGTGACGACTTCCAGCGTGAAGATAAACGTAAGTGCATTACAGCGTGAAGACAAAATGGCCGACCAAACGCTACATCAGTGACATTCGACGTACTCCCGGTCATACCAATTGAGGCAAATCAACGCAAAATGAAGTTGATCATCGTCTAAATCATAGAGAAAGAATTCCTCTGTGTCTGTTACAATGAAAGGGACAATGACAATTGTGCAATATTGATGTTCACTTCAAAAGTGTAGGCAATTCAACATGAAGACAGCTGTGCGTCGATAAATATTATACCCCTGGAAATGTATCACGAATTATCTCCAGTACCACAGCTTACGAATTCAAAGACTAATGTATACTCCTGGGCTGCCTAAATGCTCTTCAAAAGTCAAATAAAAAATTTGTAGCCACGATGAAACATGTGAAAACTGTGGTGAATGCACCTATTCATATACTTCAAGGAACAGCTTCAAGTGTTTGCTGAGTTTCCTTAGTGCTGCTGATATGAGACTGATATCAGTGAACAACACTATGAATGCTTATTATGAAATTGTAAGTCAATTTCCTTCATTATTTCATGGGTCAGAAAAAGTCAAACAATGAAAGTAAGGTTACACATAAATGAGAATTTTCATCAAAGACACAGACGAGTTGCGTTTCTCTTGCAAGAAGCTGTTGAAAAGGAACTTCATTTTTTACTTACACAGGGCATCATTGAACGCTCCATTGGTCCGACATCATGGCTTTCTCCCATTGTAGCAGTTCCTAAAAGAGACAGGGAAGGAGCTGTACGCATAAGTGTTGACATGCGCCAGGCCAACTAGACAACTGAGCGAGAGAAACCTCACAGTCCGCACATTGCTGATATAATAACTCAATTGAATGGCGCAGAGTTCTTCTCTCGACTCAACCTAAATAAAGGATCTTACCAATTGGAACGTGAAGAACAATCCAGACACTTTGCAACCTTTTCTACGCATATTGGTTTGTTTTGCTACAAGTGATTGAATTTTGGTATATCCTCTGCTGCAGAACATTTCCAAGACGTCATTTGACTTATCATATAGCCTGTAGTAAATGCATTTAACTGTAGTGATATATTGGTATTGTGGGGCTGCACAGAAAGAGCATTACAAAGCTCTCATGCAAGTATGTCATTTGCTGAATGATGCAGCCTTAACTCTGAATGCTGACAAATGTGAATTCCACAAGAAAAACTGGAAATTCTTCAGCCATGTCTTTGGTGATGGGGGCATGAAACCTGATCCAGCTAGAGTACAAGCATTGTCTACTGCAAATCCACCACAAGGCATTTCTATCTTACGATCATTTCTTGGAACGGCCAATTACTGTTCTAGATACATACAAGACTTTGCTATGGTCATTGCACCAGAACTTACCAAAAAGAATGTGTCTCTTCAATGGGCACGTGAGTGTGAGAAGGACGTCCAAAAAATCAAGCAAGCCATTGAGAACACCATTGAAATGCCCTACTTTGATACCAAACTATATACAGAGGTTGTAGTTGATGCTAGCCCTGTAGGGTTAGGCGCAGTCCTTGCACAGCACAACGGACCGCCAAATACCCGGAGACATATCGTGGTACCTGCCAATAAGAGCCTGTCACAAACTGAACGTGCTTACTTGCAACCTGAGTAAGAAAGTTTGGCAGTGGTTCGGGCTTTTCCATGTGTTTGTGTATGGAAAGCCCTTCACATTGGTGGCTGATCCCCAAGCATTGTTGATGATATTTGGCAATCCCACAGCAAAAAAGCCTCCCAGAATTGAGCGTTGGGGTTTCAGGTCACAAGAATTACAACTAAACGATTCTTCATCGTCCAGGGAATGATCAGAAACTGGCTGATTATGCCCTGGTACCCCATCTAAGACAGTGGAGGATTACATCAAATTTATTGTGAAATCGAGCACACCAACTGCCATGTCTTTAGAGCAAATTGTCACTGCCTCGTGGCTCACTGCCACGAGCCAAGGTCAAGGCATGTCAAGATTAAAAGTTGTGGAACCAGTATTCTAAACCTCTCACTAATGACAGCGAGTATATGAAGTTCAGAAATGTAAGAGATGAACTTTCAGTAACGCAGGAAGGCCTCTTTCTGCAAGGTACACAGTCTGTTATTCACCAAAGTCTCTGACAACAAGTAGTCGAATTTGCCCAAGAAGGAGATCGAGGAATGGTTGCCACTAAGAGAGCTCTCCGTGATCAAGTCTGGTTTCCGTATCTTGTCGAAAGGGTCAAAAAAGATTTGAAGACTTGTCACATATGCAACTGTCTTTCATCTCAAGTTAGTCAGCGACCTTTGATTATGTCAGAATTGCCCCATCATGCTTGGGAGAGAATTGCTATTGATTTTTTTATGGCCCTCTGGATAATTGACATCATCTTCTAGTTATTGTTGATCAATACTCCCATTTTTCATTGGTAGAAGACCTTTCATCCACTACACATGAGCAGGGTTATTCAAAACCTAGATGGCATCTTTGTGTCATGACTTGTACCTGCAATCTTGAAATCTGACAACGACCCACCTTTTAATAGTCATTAATTCAAAAGCGTTCTAAATCACCTCAGGAGTACTCAGCATTCTGCATTGGGGAAGCTCGACCTCGAAGGTGTTTTGAACACTATTCTTTGAGGTTACTGTTTGACCCCTTCACTCAACCACAGAGGAAACCCCTGCAACTATCATGTTTGGAAGAGCCATGACAACTAAGCTTTCCCGATGGGAGGGGCTGGGTGTGACAGGGGATACATCTGCATTCATCTGCAAACTGATAGTATCCTTGGGCTGGGAGAGAGATGGTTCACACTTTCATTTGAAAAGGTTGTGTCCTGCCCTCCCTCAAAGGGCTGATTTACCCCCTGCTGATCGTCTGGAGCCAGGAATGGGCTGCAAGGGACTGTTGCACACTCCTGAGGGTTCATTTGAAGTCACCCGTTCATCAAAGACATTTTTGAGTATATGTACTGGAGTTCTGATCCCATGTTTTTAGACGCTGCTTGGGACTTGTAGCCAGACACTGTTAGCTTTACAAACTTCTCATTGCCATGAGGACTGATGTGCCTCCAGGAGCAACCACCATTTTGACTAACTGCCTTGTTGTGTTGACCTGCTGCTGCTGGGCTGCATTTTGGTTCCCCCTAACTATGACATCATCAGACTAGACAGGTCTGGAGGCAAGATTGGAGGTGGTATTGCATGCATACTCCGGAGCAACATCACCGTAAACAGAGCCATACCCTCGTTACTCCCTTCCTGTGAATACATCAGCCTCGACATCAACAGTAATGGTAAACCTGTCTGCTCGCTTCACATCATCTATCACCCACCTGGCGACAACCTCCTATTCAGAGAACACCTCATGGACCTGATCACATCACTCACCGGTCGACGAAACACACAAATTTTCCTGGGTGACTTTAACCTCCACTGGAATGACCCTAACGACACAGTGGTCAACAGCCTGAAAAACTTCCTCAATGCTTTAGACCTCAACCAACTGTGCAGCAGCCCGACGCACAATAAAGCCGCAATCTTAGACTTAATAATCTCTAAGACTGATTCCACACATCTGGAATCGATCGATCCTCCCTTGTGATTGGTCTGACCTTCACATCATCACCTTCTTCATCAAGGAAACAATCAAACTGAACTCGGCCCAGGCCACAAAACCGAAGATATGGAAAAGAGATTGGAAAAAGCTCAAAACAAACACGTTACCCACCTCTAGCCAGAATCTACTTCTACACCCTGCTGGAACTTCCAATGTAATTGACCTCACCAACAATTACCTAAACTCCATGACCTCGATAATTAACGAATTTGCTCCCCTGCAACTAAAGAGAGTCTCCACGAAAGACTCTGAACCCTGGTTTAACGGTCTCCTTACTGAGGACAGACGATCTCTCAGAACTGCCGAACATAACTGGAGATCAGTACCATCTGCCAAGCTCCTCTTGACTCTAAAAAGAAAGTGAAATGCTTATTTTCGCAAGGTCAAACGCACAAAAGCAGAATCCTTCAGCCAACAACTTAACCAGGCAAGAAATCGACCCCAAAAACTTTTTGAATTATCAAAACGCAATCTAAGGACCATCCTCAACGGCCACAAGAACTAACTCACCCACAACCAACTTCATTGATGATGCACTTCAATTACTTGATCAAAAAGAAGCATGCCTCCTCATCCTACTTGACCTCTCCTCAGCGTTCGACACGGGCAAACAGGAACACTTGATAGATCTGTTGAAACACAGAATGGGTCTCTCAGGATCAGTGCTCAAATGGTTTACCTCTTTTCTGCATAATCGGACTCAAAAATTCAAGGTCAACAACACCCTGTCCAAACCAGTTCCTGTTACGCTAGGAGTCCCACAAGGTTCCTCGTTATCTCCTACACTCTTCAACCTGTTCATGGAACCACTCACCGATCTGCTACAAACATCCAACGTGCAATTTCACATGTATGCCGACGATACCCAACTTTACCTCAAGATCAAAACCTTGGATGACATTAGTTTGCTTAACAATACTCTTAAGACCACCCAAACATGGCTGGCAGTGAATCACCTCAAACTGAATGCGTTAAAAACTGAATTCCTCCCTATTGCCCCACCCGCCCAAGTCCCCACAATGCACGATTTGATCAAAAACCTCACAGCACTCGATGTTCAACCAACCATTGTGGATTCGGCATAATCTCTGGGTATAACTCTGGACTGTAACCTCAATATGCAGAAGCATATTAGTAATGCAACGAAGGGAGCAAACTTTCAGATCAATACACTAAGGAAGCTGAAGCCCTTCCTACCTCCCAATAACTTCAAGTTAGAGGTTCAGGCTCTAGTTCTACCGTGGCTGGACTATGGAAGTGTCTCGTTATGCGGTCTCCCCAAAGCCACTACAGCTCCTCTAAGAGCCTGCACCAACGCGGCAGCGAGACTCATCACTGGCTCGAAAAGAAGGGCACACATCCCCCCGGATCTAAAAACTTTAAACTGGCTGCTATTTGAAGCCAGAATCCACCTGAAAATAGCTTGCATGACGCATAAGGCCTTACATCATAATGCACCCAGCTATCTCTCACAAAAACTCACAATATCTGGAGGGTCAAGATCAAAAAGAAGTGCAGAAAACCTCCTTCTGAAGCCACAAAAATTTAATTAGAAAAAAACTTCTAATCATTCCTTTTCAGGAATGGCACCCAGGATATGGAATGCCCTTCCACCAGAAATAAGACTGAACCCCTCCTCCTCTTCTTTCAAACTGGAAGTAAAAGGCATCCTTATGGCAACATTTACGTAAACATAGCCTCACATGACTGTGAGACCCCCTACTCCATTCATCCTACCTATCAACCTAATCAATTTTTGCCACTCCCATGATCCACATGTTTCGCCCTTGCTGTGCACCGCACTGCTTGGCTTTTTATATGTATAGTCTGTTCCATTTATCTGACGTCTTTATCATCAATGTATTACCATCACCCTTCAGACCGACCGGTCCGGTTCTGCACCCTATCTGATTTGTCCTTCTATATGTGATTGTCTTTGCTGCTTTTCATTATGGTCCTGTTTATCCTTAATGTTTGATTTATCCTTTTGTTTATTAAGTTTTCTGATGTTATTCTTATGATCCTGCTTCATTTTATTGTTTGTTATGCCTATACACATTTACTGTAAAGCGCTCTGATACCCGCAAGGCTCTTGTTCGCGCTCTATAAAACTTTCAAAATAAATAAATAAATGTGCTGTCTGCTGCCTGCCACCTCCTTTTGTGCCCTGAAGTGCTCTCCAAGGGTTTGTTTGCTTGCCCCCTGTTCTCTCGAGATCTCAGGGCCATCAAAGACCTTGTTGCCTCTTTTCTCCAAGACTTCTGCTGGGTGAGCCCATTTTTCAAGGGCTAGCATGTCGCCAGTGCTCACTTCTGCACCAAGGTAAAACTTTGTGCATTACAGGACAGTGCACCATGGGCCTACAGTGCAGCACTCTGACCAGGGAAGTGCCTTTGTGCATTCTAGGCAAGTGTTCCATGTTTTACAAACCAGCATGTGGTGAGCGTTTTTCTCTAGTGAGAACAGCGTTGTTTCGCCTGGAGGCATTACCAGAGAAACAAACACGTCCTTGAGACAGCGTGCTCACTGCAGCTGAATTGGATTGTGAACCTCGCCCCCGGAGTCTGGCAAGACATCACCACCGTCAAATGCCACCAAGAACAAACTAGTGTGGCCCTTCTGGTCGTGAGACCCGAGGAACAGCCCCCTGAAGACTTGTACTGCTCTGAGGTGGTACAGTCCAGCGTCTAAGGCTGCAGAGCTACAGGAGCTGCACAAAGCCTTCAAGGCAGGCCTTTCGACGACACGTTGTTCTGTAACATGCGGCGGGCCAGCATTCTGAGGCTCATTCCAGCCAGCCTCGCCCTCTGGTTTTAACGCGTATACTGACGAAGGTCTCAACGTCGGGTCCCTCTCCCGAGACATGACAACATTGTTAGCAAGTTACAGATGCCCTGAGGACAGTGACCCTGCACCCACAAAGGTACTGTGAGGCGGGTTGGGTCCAGAAGAGTCGTAATGCCGCCCTGCTCTCCTTCACGGGTGGCTTGCTTTCCATTTGGCAAAGAGACGCGATTCAAGCCTCCCTGGCGGGCTCCAAACTCCCAAGAGCGTGATTGGCATTTCTTGTTCAGCATTGTCTCTGCTCTGGAGATGACCTCAAGAATGGCGCAGGGCCGTCCATAGAGGAGAACTGCTGGAAGACTCAAGCACAATTACTGTTTAGCGTTTAGTAGGTGCTCCTGCGCCTACGTTTGGTTTCTAAATGCAATCACTTCAACCACGTTCACTACAGTTACCGTATGAAGTGTAATAGGAGCGAAGGTGCACTGTGACCTATGTTTTCATAGTCATTTGTGTTTTTCTCTTTCATACCTGCATTATTTGCACGAACGGTGTGATTTAAGTCATTTTGGTCTTGTTTGATTTACAATATAGAATTTATTTTTACATAATCCTGCGTGGATTCCCTTTTGTGGTTTACTCACTGTGTTGCTGCACTAGTGTGTTGCACATATGCTCTGCACAATGCCTCTTTAAACAGGCCTGACTGCTCTGAGCCAAGCTACCAGAGGGTGAGCGCAGGTTATCTCAGGTGTGTGTCTGGCTTACCCTGACTAGAGTGGTGCATTCTGCCTGGCTTAGGTGCCTACCCTAGCCAAACAGAAACCCCATGTCCAACAGTGGTTCTTGTGAATCACTTGATTTCCCAGCATACTCCTGCTGCAGAACCAAGTCACCGCACTTTGTGTAGGAAGACTAGCCACCATTTGTGTCTCAAAGGGAAGTGTGACTCTTTTTCTAAGAACATACATTTTTTCCCTGAATTGTAACTGTTCAACTCTCCATATTATATCAATGCAGCTTTTTCAAGAAATATTTTCTTCATGTCATTTTCAATGTTTTTTCTATTTTGCAGAACAACAATCACATCTAGAAAATATGAATGGGATAAAAAGCCATAAAGGTTCTGGAGGCAAGATGAATTTTACTCAAAAAATCTACTTAAGAAAACGGCGCGGAATGCACATGAGGGAGAGACGCTTTGCTTGTAATGTGTGTGACAAAGGATTTATCAATGAGACACTTCTTGTGAGGCACAAAAAAGGACACACCAGCCTCAGGCCATATCCCTGCGAAACGTGCAAAAAGTGTTTCACTCAAAAGGGAACTTTTTTACAGCATCAAAAAACACACACTGGAGAGAGGCCTTATCACTGCACAGAGTGCTCGAAGCGCTTTGCTCATAAGAATAGCCTTGTACGGCATCAAAGCGTACACACAGGAGAGAGGCCTCATCAAAGCATACACACAGGAGAGAGGCCCCATCAAAGCGTACACACTTATCACTTTACTGTTTGTGCAAAGAGCTTCACTCGAAAGAAAATCCTTCTTCAGCATCAACGCATACACACAGGAGAAAAGCCTTATCACTGCACTGTGTGTGAGAAGAGCTTCAATCAAAAGGCGCATCTACTAAAGCACGAACTAATACACACCGGAGAAAGACCTCATCACTGCACCATGTGTGAGAAGAGCTTCAATCAAAAGGCAACTTTACGAATGCACCAACTAATACACACCAGAAAGAGACCTTATCACTGCACTGTGTGTTCAAAGCGCTTTTCTCGTAAGGCACACCTTGTACAGCATCAAAGTGTACACACTGGAGAGAGGCCTCATCATTGCACTGAGTGTTCCAAAACCTTTTCTCGGAAGGCACACCTTGTACTGCATCAAACAACTCACACAGGAGAGAGACCTTATCACTGCACAGTGTGTTCCAAGCGCTTTGCTGATAAGGGATCCCTCGTACGGCATCAAAGCGTACACACTGGAAAGAGACCTTATCACTGCACTGTGTGTTCAAAGCGCTTTTCCCAGAACGGAGGCCTTGTACGGCATCAAAGCGTACACACAGGAGAGAGACTTCATCATTGCACTGTGTGTTCAAAGCGCTTTTCTCCTAAGGCAACCCTTGTACAGCATCAAAGTGCACACACAGGAGAGAAAGCTTTTCACTGCACCGTGTGCGAGAAGAGCTTAAATCAAAAGTCAAGTCTTGCAACACCAAACACACCAGAGAGAAACCTTATCACTGCACAGTGTCTTCCAAGCTCTTTTCTCAGAAGACAATCCTTGTGCTGCATCAAAGAACACACTCCAGTGAGAGGCTTTATCACTGCACTGAGTGAGAGAAGAGCTCACATCTCCAAATAATACACACTAAACAGAACCCTATCACTGCACAGTTTATGCCAGGAACTTCACTCAAAATGAACGTTTCTACAACATCAATAAATACAAACAAGATAGAACCATTTTCACTGTAACAATCTTATGTCCTGCTTACCCCAAAGTAAGTTTTACTGGAATGTTGTAACTTAGCGAGAGCTGATAGTCAAAAATGCCTAATGGCCAGTGTTCCCTGTAGGGAGCGTGCATTTAGTGTAATAACCCTGAGTTCGCAAACTCCGTTGCGAAGCGCCTACACTTCACACATCACTGAGGCACCATTTGCAGCTCTTGCTTTTAAAAAGCAAGCAGCGTGGAAAAAAGATCTCTTGCGTGAAGGAGCACAGAGAGCAGATCTTGGGCCTAGCAACATACCACCGTGGAAGAGAGGAGAACGTTGCAGCATACCTATGAAACGGCAGGTATCGGAGTGCCGAGGGTCACAAGTTGTGCAGCATCTTTCTTCTTCACATGCCGTTTGCTGCACTAGTTTTTGAGAGAGGCTGCAGGGCTTTACAGGCAGCTGTGGCTCTCTGGGCGTGATTCGTGCCTTTCAGAATAATTTATTTTAAAAGGCCATGCACTAATTAGCATTGTTCAGTATTTAAGGGCATGATGTATGTATGTATGTATGTATGACACACTTATAGAGCGCAATTCTGTCACCCAATGGGCATCCTGGCATGATGTATGGCATACTGATGTTTAAGTTCCAGCTAAAAGTGTTCAAAGGCAAGCACTCAGTGCATAATGGTATGCCTGTGCTAAACTTATGTAGAGAAGTAATTTCTGACCCTGCCGCAAGCATGCTAAGGCATATGTGCCCCCAGTGAGGCAACATCATTAAGATGTGTCATTTTCCCGGTCTAGACCTGGGCACTGTAATTGCAGCTCTGGTCACCTGTGAAGCGTGATTGCGAGCAGCCATACAACAATGTAAGGAGATATGATCGGTAACCAATCACATCCTTGTGTTATTTCTTTATAAATGTGCTGAGTCTTTCTCACTGCTAGTT